>NC_058519.1:631872886-632497886 GCF_904849725.1 Hordeum vulgare subsp. vulgare
TAAATTCGGAGACTAATATGATGAATTGTATTCGGAGACTAATCTTCTATTGTATTCGATAAATCTGTTGTTTATATGTTGTGCTATCTATATTCTGTGCAATAATATATTTTGTAATCTGTGCAAATATCAGAAAAAATAAAATAAATACCTAATATTCATACTAGTGGCGCATCACTCAGCACACTAGTGGCGCATCACTCAGAACACTAGTGCGCCATTAGTAAGCCAGAGCATATGGGTAAATATGGCCCTGGGAGGCATACTAATGGCGCACCATAAGCTATACTAATGGCGCACCAGGATCTATACTAATGGCCCACCGGGATCTATACTAATGGCGCACCAGGATCTATACTAATGGCGCACTACTTGGTGCGCCATTAGTATACCAGATACTAATGGCGCACCATGAGCAATACTAATGGCGCACTACCTGGTGCGCCATTAGTATACCAGATACTAATGGCGCACTTGTGGTGCGCCATTAGTAAAAAAATCTAATGGCGTGATGCTAGTGGCGCACCTATAGTGCGCCATTAGTAGCAAAAATAGGTGCGCCATTAGCAAGCCTTTTCCTAGTAGTGTTAGAATTGCTCGCGATGTATAGGAGCATAGGCTCTTTGTCAGTTGGAGCACCAATACGGGCGGCTTAGCTATTTGTTGCTTCAAGGCTTTGAAAGCTTCATTGGCTTCATCCGTCCAAACAAAGCGATCAGTCTTCTTGAGCAGCTGATAAAGAGGGATGGCTTTTTCCCAAGGTGACTTATGAACCGACTTAAAGCCGCAATGCGACCCGCCATGTGCTGAACTTGATTGGTATTGGACGGCTTGCCTAGCAAAGTGGTCGCTGCAATTTTATCCGGGTTAGCTTCGATGCCTCGTTCTGACACCAGGAAACCCAATAAATTTCCTGCGGGAACACCAAAAACACACTTGGTAGGGTTAAGTTTCATCTCGTACACGTGCAAATTGTCAAAAGTCTCCCTAAGGTCTGATACATCTCAAATGTATCTATAATTTTTGATGGTTTCACGCTGTTATCTTGTCATCTTTGGATGTTTTATGTACCTTTTATATCTTTTTTGGGACTAACTTATTAATTCAGTGCCAAGTGCCAATTCCTGTTATTTATGTGTTTTTGGCTCTTTTCAGATCTGATTTTGGAACGAAGTCCAAACGGAATAAAATCCCCAAAATGATTTTTCCCGAACGGAAGAAGATCAGGGGGCCTGTGGGCCAAGCGAGGAGGGCTCCTGGGAGACCACAAGCCCCCACTCCGCCACCAGGGGGGAGGCGGCGGTGGCAGGGCTTTTGGCCTCCCTGGCCGCCCCCTGACCTAGTTCTTTGGCCTATATATTCCCTAAAATACAACAAAAAATCAGGGGAGCCTCAAAAATACTTTTCCGCCGCCGCAAGCTTCCGTTTCCGCGAGATCTCATCTGGAGACCCTTCCCGGCGCCCTGCCGGAGGGGACTTTGGAGTTGGAGGGCTTCTTCATCATCGTCATCGCCCCTCCAACGACTCGTGAGTAGTTCACTTCAGACCTACGGGTCCGTAGTTAGTATCTAGATGGCTTCTTCTCTCTCTTGGATCTTCAATACAAAGTTCTCCATGATCTTCATGGAGATCTATCCGATGTAATCTTCTTTGGCGGTGTGTTTGTCGAGATCCGATGAATTGTGGATTTGTGATCAGATTATCTATGATATATATTTGAGTCTTTGCTGATTTCTTATATGCATGATTTGGTATCATTGTAAGTCTCTCTGAGTCTTGGGTTTTGTTTGGCCAACTAGATCTATGATTCTTGCAATGGGAGAAGTGCTTGGTTTTGGGTTCTACCATGTGGTGACATTTCCCAGTGACAGTAGGGGCAGCAAGGCACACATTAAGTAGTTGCCATCAAGGGTAACAAGATGGGCTCTATCGTTGATATGAGATTGGCCATCTGCATCATGTCATCTTTCTTAAGGCGTTACTCTGTTCTTTTGGACTTAATACACTAGATGCATGCTGGATAGTGGTCGACGTGTGGAGTAATAGTAGTAGATGCCGAAAGTATCGGTCTACTTGTTTTGGACGTGATGCCTATAGATATAATCATTGCCATAGATACTGTCACGACTTTGCGCGGTTCTACCAATTGCTCGACGGTAATTTGTTCACCCACCGTCTACTTGCTTTCATGAGAGAAGCCACTAGTAAACACTATGGCCCTCGGGTCTATTCACATCCATCATTTACACCCCCGCTTTTACTTTGCTTTGTTACTTTGTTGCTTTCAGTTCTCACTTGGCGAACAATCTATAAGGGATTGACAACCCCTTCATAGCGTTGGGAGCAAGCTTTTTGTGTTTGTGCAGGATCTTGTGATACTCCTCCACTGGATTGATACCTTGGTTCTCAAACTGAGGGAAATACTTACCACCGCTGTGCTACATCACCCTTTCCGCTTCGAGGGAACACCAATGCAAGGCTCCATAGCCGTAGCAGAAGGATTCCTGGTGCTGTCGACACGACTATTCCTGTCGCTGTTGCCTGGGAAGCACAACTGACATGAAGGTCCTCCAAAAGTGATTCTTTCTTCTGGGATGTGACCACGATATCATCAACGTAGGCGTGAACATTGCGCATGATCTGGCTGTACAGGCAATTCTGGATGCAACGTTGATAAGTCGCCCCCACGCTCTTGAGCCCGAACGGCATGGACACGTAGAAAAGGCTCCTAAGGGGGTTATGTATGACGTTTTCTCCTGATCCGCCACAACCATCTTGATCTGGTGGTATCCTGAGTAAGTATCGAGAAAACACAATCGCTCGCAACCCGCCGTAGAGTCAATGATTTGATCAATACGAGGGAGGGAAAAAGGGTCCTTTGGGCAAGCCCTGTTGAAGTTGGTGTAGTCGATGCACATGCAGAAAGTGCCATTCTTCTTGAGCACCAAGACCGGGTTAGCCAACCATTCAGGATGGCAAACCTCAATGATGAACCCAGTGGCCAAAAGCCGGGCGACTTCCTCCCCAATTGCCTTACGCCGTTCTTCATTAAACCGGCGAAGGTACTGCCAAACCGGCTTTATTTTAGGATCAATATTAAGATGGTGCTCAGAAAATTTTCTCAGCACACTTGGCATGTCTGAAGGTTTCCATGAGAATATGTCCTGATTCTCACAGATGAATTCGATGAGCGCGCTTTCCTATTTGGGATCTAGACCCGTCCCGATGGTGAACTGCTTTGATGAGCCGCTAGGCGTGAAACCTACCACCTTCGTATCATCTGTCGGTTTAAACTTCAGGGGCGGCTCTGAATCGATTGTGGGTCTCTTGAACGGTGTCATATCTACCGGGTCAACATCGGCTTGGTGAAACTTGAGCTCCTCGGTCGCGCAAGCCGACTCGGCATAAGCTACGTCTCCGTCCTCACATTCTTGAGCTATCTTTCTGCCCCCGTTAATTGTGATGGTCCTCTTAGGGCCAAACATTTTGAGCTTGAGGTAGACGTAACATGGGCTGGCCATGAACCGAGCGTAAGCCGGCCTTCCGAACAACGCGTGGTAAGGGCTCTTGATCTTGACCACCTCAAACATGAGGGATTCGCTCCTGTAATTGGACTCCGTGCCAAAAGCAACATTAAGCTTGATTCGCCCAATGAGGTAAGCCGACTTACCCAGAACAATGCCGTGAGAGACCATAGAAGATGGCATCAAGTCTCTTTGTGAGAAATTCATCTGCCGAAAGGTATTGAAATATAAGATGTTAATGCTGTCGCCGCCATCCATAAGGACTTTGGAAAGGGTGTAACCTCCGACCTGGGGAGCCACTACCAAAGTCAAGTCCCTGGGATTATCAACCAAGGGCGGGTGATCCTCCCTACTCCAGATAATGGGCTATTCAGACCAATTGAGGTACCTAGGGAGCGCCGGCTCAACCATGCTAAAAGCTCTGTGTTTCACCTTTCGGTCCCGTTTGCAAGTGTTGGTGGTGAACACGTGATATTGCCCACTGTTCAACAACTTAGGATTATTCTGAAAGCCGCCATTGTCATCCTGCCGCTGGGGATCAACTTGCGGTGGTGGTTGCTGAAACACGCCCTGCGTATTGTACCGCTGATTATTGTGAACCTGGTACTGCCCGGCATTAGACTGTGATCCGCCCTGCGGGCCCGGGTTAGGGAACCCAGCGAACGGGCTTCGGTGTGACCCGGGCATGGCGAACTATTCCTGATGTCCACCTTGGATACGTCCTTGACCTTTTTTGAGCGCCTCAGCTAGGAATTCCTGCATCACATAATAATCCTCCCAAGAGTGGGTAGATGGTCCTTCGGCGGTGGCGTGCTGCGGGCAGAGGCCTTTGAGCATCTCGTGATAGTTGCGTGGTTTCTTCCCGCTGAAGCTCCTTTTCTTCTGGCGCTGGTTCCCATTGCCAGCGTTAGTGTTTGCGACGAAATCCATGACACCTTACTGCTGTCTCCTTTTACTTTGTCCCGCGTGGTTGTGGTTGCTCCGCCCTTAGAACTCGGAGTGGCCTTTTGATGACTTGCTGCTGGCTACGCCTATAGGGATTTCCTTGGCACGTATGCAAAGGATTCCCCCGCGGCCTTGGAGCCTTGCGTTGGTGTTCCCTGGAAGAGGAAAGGGTAATGTAGCACAGCGGCGGTAAGTATTTCCCTCACTTTGAGAACCAAGGTATCAATCCTGTAGGAGGATCGCGTGAAGTCACAAGTACCTGCACAAACACAAAGAGCTTGCACCCAACGCTATGAAGGGGTTGTCAATCCCTTATAGATTGTTTGCAAAGTGAGAACCGAAAGCAAAAAGTAAACAAAGCAAAGTAAAAGTAAAACCTGAGATCATAATTGTGAGTAGACCCGGGGGCCGTAGTGTTCACTAGTGGTTTCTCTCATGAAAGCAAGTAGACGGTGGGTGAACGAATTACTGTCGAGCAATTCATAGAACCGCGCAAAGTCATGACGTTATCTATGGCAATGATCATACATATAGGCATCACGTCCAAAACAAGTAGACCGATACTTTCTGCATCTACTACTATTACTCCACGCGTCGACCGCTATCCAGCATGCATCTAGTGTATTGAGTTCACAAGAACTGAGTAACGCCTTAAGCAAGATGACATGATGTAGATGGACAATCTCAACTTTATGATGAAAGCCCATCTTGTTACCCTTGATGGCAACAACATGATGCGTGCCCTGCTGCCCCTTCTGTCACTGGGAAAGGTCACCGCACGGTTTGAACCCAAAACCAAGCACTTCTCCCATTGCAAGAATCATAGATCTAGTTGGCCAAACAAAACCCAAGACTCGGAGAGACTTACAAGGATATCAAATCATGCATATAAGAAATCAGCAAAGACTCAAATATAATTCATAGATAATCTGATCACAAATCCACAATTCATCGGATCTCGACAAACACACCGCCAAAGAGGATTACATCGGATAGATCTCCATGAAGATCATGGAGAACTTTGTATTAAAGATCCAAGAGAGAGAAGAAGCCATCTAGCTACTAACTACGGACCCGTAGGTCTGAAGTAGACTACTCACGAGTCATTGGAGAGGCAATGATGTTGATTTAGAAGCCCCTCCAGCTCCAAAGTCCCCTTCGGCAGGGCACCGGGAAGGGTCTCCAGATGAGATCTCGCGGAAACGGAAGCTTGCGGCAGCGGAAAAGTGGTTTTGTGGACGCGCCTATTTTTTCTGGGATTTAAGGGAATATATAGGCCAAAGATCTAGGGCAGGGGAGCTCCAGGGGGCCACAAGCCTGGTAGCCGCGGGCCCCCCTGGTCGCGGCTATAGGGCTTTTGGGCTCCCTGTGGGCCTCCTGCCTTGGCCCTCAAGTCCCCCGATCTTCTTCTGTTCCAGAAAAATTCATTTCGGGGATTTTATTCCGTTTGGACTCCGTTCCAAAATCAGATGTGAAAAGAGTCAAAAACACAGAAAAAACAGGAACTGGCACTTGGCACTGAATTAATAAGTTAGTCCCAAAAATGATCTAAAAGATATATAAAACATCCAAAGTTGACAAGATAACACCATGAAACCATAAAAAATTATAGATACATTTGAGACGTATCACGACTCGCCTCTCTCGGCGGTGCTAGCTTTGTCGTCATCTTCCCTAGGATCTTTAGTGTCGTCTCATTCAGCGTACCTGGTCAGGGTGTCCATCAACTCGCTCATGTCTTGCACCTTAAGCTTGAGTTGCCCAAGCTTCGGCACTAAATGCTCGTAATCACAATTTTTCTCCATAATTAGCACTGCCTGAGCCGCCGAGATGCCATCTGATGAATGGATGACTTCTGCAATCCGCCGCGTCCAATGATGGGACAACTCATCCGGGCGTTGGACACAGTGTTGTAGGTGAATGATGGTCATCGGGCGTTTACAAGTTCCTCGGAAATTTTTGACGAAGCGTTCCTTCAACTCGGCCCAGGTGTTGATGGAATTGGGCGGCAGGTTTTTCAGCCACGTGCTCGCTGTCCCCTAGAGCATCATGGTGAAATACTTAGCGCAGACCGCCTCATTCACGCCGAGCATGTCCATTGCAAGCTCGTAACTTTCAATCCACGACCCTGGCTCGAGGTCTGGTGTGTAATTGGGTACCTTTCGTGGTCCTTTGAAATCTTTCGGCATACGCTCATTGTGAAGGGCGAGCGTTAGACAGGGCACCCTGACGTGCCTACCGCTGTTTTCGTTATCGTGGGAGGAGGCAGGGTGTAAGCCGGATAGCCCTGACCCGCCGCAGCTGCTGTTTCCATCAAGCGGGCGGCTCGTGCCGCATCCACAAAATCTTGAGCCCGCGTATCGATCATCCCGAGTGGATTGGTCTGCGGCAACCGCCTTTGCTAACTTGTTACCCGAGGCAGGTCATCATGGTGACTCCTGGTGTGTCCTGCCTGGGGCGTGGTGTGTAGCCGCTCGCGGCTATGTGAATAATGCGCATGTTGCACCACCGCCATTTTTGGCATCTCGATGGCGTTTCTTGCCTCCACCTCAGCCGGGGAGTTTCGGTGAATTGGGAGAGATTCCAGGTGGCGGGTTGCCGCCGGCACGTTATCCACGGGGATCGAGAAGTGACCCCGTGGCATTTGAAAACGTGGTGCACGAGCCTCCGTTGGCTGAAGCAGCTGCGGGTTAAGTGGTGGCCGAGCCGGGTCGCCTCATGGGGCGTCCTGCCAAGGTCGGTCGGGTTCCATCCCGGGGATGTGCGGGCTGTCTAAGTGGCGAGTTGGGTTTAAATCGTCCGTAAGGCGGCCGTGATGTCTCCTCTAATGGATCACATCGGAGGCACGCTGCTGTTGCTCAAGCCTCCAGCCTTCAGTATTCAAACGCTCTGTCTCCACGGTGATCTGGGCTAGGTGTGTCGCCATCGTGGAGGCTTCCGCTTCTACGTCCCACTGAATTTTGGCCATCTCCTCCCTTAGCTTGGTCAGTTCGGCGTTGACTGTTTCGTGGTTCTCTGCCGTTAGAGTGATTGCCATGAGCTTGGCTGCCTCTGCTGCCAGGTCAGCCATGGCTTGAGCTGGAGTCTTCCCCGATGTGCCAGCACCATTGTTGCCCGCCGGGTTTGGTTGGGGCAGCGCTGCCCCTGCCATATAGATGGCGACTTGTCGGTGTGGCCTCGCAAAGTCCTCAGAGGTTACTGCCTGCGGTAACCCACTGAGTTGTCCCTCGTGGAGAGGGTAGATTGAATCTGTGTCGCCCATGGATGACTCGTCGTCCGAGTTGACGGGGGTGATCTCCTGGATTACCAGCCCGACCGGTAGGTCGGTGGTACCTCTTGAGCTTGCGTTGGTTTTTCCCTTGAAGAGGAAAGGGTGATGCAACATAGTAGCAGTAAGTATTTCTCTGAGTTTGAGAACCAAGGTATAATTCCAGTAGGAGTATCAAGATGAGGCACCAATGTACCTGCGCAAAAACAAACAAACTTGCACCCAACGCTATAAAGGGGTTATCAATCCCTTCACGATTATTTGCAAGGTGAGATCTGAAGGTGGAAAGTGCAACAAAGTAAAAGTGTAGATCTAAAAATATGATGTGAAGTAGACCCGGGGGCCATAGTGTTCACTAGAGCTTCTCTCATGATAGCAAGTATTACGGTGGGTGAACAAATTACTGTCGAGCAATTGATAGAATCGCACAAAGTCATGATGATATCTAAGGCAATGATCATACATATAGGCATCACGTACGAGACAAGTAGACCGATACTGTCTGCATATACTACTATTAATCCACACATCGACCGTTATCCAACATGCATCTACTGTATTGAGTTCATAACAAACAGAGTAACACCTTAAGCAAGATGACATGATGTAGAGGGATAAATTCATGCAATAGATATAAACCCCATCATTTTACCCTTGATGGCAACAACATGATGCATGCCTCGCTACCCCTTCTGTCACTAGGTGAGGACACCGCACGGTATGAACCCAAAACCAAGCACTTCTCCCATTGCAAGAATTATAGATCAAGCTGGCCAAACGAAACCCACAACTCGAAGAGAATTACAAGGATACGAAATCATGCATATAAGAGATCAGAGGAAACTCAAATAATATTCATAGATAATTTGATCATAAATCTACAAATCATCGGATCTAGACAAACACACTGCAAAAGAAGGTTACATCGTATAGATCTCTATGAAGATCATGGAGAACTTTGTATTGAAGATCCAAGAGAGAGAAGAAGCCATCTAGCTACTAGCTATGGACCCGAAGGTCTGTGGTGAACTACTCACGCATCATCAGAGAGGCAATGGTGTTGATGAAGAAGCCCTCCGTGTCTGAATCCCCCTCCGGCAGGGCACCAGAACGGTCCCCAGATGGGATCTTGCGGAGAAAGAAGCTTGCGGCGGCGGCAAAGTATTTTCATCGCTCGCTCTGGTGGTTTTGGATTTTTACAGAATTTATAGGCGGAAGAAGTAGGGCAAAGGAGCCACGAGGGGCCCACAAGCCTGCTAGGCGTGGCCCCAGGGCTGCAGCTAGGGGGCTTGTGACCTCCCCCGGGGTCCTTTGCCTTGGTTCTCAAGTCCCCTGCGTATCTTCTGTTATGGAAAAAATCATTCCGCGGGTTTTATTCCGTTTGGACTCCGTTTATTATTCTTCTCTGAAAAAGGTCAAAAACACGGAAAAAATAGAAACTGGCACTTGGCACTGAGTTAATAGGTTAGTCCCAGAAAAGATATAAAATAGCATATTCATGTATACAAAACATTCAAAGTTGACACGATAATAGCATGGAACCATTAAAAATTATAGATACGTTGGAGATGTATCAGTCGGTTCCGTGCGTAAAACCAACGAAAACGCGGCGTCCCCTGACCTGATGTTTGGTGGGATGGGCTTACCGGACCGGCACGACGATGTCGGTGAAACTGTCCGGCTCAGGTACGGGTGCCCCAATCTTGTCAATGAAAACGTGGATCTTGGTGAAGGGGACCCTGTATCCAGATTCGATTGAATCGGCCTCAGGTCCCCACTGCGAGTTGTCGATGTATTGTTTTACACGGCGGCTCTGTGTCATGATGTTGACCGCATAGCTTCCTAACCCTGGAAGAGCTCCCTTTGAGAACACAACTCCACCGTCCACAAGCCCCACGGCGGGCGCCAACTGTCGTGGTTTTGTCACGGCAGATGTCCTCGTGAAAGGACTTAGAGAAGGAGCCATCGCACCTTGGTGGCGACTCAAAGGGGGTGAGCGGAAACGAGACTCAGATTTACCCAGGTTCGGCCCCTCGTGTGGAGGTAAAAGTCTATGTTCTGCTTTGTGTATATTGATGGTGGATTCGATTACAAAGAGGGTGTAACTCGTCTGACCTAGATCTCGATGATTTCTAACTTGATCAATCTGCCCAGAGACTCGCCTTTATATACAGGTCGAGGCCCTAGGGTTTACAAAGTCATGGCCATGTTACAAATGGTGGCCTTCCTTATCTCTAAGTCGTCGTGTTCATCAAGCCAAGGAAACTCCTTGGCGACTTATCTTCTTCGCTAATCTTGAACTGCCATCCGACTCATGGGCTTTGGCGGCCTTCTGACAGAGATCTCTCAAGACGCCTTAGGCCTAAACCGATGCTTACATTGGTCATGTATGTATGAATCGCCGCTTTCCTGACCCGACCCAATAGGCGGTTCATACCGCATGTAATATCCCCAACAGTCACCAACACATATAACTCAACTATACTAAAACATCATCGAACCTTAAGTGTGCAGAACCTGCGGGTTCGAGAACTATGTAGACATGACCCGAGACACTCCTCGGTCAATATCCAATAGCGGGACCTGGTTGTCCATATTGGATCCTACATATTCTACAAAGATCTTAACGGTTGAACCTCTGTGCCAAGGATTCATATTATTCCGTATAACATTCCCTTTGTCCTTCGGTATGTTACTTGCCCGAGATTTGATCGTTGGTATCCCTATACCTATTTCAATCTCGTTACCGGCAAGTCTCTTTACTCGTTCCATAATACAAGATCTCGTGACTTACACTTGAGTCAAATTGCTTGCAAGGCTTATATGTGATGTTGTATTACCGAGTGGGCCCCGAGATACCTCTCTGTCACACGGAGTGACAAATCCCAGTCTTGATCCATGCTAACTCAACGAAAACCTTCGGAGATACCTGTAGGGCACCTTTATAGTCACCCAGTAACATTGTGACGTTTGATACACACAAGCTATTCCTCCGGTGTCAGTGAGTTACATGATCTGATGGTCATAGGAATGAATACTTGACACGCGGAAAACAATAGCAACAAAATGACATGATCACATGCTATGTTCATAGTTTGGGTCTTGTCCATCACATCATTCTCCCAATGATGTGATCCCGTTATCAAGTGATAACACTTGCCTATGGCCAGGAAATCTTGACCATCTTTGGTCAACAAACTAGTCAACTAGAGGCTCACTAGGGATAGTGTGTTGACTATGTATCCACACATATATTTGACATTCCAATCAATACAATTCTTGCATGGATAATAAACAATTATTATGAACAAGGAAATGTAATAACAACTAATTTATTATTGCCCCTAGGGCATATTTCCAACAGTCTCCCACTTGCACTAGAGTCAATAATCTAGTTCACATTACTATGTGATTTTAACGAATCCAACACCCATACTGTTCTGGGGTTAGATCACGTCTTGCTTGTGAGAGAGGTTTTAGTAAACGATTCTGAACCTTTCAGATCTGTATGTGCTTTACAAATCTCTATGTTATCCTGTAGATGCTGCTACTACGTGCTATTCGGAAATATTCCAAATGCCTACTCTACTATACGAATATGTTTTACTACAGAGAGTTATTTGGATTAGTGTCAAAGCTTGCATCGACGTAACCCTTTACGACGAACTCTTTAACCATCTCCATAATCGAGAAAAATTCCTTAGTCCATTAGTTAATAAGTATAACTTTGACTGCTCTTCAATGGTCCAATCCTGGATCACTCTTTGTACCCCTTGAAAGACACATGGCAAGGCGCACATCAGGTGCGGCATACAGCATGGCATACTTTAGAGCCTATGGCTAAGGCATAGGGAATGACCTTCGTCCTTTCTCTTTCTTCTGCCGTGGTCGGGTTTTGAGTCTTACTCAAATTCATACTTCACAACACAACCAAGAACTCCTTCAAAAACTTGTCAAGGCATGAACTTTTTTAAAGTTCTATTAAGCTTTTTGATCTATCTCTATAGATCTTGATGCTCAATGTTTAAGTAGCTCTATCCAGGTTTTCCTTTGAAAAACTCCTTTCAAACAACCTTCTATGCTTAACAGAAATTCTACATTACTTCAGATCAACAATATGTCAACCACATATACTTATCAGAAATTCTATAGTGCTCCCACTCACTTCTTTGAAAAGACAAGTTTCTCATAAACCTTGTACAAACCCAAAAGCTTTGATCATCTGATCAAAGCGTATATTCCAACTCCGACATGCTTCCACCAGTCCATAGAAGGATCGCTGGAGCTTGCATACTTGTCAGCATCCTTAGGATCGACAAAACCTTCTGGTTGTATCGCATACAACCTTTCCTCTAGGAAACTGTCGAGGAAACAATGTTTTGACATGCACTACAACCGGAACCCCGCTATAACAACGCTTTTTTCCGTATCTACAAGTCTATATATGCGTTGTTAGTGTCTTTACCAATGGTTTCCAATGCGTAGCCTTATCCAGTGTTGCTAGCACAAGTCACAACGCTTATATGGTCGTTGGTAAAAGGAACCGTTGCAAGAGTGCAACACATAAAATAGACTTGTGCAACACTTGTATATGTTGGTGTTTTATGTACAGGAATCGAAATCTCATTGCTTGGCAACGAAGAATTTGCAACGCTTCACATCTTCGTACATATAAAATGCCAATAATGCTATCTTTTACTTATAATTGCTCGCAAAATGTTCCACATGATATTTATAATTATGTAATTCAAGTGAATGAAAAACAAGATAATATATTCTCATGAGAAAAAAAAAATTATATATGAGATAAAATTGTTGGATTACAATAGTGGGTACTACAGCAGGAACATTCCATATGTGACGCATAATGTACTTATTTTCTTGACAACAAAACTTACACAGAAAGCATCCATCTACATCCCAACAACTTAACTAAAATTAATCGAGGAACATCATCCCTACAAATTCACTAAAACTAAGAGGATCCATCATCATCATCATCATGAACAGGAACATCATCACCATCATGAACAAGAACATCATCGTCATCATTGAAGTATACTTGCCACATATTCATATAATCATCCATTTATCTTTTGAATCTAGAAACAAAAAATGAACTGTTAACACAAAATGTATTGACATGTTGGAAGTGGTGATAGAGGTAGGATATTAGTCATGTATAAAGGTTGAAGGCCATGCAATCTTTTTTTCTGCATTACTATGAATATTTTAGTTTTTGCGACTGCATACCAACTCTCAAGTTTTCCCAAGTGCCATATCAACATACACTGCCCAAAATTAATTAATAAGTTCAGCACCATCATGTTTAAATTTAGGATCACAACTTACAACTGTAGTAAGAGCTACATATCCATTTAGATTTTTCCAGCTCTTCAAGAATACTTTAGTTCCTTTTTGTTATAGAAAATCAAAGTTATCATGGGATCGAAATGAAAGAACTTGCAAAAGGAATTACAAAATCTTAATAAATGCTATTATAGTCCCTCCATATGGAAGATGAAACGCGAATAGTCCCATGTGAGGCTGCTGAAATTACACAATAAAAATTATGTTTGTATCTCGATCAAACACAAATATATTGGAAACTCCTTGTTGAGGTCTATCACCAAAGAACAAAACGAACAATTATGTACCAACATCTTTAAACTCCTTGTTGACATAAATCAGAGGAAAAATATTAAATTTAGTTAACAATAAGTACTTTCTATTGTAGATTGTATGGCACAATACTATTGTGTGGTTAACTAATTATATGATATTCAAAATTCTAGAAGTACTCCCTTCGTAAATTAATATAAGAGCGTTTTGATCATTATGGTAGTGATCTAAACACTCTTATATTAGTTTACAGAGGGAGTACAATATAACAACACTAGATTTGAAATGTTCTTTATCCCTGGCCCTATTTGGTGATGACACCAAAACCTCCTATATTCTTGAAGTATGTGGAAGTAACTGAGTGTGACAGCCCGATGCCGACGTTCCAGAAGATTCCCCTTCTATTCCGTTTTCGTCGTGTGTCTATTTTATTTTGTCGCATCATCATCGCATCATTCGCATCATCTGCATTGCATCGGCATCTCCGTTGCCGTCAGTTTTCAAAACTTGCAACCGTTGTTAGTTGCCGGTTCTCGTCGTTGTTCGTTCTGAGCCCGTTCACACACGAACGCGCCCGCGACATCGTTCGAATCTTGTTTTAAAAGTGTGCGTAAAACTTTCTATGATTCGGGTGAGATTTGACGTGCGGTGTTATTTTAATATAGCTAGGCCGCCTGTCGAATTTCGTCGCGATCGGAGACCGTCTGGTACCCGAACGGTCGACCGTAGCGGCGCCATATTCGGTCTACCATCGGACGGTCATCGGTGCTTTAAAAAAAATTGTTGCCTTACCGTCCATTTTCCCTCTCGACTCCGGTATACCACCCTACACGGCCTCACCCGTTCCCACGTGCAGAATCATCCGAATCTGACCGCACGGTTGGATCCGGGTCGAAATTTCGCTAAACCTAGCCCCCCCCATTTGTCTATATATAGTTCCCGAGTGCATTTTTAGACACCCAATCCTTCCACCTCGGGGTCCGCGCCCACCAACCCCTCTAACCCTAGCCGCGCAGCCACTCTCTCCCACCAGCCGCCAGCCACCGCGGGCCCGCCAAGCCCATCCGAGGCCCGCCCGAGCCCGAGCCGCCGCCGCCCATGTTCTGCCCCTGATCTCCCCAAGCTCGTGTGCTCTGCGTGCCCATGCCCGTCGGCCGCCGTTGCGGATGCCTGCGCGCCGCCCCTTCCCGTGCCGCTCCGCCCTGGAGCTCGCCGCGCTCGTCGGAGCAGGCCAGTCCTGCCGCCGCCGCCCTCCAAGGTCGGAGCTCCCTCTTCTCCTGTCTTCTTCTTCTATCTCCCGGCGCTCACTCTCTCCCTCGCAGGTCCCGGGTGCCATGGACGTGCAGCTCGCAGCTTAGGGCCTCGCCCTCGCCGGAAAGGGACGGATCCAGCGCTGCCGGTCCAGATCTGCCGTTTCCCCTCGGGTCCCGCCGGTGGGCTCGTTCGCCGGAGCCCCCAGGAACCACCGCCGCCGGCCTCCTTGTTCCAGCGAGCACGGAACCAGCGCACGCGCTAGTGTGTCGCTCGCGTCGTGCTAGTGGGCCGCGCCACGCTCCTGGGCCGGCCTCACACCTCGCCTGTGGTTGCCTCGAGGCCGCATCCGCGCCCCAGGCCTGCTTCGGCCCAACTTCCCCCAAGCCAGCACTTCCAGGCCGGTCCAAGTGGAGGCCCAAAGTGAGCCGAGATAAATCCCTCGCCCGTGTGCATTTTTCTTATGTAACGCCCTTGCCTGTGTAGCCCATTAGGAAAGGATTTCGGCCCGGTAGTAATTTTTATTTTTAGGTTATTTTCGGAATTTAATAAAATTCCAGAAAAATAGACGTATTTTAAAACGTCCGTAACTTTTAAACCGTTTGTCGGATCGCGACATATTAGATAGGGTTTTCATGTAGTTTTGCGCGTAGAATCCGTTTTTGCAACTTGCATAATTGTTTGATATCGTTTAGCGTGCCAAATGACTAGGTTTATGTGCTGTCCCAATAGGTTTCGACCCGTATTCATTTTTCGCGCGAGACCGGGTTGCTCGAATGCCTTAGATTAAATCTTCATGCTCTAGGGACTCATTTGCCATGCATTTTAGACCAGTCATTTGTAATTTTTACGTGTAGGGAATTGCGCTAGTTTATTTTTCCGTGCATAGGATATTTTCTCGCATTTTCGTGTGGCATTATTTTTGTTGTGCAACCCCACATGTTTTATATATTTTCGGGGTAGAAAAATCCATGGGATTTTTCTGTGCAATTAGATTTATCTTTTGAGCAAGTTTGTTCGCGCGATATTTTGGCGTGATGCCCTTTTGTTTAATTCGTAGGATTTATTCCGTGCTTCGTTTGACGGAGTTGTCAACTAGGGAGTTGTTCTTGGGTGTTTAGTCTAGCCCCTGATATTTTTAGTTGCAGTAGAAATGCATGTTCAGGTGTGGTTTCCTTGCTCTCAAGTTGCTAGAAATAGTGCTGATTTGGAGGTGCTGAAATATTTCTAAGTCTGAAACCTGTTATATTTTGTTGCTGTCTTGTCTTGCTTGTATCTTGTGATCTGTAGCTCTTTTGAGGTTGGTCCAATGGAGTTAATTGTAGCCCTTGTGTTTCTCTAGAATGCTGTGAATTTTCATGCCATTTGGAGCCCTGTAGCTATACGTTTTGCTGCTGTCAATATTGCTTCAGATCGAAAACTGCACTTTCATGAGGTGTAATTTTCACCAAGTCTGAAATAGTGTGAGGGAAGCCATTTTGTGACTTGTTTTCCTAGTGTTCCTTGCTGCCATGCTAGTTGTTGTTAGTTGTTTGTAGTAGTGCTTCTTGCCCGCTTTCGTGTCATGCCTTGCTTGAGTTTATCGGAGTTGTGTAGCCCGTAGTTTTGGGGCGTAGCAGATGCTATGTGGCTGATTTTGGCAGATTATAGTCACTTCTTGTTTTGCTCGTAGTTGTTGAACCGTAGCTCCAATTTGATCGTGTCCTACATGAAACTTGCTTAGAATCTCGTGTAGTTTCATTTTCTCTTGCTGTTTGTAGGTTTTGAAGTGCTCGTAGCCGTCGTTGCACGCATATTGCATACATGCCATAATATCTTGTGGTGTCCGTATCTTTTGATCCGTAGCTCCGTTGGAGATGATCTCTATGTGTAAATTGCTTGTCTCGATGCGTAGAATCACGTGAACCTATTCATTTTGCTGTTTAACAACCAATTAAATGTGTTAGTTCAGATCTGGACAGAATTGTAAATTAACATGTGAGGTCGTCTTGGAGGTGCTATATGTCATTTCCGACCTCATTTAAAATGCCTAGATAGGTAGTTTAATTACGCTTCACCTCTTGCCATGTTAACCCACATTTAATATTGCCGCATATCTAATCGGTATAGAACTAAATAAATAAACGTGGAGTTTCGTCAATATGTAACTCGTTGCATATTGAACTTCATTTAATGTGTAGTGTTTGATTGTGTGAATTGTCATGCCGTGACTTGTTTGCATTCAGCCTGTCCATGCATCATATGTGTTGTGCATCGTGTGGTGAATATCGTGTGTTGATGCTTGTTTCCGGTTTTCCCCGTCTCGATAGAGTTCCGCAAGCGTGTCGGATGTGAGGCCCCGTTCGACTACGTCGGTTCATCTGCTTCACGGAGTCATTCTTCTTCCAAGCGGGATCTCAGGCAAGATGATCATTTCCCCAGATACCATTACTATCATTGACATCCTAGTTTTATCGCTTCTATCGTTTATGTCTCGTTGCCTACCACTTGTTAAATATCAGCCTCTCAACAATGCCATGATTACCTTCAACCTGTTCGACCTAGCAAACCACTGATTGGCTATGTTACCGCTTGCTTAACCTGGTGTTAGCGTTGCTAGTTGCAGGTGCAGTTGCTTCCATGTGAAGACATGGGTTCCTTGTTATATCACCATATGAATGCTATTTAATTTAATGCACCTATATACTTGGTAAAAGGTGGAAGGCTCGGCCTTTCTAGCCTGGTGTTTTGTTCCACCTTTGCCCCCTTAGTTTCGGCTACCGGTGTTATGTTCCATAAACTAGCGCTCCTAACACGATCGGGGTTGTTATGGGGACCCCCTTGATAATTCGTTTTAGATTAAAGCTGGTCTGGCAAGGCCCAACATTGGTTCTACATTTGCCCAATATAATAATTTTGATAATACTGAAATGCATAGGGAGTTAGCGCTACCTGAGGAGTAATTCTACATAATACACGGGGTCAGTGCTGTTGGTGCTGGTCCAAAACTAGAGCCGTTTGCGGGGCCAACCCGGGAAAACTCGGGAGATTTCTATCAGGCCACCGTACGCTGTGCTTATCCGTCGTGTCCTGAGAACGAGATACGCGGCTCCTATCGGGATCGTGACACGCCGGGCGGCCTTGCTGGATTTGTTTTACCTTTGACAAAATATCTTGTGCATCGGGATTCCGGTGATGCTTTGGGTAATCTCAGAGTTGAGGTTTTCCACTAAGGAATCCGACGAGATTGCGAGTTTCGTGATCGAGGATTTCTATGCGGCTTGTGGTAATTTGTGATGGACTAGTTGGAGCACCCCTGCAGGGTTAAATCTTTCGGAAAGTCGTGCCCGCGGTTATGTGGCAACGTGGAAACTTTGTTTAACACTGGTTCTAGATAACTCGAAGTTAACTTAATTAAAACTGGCCAACTGTGTGCGTAACCATGACTGTCTCTTTCGTGAGTTCTTACTACGATCGAGGACACGGTGGGGTTAAGTCTGGCGTAGGTAGGTGCTCAGGATCATTCATTTGATCATCAGTAGTTCACGTCCGTTATGCGTAGATCATCCCCCTCTTATTTCTTGTACTCGTAAGTTAGCTACCATATATATATGCTTAGCCGCTGCAGCAACCTCACCACTTAACCATGCCTCACCCATTAAGCTTTGATAGTCTTGATACCTTTGGAATGTGATTGCTGAGTCCCCTGTGGCTCACAGATTACTACAACACTAGTTGCAGGTACAGGTAAAAGTTATTTGATGCGAGCGCGTTGATTGTTTATTCGAAGTTGCTTCTTCTTCTTCTTCTTCATTGATATAGGATGGGTTCCAGGCCGGCAGCCTGGGATAGCAAGGATGGACGTCGTTCTTCTTTTCTCATTTGTTTTCGTCCGTAGTCGGACCCTGCTCTTACTCTTAATGTTTATGTAATGTACTAATGTGACTCTGATGTAGCTTGTGGCGAGTGTAAGACAATTCTATTATATATCTCTTCTTTTCAGTACATGTACTTGTAACGATATCCATTCTTGCGACACGACAAGATGCGCTTCTATCCCTGACGAGGCCTTCGTGCCAAATTAAGGATAGGGTCGCATCTTGGGCGTGACAAGTTGGTATCAGAGCAGTACCGACCTAGGAGCCCCCTTGATTGATCGAACTTGGCCGAGTCGAGTCTAGTGAAAAACTGCTTTGAGTCTAGTTATATATCGGAGAGTAGGATTCTTTTTTCTCCTCTTCTATTCTGTGGTGAGGAATCTTGACGTAATAATTTAATTCTAATCCTCTTCTCACTCAATTTTTTTTGGATCACGCGGATATTTTTAGAATCTATATGATGCCGATGTG
Organism: Hordeum vulgare subsp. vulgare; assembly: GCF_904849725.1. Taxonomy (NCBI): domain Eukaryota; kingdom Viridiplantae; phylum Streptophyta; class Magnoliopsida; order Poales; family Poaceae; genus Hordeum; species Hordeum vulgare. The sequence goes on from NC_058519.1 coordinate 631,891,825, forward strand.
ACGGAGTTCTGTCTTGGTGCCTCCTATCTGCTTTAAGTTTTAGGGGAGTTGAGCTCCAGGGGATTCTCGAGCACATCGTTATCATTCAGATTTCTTAGTATCTCAGAACGAAGGATGTTCGTAATTTCTTCAATACTAGTAGTGGCGAGATAACCCCGATGTCCCCAGTACTGGTGCAGATTGTTCGGGAGTACTGCCATATTTTGTATCGTTGTGATCACGAGGGTCTGTAGTAGATGAAGGTCCGAGATTCTGGTTGTGTGTTGACAGATGTGATACAGGTGACAGGTTAGTATAGGAGTTGTGTGTTATTACTCCTTGTATCCGTGTACCAGATTGCATGACCAGAAATTTCGGGAATTCATAGGTGGGAATTGAAGTAGTTGCTTATAGGACTATCTTCCAAAAAATGCATGCTGTTAGGTTGGGGTTCGACATCTAATGGATTCCTGTCCACGAAAATATCGGACGAAATCTTTCTCATGAGTTTGTTCTGGCTTGTTTCATAATCCTCACCCTTTGTTTTGTTGAACTATGGTAATTCAAGTTGCTTCGATGTCAAGTGGTGATTTCAGATCTTTCCTAAGTGGTGTTCTCATATTTTTATGAGAGTACTAATTATTTTGCTCAAATCAGATTGTTATGTCAATTCTTGTCTACCGGAGTTGTCATGTTAATTCTTTTCCAACCGGTGTGTTTCTCTCCAAGTGAATGCAATCCTCTCGAATTTCTTGCAGATCATTCTCTCATTTTATCTCAGAGTTCATCTCATCCGTCCCAAGTTGTCTTTGTTTTTCCCCGCCCTCCCGCCCTTTTTCTTTAGTGATTGGATTTCATCCAAGTGCATTTCATTCCAGTGATGCTTCCGCTATCTCGTCTTCCTTTCGTAGCCGGTGATTCATTGTGAAGATTCTTCGGAGCTTCATGTTCATCTTTATTCATTCTTGTGGTCTTTTCCCGGTGAATTCAATTTAATTATCCGTGTTCATTATATCCTATTCATCCTTGTAATTTTTCCCATGTTGGAAATTCTCATCAGTCTTCTTATTGTCATTTCTCTCTATTCCATCCGGAATGCGGAAGTTATCTCGGAAATTCTTGTTTTCAATTCGTTCATCTATTTCGAGGTGCTAACCTCATCTAGTTTTCATTTGTACCGATGCATTCAATCTTTCTTTCAATCTTTTCAACGGTGGGTTCTTTGAGTGGGCCCATAACCCACAGGTTCTTTCCCAGGATCTTATCTGACTCTTGTAATCCTTCCGGAGTTATCTTGTGCTTTTCAACTATGACGTAAGTATGAATTTCATCAGTCATATCCCTTCTCCAAGATCTATTGGAATTTAATTCTCATATTGGCTCAACCTTGCATTTTTATTTATTCCGGAGTGTCTCAGTTATTCTTGGTGGTGTTCTCCTCGTCATTTTCAGCTTCAAGACCGAAGGAGTGTTTCTCTCAAATCTTGCTCCATTGTTGTGAAGATTGTCATCTCAGCTTCGTGTTATCCTCTCAATTGTTTCAACCGCGAGTAATCCCTTCTTGCTATTCGGTGCATTTCTGAGTGGTTTTATTTCTCGATTCTCCAAAGGCCATCATTTCAGAAGATTCTTCGTTCTCAGCTTTCCACTTTCATCCTCAATTCGTCTCAATTGTTGTCTGTTCGTTCATCTCTCGATTATCCGGTGCCTTTGTTCAAGTTTTCTGTTAGGTGGATCATGATATCTTCATTCTCATGTATCTCCATTAATTCTTGGTGTTCCCATTCAATTGTGAATTCTTACCGGTGCTTCCTTCAATTATGCCTCAAGTGGTGCTTATCTCTCTGCCTCTTCAAGATTCATTTCTAGAAGATTAAGTGGTTTGCTAAATCCATTGCTTGTCATCAGTTTAACTTGATGAAGGATTAGCATAACATAATTCTTATTCCTGTTTCATACTGATTTCAATCTATCTTCCAGAGTGCCTCATGATATCAATTCTTTTCGCAAGTGCTTATCTTTCTTTTCCGAAGTTCCAAGTTCCTTTAAGTATCTCTTTGTGAGGCTTCATCTTTATTTTCGCAAGGTCATAATCTTATTCTTTTCTACCTTGATATCTTTGCATCATTCATTCGTATACAGAGGTCCTTCTAGGTGGTTCATCAAGGTTTCTATCCATTCTCAAGTGTTCTTCAAGATTCGTGTTGGAGAACCTCAAGTATCCGTTCTCTTGCATTCCCAAGTGCATTTGTTCGTCCTTTATCCTTTGAGGTGGTATTATCACATTCTTGTTAGTGTAGGAGCATTGAAGAGTTTTTCCTTTCAAGAATGAGATAATTAAACCCACCAATTCTATGATCATGAGATATTTTAAACCCATGATTTCTTCATTGAGATATCTCGGTTTAGATTTCACCTAAAGCTTTTCCTATGGATGGTTTCTATCATGGTGCTTGTCTTTAATCTAAGTTCTCAATGTATCCTCTTGGTGTAAGAAATTGTTCGTATCTTGTTTCTCCCAATCAACCCTTGTTTCTTTTAGTGGTTGGTGGTCACCTCATATTTGTTGAGATGATTTTCATAAGCCCACTAGTATCTTGTTTTTATTGTTGGGTTTCCAACCACTACGTCAATTATCTGTTCGGCGGCTCTTTAATTCTATTGTGGTGATAGTTGTCATTCTTTCTTCATTCTCTTCTTCCGCTTGAGCTAGTTCCATTCTATTGTGCCGGAGGCATTGTGATGTTGCTCATTTGGGTCTATTATGTTGTTCTACCAAGATCGTGGTGTTCCCTTGTTCTATTTAGTTGTTTGTAATGAATATTGATGGGGTTATGGTCCTAGGGTAGGGTCATAGGCCTGCCCAATGGGTCCTACCCAAGGACTACCCTTCATAAGGGATAAGGCCCTTCGTCAGTTCCAACTGAATTAAGGACTTCCCATCGTCCAGTCGGTGATGATTCCTACATCATCCAGTCGGAGATGAGCATTCGGAGCGTATCAAACTTACCGACTGGATTCCACTCTGTACATCGTAACCCCCGTGGAAGGCAACGGTCATACGTTTCCATGTACCTTTATTAGCATTTAAGACATACGTTACCTGTAACGTATGCAGTTATTCGCCACTACTCCACCCCTGTGCACCGAACCATTATGAAGGGTAGCACACTCTATATAAGCCGCCCTTCCCCACTGGTGCAGGGGTTAGCAATTCATTGTAATCCATATTACACTCGACATCAAGCTCCAAGAGCACTGATACGTAGGGCTTTTACCTCCACCATAGAGGGGCCTGAACTCATACAACCTCGTCGTAGCTAAGGCTCTGCCCATCCTTTCGTACCCTACACATCTACTGTCAGACTTATACCCACGACAGTTGGCGCCCACCGTGGGGCAGGCGTCTAAGCGACTTCCGGCGAGTTTGCGACTACATCTTTCCATCATGTCATCCGGTGGAGATTTGAGCATGGGTCACGAGATCCTCTTCGGCGATCTCTCCTTCATCGTCGACGATTCGGCATGGCTTCGGGATGGCCCTCTTGACGTCGAGGCGCTCCCCAGTCGCGGGGCTACACACTTCCGTGCCGGCGCCCGTGGCATCCTTCTTCTCCAGCAGTCGGCTCCGGTGTCGACCTTTGCCCCCGTCACGCGCCGCAACAAGCGGTCTCGCCGTCCGCGGCTCCCGTGTTGGGTGCAACACGCCCAGGCGCGCCAGAGCGCGTCTTCACAAGTGGCGGTCCTCGAGTCGGTTGTAGTTGCGCCGCCGTCCCAGTGCTCGGACTCAGTTCCGACTGAGTTTCCTTCCAAGTACGTGGGTCGCGGGCCTGCAACCGAAGTGCACATGGCCAACTCCCATGAAAGCCCCCGCCAAACTGGCCGGAACGAGCACGAGGTCGGCGAAACATCCGGCGCTCGCCGTCAGCCCCCCCGTTCTGCCAGTCGGCGCACTCATCAGAGCAACGTGGAGGTGTTCCGCACACACGTCCTCAACCTGGCTGCCGCCGCCAAGATAGCCGATTCCCTCCAGCTGACTGATTCAGAGGCTGGCAGAGGGATCGAGCAGATCCGTGCCCTGTTGCACACGGCGCAGCAGCAAAATTCGGCGGTTTCTCAGTCGCACAACAGGATCCACAATAGTTCCGTTCCCGCGAACATGCATCGGTCAGTTCATAGCCCCGGTTCTCATCAGCGACACAGGGGAGGCAGCCGTTCCATGAATCCCAAAGATCATCGCCGTTCACGCACCCCTCCGGGGGGTGGGCCCTACGGGCCCCGACGTCATGATGATCGGCGTTCGGTCGGTGACACTTATGATCCAAGGCCTGACGCAAGAGGATATATCGCCCACAGGAGGGTCGACAGGGCCCGGGCCCACCGCGATGGTCACGATGAAGACCGTCCGAGTGGAAGCAGGACCATCGTCTCTGGCCCCGAGTGTTTCAGTTGAGCCATCCGTTCGGCTGACATCCCTCCCAACTTCCGATTGGCGACGGGGATCAGCAAGTTTACAGGAGAATCCAAGCTAGAAACATGGCTGGACGACTACCGAGTGGCAGTCCAGATCGACGGAGGAGACGACCAGGTCGCCATGAAACATCTCCCCCTGATGCTCGACGGCTCGGCACGAGCATGGCTAAACCAGCTGGCTCCTTCAAGCATCTATAGCTGGGCAGATCTGGCCCGAGTCTTCATCAAGACCTTCGAGGGGACGTGCAAACGCCCAGCTGGTCTCGTGGAGCTCCAGCACTGTGTCCAGAAGCAGAATGAGCCCCTGCGCGATTTCATCCAGCGTTGGACAACCCTCTACCACACGGTGGAGAGCGTCACAGAGCACCAGACAGTCTGCGCCTTCAAGGCAGGCGTGCGGTACAGAGATCTGTACCTGAAGTTCGGTTGAACAGGCGACATCTCCATGAGCAAGATGATGGAGATAGCAGCATGCTATGCGAATGGCGAAGAAGAGGACCGCATTCGTAGCGGCAAGCACAAAGCAGTCGCCGATGGAGATGGGAACAACACTTGGAAGCAGAAGCAGAAAGCTCCTTCCACTCCTCAGGCAGAGGCCGCAGCCGTTACCAATGCCAAGTTCAAGGGCAAGGGGAAGGCTCAGTTCACCCCCAAGAAGAAGCAGTTCAGAAACCACATCCTGGACCAGCCATGTCCAATCCACACGAAGATGGATGAAGAGGGGAACTCCATACTCCCGAAGCATACCACTCGGCAATGTCGCCTCCTGATCCAGGGGTTCGTCGAAGCACAGCCGAGTGAAAAGGACAATGAACAGGATGAGGAGGACAAGGAGGATCCGTTCCCCCAAGTCCATGCCACGCTGATGATTTTTGCTGACGTTGAAAGCAAGAGTCGACCGAAGTTGGTGAACAGGGAGGTGAACATGGCCACCCCCCCAACCCCACGTTCCTCAAATGGTCTCAGACTGCGATCACCTTTGACCAGTCGGATCATCCAGCACACGTACCCACCCGAGGGAGGCAGGCCCTGGTCGTCGACCCGGTGGTGGAAGGAGTCCGACTGCGCAAAGTCCTCATGGACGGGGGCAGCGGCTTGAACATCATGTACGCTGACACTCTCAAGGGGATGGGCATTCTGATGTCCAAACTTAACGAGAGGAGCATGCAGTTCCATGGAGTCGTCCCTGGATGAAAGGCCAAGTCACTCGCCCAGATCGCGTTGGACGTCGTCTTCGGCTCCGACAAGAACTTCCGCAAGGAGAAACTGACGTTCGAGGTGGTGGACTTCTAGAGTGCGTACCACGCGATTCTGGGCCGCCCGGCGTATGCGCGTTTCATGGCCCGTCCATGTTACGTGTACCTGAAGCTGAAGATGCCAGGCCCAAAAGGTGTGATCACTATCACAGGCAATCGGCATCGGGCCGAGGAGTGTCTGCAGCAGGGATCGAGGATCGCCGATCAATAGATGGTTGTCCTCAAGCTCGACGAGTACAAGAAGACATTCGACCCCGCTGACTTGATGCGTTCGAAGAAGCTAGCTTCGGAGTCCGCATTCCAGTCGGCGGGAGAGACGAAGAAGGTCAGCATCCACCCAACGGACGACACCGCTGCTCCGACGAACATCTCCACCACCCTCGATCCTAAATAGGAAGCCGAGCTCATCCAATTCCTCCGTGAGAACTGGAACATTTTTGCATGGAAGCCCGCTGACATGCCAGGTGTACCCAGGGAGTTGGCTGAGCATCGACTGCATGTGGATCCTGCTTCTCGGCCTGTCCGAGAACGCCTGCGTCGGTCCGCCGTGCACAAGTGGAAGGCAATCGGAGAAGAGGTGGCTAAACTTTTGGCAGCCAACTTCATTCGTGAGGTACACCACTCCGAGTGGCTCGCCAATGTTGTCATGGTGCCCAAGAAGGACAAGTCCCTCCGAATGTGCATCGACTTCAAGCATCTCAATAAGGTCTTCCCGAAAGACCATTTCCCGCTCCCCCGCATCGATCAAATTGTCGATTCGACTGTGGGTTGCGAGCGTTTGTCATTCCTTGATGCCTACTCAGGCTATCATCAGATCCGTCTGTATGGCCCCAATGAATTAAAAACAACATTCATCACCCCATTCGGGTGCTTCTGCTACATCACTATGCCATTTGGTTTGAAGAATGCAGGAGCAACCTGTATGCGCATGATACAGAAATGTCTCATTGACCAGATTGGTCGAAATGTGGAGGCGTATATGGATGATATCGTAGTCAAGTCACGCAAAGGTTCCGACCTGCTGACTGACTTGGCAGAAACATTCGCCAACCTTCGTAGGTACGATATCAAGCTCAACCCAGCCAACAATTCATTCGGTGTTCCCAGCGGAAAGTTACTCGGTTTCTTTGTTTCCAAACGAGGGATCGACGTCAACCCCGAAAAGATCAGGACCATCGTCCGAATGGAGCGGCCGGTCAGAATACACGATGTTCAAAGGCTCACAGGTTGCCTAGCGGCTTTGAGCAGGTTCATCGGTCGACTCGGCGAGAAGGCACTTCCTCTGTATCGACTCATGAAGAAATCAGATACTTTCGAGCGGACAGACGAAGTCCAAATCGCATTCGACGACCTCAAAGTCCTACTTTCCACCCAGCCGGTTCTTACTGCTCCCTTCAGTAAAGAACCCCTTCTTCTGTACATCGCGGCTACTAATCAAGTCGTCAGCACTGTCCTCACAGTCGAACGCGAAGAAGAAGGCAAAGCATATAAGGTTCAGCGGCCAGTGTATTATGTCTCCGAAGTCCTGACACCTTCCAAGCAGAGGTATCCCCACTATCAAAAACTTATCTACGGGATTTACATGACTGCGAAGAAAGTGGCTCATTATTTCCAAGACCACTCGGTGTCTGTCGTTTCTGATGCTCCGTTGTCGGAAATCCTCCACAATTGGGACGCGTCAGGCCGAGTGGCGAAGTGGGCAATGGAGACGTTATACTGCGATATTAAGTTCGAGGCCAAGAAAGCTATAAAGTCTCAAGCTCTGGCTGACTTCATAGCAGAATGGGTAGAACAACAGCAACCGACCCACATCTACTCGGCTCATCGGACAATGTTCTTCGATGGGTCGAAGATGTTGAATGGCTCCGGCGCTGGCGTTGTGATCATATCACCAAAAGGTGACAAACTCAAGTATGGGTTGCAGATACACTTTGATTCCTCCAACAATGAGGCAGAGTATGAGGCTCTCCTTTATGGATTGCGCACGGCTATCGCACTCGGCGTCCGTCGCCTGATGGTCTACGGGGATTCAGATTTGGTAGTTAATCAAGTGATGAAGGAGTGGGACGTAAGGAACCCCACCATGACCACATACTGCAATGTGGTGAGGAAGCTCGAGAAAAAGTTTGAAGGTCTGGAACTCCACCATGTTCCGCGACTGAAAAACCAAGCAGCTGATGAATTGGCGAAACTTGGATCCACTCAGAGACCAGTCCCGAGTGACGTCTGCCTCGAGCACCTTCACCTTCCCTCAGTTAAAGATGATCCTTTCACAGAAGAACCACTACAACCAAAGAGCTCGACAGATCTGACTGAAGTCGAAGTCCCTACTGTGGTTGATTTGATCATGGAGATTCTTGCCATCACCCCCGATTGGATTGTGTCGTTCATTGCATACATCCTGGGGCAAGAATTACGAGGAGACGAAGTCCAAGCCAGACAGATCGTCCGGAGATCAAAGTCGTTCACTGTCATTGATGGCCAGTTGTACAAGGAAAGTGTTTCAGGCGTCCTTCAACGATGCATCTCCCCTGAGGAGGGTCAGTTAATCCTGGAAGAAATTCACTCGGGAACCTGCGGTCATCACGCCTCCTCAAGGGCAATCATCGCCAAAGCATTCAGAGCTGGCTTCTTCTGGTTGCAGGCGAATGAAATGGCGACGGATATGGTCGACAAATGCGAAGGCTGTCAGTTCTACTCGAACAAATCCCACAAGCCAACGTCCGCGTTGAAGACAATCCCTCTTGTTTGGCCGTTTGCAGTGTGGGGATTAGATACAGTCGGTCCATTCAGGACAGGCCAAGGGGGATTCACACATCTGTTGGTGGCAGTCGACAAGTTCACAAAGTGGATTGAAGCCAAGCCCATCAAGAAGCTCGACGCCCTTACAGCCATCAAGTTTGTCAGGGACATCATCTCCAGATTCGGAGTGCCGCACAGCATAATCACTGACAATGGCACAAACTTTGACTCGGACAAATTCAAAGGTTTCTGTACAGGCCAAGGTATCTGAGTGGATTTTGCATCTGTGGCGCATCCCAAACAAACAGGCAAGCAGAGCGGGCGAATGGACTTATTCTGCAAGGTTTGAAGGCTCGACTCCTGCGAGAAGTGGGACATGCTGCCGGCGCATGGGTTACCGAACTGCCTTCGGTGCTGTGGGGTCTCCGCACAACCCCAAATAGATCTACAGGATGATCCCCGTTCTTCCTCGTTTATGGAGCAGAGGCGGTCCTTCCGAGTGACTTGCTTCACAATGCTCCACGAGTTGAACTCTTCTCCGAAGCTGAAGCAGAGCAAGCAAGGCAAGACGGAGTGGATCTTCTAGAGGAGGAGCGCGAGATGGCACTGACTCGTTCAACCATTTATCAACAAGACCTGCGGCGCTTTCACGCGCGACACGTCAGGAGTCGTACATTCCAAACAGGCGACAAGGTGCTCCGAGTGGATCAGCAGAGACCTCACAAGTTTGCTCCCGCCTGGGAAGGACCCTTCATCATCTCGAAGGTGCTGAACAACGGAGCATATCGACTCTACAACCTCGACAGGGAAACGGACGAGCCGCGAGCATGGAACGGAGATCACCTGAAGCGCTTCTACATGTGACCGTCGACTGAAGCAATGTAAAGAACAAGTATCGTTCAGGTAATACAAAGCAGATTGAGTTTTTTGCAGATTCAAAATACTGCCGCGTTGGCAGACTCCGGTCTTAATAAAAAATTAGCCGCATCCAGAATCGCCTAAGTACTAACTTTCTCCGAGTGTGCACTAAACGTCGCACTCGGGGACTTAGCTGCGATCAAGAATCGCCTAAGTACTAAACTTTCTCCGAGTGTGCACTAAACGTCGCACTCGGGGACTTAGCTGCGATCAAGAATCGCCTAACTACTAAACTTTCTCCGAGTGTGCACTAAACGTCGCCCTCGGGGACTTAGCTATGATCCAGAATCGCCTAAGTACTAACTTTCTCCGAGTGTGCACTAAACGTCGCACTCGAGGACTTAGCTGCGATCAAGAATCGCCTAAGTACTAAACTTTCTCTGAGTGTGCACTAAACGTCGCACTCGGGGACTTAGCTGCGATCAAGAATCGCCTAAGTACTAAACTTTCTCCGAGTGTGCACTAAACGTCGCACTCGGGGACTTAGCTGCGATCAAGAGTTGCCTAAGTACTAAACTTTCTCCGAGTGTGCACTAAACGTCGCACTCGGGGACTTAGCTGCGATCAAGAATCGCCTAAGTACTAAACTTTCTCCGAGTGTGCACTAAACGTCGCCCTCGGGGACTTAGCTGTGATCCAGAATCGCCTAAGTACTAACTTTCTCCGAGTGTGCACTAAACGTCGCACTCGGGGACTTAGCTGCGATCAAGAATCGCCTAAGTACTAAACTTTCTCCGAGTGTTCACTAAACGTCGCACTCGGGGACTTAGCTGCGATCAAGAATCGCCTAAGTACTAAACTTTCTCCGAGTGTGCACTAAACGTCGCACTCGGGGATTTAGCCGCGATCCAGAATCGCCTAAGTACTAACTTTCTCCGAGTGTGCACTAAACGTGGCACTCGGGGATTTAGCTGCGATCCAGAATCGCCTAAGTACAAACTTTCTCCGAGTGTGCACTATACGTCGCACTCGGGGACCTAGCTGCGATCAAGAATCGCCAAAGTACAAACTTTCTCCGAGTGTGCGCTAAACGTCGCACTCGGGGACTTAGCTGCGATCCAGAATCGCCTAAGTAATAACTTTCTCGGAGTGTGCACTAAACGTCGCCCTCGGGGACTTAGCTGTGATCCAGAATCGCCTAAGTACTAACTTTCTCCGAGTGTGCACTAAACGTCGCACTCGGGGACTTAGCTGCGATCAAGAATCGCCTAAGTACTAAACTTTCTCCGAGTGTTCACTAAACGTCGCACTCGGGGACTTAGCTGCGATCAAGAATCGCCTAAGTACTAAACTTTCTCCGAGTGTGCACTAAACGTCGCACTCGGGGATTTAGCTGCGATCCAGAATCGCCTAAGTACTAACTTTCTCCGAGTGTGCACTAAACGTGGCACTCGGGGATTTAGCTGCGATCCAGAATCGCCTAAGTACAAACTTTCTCCGAGTGTGCACTATACGTCGCACTCGGGGACCTAGCAGCGATCAAGAATCGCCAAAGTACAAACTTTCTCCGAGTGTGCGCTAAACGTCGCACTCGGGGACTTAGCTGCGATCCAGAATCGCGTAAGTAATAACTTTCTCGGAGTGTGCACTAAACGTCGCACTCGGGGACTTAGCTGCGATCAAGAATCGCCTAAGTACAAACTTTCTCCGAGTGTGCAATAAACGTCACACTCGGGAACTTAGCCGCGATCCAGAATCGCCTAAGTATTAAGTTTCTCCGAGTGTTCACTAAACGTCACACTCGGGGACTTTTCTGCGACCAAGAATCGCCTAAGTAGAAAGCTTCCTTCGAGTGTATCTTACAGATCCACACGGAGGCTTAGCAGACCCTCATCGAGGCTCATGCAGATGTCAAGACAATTGACAATTACATGAGAACCAGAACCTCATTGAGGCTCATGTAGATGTCAAGACAACTGACAATTACATGAGTAACAACTCGCTCCGAGTACGACCTTACAGTCGCACTCGAAGACTTAGCCGCGATCACGAATCGCCTAAGTACACAATTGCCTTCGAGTGTATCCTACAGATCCACTCGGAGACTCAGCAGACCCTCAGTGAGGCTCATGCAGATGTCAAGACAACTGAAAATTACATGCTCCGCATGTTTGCCATTGGCTTCACCAAGAAACGCCAAACAAAAACCACGAGCCAAAATCGTGTCAACAACTCTTTGGCAAAGGAAGAGCAAAAGATTCGATTCAAATTCAAAGTTGGTTTAAAGATAGTCGGTTCGGTGTAGATCAAGCTTATCCACACCGAACCACGAATGTGACGGCCAACAGTAGTTGCCAAAGTTTGATACAAGTAACACTCGGCATACCGAGGTAAAAGTTTTCTCAAGCGTCGTCAGGACTGGCACTGGGACTGGCAGGCTCCACGAAAGTGTCGAGGTCGATCCCGTCTGCGATACGAGTGGCGCTCTCAAGGAAGGTCTCCATGAAATCTTCGAATCAAAGCTTCTTGGTGTTTGCGACCTGCAGTGCCTTCAGCTTCTCTTCGCGAGCCTCTTTGTAGTGCACTCGGACCAGCGACAGCGCCACGTCCGCACCACAGCGAGCAGCAGACTTCTTCCACGCCTGCACTCGGTTTGGGACGTCCTCCAGCCGAGTCATCAACCCTTCCATTTCCTGCCGGGACTCGTCTTCGGGCCACAGTTCCTTGTCGATTCGGCTGACGACATCTCTAAGTCGACCGATGAAAGGTCCCACTTTGCCCAGGCGAATGTGCGCTCGGAGCATGTCTCGATTGGCGTCCTCGTCAAGTGGAACGTTCGGAATAAACGAACCGCTCAACGTCAGCTGCTTCAGCCTCAGCGTCCATACAAAAATCGGCAAAGACAAGACGAGCAGAAAGTAAGCGCGGAATGAAATACACAGTCCAGAAGCACTCGGAAAAACAGAACTTACCACCGAGAAGCGCAATCATCTTCCTTGCCCAGTCACTGACGTACTTCTCCTGTGATATGCACCGCGTGTTCATCACCTTCATCTGCCCCATCAGCTCGGTTCTTCGTTTCCCGATTTTCTCCCTTTCGGCCACCAATGCCTTGTTTGCCTCACGGGACTCCTCCAAGGACTTCTCTCGTTCAGCCAGAACACCCTTCAGACCAGCCAAGGCAAGCATTGCTGCATCCAGTTCCGCAGCAAACTGAATCTTTTCAGCCTTCACAGTGTTGTACGTCGATCCCATCTCGCAAGTCTTCTCCAAGTCAGCGCGAAGAGACGATCAGACAAATTCAGCAAGGAAAACAATAAAAACTCAAAGTTCTTCAGACCCCTGCCGACGCAAGCAGTCGACAGCGGTCTCGTGGACTACACCCAGTGGGTTCACTAAGAGTGACCCCACTGGCATGAAGCTCAAACAGGTCCGCCCTATTGAGATACATAACAAAAGCAAGCCTCTGAGGCTACTACTACCCGACCTGAGTAAAATTACTCTCGGGGAGTAATCCAGTAGGTGCACTCAGAGTGCCCCCACCGGTAACATTCAAACAGATTAGTTCTGATCTGATCAACTTAAATAAAATGTATATAAAGACAACTGTCGGTGCAAGCACTCGACAGAAGTCTTGGGATTACACCCACTGGGTTCACTAAGAGTGAACCCACTGCAAAATAATCATCCTGCATCCGAGTATATTGCTTAAACACCCAGTGGGTTACAAGGGGAAAGAAAATACTTACTAGCCCACTTACTCGGATATCGTCCCGGAGTTCCAAGCTTCGCTTGTATACAGACGCGATGGAGTCGTACGCTCTCTTGGCATCACCCGCCATCAACTCTGCTTGCACCATGGCCCCTTTGGCAGCTCCCAACTGATCTTCCGGAAGGCGCTGGGCGTCGAACAGGACGGTTGACGGACCTGGCACCACAAGAAACTCCTTGGGCATCCCAAGTCCTGCTCCAGTCAGTTCAGCAACGAAGAGCACCGTGTCAGTCGACGACATCGTCTCGGTTGGCGGCGCGTCCATGGCGGGAGTAGTAACAGACGGAACAACCACAAGGACAGGCGCTGCAGCTTGCTCGGACCTCTTCTGATCGTCCTCCTCCACATGGATCACCTCTGAAGGAAGCTCAACCAAACGACGTGAGACCATAGGAAAAAGGACAAGACCAAAGACAGAATTCGTGAAACAATAATGTAAGCTCTCGGAGTCGCCACGATGTACCTTGCTGGGATGTGACAACGTTGTCCGTATCCATGGGATCGTCCCCTGGCGTGGCAGAGAAGTGGCGGAGGTGGCAGCTCTGTCGAGTAAAATTCACTCGATCAATAAGCATGAGTTCAATCAAATACTGGAAGAAGATAGAAGAACAATACACTTACGCTGAGGTGACGGGAACGGCGATCCTCATCCGCGGCAAAGCCTTCTGAGGCTTGGATCCACTCGGTTTGGCCACCTTAGAGGGCTGGCCCGCGGGCTCAGCAGCAGAGTCCCTGGTCCTCTTTGTGCTCCGAGCACTCGGAACCACGGGAGAATATGGCAAGGCACTCGGAACCACAGGAGGAGCTGGCGGGGCACTTGAGGACACTGGAGGAGCCGACGGAGCCACGGGTTCGTGGCGGCGTTTAGTTCGAGGCTCTGGTGGTGGGGGTGGCGAGTTCTGTTCCTCATCTTCCCCCTCTTCTTCTTCGGACTCCTCCTCTGTCTCCCCACTGTCAGAGACGTACTCCACGCTCTCCACGCTGCCCTCCTGGCTGCCTTCCTCTTCCTCAGCCGGATTCCCGTTCGAGACGGGAGAAAACCAGTTGGTCCACGCCTGCGCGAGACGTCAGACAGTGATATAAGAAAAAGCGATAAATCTAAGACAATTGTGTGCACTCGACAAGTTATACTCACCTCACTCGGAGGAGGGTTGTCCGCGCGGAAGGGCTTCACTCGCCGGGCTCCTCTGGGGTTGTCGCAGGCGCCTGTGATGTTGCGGACCCATGTCGTCACAAGTTCCCCGGTCACGCACTCGGGGTTAGTCCGAGTGGAGTCCTCAGGCCCCGCGTAGTGCCACATGGCGTGGTGTCGAGTTTGCAAAGGCTGGATACGCCGACCTAGAAAAATCTCCAGCAAATCTATGCCAGTGACTCCCTTTCGGACAACCTCTACCAGCGCATCGACCAGAGGCTGCATCTGGATCTTCTCCATCTTCGTGAGCGCAAGCTGCCTAGGCGGAGCCGGATGGCCTAGGCTAAAAGGTGGCAGTGCAGTTGCGGCATTCAGACACGCAACATCCTGGTAGTAGAACCAAGTCGACTGCCAGTTCCTAACGGATTCAGACAACTAAAGAGCGGGATAGCTACTCTTACTTTTCTTTTGGAAGCCTAAGCCTCCGTAGATCTGGAGGAGGTGAGTTTTGTCGTCCGACTGGCTAAGTCTTTTGATGGTTTGAGATCTAGCAGAGAAGATGTGCTTGAAGAGCCCACAATGGGGAGGACAGCCGATAAAACACTCGCATAGCACGACGAAGGCAGAGAGATGAGCTATTGTGTTGGAAGGAAAATGGTGGAGCTGCGCCCCGAAGTGGTTCATTATACCTCTGAAGAAGGGATGAGGAGGCAGAGAGAAGCCTCGGTACACGTGACTGAGCAGCAGGACGCGCTCCCCCTCCTGGGGCGCCGGCTCCGTCTCGCCTCCGCCGGCAGCCTCCACGTCTTGTGCTCGATCATGCCTTGCTCCACCAGCTCCAGCATGTCCTCCTTCGTCACCGTGGAGGGGAGGAAATCCCCCTGGATCCAACCCGCCGGCAGTGCTCGCTGCCGCCGCTGAGCAGGAGCCGCCGCCTTCTTCTTCTTTCGTGCCTCGAGCTTGCTCGTCTGCCCCTTCATCATGGTGGAGGCTGTAGATCCGCGGGGGAGTAGGGGAAGGAAGGAGCTTGGGATGCGCAGGAGATCGCGAGAGAAGCGAGACAAGTGCGAGCTATCAGGCGAGTGCAACGAAAAACCCTCACTGAAGAGGTTTAAAAAAGGTTCCGACTGGGTCACTAGCAGGTGGCCCCGAAATCTTATCCCCCGACCGGTCGATGCGATATTAGTGGACGAGATGAAGGCGCGGAAATCGAGGCGGCAGATACTACTCGATTACGATGTCGTCATCCCCGCCGAGCGCGCGGCAACCAAAATTTGAGGATCCCAGAAAATCCGCTGCTGTCAGTTGGCTCGTCACATCAAAAGATTCCACGGGAACACTCGGTCCCTGACGGTTCGTTCCACAAATACATCCACTCGGATCACTGGTCAAGAGGATAAAATGAATCGAGGCAAACAATGCCAAAGTCGCATCCATACCAGTCGGATCCGTACTCCAAGCATCGCTTCGTCGTTCCAACCCCAATCCATTCGGGGACTAATGATGGGGTTATAGTCCTAGGATAGGGTCATAGGCCTGCCCAATGGGTCCTACCCAAGGACTACCCTTCATAAGGGATAAGGCCCTTAGTCAGTTCCGACTGAATTAAGGACTTCCCATCGTCCAGTCGGTGACGATTCCTACATCATCCAGTCGGAGATGAGCATTTGGAGTGTATCAAACTTACCGACTGGATTCCACTCTGTACATCGTAACCCCTGTGGAGGGCAACGGTCATACGTTTCCATGTACCTTTATTAGCATTTAAGACATACGTTACCTGTATCGTATGCAGTTATTCGCCACTACTCCACCCCTGTGCACCGAACCGTTATGAAGGGTAGCACACTCTATATAAGCCGCCCTTCCCCACTGGTGCAGGGGTTAGCAATTCATTGTAATCCATATTACACTCGACATCAAGCTCCAAGAGCACTAAGACGTAGGGCTTTTACCTCCACCGTAGAGGGGCCTGAACTCATACAACCTCGCCATAGCTAAGGCTCTGCCCATCCTTTCGTACCCTACACATCTACTGTCAGACTTATACCCACGACAAATATTGTCTAATTCTCCTACCTTTTCGAATATTTTGTCCCATTTTCCTACCGAAGTGCTGCAGAAATTTTCCGTGAATTCTTGCTTCTTTCTCATATCATTCCTCATCTCTTTGCAACCTTCAAGGATCGTTGGTTTCACTCGTTTTTCAAAGAAGCGACTAAGTTTTTACCTCTCATTCTTTCTCATCCTCTCCCCCTTTCATTCTTGTATCTCGGGGCGAGATCCTCTTGTAGTGTAGGAGAGTTGTGACAGCCCGATGACGATGTTCCAGAAGATTCCCCTTCTATTCCGTTTTCGTCGTGTGTTTATTTTCTTTTGTCGCATCATCATTCGCATCATCTGCATTGCATCGGCATCTCCGTTGCCGCCAGTTTTTAAAACTTGCAACCGTTGTTAGTTGCCGGTTCTCGTCGTAGTTCGTTCTGAGCCCGTTCACACACGCACGCGCCCGCAGCATCGTTCGAATCTTGTTTTAAAAGTGTGCGTAAAACTTTCTCTGATTCGGGTGAGATTTGACGTGCGGTGTTATTTTAATATAGCTAGGCCGCCTATCGAATTTCGTAGCGATCGGAGACCGTCTCGTACCCGAACGGTCGACCGTAGCGGCGCCGTATTCGGTCTACCGTCGGATGGTCATCTGTGTTTTAAAAAAATGTTGCCGCGCCGCTCGTTTTCCCTCTCGTCTCCGCTATACCACCCTACACGGCCTCGCCCGTTCCCACACGCGGAATCATCCGAATCCGACCGCACGGTTGGATCCGGGTCGAAATTTCGCTAAACCTAGCCCCCCCCCCATTTGTCTATATATAGTTCCCGAGTGCATTTTTAGACACCCCCTCCTTCCACCTCGGGGTCCGCGCCCACCTACCCCCCTAACCCTAGCCGCGCAGCCACTCTCTCCCACCAGCCGCCAGCCACCGCGGGCCCGCCAAGCCCATCTGAGGCCCGCCCGAGCCCGAGCCGCCGCCGCCCACGTTCTGCCCCTGATCTCCCCAAGCTCATGTGCTCTGCGTGCCCATGCCCGTCGGCCGCCGTTGCGGATGCCTGCGCGCCGCCCCTTCCCGTGCTGCTCCACCCTGGACCTCGCGGCGCTCGCCGGAGCAGGCCAGTCCCACCGCCGCCGCCCTCCCAGGTCGGAGCTCCCTCTTCTCGTGTCTTCTTCTTCTATCTCCCGGCGCTCACTCGATCCCTCGCAGGTCCCAGGCGCCATGGACGTGCAGCTCGCAGCTTAGGGCCTCGCCCTCGCCGGAAAGGGACGGATCCAGCGCCGCCGGTCCAGATCTGCCATTTCCCCTCGGGTCCCGCCGGTGGGCTCGCTCGCAGGAGCCCCCAGGAACCGCCGCCGCCGGCCTCCTTTTTCCAGCGAGCATGGAACCAGCGCTCGCGCTAGCGTGTCGCTCGCGTCGCGCCAGTGGGCCACGCCATGCTCCTGTGCCGGCCTCACGCCACGCCTGTGGTTGCCTCGAGGCCGCCTCCGTGCCCGAGGCCTCCTTCGGCCCAACTTCCCCCAAGCGAGCAGCTCCAGGCCGGCCCAAGTGCAGGCCCAAATTGAGCCAAGATCAATCCCTCGCCCACGTGCATTTTTCTTATGTAACGGCCTTGCCTCTGTAGCCCATTAAGAAAGGATTTCGGCCCGATAGTAATTTTTCCTTTTAGGTTATTTTCGGAATTTAATAAAATTCCAGAAAAATAGACGTATTTTAAAACGTCCGTAACTTTTAAACCGTTTGTCGGATCGCGATGTATTTGATAGGGTTTTCATGTAGTTTTGCGCGTAGAATCCGTTTTTGCAACTTGCATAATTGTTTGACATCGTTTAGCGTGCCAAATGCCTAGGTTTATGTGATGTCCCAATAGATTTCGACCCCTATTTATTTTTCGCGCGAGACCGGGTTGCTCGAATGCCTTAGATTAAATCTTCATGCTCTAGGGACCCATTTGCCATGTATTTTAGAGCAGTCATTTGTATTTTTTGCGTGTAGGGAATTGCGCTAGTTTATTGTTCCGTGCCTAGGTTATTTTCTTGCATTTCGAGTGGCATTATTTTTGTTGTGCAACCCCGCATGTTTTATATGTTTTCGGGGTAGAAAAATCCATGGGATTTTTCTGTGCAATTAGATTTAGCTTTTGAGAAAGTGTGAGGGAAGCCATTTTGTGACTTCTTTTCCTAGTGTTCCTTGCTGCCATGATAGTTGTTGTTAGTTGTTTGTAGCAGTGATTCTTGCCCTCTTTCGTGTCATGCCTTGCTTGAGTTTATCGGAGTTGTGTAGCCCGTAGTTGTGGGGCGTAGCAGATGCTATGTGGCTGATTTTGGCAGATTGTAGTCAGTTCTTGTTTTGCTCGTAGTTGTTGAACCGTAGCTCCGATTTGATCGTGTCCTACATGAAACTTGCTTAGAATATCGTGTAGTTTCATTTTCTCTTACTGTTTGTATGTTTTGAAGTGCTCGTAGCCGTCGTTGCACACATATTTCATACATGCCATCATATCTTGCGGTGTCCGTGTCTTTTGATCCGTAGCTCCGTTGGAGATGATCTCTCTGTGTAAATTGCTTGTCTCGACGCGTAAAATCATGTGAACCTATTTGTTTTTCTGTTTAACAACTAATTAAATGTGTTAGTTCAGATCTGGACAGAATTGTAAATGAACATGTGAGGTTGTCTTGGAGGTGCTATATGTCATTCCCGACCTCATTTAAAATGCCTAGATAGGTAGTTTAATTACGCTTCACCTCTTGCCATGTTAACCCACATTTAATATTGTCGTGTATCTAATCGGGATAGAACTAAATAAATAAACGTGGAGTTTCGTCAATATGTAACTCGTTGCATATTGAACTTCACTTAATATGTAGTGTTTGATTGTGTGAATTGTCATGCCGTGACTTGTTTGCATTCAGCCTGTCCATGCATCATATGTGTTGTGCATCGTGTGTTGAATATCATGTGTTCATGCTTGTTTCCGGTTTTGTCCGTCTCGATAGAGTTCCCCAAGCGTGTCGGATGTGAGGCCCCGTTCGACTACGTCGGTTCGTCTGCTTCACGGAGTCATTCTTCTTCCAAGCGGGATCTCAGGCAAGATGATCATTTCCCCAGATACCATTACTATCATTGCCATGCTAGTTTTATCGCTTCTATCGTTTATGTCTCGTTGCCTACCACTTGTTAAATATCAGCCTGTCCACAATGCCATGATTACCTTCAACCTGTTCGACCTAGCAAACCACTGATTGGCTATGTTACCGCTTGCTTAACATGGTGTTAGCGTTGCTAGTTGCGGGTGCAGTTTCTTCCATGTGAAGACATGGGTTCCTTGTTATATCACCATATCAATGCTATTTAATTTAATGCACCTATATACTTGGTAAAAGGTGGAAGGCTCGGCCTTTCTAGCCTGGTGTTTTGTTCCATCTTTGCCCCCTTAGTTTCGGCTACCGGTGTTATGTTCCATAAATGAGCGCTCCTAACACGATCGGGGTTGTTATGGGGACCCCCTTGATAAATTTTTTTAGATTAAAGATTGTCTGGCAAGCCCCAACATTGGTTCTACATTTGCCCAACATAATAATTTTGATAATACTGAAATGCATAGGGAGTTAGCGCTACCCGAGGAGTAATTCTACATAATACAGGGGGGCAGTATTGTTGGTGCTGGTCCAAAACTAGAGCCGTTTGCGGGGCCAACCTGGGGCAACTCAGGAGATTTCTATCAGGCCACCGTACGCTGTGCTTATCCGTCGTGTCCTGAGAACGAGATATGCGGCTCCTATCGGGATTGTCGACACGCCGGGCGGCCTTGCTGGATCAGTTTTACCTTTGACGAGATATCTTGTGCATCGGGATTCCGGTGATGCTTTGGGTAATCTCAGAGTTGAGGTTTTCCACTAAGGAATCCGACGAGATTGCGAGTTTCGTGATCGAGGATTTCTATGCGGCTTGTGGTAATTTGTGATGGACTAGTTGGAGCACCCCTGCAGGGTTAAATCTTTCGAAAAGCCGTGCCCACGGTTATGTGGCAACGTGGAAACTTTGTTTAACACTGGTTCTAGATAACTTGAAGTTAACTTAATTAAAACTGGCCAACTGTGTGCGTAACCGTGATTGTCTCTTTCATGAGTTCTTACTCCGATCGAGGACACGGTGGGGTTAAGTCTGACGTAGGTAGGTGATCAGGATCATTCATTTGATCATCAGTAGTTCACGTCCGTTATGCGTAGATCATCCCCCTCTTATTTCTTGTACTCGTAAGTTAGCCACCATATATATATTCTTAGCCGCTGTTGCAACCTCACCACTTAACCATGCCTCACCCATTAAGCTTTGATAGTATTGATACCTTTGGAAATGAGATTGCTGAGTCCCATGTGGCTCACAGATTACTACAACACCAGTTGCAGGTACAGGTAAAAGTTATTTGACGCGAGCGCGTTGATTGTTCATTTGAAGTTGCTTCTTCTTCTTCTTCATCATCGATCTAGGATGGGTTTCAGGCCGGCAGCCTGGGATAGCAAGGATGGACGTCGTTCTTCTTTTCTCTTTTGTTTTCGTCCCTAGTCGGACCCTGCTCTTACTCTTAATGTTTATGTAATGTACTGATGTGACTCTGATGTAGTTTGTGGCGAGTGTAAGCCAGTTCTATTATATATCTCTTCTTTTCAGTACATGTACTTGTAACGATATCCATTCTTGCGGCACGACGAGATGCGCTTCTATCCCTGACGAGGCCTTCGTGCCAAATTAAGGATAGGGTCGCATCTTGGGCGTGACACTGAGTAAACTTGTAACCAGAATAGAAATATGTGTCAATGAGGGTTATACTCAAAAACTACCACGTGAGGAGAATTGCAGTTTCTATGGATATCTAAATAATTTATGGAGTCTTGCAGCAGATACAGTTCAAGCATCTCGCTTCTCCCCGACCTCCTATGGATACACTTAGTCATGTTGGATATAAACCTGTACGTTCTGTTGTGTCGACATAATATGTGTCAATGATTAATTGTGGGTGCTTCAAATTAAATGTAAATCGTCTGAACCCAAACATAAGAATTTGGAACTTAGTTGGCCGGGTTGGATACATAAAACTAATGAATACTTGGCATTAAAATTGATGAAGAACGATCCTGGACGCCTGCAGCTGACTTCGTTAGGGGCGGAGTTTGGTCGGAGCTACACGGAAAACCATCATCCCACATCATAAGTGTAAGCATGACTTGATCCGTGTATTTTTCACTAATCGACAAGATTGCTAGAATCAAAGAGCGGGAAGACGAACAACAATAAAACTTACTGTCAAACACAGACATAAACCTTTTGCCGACACCATATTCATTGATGTTTAAGCCACCCTGAAAATATATGCCAGTGCTTAGATGGATTAGGAGTCTCGTGTGTAGAAGTCAGATAATTCATAAAGTGTTGTAGTGAAGGTTCAATTTCAATTTTTCTAGTGTATCAACCATCACTACAATAGCAGGAATCTCGACTATTTTTCTGCCTAGTAATATTGAATTATTTACTTTGCCCGGATTTGAAAAAAAACACCAAGAAACAAAGTAGACATGTAACAAACGTAATCTGATTAAAAGAAGGCTAAGCTAGTCTCTTTATCATCAGGAAATCTAAAAGAAGTTCTGGTATTTACGATCCACTATACGTAGACTACAGGGAACGTTCTTTTTAGTTTAAATGATATGAACTTCATAACATAACGATTAGCTGACATATAAGTTTCAGAACTCAAAGATGAAAGGTTAAGTCTTATCTTATGTCGTTCACATACCTTGAAGAAAAAATTACAGAGATGGCCACTTGGTGTTACAACAGATGACGTCCGAGGCGAAAGGAAGGGTGGTCTCGGAGGCGACCGAAGGGGCGCTCTCCTTGGTCATCGGAGGGCCGACCGGAGTGGCCTCTCTCCGGCCACCGGTGGACCGCTCGGAGGGGAGATCGGTGCGCTGGGCGGCAAGACCTCCCTCACAGAAGATGGGATCGGCAGGGATTCGCATCGGAACTGGACGATGTCGTTCGTAGACACCTCCTCCGAGGAGCGAGTGCAGAGATCAGGATCCATCAAACTCCATCAGGTATCTCGCTGGATCACCATTAGGGATGAAGATAACGATATTCTGGCAGGCCGATACTTGCACAACGAGGAAACTCCGAAGATCGGGCATACCATGGAGATAGATGGCTTCAAGCTCATCGTTAGAGACCTCCATGAGGCTCATCAAGGGGATCTTCGCAACAGCAAGGTGAGTACTGACCTTATTTCTAAATCCCCTCGGTTTGGAGGGCGTTTTTGGGTCCTAGCAGATCCGGAATCGGATGACGAGGTAGAAGAGATCAATTATGAGGAATTTGATCGTTCAACTGCTGTAGCTGAGTTTGTTCGTTTGGAGCCTGGTACCATTGGACAACGAGTTAAACCACAAGCTAGGGGCCCGAAGAAGGATGTGCCGAAGCACAACGTTCATCCTTGGATTGGCCCCTTGCCAACGGTGAAGCTTGCACCGATTACGCTGTCCGATTTCTTCCCGGCGGCGGGATGGTGCCTAGCCAAGGGAAGGAAGAAGAAAAACTTGGCAGGTCCGAAAATTACGGCGACAGCAATGACCAAGCCGAGTTCTGTGCGGCCTGAGATGCGTTTCCAAAGGGAGGTTTTTTTGAAATCGGTAACGGAGGCTGCTGGCTTCGTATTGGAATCTATCAAAGATAACTTTATTGGGTATATGGCCCAAGAGGAAAGCCCTGTCATGGACAAGTCCAAGTCGGACAGCGCGAGTCCTGGGTATATGGCCCAGGCGATAGCTACGTCCACGGCAGATACTCCAGTCCGATCGGCTGGCTTGGGCGATTTGCATCACGGGATTTCTATCAATTGCACGGGGGCGCCTGAACCTAGGGTTCCTCGGCGACAGCAGCGTGGCTTCCCGTCGCTGGTTTCTGCACGAGCTGCGCGGGTGCCGCCTCCTCCTTCCACTGCCACGAGCATGGCAGGCACGGGCAATTCCAGGCCACCACCGATGGCGCAGTCTCGACCCTCTGGACAGGGAGATGGCCCCTCCATTGCAAAGCAGCCTGCTGCTGCGCAGATGGTGCGTCCCCCCGGTGCTGCGCAGGCAGGACGGTAGCTCGGGCCTCCCGGTCAGGTGGGGGAGCCTGGGGATCAGCGGCCGCAGCAGCGCGGTCGTTGGGGCAGTGACGGCGGCAACACATATGGAGAGGGCCAATATCGCGGGTCATCATCTTATGGTGGCGGCCGTGGGCATGCAACTTTGAACAATGGACCTAACCAGCCTTTTACTGCACCGCCGGGGAATTTTGTGCCGGGGACGTCGGGACCTTCTCATCACAAGAGAGGGGGCTTTCGACAGAATTGGGCGGGCAGAGGTGGAGGTAGGAAGCCAAGGCCTACTATGCCTGCTCAAGAGCCGCCGACAGATGATGCTGTTAGGGCGACTGTACCAGAGAAGGTGGCGGCTGACCCGGTAATACCTGAACAGGCTCCTGTGGTTGCAAAAGGAGAGGGAGGTGATAGGCCCTCCAAGTGGGCACGTAAGAAAGAGAAGATGGTGTGTTATCACTGCAGTGAGGCGGGGCACTTTGTGTCCGCGTGCAAGGCTGAGCTCTGTGTGATTTGTCTTAAACCGACGCATGATGAGGCTAAGTGTCCTCTTACGGTTGGGATTTTGCCGGTTGTGACCATCTATGGCGTATCCAGCCAAGAATTAATGTTCTTCGAGTCGCCGGCAGCAACGGCAACACTCCACACACCAGATGCTGGATTCACGGGCACGGTGACGGTGACTCGGGGAGTCTTGACCGTGGAGCAGGTGGTGCAACAGCTTAAGGAACTTGTATCAGCAATTTTTCGGTGGGAACCGGTTTTGATATCAGATAATGTCTTTAAGGTCGTTTTTCCTACTAAGGAGGACTTAGCTCGCTTGCTTAAGTTCGATATGTGCAGAGTGTCTAGCACAAGCTGCGTACTTGAGTTTGATCCCTGGAAGTGTGAGGAGCCAAAGGGCGTTCCTCTACCTCAGATTTGGGTGCACTTTGCAGGAGCTCCTACCAGGGCTATGAATGACTTTAGAGTTGTATGGAGTTTGGGTTCGCTTATTGGGAAAACATAGGAGGTGGATATGGTGTTCACTAGAGCCAAAGGCATCGCGAGGATGCTTGTGAGTGTGCTAGATATTCAGATTATTCCAGATGAGGTCATTTGGACTTTTGAGGGGATGCGGTACACTCCCCAGTTGGAAATAGAGAGCCCTACTCTTTTTGATTCACCAGTCACAGATAAAGATACCAATATGACCGATGGAGATGATGCAGATGGTGCCAAGGAGAATGGCACTTCTTTTGAGTCAGGGCCCACTTTCTCTTCTCAGAAGAATGCACAACCCACTCAGGATATGCAACACTCACACACTGGTACAAATCACGGGGTTTCTGCTTCTGATCTGGATTTGCGGTTTGGATCTTTTAAACCTGCATCTGCGCCGACAAAAGTCGGTCGGTCCATGCACACGGCTTCGGGCGCACAGGCGAGACTTCCGAGGTTCACGGGAAAGACTCCTCGGAGCAACATAGGTATTCTGCAGTCTACTAATATGTTGCAACCGGTTTCTTTGGAGGCATATCTGGCAGGTGCAAAGCTTGTTAGTAACCGACCTGGGATTATGCAGTCGGATTTGGAAGCTGATCCAGAGTGGTGTGTTAGCGCAGTTGGAGATGCCGTTGGAGATGCTCCTGCGAGGGAGTTAGGAGCTGGGGAGGTTCCCACTCCGGCGCTTGGTGCTGCACCTGCACCTGTTGGCGCTAGCTTGGGGAGTATGGTTGCACCAGCACCAGTACAGTCCCATATTGCAGCGACTGCGATGGAAGATGGTGCTTGCATGGGAGGGGATCCACATGAGCTCGAGGCGTCGTGCATGGCTGTGCGTGTAGACCATGCAGCCGAGATGGTTGTTGCTGCACGCTCCACTGCGGCGGTCGACCGCCAAGTGCACGGTGAAGCACAGGCTTGCACGGCCGTGCCTGCGCCGGACTTTGGAGGCGAGCTGGGAGCCGCGTTGGAGGATGCCAACAATGGAGAGGCGAGCTTGGCCACAGATGGTGTTCTCACTAGGACAGTTCGACATTCACTGGGAGAGGGTGCTGATTCTCGTACAGTTTCTGCACCACGGCCTGTTGAGATCTCAGTTGATGAAGTCATAGCGTTTGGTGGAGTTCCAGATCCGATGGGTCCAGATAGAAGGACTAGTCATCGGGTACAATCCCAGCCAGACGTGGATGACTTGCAGATTGGGCGTGCTATGAGGGCGGCTAGAATGAAGGATGTTCAGAATTCGACACATATGTCCATTAATACTAAGCATTCTATTCTTCATTTTTCCCCGCAAGACATAAGAGATAATGCCACCTCGGTGGGGGTCAACTTGGGTAGTACTAGCAAAGAAATTTCCAAATATATTAATGACTTATTGGACATAGAAGTTGATAGGGCTTTGGATATTATTCGAACCCTAGCTGCCATTAAACCAATGAATGATGAGGCAATATCTAACATGGGAGGTTTGAATTTACTGTGTGATAATTTAGTCTCACCTGAGGATAGAGAGGAGTCTGAGGAGGTTTTGCAGATTAATCAGCAACCCAAAGCTACACTAAATGAGGGTGCCAAAAATACGACTGATTATATGGACCAGGAGTATGTTTCTGAAAAGCAAAAACGCACTTATAAAAGGGGGGTCTATACTGTCTCTGCAATTCGTAGGAGTGCTAGATTCAAGACTGCTAAAAAATTCCACGATGAAATATGAAAGGAATGTTTTGGAACAGCAGAGGTCTGAGAGACTTGGCTAAAATTCGATTCCTTGCAGAAACTATGTTACATCATAGTCTTGACTTCATCGCGTTGATGGAGACGGGTCGGGATAATTTCACATCGCAATTTCTAAACTCTCTTTCGGGAGGTGTTGAATTTTATTGGGATTGTCTCCCCCCAAGAGGAAGGTCCGGAGGGATCTTACTTGGTGTCTGGTGTCATACACTTCAAGTTCGAGAAGTGGTGCTAGGGGAGTTCTCGGTCAAATTTCAAATTAGAACCAAGGAAGATGGGTTCCAATGGTCTCTGGTTGTGGTTTATGGGGCCGCACAAACAGAGCAAAAGCCAGCTTTTCTGGCTGATTTGGTTCGAATTTGCGATGACACTTTACCACTAGTGGTCGGTGGTGATTTTAATATCATCAGGAGAGCTGATGAGAAGAACAATGATAACTTTGATGGTAGATGGCCTTTTATGTTCAACACAATTATAGAGAGTCTCAACCTACGGGAGATTGATCTCTCGGGTAGGAAATATACTTGGGCCAATTCTCTACCTAATCGAACTTTTGAAAAATTGGACAGGGTACTTACGAGTGTTGACTGGAAACAGAAATTCCCGCTAGTCACAGTATGTGCACTTCAAAGGGCTATATCTGACCATACCCCTCTCCTACTAGATTCTGGCCAGGCCACTCACAAAGGGAAAAATGATGCTTTCTCTTTTGAATCAAGTTGGTTCACACGTGAGGGGTTTGTGGACATGATTTCTAGGGAATGGAACAAGTATGTGGGTGGGAACTCTAGTGTTGATGTCTGGCAAAATAAAATACGACATCTTAGACAATTCTTGAGAGGTTGGGCTAAGAATATATCTGGGGTCTATCGAGATGAGCAAGATAGACTGCTCAAACTTATAGATACTCTAGATCGTCAGGCAGAAACTCGCATGCTGGATGAACAAGAGAGGGCATTAAAGTACGAGGCTGAACAAAGAGTTAGAATCCTTCTTCGAGAAGAGGAAGTGAAATGGGTTGTCAGAGCAAAAATTAGGGCAATTGTACAGGGGGATGATAACACTAAATTTTTCCATTTGATTGCAAATGGCAAGCATCGGAAAAAGAGGATTATACAACTTGAGCAAGATGAGGTTACAATAGTAGGTCATGAGAATCTAAAGTTGTACATCACAGACTATTATAAAAGGTTGTTTGGTGCTCCGACTCATAGTTATGTGTCTATGGACGAGCATCAGACCGTGGATATTCCTCAGATTGGACAAGCCGATAATGAGTGTTTATCCGCTCCATTCCTAGAGAAAGAGGTGCTACAGGCGATTCAGGGTATGAAAAATGGTAAAGCGTCGGGGCCAGATGGGTTCCCGGCTGAGTTCTATAAGAGATGTTGGCATATTATTAAGAAAGATCTCATGGCAATGTTTCACGATTTGTTTTCCGGGCACTTACAACACTTTCATCTTAATTTTGGTACGATAACGTTGCTACCAAAAAAAGAGGGTGCTTCGTGTATTGAACAATTTCGTCCCATATGTCTGCTTAATGTTAGCTTCAAAATTTTCACAAAGGTGGGGACAGATAGGTTAACTAAGATGGCACATTCTATGGTGCAATCTTCGCAGACGGCATTCATGCCTGGTCGGAATATTCTCGAAGGGGTGGTTGTTCTCCATGAAACCCTTCACGAATTACATTCCAAGAAGCTTAACGGAGTCTTATTTAAGGTAGACTTCGAAAAGGCTTACGACAAAGTCAAATGGTCTTTCTTGCAAAAAACTCTGCGCATGAAGGGGTTTTGCGAGATTTGGCGAAAACATATCGATCGTTTTATACAAAAGGGTAGTGTCGGTATTAAAGTGAATGATGATGTAGGTCATTTCTTTCAGACACTAAAGGGTCTTATGCAGGGAGACCCTATGTCACCTATTTTATTTAACATCGTAGCACATATGTTAGCGCTAATGATCAGGAGGGCTAATGAAAAAGGGTTAGTAGGGGGACTAGTGCCACATCTCATAGATGGGGGTGTCTCCATCCTACAATATGCGGATGACACAATCCTTTTCATGGAACACGACCTCAAAAAAGCCAGAAACATGAAGTTAATATTATGCTTATTCGAACAGCTATCTGGGCTGAAAATTAACTTCTTTAGAAGTGAACTCTTTTGCTTTGGGGACGCAAAAGAAGAACAACTCACTTATAACCAACTCTTTGGTTGCGAGGGTGGTACGTTACCGTTTACGTACTTAGGGATCCCTATTCATCACCGAAAATTATCTATTAAGGAATGGAAGTGCATCGAGGATCGGTTTGAGAAAAAATTGAGCTGCTGGAAGGGCAAGCTATTATCCTACGGAGGACGATTGGTTTTAGTTAACTCAGTGTTGACAAGTATGCCAATGTTCCTTCTATCCTTTTTCGAAGTACCAGTTGGGGTGCGGAAAAGGCTGGATTTTTACCGATCAAGATTTTTCTGGCAGAGTGATGAGGTCAAGACCAAATATAGGCTGGCTCGATGGGATATTATTTGTAGGCCTAAAGATGAGGGAGGGTTGGGGATTGAAAACTTAGAGGTTAAGAACAGGTGTCTGCTCAGCAAGTGGCTTTTCAGACTGTCTGTGGAATCAGAAGGTATGTGGATACAAATTCTGAAGAACAAGTATCTACAGCAAAAAACCTTAGCTCAGGTCACTGTGAGACCTGGAGATTCACCTTTTTGGAAGGGTCTCATGAAGACAAAAACAACCTTTTTTAACAGGACTAAGTTCATCATCGGCAATGGTGAATCTACTAGATTCTGGTAGGATATCTGGCTAGGTGACGAGCCTGTGGCCCTTCAATATCCACAGTTGTATAACATTGCCCAGCGCAGACAAACGACTGTTGCTGCAGTGTTACGTGAGACGCCTCTCAACATTCAGTTTCACAGATCCTTGGTAGGTAATAGATGGGTCAGATGGCTACATCTAGTCAGAAGGCTAATGGATGTTAGTCTTTCTGATGATCCGGATAGGATTTTTTGGAAACTGACCTCCAATGGTATTTTCTCCGTGAAATCAATGTATGACCATGTTATTGATAGTTCAATTATTCCAAAATCTTCACATATTTGGAACGTTAAGGTTCCCCTTAAGTTAAAAATCTTTTTGTGGTTTGTCCACAAAGGAGCTGTTTTAACTAAGGATAACTTGGCCAAGCGAAATTGGAAAGGAAATCGGAGATGTAGCTTCTGTCAGACGTATGAAACTATCAAGCCCCTCTTTCTGGACTGCCCCATGGCTAAAATATTGTGGCGCTCAATCCATATTGCTTTTAACATCACCCCGCCTACTAGCATTAACATGTTATTTGGGATGTAGCTTGACGGGGTTAATATCTCGTTCGCTAAGCTAATTCGAGTTGGAACTTCTGCACTTTTATGGGCTATATCGAACTGCAGAAATGACCTAGTTTTTAACAGATAACAATCTATTAACTTTTTGCAGGTCATCTTCAGGGCTACCGCCTTGATCCGAATGTGGTCCTTACTCACTCCTGTGGAAACCAGGGAGCCTTTGGTTACTGGGTGTGCCCGATGGGAGATGGTAGCTTAGGTTATCTTCAGCCGATATGGATGGCGACATGCTGATAGAATAGGGAATTAGTCAACTACTCCTATCCATATATTTGGCTTACGCGTTGATCGCCTTGTAATTTATTTTCCCTTTACTTTCGACTTTGTACCTACTTCGGATCTTTTCCATTATTAAATAAATGGTTGTATGCATCGCTCGATGCAGAGGCCGGGACGAGGCCTCCTTTTCGAAAAAAGAGATGGCCACTTCGTTTTATCCACTAACAACATCTGCTGCATTGGTCAAGTAGGATTTAATGAGAACTGCACCAGATAACTGAGAACTTCTTTCACCTAAATGCAGAGAAGCGGTGTCTTCAATAAGTTTCTGAGCCTGAAATTGGATGGCATATTTCAAACCTGCAGCACAAGAAGATACCAAGGCCCTTTGGCTGAAGACCTTTCCTCCAAAACAACAGTCTAAAGTAATTTCAGTAACATCGCCGTGTATGCCTGGATATTAATAACGACTTTCTATCCCAGCAAGGTGTTGACACTAGCAACACCAACCCTGAAATCAGACACGTAAACAATGATAGGGTAATATTATAGTAAGTGAAATGAAATGGTACGTGATATCATCTACACTACAAGGTCCATATTAGCATCAAAACTAACTTTGTATTAGGCTTGGGAGTTTAACATGAGGAATCAAACTAGTGGTGATGGAGAAACTGGGTATTGCATGAGATACTGTAAAACTGAGATGCTCAAACAACACGGACACAACTATAAAAACATGTGCCTAGTATACCTCCCAAATAGCTGGGTATACTGATGTACCCCCATGACCTAGTATTGATCAACCAGTGGCCGGCACGGTGGCTAGTTCTGCCGGGTGGAACAAGGGATGCAGTTGTGTGTGCTTGTCATAAGAAAAATTGTTTCTCATCCTTGGTGGCTTGGCTTGAGCCTGTTCATGGTTGTACCTTGGATCTGTTATTGGTCGTACACGAGCAGTGACGAGGGGAG
The DNA here is from genome assembly GCF_904849725.1 of Hordeum vulgare subsp. vulgare. NCBI lineage: Eukaryota > Viridiplantae > Streptophyta > Magnoliopsida > Poales > Poaceae > Hordeum > Hordeum vulgare. The sequence goes on from NC_058519.1 coordinate 631,922,533, forward strand.
GCACATCGGGATGCAGGGTCGCACGAGAGTGCTGGCGAGGGACGATGCGCCGGGCAGATGATTGCAGGGGAGTGGTCAGCGGGGCGGCGCGCTGGGAGAGAAGACCGCAGGGTATCAAGGGAGCGGCGGAGCGGCGGGATGCGGTCGTAGCCTCGCAAAAGAGTGGTGACGACCGACGAGGGGTGCCGGCCAACATGGGAGGCTTCGAGGGGAATAGAGGTCGTGGATAGAAAACCTACTAGAGCAACCGTGAAAGCCAACTTGGGCTGGGCTAGACAAGAGGTTGGGTTAGTGCAATGGGTTGTACGAACTACTCCCTCCGTATCATAATATATGACGTTTTAGCAGTTCATTTAAGCTGCTAAAACGTCATATATTATGGTACAGAGGTAGTATGTGCTACAATGGGTAAGAAGCTGCAGCCTACAACGCATATGCTACAATGCTAATATGCGTATCTACTTTGAATTTGACAACATATAGTCAGAACGTTGTATAATATCTGTTTCTTTATAGGGGGTATTCTTGTAGTGATGCTATGTGCAATATGTCATAATTAATGCAGCAACCGCTAACATAATTCCAACAGACTTTTAGCATCGCTACGTTTGAGAAAGTCTAATCATAGTCAATTCTTTGAACTTTTGTGACAAGTCGAGCTTTTCTTAATGGTGACTTTTCACCATCATCGTTTGTCTTCCTTTTAAAGATTCATCTTTACTTACTAGTCTTAAGACCATCAAGTGGTTCTTTGAAAGTCTACACTTTGTTTTCATACATGGATCCTCTCTCGGATTTCATGGCCTTCAACCATTTGCCAAAATCCGGGCCCACCATCGCTTCTCCATAGCTCGTAGGTTCATTTTTTTCAACAACATGACCTCCAAGACAGGGTTACCGTACCACTCTATAGTAGTACGCGACCTTGTCGACCAACGAGGTTTGTAGTAACTTGATCCGAAGCTTAATGATCACCATCATTAGTTTCTACTTCAATTGGTGTAGGCGCTACAGGAACAACTTCCTGCGCCCTTCTACACACTGGTTCAAGTGACGGTTCAATAACCTGCAAGTTCCACCACCCTCCCACTCAATTCTTTCGAGAGAAACCTTTCATCGAAAAAGGACCCATTTCTAGAAACAAATACTTTGCTTCCGGATCTGAGATAGGAGATGTACCCAACTGTTTTGGATATCCCATGAAGATGCATTTATCAGCTTTGGGTCCGAGCTTATCAGACTAAAACTTTTTCACATAAGTGTCGTAGCCCCAAACATTCAAGAAACGACAGCTCGGGTTTCTCCAAACCATAGTTCACACTTTGTCATCTCAACGGAAATACGCGGTGCCCTATTTAAAGTGAATGCGGTTGTCTCTAATGTGTAACCCATAAATGATAGTGATAATTTGATAAGAGACATCATAGTATGCACCATATCAAATAGGGCGCGACTATGACGTTCGGACACACCATCACGCTACGGTGTTCTAGGTGGCATGAATTGCGAAACAATTTCTACATTGTCTTAATTGTATACCAAAACTCGCAGCTCAGATATTCATCTCTATGATCATATCATAGAGAGTTTATCCTCTTGCCACGACGATCTTCACTTTGAAATAAATTTGAACTTTTCAATATTTCAGACTTGTGATTCATCAAGTAAATACTCATGTATCCACACAAATCGTCAGTGAAGTAAAAAAACATAACGATATCCACTACGTGCCTCAACACTCATTGGACTACAGACATAAAAATGTATTAGTTCAAACAAGTTACTTTCTTGTTCCATGTGGTATGATTTGCATGTCTCAAGTGATTCAAATTCAAGTGAGTCCAAATGATCCATCTGCATGGATTTTCTTCATGCGTTTATACCAACAGGTATGGTTTGCATGTCTCAAACGTTTCAAAAATGAGTGAGTACAAAGATCCATTAGCATGGAGCTTCTTCATGAATTTTACACCAACATGACTCAAGTGGCAGTGCCACAAGTAAGTGGGACTATCATTATTACTATGTATCTCTTGGCATCAATATTATGAACATGTGTAGCACTACGATCGAGATTCAATAAACCATTGAAGGTAATTATTCAAGCAAATAGAATAACCATTATTCTCTTTAAATGAATAATCGTATTGCAACAAACACGATCCAATCATGTTCATGCTCAACGTAAACACCAAATAACAATTATTTATGTTTAACACCAATCCCAATGGTAGAGGGAGCGTGCGATGTTTTGATCACATCAACCTTGGTAACCCTTCCAACACGTATCATCACCTCGCCTTTAGCTAGTATCCGTTTATTCCGTAGCTTTTATATCGAGTTACTAATCACTTAGTAACCGAATCGGTATCTAATACCCTCGTGCTACTAGGAGTACTAGTAAAGTACACATCAATATCATGTATATCAAATATACTTCTGTCGACTTTGCCAGCCTTATCATCTACCAAGTATCTAGGGTAGCTCCGCCTGAGTGGCTGTTCCCCTCATAACAGCAGCACTTAGTCTCGGGTTTGGGTTCCACCTTGGGTTTCTTCATTAGAGCAGCAACTGGTTTGACGTTTCATGAAGTATCCCTTCTAGCCCTTGCCCTTCTTGAAACTAGAGGTTTTACTAACAATCAATAATTGATGCTCCTTCTTGATTTCTACTTTCGCAGTGTCAAACATTGTGAATCGTTCAAGGATCACCATATCTATCCTTGATATGTTATAGTTCATCACGAAGCTCTAGCAGCTTGGTGGCAGTGACTTTGGAGAACCATCACTATCTCATGTGGAAGATTAACTCCCACTTGATTTAAGCGATTGTTGTACTTAGACAATCTGAGCACATGCTCAACGATTGAGCTTTTCTCCTTAACTTTGTAGACAAAGAATCTTGTCGGAGGTCTCCTACCTCTCAACAAGGGCACGAGCATGAAATCTCAATTTTATCTCTTAGAACATCTCTTATGTTCCATGACGTTCAAAACGTCTTCAGCGCCTTGCTTCTAAGCCGTTAAGTATTACACACTGAACTATCATGTAGTCATCAAAAAACGTGTTTGTCAGATGTTCGCAACATCCACAGACGACGCTCGAGGTGCAGCACACCGAGTGGTGCATTAAGGACATAAGCCTTCTACGCAGCAATGAGGACAATCCTCAGTTTACGGACTCAGTCCCCAAAGTTGCTACTATCATCTTTCAACTAAATTTCTCTAGGAACATATAAAAAATAGTAGAGCTACATCGCAAGCTACATCATAATTCGCAAAGACCTTTTGACTATGTTCATGATAATTAGTTCAATTAATCATATTACTTAAGAACTCCCACTGAAAATATACATCCCTCTAGTTATTTGAGTGGCGCATGATCCAAATCCACTAACTCAAGTCCGATCATCACGTGAGTTGAGTATAGTTTCAGTGGTAAACATCTCTATGCTAATCATATCAACTATACGATTCATGCTCGACCTTTTGGTCTCTTGTGTTCCGAGGCCATGTCTGCACATGCTAGGCTCGTCAAGTTTAACCCGAGTGTTCTGCGTATGCAACTGTTTTGCACTCGTTGTATGTGAACGTTGAGTCTATCACACCCGATCATCACGTGGTGTCTCGAAACGACGAACTGTCGCAACGGCGCACAGTCGGGGAGAACACAATTTATATTGAAATTTTAGTGAGGGATCACCTTATAATGCTGCCGTCGTTCTAACCAAGATAAGGTGCATAAAAGGATTAACATCACATGCAATTCATAAATGACATGATATGGCCATGATCTTTGTGCATCTTGATCTCCATCACCAAAGCACCGGCATGATCTTCTTGTCACCGGCGCCACTCCATGATCTCCATCATCATTATCACCATCATCGTGCCGCCATCGGGGTTGTCATGCTATCTATGCTATTACTACTAAAGCTACAACCTAGCAATATGGTAAACGCATCTGCAAACACAAACGTTAGTTTAAAGACAACCATATGGCTCCTGTCGGTTGCTGTAGCATCGACGTGCAAGTCGATATTAACTATTACAACAAGATCATCTCATACATCCAATATATCACATCATGTCTTCGGCCAAATCACATCACAAGCATACCCTGCAAAAACAAGTTAGATGTCCTCTAATTTGTTGTTGCATGTTTTACGTGGCTGCTATGGGTATCTAGTATGATCGCATCTTACTTACACAAAAACCACACTGGAGATGTGAAAATTTCTATTTAGCCTCTCTCCAAGGAACGCCTCGGTCAAATCCAATTCAACTAAAGTTGAAGAAACCAACACCTGCGGGTCATCTTTATGCAACGAGTTGCATGTTGGTCGATGAAACCGGTCTCTCGTAAGCGTACGAGTAATGTTGGTCCGGGCCGCTTCAATCCAACAATACCGCCAAATCAAGAAAATACTAAGGAGGGCAGCAAATCTAACATCAACACCCACAAAAACTTTTGTGTTCTAGTCGAGATAACATCTACGCATGAACCTAGCTCGTGATGCCACTAATGGGGAACGTTGCATGGGAAACAAAAAATTTCCTACGCACACGAAGACCTATCATGGTGATGTTCATCTACGAGAGGGAGATTGGATCCACATACCCTTGTAGATCGCTAACGGGAAGCATTAAGAAACACGGTTGATGTAGTTTTACAGCTTCGTGATTCAAATCACCGTCGTCCCACGATCCGTTCCGATCTAGCGCCGAACGGACGGCACCTCCGCGTTCAGCACACGTACAACTCGATGATGATCTGGGCCTTCTTGATCCAGAAAGAGAGATGGATAAGTAGATGAGTTCTCCGGCAGCGTGACGGCGCGCCGGTGGTGGTGATGATCTACTCCTGCAGGGCTCCGCCCGAGCTCCGCAGAAATACGATCTAGAGGAAGAACTATCTGGTATAGGTTTGAGTTGCACGTGGCAAAGTTGTGTCTCAAAAGCACTAAAACCACCAATATATATAGGAGGCAGGAAGGGGCTAGCCTTGGGGCTCAAGGGAGCCCCAAGGGTGCCGGCCAAAGGGGAGGAGGTGGACTCCCACCCCAATTCGGTTTGGGGGAAGGAGTCCACTCCTTCCCTCCCACCTCCCTCTTTCCTTTTTTTCTTCTTCTTTCCTTTGGTATTTTCTCTTGTGGCGCCATAGCCCTCTTGGGATTGCCTCATCAGCCCACTATGGGCTGGTTCTCCACCCTATGGTCACTGTGCTCACTCCCGGGTGGGTGGGCCCCTCCCGGTGAATACCCGGAACCCATTCGTCACTCCCGGTACACTACTGGTAATGCCCGAAATCTTTCCGGTGACCAAATGAAACCATCCTATATATAAATCTTCGTTTACGGACCATTCTGGAAACCCTCGTGACGTCCGTGATCTCATCCGGGAATCCGAACAACCTTCGGTCACCAACACATGTAACCCAACTATACTAAAATATCATCGATCCTTAAGAGTGCAGACCCTGCGGGTTCGAGAACGATGTAGACATGACCCGAGACACTCCTCTGTCAATATCCAATAGCGGGACCTGGATGTCCATATTGGATCCTACATATTTTACGAAGATCATAATGGTTGAACCTGTGTGCCAAGGATTCATGTAATCCCGTATAACATTCATTTTGTCCTTCGGTATGCTACTTGCCCGAGATTTGATCATCAGTATCCGCATACCTATTTCAATCTCGTTACCGGCAAGTCTCTTTACTCGTTCCGTAATACAAGATCCCTTGACTTACACTTGAGTCACATTGCTTACTAGGCTTATATGTGATGTTCTATTACCGAGTGGGCCCCGAGATACCTCTCCGTCACATGGAGTGACAAAGCCCAGTCTTCGGAGATACCTGTAGAGCACCTTTATAGTCACCCGGTTACGTTGCGACGTTTGATACACACAAAGCATTCCTCCGGTGTCAGTGAGTTATATGATCTCATGGTCATAGGAACAAATACTCGACACGCAGAAAACAGTAGCAACAAAATGATACGATCAACATGCTACGTCTATTAGTTTGGGTCTAGTCCATCACATGATTCTCCTAATGATGTGATCCCTTTATCAAGTGACAACACTTGCCTATGGTCAGGAAAGCTTGACCATCTTTGATCAATGAGCTAGTCAACTAGAGGCTTACTAGGGACAGTGTTTTGTCTATGTATCCACACAAGTATTGTGTTTCCAATCAATACAATTATAGCGTGGATAATAAACGATTATCATGAACAAATAAATGTAATAATAACTAATTATTATTGCCTCTAGGGCATAGTTCCAACAGTCTCCCACTTGCACTAGAGTCAATAATCTAGTTCACATCACCATGTGATTTCAACGAATCCAACACCCATATAGTTCTGGGGTCTGATCACGTCTTGCTCGTGAGAGAGGTTTTAGTCAACGGTTCTGAAACTTTCATATCCGTGCGTTCTTTGCAAATCTTTATGTCATCTTATAGATGCTGCTACCACGTGCTATTCGGAAATGCTCCAAATATCTACTCTACTATACAAATCCGTTTCACTACTCATAGTTATTCGGATTAGTGTCAAAGCTTGCATCAACGTAACCCTTTACGACGAACTCTTTAACCACCTCCATAATCGAGAAAAATTCCTTAGTCTATTTAGTTACTAAGGATAACTTTGACCGTTGATCAGTGATTCAATCCAAGATCACTCTGTGTACCTCTTAACTGACTTGCTGCAAGGCACACATCAGGTGCGGTACTCAGCATGGCATACTTTAGAGTCTACGGCTAAGGCATAGAAGACGACCTTCGTCTATTCTCCTTATTCTGCCGGTGTCGGGTTTTGAGTCTTACTCAAATTCACACCTCACAACGCAACCAAGAACTCCTTCTTTGCTGATCTATTTTGAACTCCTTCAAAAACTTGTCAAGGCATGCATCTTGTTGAAGCTTCCATTAAGCGCTTTCGATCTATCTCCATAGATCTTTGATGCTCAACGTTCAAGTAGCGCAATCCAGGTACTCCTTTGAAAACTCCTTTCAAACAACCTTGTATGCTTTACATAAATTATACATTACTTCTGATCCACAATATGTCAACCACATATACTTATCAGAAATTCTATAGTGCTCCCACTCACTTCTTTGGAAATACAAGTTTCTCATCAACCTTGTACAAACCCAAAATCTTTGATCATCTCATCAAAGTGTATATTCCAACTCCGAGATGCTTGCACCAGTCCAATGAAGGATCGCTGGAGCTTGCATACTTGCTAGTATCTTTAGGATCGACAAAACCTCCTGGTTGTATCATATACAATGTTTGCTCAAGGAAACTGTCGAGGAAACAACGTTTTGACATCCTATATGCAATATTTCATAAATAATGCAACAAGTACTAACATAATTCTAACAGACTTTTAGCATCGCTACGAGTGAGAAAGTCTCATCATAGTCAACTGTTTGATTTTGTCGGAAACATCTATGCGACAAGTCGAGCTTTTCTTAATAGTGACTTATCACCATCATCGTATGTCTTCCTTTTAAAGATCCATCTTTACTCAATAGTCCTATGACCATCAAGTAGTTCTTCCAAAGTCTACACTTTGTTTTCATACATGGATCCTCTCTCAGATTTCATGGCTTCCAGCCATTTGTCGAAATCCGGGCCCACCATTGCTTTCTCCATAACTTGTAGATTCACTGTTGCTCAACAACATGACCTCCAAGACAGGGTTACCGTACCACTCTGCAGTAGTACGCGACCTTGTCAACCTACGAGGCTTGTAGTAACTTGATCCGATGCTCGATGATCACCATCATCAGCTTTCACTTCAATTGGTGTAGACGCCACAGGAACAACTTCCTGCGCCCTCCTACACACTGGTCGAAGTGATGGTTCAATAACCTCATCAAGTTCTACCACCCTCCCACTCAATTCTTTCGAGAGAAACCTTTCCTCAAGAAAGGATCCATTTCTAGAAACAAATACTTTGCTTTCGGATCTGAGATAGGAGAATGTACCCAACTGTTTTGGATATCCTATGAAGATGCATTTATCCGCTTTGGGTTCGAGCTTATCAGACTGAAACTTTTTCACATAAGTGTTGAAGCCACAAACTTTCAAGAAACGGCAGTTTAGATTTCTCTAAACCTCAGTCTATACTGTGTCATCTCAACGGAAATACGCGGTGCCCTATTTAAAGTGAATGCGGTTGTCTCTAATGCATAACCCATAAACGATAGTGGTAATTCGATAAGAGACATCATAGCATGCACCATACCAAATAGTGCGTGGCTATGACGTTCAGACACATCATCACACTATGATGTTCCAGGTGGCATGAACTACGAAACAATTTCCACATTGTCTTAACTGCGTACCAAAACTCGTAACTCAGATATTCATTTCTATGATCATATCGTAGACAGTTTATCCTCTTGTTACGACGAACTTCACTCCGAAACAGAATTGAACTTTTCAATATTTCAGACTTGTGATTCATTAAGTAAATACTCTTGTATCTTCTCAAATCGTCATTGAAGTAAGAACATAATGATATCCACTGCGTGCCTCAGCACCCATTGGACTACATACATCAAAATGTATCACTTGCAACAAGTTACTATCTTGTTTCATCTCAATGAAAACAAGGCCTTGCTCATGTGGTATGATTTGCATGTCACTAGTGATTCAAAATCAAGTGAGTATAAAGATCCATCAGCATGGAGCCTCTTCATGCAATTTATACCAACATGACTCAAGCGGCAGTGCCACAAGTAAGTGGTACTATCATCATTACCTCGTATCTTTTGGCACCAATATCATGAACATGTTTAACACTACGATCGAGATTCAATAAACCATTGAAGGTGATTATTCAAGCAAATAGAGTAACCATTATTCTCTTTAAATGAATAATCGTATTGCAATAAACACGATCCAATCATGTTCATGCTTAACTCAAGCACCAAATAACAATTATTTAGGTTTAACACCAATCCTGATGGTAGAGGGAGCGTGCGACGTTTTGATCATATCAATCATGGAAACACTTCCAACACGTATCGTCACCTCGCCTTTAGCTAGTCTCCGTTTATGCCGTAGCTATCATTTCGTGTTACTAATCACTTAGCAACCGAACCGGTATCCAATACCCTCATGCTACTAGGAGTACTAGTAAAGTACACATCATGTATATCAAATATACTTCTTTCGACTTTTGCCAGCCTTCTTATCTACCAAGTATCTAGAGTTGCTCCGCCTCAGTGATTGTTCCCCTCATTACAGAAGCACTTAGTCTCAGGTTTGGGTTTAATCTTGGGTCTCTTCATTAGTGCAGCAACTGTTTTGCCGTTTCACGAAGTATCCCTTCTAGCCCTTGCCTTTCTTGAAACTTAGTAGTTTTACAAACCATCAACTATTGATGCTCCTTCTTGATTTCTACTTTCGCAGTGTCAAACATCGCGAATCGCTCAAGGATCATTGTATCTATCCTTGAATGTTATAGTTCATCACGAAGTTCTTACAGCTTGGTGCGAGTGAATTTGGAGAACTATCACTATCTCATCTGGAAGATTAACTCCCACTTGATTCAAGTGATTGTCGTACTCAGACAATCTGAGCACACGCTCAAGGATTGAGATTTTCTCCTTTACTTTGTGGACAAAGAATCTTGTTGGAGGTCTTGTACCTCTTAACAAGGGCACAAGCATGAAATCACAATTTCATCTCTTTAGAACATCACTTATGTTCCGTGACGTTTCAAAACGTCTTCGGCGCCTTGCTTCTAAGCCATTAAGTATTTTGCACTGAACTATCGTGTAGTCATCAGAAACGTGTATGTCGGATGTTGACAACATCTACAGACGACGCTCGAGGTGCAGCACACCGAGTGGTGCATTAAGGACATAAGCCTTCTGTGCAGCAACGAGGACAATCCTCGGTTTTACAGACTCAGTCTGCAAAGTTTGCTACTATCAACTTTCAACTAAATTTTCTCTAGGAACATATAAAAACAGTAGAGCTATAGCGCAAGCTACATCGTAATTCGCAAAGACCATTAGACTATTTTCATGACAATTAGTTCAATTAATCATATTACTTAAGAACTCCCACTCAAAAAGTACATCTCTCTAGTCATTTGAGTGGTACGTGATCCAAATCCACTATCTCAAGTCCGATCATCACGTGAGTCGAGAATAGTTTCAGTGGTAAGCATCTCTATGCTAATCATATCAACTATACGATTCATCCTCGACCTTTCGGTCTCATGTGTTCCGAGGCCATGTCTGCACATGCTAGGCTCGTCAAGCTTAACCCGAGTGTTCCGCGTGTGCAACTGTTTTGCACCCGTTGTATGTGAACGTTGAGTCTATCACACCCGATCATCACGTGGTGTCTCGAAACGAAGAACTGTCGCAACGGTGCACAGTCGGGGAGAACACAATTTCGTCTTGAAATTTTAGTGAGAGATCTCCTCATAATGCTACCGTTGTTCTAAGCAAGATAAGGTGCATAAAGGATTAACATCAAATGCACTTCATAAGTGACATGATATGGCCATCATCATGTGCTACTTGATCTCCATCACCAAATCACCGGCACGATCTTCCTGTCACCGGCGTCACACCATGATCTCCATCATCATGATCTCCATCAACGTGTCGCCATCGGGGTTGTCGTGCTACTCATGCTATTACTACTAATGCTACGTCCTAGCAATATAGTAAACGCATCTGCAAGCACAAATGTTAGTTTAAAGACAACCCTATGGCTCCTGCCGGTTGCCGTACCATCGACGTGCAAGTCGATATTAACTATTACAACATGATCATCTCATACATCCAATATATCACATCACATCATTGGCCATATCACATCACAAGCATACCCTGCAAAAACAAGTTAGACGTCCTCTAATTGTTGTTGCATGTTTTATGTGGTGACCATGGGTATCTAGTAGGATCGCATCTTACTTACGCAGACACCACAACGGAGATATATGAATTGCTATTTAACCTCATCCAAGGACCTCCTCGATCAAATCCGATTCAACTAAAGTTGGAGAAACCGACACTCGCCGGTCATCTTTGAGCAACGGAGTTACTCGTAGCGATGAAACCAGTCTCTCGTAAGCGTACGAGTAATGTCGGTCCGAGCCGCTTCGATCCAACAATATCGCGGAATCAAGAAAAGACTAAGGAGGGCAGCAAAATGCGCATCACCGCCCACAAAAACTTTTGTGTTCTACTCGAGATTACATCTACGCATGAACCTAGCTCATGATGCCACTGTTGGAGAACGTCGCATGGGAAACAAAAATTTCCTACGCGCACGAAGACCTATCAAGGTGATGTCCATCTACGAGAGGGGATTTCCGATCTACGTACCCTTGTAGATCGCACAACAGAAGCGTTAGTGAACGCGGTTGATGTAGTGGAACGTCCTGACGTCCCTCGATCCGCCCCGCGAACCGTCCCACGAACCGTCCCGCGATCCGTCCCACGATCTAGTGCCGAACGGACGGCACCTCCGCGTTCAGCACACGTACAGCTCGACGATGATCTCGGCCTTCTTGATCCAGCAAGAGAGACGGAGAGGTAGATGAGTTCTCCGGCAGCGCGACGGTGCTCCGGAGGTTGGTGGTGATCTGATCTCGGCAGGGCTCCGCCCGAGCTCCGCAGAAACGCGATCTAGAGGAAAAACCATGGAGGTATGTGGGCGGGCTGCCGTGGAAAAGTTGTCTCAAATCAGCCCTAATACCTCTGTATATATAGGTGGGAGGGGAGGGGCCTTGCCTTGAGGCTCAAGGAGCCCCAAGGGGGTCGGCCGAGCCAAAGGGGGGAAGTCCTCCCCTTCCAAACCGAATCCAACTAGGTTTGGAAGGTGGAGTCCTTCTGTCCTTTCCCACCTCCCCTTTTTTTTCTTTCTCTTTGATTTCTTATCCTTTGGCGCATAGGGCCTTCTTGGGCTGTCCCACCAGCCCACAAAGGGCTGGTGTGCCACCCCCAAGGCCTATGGGCTTCCCCGGGGTGGGTTGCCCCCCCCCCCCCCCGGTGAACACACGGAACCCATTCGTCATTCCCGGTACATTCCCGGTAACTCCGAAAACCTTTCGGTAATCAAATGAGGTCATCCTATATATCAATCTTCGTTTCCGGACCATTCCAGAAACCCTTGTGACGTTCGTGATCTCATCCGGGACTCCGAACAACATTCGGTAACCAACCATATAACTCAAATACGCATAAAACAACCTCGAACCTTAAGTGTGCAGACCCTGCGGGTTCGAGAACTATGTAGACATGACCCGAGTGACTCCTCGGTCAATATCCAATAGCGGGACCTGGATGCCCATATTGGATCCTACATATTCTACGAAGATCTTATCGTTTGAACCTCAGTGCCAAGGATTCATATAATCCCGTATGTCATTCCCTTTGTCCTTCGGTATGTTACTTGCCCGAGATTCGATCGTCAGTATCCGCATACTTATTTCAATCTCGTTTACCGGCAAGTCTCTTTACTCGTTCCGTAATACAAGATCCCGCAACTTACACTAAGTGACAATGCTTGCAAGGCTTGTGTGTGATGTTGTATTACCGAGTGGGCCCCGAGATACCTCTCCGTTACACGGAGTGACAAATCCCAGTCTTGATCCATACTAACTCAACGAACACCTTCGGAGATACCTGTAGAGCATCTTTATAGTCACCCAGTTACGTTGCGACGTTTGATACACACAAAGCATTCCTCCGGTGTCAGTGAGTTATATGATCTCATGGTCATAGGAACAAATACTTGACACGCAGAAAACAGTAGCAACAAAATGACACGATCAACATGCTACGTCTATTAGTTTGGGTCTAGTCCATCACATGATTCTCCTAATGATGTGATCCCTTTATCAAGTGACAATACTTGCCTATGGTCAGGAAACCTGGACCATCTTTGATCAACGAGCTAGTCAACTAGAGGCTTACTAGGGACAGTGTTTTGTCTATGTATCCACACAAGTATTGTGTTTCCAATCAATACAATTATAGCATGGATAATAAACGATTATCATGAATAAAGAAATATAATAATAACTAATTATTATTGCCTCTAGGGCATATTTCCAACAAAGCCCCCTAGGCGTGGCCAAGGGGGTAGGCCGCACCTAGCAGGCTTGTGGCCTCCTGCTGGCTCCCCTCTGGTACTTCTTCGGCCCAGTATTTTTTATAAATTCCAAAATAAATCCTCGTTGATTTTCACGGCATTTGGAGTTGCGCAGAATAGGTATCTCAAACTTGCTCCTTTTTCAGGCCAAAATTCCAGTTGCCGGCATTCTCCCTCTTCATGTAAACCTTGCAAAATAAGAGAGAAAAGGCATAAGTATTGTACGGTGAAGTGTAATAACAACACATAAAGCGATAAATATCAACATGAAAGCATGATGCAAAATGGACGTATCAACTCCCCCAAGCTTAGACCTCGCTTGTCCTCAAGCGAAAGCCGAGATCAATAAATACGCCCACATGTTTAGAGAGAGAGAGGTGTCGACAAAACAAGATATGGACATGCAGGCATCATGATCATAGTTAGAACAACAATATCATCATATAATCTCTTATGCTAAAGTGATAATTCCTTCACAAAGTAAACTATGGATCAAGAACCTTATTGAGAATTAACAACCAATAGCCTTTAGTCATTGAAGCAATTGCAATTTATCATAACATCGGAAAGAGTCAAATAAGAGCTTGTAAAGCAAATCCACATACTCAATCATCCTTTTGTCTTCTACAATTGCTACAACTCACATGGTACTCATGAGATCAAAGTTTCAGTCGGACACAGGGAAAGATAGGGGCTTATAGTTTCGCCTCCCAACTATTTACCTCAAGGGTAATGTCAACAATAATAATTCATGGATACTTACCTCCAAGTTGACATATGAATATAGATCTTTCCCTAGCATATGACGTTAGCCAAGATAAAGGCAAAATAAGAAATTGGTGTTGATCACCACGACTCTTTCAAGGGCAAAAAGTAAAGGTACAAGATAGGACCTTCGCAGAGGGAAGGAAAGGTTGTCATGCGCTTTTGAGGTTTGGATGTGTGTCCTCTTAGTGTGAAGGAACGTCACTTTATATTGCCTCCTGTGATAAAGAACTTTATTTTGCAGTCTGTCGCTTTTATGTCTTCCTCATCACAGGTTCGTACAAAGCTTATTTTCCACACACTAATAGATCATACATATTTAGGGAGCAATTTTCATTGCTTGCACCAATGACAACTTACTTGAAGGATCTTCTTCAATCCATAGGTAGGTATGGTGGACTCTCATGGCAAAACTGGGGTTGAAGGTTTGTTGACGCACAAGTAGTATCTCTACTTAGTGCGGAAGTTTTGGCTGATAAGAGGTGGAAGCAATCGTCACATGCTAAGGGATCTGTAGTCATATAATCATTGTTCGGAACCAAGCAGGCATAATTCATTATGTTGTCTTCCTGGTCCAACATCTACTTCTAAGCATGCAATAGTTTAGTGAGTGTTCACAATCATAGATGGTGTCCAAAGATGATATATTTGTATGTAAACCTCTCCTTCTTTATCACTTCCTATTAATTGCAGCAATGACCAAGGTGTATGTTTGTCCACCCTCAACAAGTTTCAATCATCATTCTTTTTATATGTGAAGCCATCACTTCCCATAATATCATTACATGATCTTTCATGCTTTCGTTCTGTTATCATTCTCTTGATCATGGCATGAAGCAAGGCCCTTTACTAAAACACTCTTTATTATATGACTCACGAACTCGAATACATCTGGGGTGACACAAAGCAAAACTCAAGCCTAGAACACTAAGAGCTTTTATTCTACTAGAGAAAGATAAAACCAAAAAGGATCGAACTAAGAAAAGGTAAAGGCAAAAGATGTGATGGTGATACGTTACCGGGGAAACTCCCCCAAGCTTGGCACAAGCCAAGGGGATTGCCCATACCCATGCTTAGTTGTCTTCCTTCGATGGTGATGGTGGTGGAGTTGTTGCAACATGGGTTTGATCCTCCGTCTTCCAAGGCATAGGTGCTCCATCATAGAAAGATGACCAAGTCTCCAGAATCCTCAAATCTGCAGCCAACCGTATTGATTTAAATCTATACTCATACTCACTGTTTTGGTTCTGCACGTCATAGATCTGGGCTTGGAGGAGTACAATTGTAACATCCCAAAATTATAAATTTTGGAATGTTAATATAATTATTAGATTGATTGTTTGTTTGTTTGAGTGATTGAAACTTGAGTGGAATTTGAAACTTCTCAAAAAAATGAGAGGGAATAAAATGACTTTCCCAAAATTTTCTATTTTGAATCCCTTTTCAATTTTGAGTTTGAATATTTTCAAAACCCTTTAATTAAAAAAATCAAACGAGAGGAGGAAAATGACACTCCAAAATCAGAGACAATGTCTTGATTCAAATTTTAAGTATTTGCAATTTATTTGAAATTCAAATTCCTTTTCATTTTAAAGTTATTGCAAAAAAATATATTTTTTAAAAAAGTATTTTATTTGGTTTTGAGAATATGTTCATGTTTTAGAAAATTTTATTCTGAAAATTTTGATATATAATATGTCTATATAAAATGTTCTCTCTTTTTCATTTATACGTTTTTCTTCTTTGTTTTTAAAAAAAAATTGTTCGTTCGCAAAAAAAAACAAAAAACAAAGGGGCACAGCTCCTCCTGCGGCCGGCCGAACCATTACTTGGCCCATGAGAGGCTTTGTTTCTTTTCTCTCCACGTTACGTATATGTTTAGTCCCACATTGCCTATCTATGGACCTTTAGACCTCCCTTTCACTTATAAATATAGACACATAGGAGCATCCAAAAAAATCATCTATTTCGGGTTAAATCAATATTTTGGTTTGACTAGGGTTATTAAATAAAAATATTCTTTTCTCTTCGGCGGAATTTCTCGAAGTCGTCTCCTCATTGTAATTAATTCTTACTCTGCATTCTAAAGGTATTTTTCTTCGTATTTTTTTATACTCCCATAGTTTATTATTTCTAGACTAGTATTCCTACACTAGTATACGGTAGAGTAATTAGATATATTAATTAGTCTTCCTATTTCCACATTAGTACTAGAATTCTTTTAGACGTATCATTTTTATTCCGTAAAACAGCTTGGCCCTGATTTTTCAAATAGCCATAACTTTTTACTCGTTTATCCGAATTAGATGAAACCAACGCCTAGAGTTTCGCCGTGATCCCACCTATCCTGTGAACCTATCATATCAACTTTCTGAAATTTTCAAATTTCGAAATTTGTTCATATTCATATTCAAACTTCTTTTGATCATATCTTTTTATCCGTAGCTCCGTTTTAGATGAATTCAATTGCGTCGGATTCGTATCAAAGTAATCTTTCCGTTTGTATCATTAGTTTTAACTTTTCAACTTATAATTTTGATCAAATAAGATTTATTTATTAGTGCCCAAAAGTGTTCACATCGTTCTAAGACGATTCAATGTTATATTGAAGTATTTGTATCTTTTGATCCGCTAGTTCAAATCTAGTAATTCTTTTTTCTACACGCTCATATTGATCTCCTATATCCAGTAGCATCATTAGTTTCTACCTTTGAACCTTACAAATTTGAGCGATTCAAATTTGTATTCGAACATCCATTTGATCTTATCTTGCAAATCGTACCACCTTTTCAATTGATTCCTTTTACCCCTAAACACTCATGTCATATATTTTGTACGTAACCATCGTACTTCAGTTCAACTTCTCTTGATCTTTTGAATGCAAATTCAATTCATACTTCAATTCGCTATAACTTGCGTTGTAGTGCTCCATTTCAAGAAATTCTTTCTACAAATAAATTCTTATGCCTTATACTATTTGTCAAACAACATTCATGTTGTTCTCCCAATATTTTTGATCATCTCCCATAGTGTATGCAAGTCGAGCTTATATAGCGATAGTTGATCATCCTTTGACTCTTTTGAGTTGACCCCTTTCACCGTTCCTTTTACAACACCATAAGGCCCTATCTTTTTTTTTATTAAACCTTAGTACGTTGTTATTTTGCACCAAGACATGCTTTGTTCTTACGTTCTTTTGGTTCTTCCTTTTTGGCATGAATGTTTATTGAATGCTATTCGTTTACGATAGATTGCTCAGAGTGTGGCGAGTAGAATTATCAGGATTTTGAGAGCGACTATCTTCATCAAGTAATACCAGGCAAGTCACTTTGATCATACTATCACCTATGTTTTATGCATCATAGTTCTACCATCCTATGCCCAATTGCATGCTGAGTAGGTACTTGGAAATTTCAGTATAGATTGTAGTATCATGTGGTAGGCACAAAACAACCCCGATACTTGGCCCCGGGACGACAAATTTCATATTGCTATGCTTGAGTAGACGGGATTTCGGTTGAGTGCATAACACGAGTGATGCGAGGTTGATTAAATAATCAAGACCGGTTAAGACAAGACTTTTCAAGACCTCGGACGCAATGCAACTCTGGGTGAAGGACGGTTGATCGGCTCCCTGGAGAAACCAGTGGATGACCCGGGATGCCGGGGACGGCCATGACATCCTGTGGAAAGCTTCACCCAGGCTCAAAGAGACGGACGGATATTTTCAAGACCCAAGGCTTGCCTGCACAGCCACAAGTCATTATGGGCTCTGGCTTGGTTGGGCAACGCGACGACTCTGGACAGGCGGTGCTAGCAGATGTAGACGAACTGTAGGAATGGATGGGCACCGACAGGGATTCAGAGGGACCCGTTGAAAGACCATGTTTTGATCATCCAGTCTTCAAACACCCTGAAGTGCGAGGACATACTCGGAGGCGATCAAATCTTGTGGGGAACGTGGGCAAAACTCTGCAGAGTACTCAAACCTAATCGATTAGCCGTGTCCACGGTCATGGACAACTTGAGCCAAAGGAACTGAAGTTATCTGGATTTCTCAACACCGTTAAATATATTTGATGAGGGTAATTATTGACAACTCGGGTACGAGAACTGGTTGGCGGAACCATCTCGTTAACAACCAACAATGTAGTAACATTTTGCTTTTAGCCCTCTCTTGTTGTAGGAGAAAAATTTGCTTTACGCTAAAACTTACAACCCCACCTGCCATATATGCATATAGTATAGATGATTACTCTCTTATGTGACTTGCCGGCATATTCAATATGCTGACCTACACGGCTGCAACGTCTTATGTTGCAGATATTTTTTCTTCGACGAGTAAGAGTACGATTCAGGGTTACGGTCTACACTCAACTTGCCGTTGGTGTTTATTGGGACTCCACTCCCTTGATTGCTTCCGCTGAAATATTTAAGGTATATATCAGTTTTACGCTATTTACATGTGATTGCACTTTGATATATACATTGTTGTACTGTGTGTGCCAGCATACTGATCCAGGGATGGCACACAAACACAGAGGCTTGACTCGTTATGAGTCGGGTCGCTACAACAATTCTGTCATAGAGCATGGAGAGGTGCTTCCCGATGTCATTGGCATCGATCTTGTGCTTGTTGGTGAACTCCGTGATCATCATGTCGTTGGCGTTGAGTCCACGCTCCACCATCCCTTGGCACTTGAAGACTTGTTGCTCCATTGCTTCGAGCCTCGCCTCCATGCTTCCGGTATTCTTGGGCCCCTCAACATCACGGATGTGCAGCATCCCCTCACGCGTATCAATAGATTGAGGGTGTTGCAGCATTCCCGCGAGGTAGGGATTGATGATCTTCTCGAAGACCTTTTCCTTCGGAGCTTTTGGAGACGCCATAGCGATCTAGATATGCAGCAGAAACAAGCTCGAAACGAAAACAGAGGAAAATTGCGTGATACGAGGGTCAGACCTTTCGGGGGAATATATAATGATTTTTTTCCGACCAGAAGGACTACTCCGCAAGAAAACGGAGTTCGGGAGGCACACGAGGTGGTTACAATCCCCCCAGGCGCGGCCATGGGGGTGGCCCGCGCCTGGCAGGCTTGTCATCTCCTCGTGCGCTTTCCGGACTCCATAATAGAAGATACATAGGGACTTGAGAACCAAGGCAAAGGACCCCGGGGAAGGTCACAAGCCCCCTAGCCGTGGCCTGGGGGGTGGGGGCGCGCCTAGCAGGCTTGTGGGCCCCCCGTGGATCCTTTGCCCTACTTCTTCCGCCTATAAATTCTCTAAAAATCCAAAACCACCAGAGGGAGCCACGAAAATACTTTTCTGCCGCCGCAAGCTTGTGTCTTTGCAAGATCCCATCTGGGGACCGTTCTCGTGCCCTGTCGGAGGGGGGATTCGGACACGGAGGGCTTCTTCATCAACACCATTGCCTCTCCGATGATGCGTGAGTAGTTCACCACAGACCTTCGGGTCCATAGCTAGTAGCTAGATGGCTTCTTCTCTCTTGGATCTTCAATACAAAGTTCTCCATGATCATCATGGAGATCTATCTGATGTAACCTTCTTCTGCGGTGTCTTTGTCGAGATTCGATGAATTGTGGATTTATGATCGGATTATCTATGAATATTATTTGAGTTTCCTCTGATCTCTTATATGCATGATTTCGTATCCTTGTAATTCTCTTCGAGTTGTGGGTTTCGTTTGGCCAACTTGATCTACAATTCTTGCAATGGGAGAAGTGCTTGGTTTTGGGTTCATACCATGCGGTGTCCTCACCTAGTGACAGAAGGGGTAGCGAGGCACGCATTGTGTTGTTGCCATGAAGGGTAAAAAGATGGGGTTTATATCTATTGCATGAATTTATCCCTCTACATCATGTCATCTTGCTTAAGGCGTTGCTCTGGATAGCAGTCGATGTGTGGAGTAATAGTAGTAGATGCACACAGTATCGGTCTACTTGTCTCGGACGTGATGCCTATATGTATGATCATTGCCTTAGATATCATCATTACTTTGCGCGATTCTATCAATTGCTCGACAGTAATTCGTTCACCCACCGTAATACTTGCTATCATGAGAGAAGCCTCTAGTGAACACTATGGCCCCCGGGTCTACTTCACATCATATTTTCAGATCTACACTTTTACTTTGTTGCACTTTCCACCTTCAGATCTCACCTTGCAAATAATCGTGAAGGGATTGACAACCACTTTATAGTGTTGGGTGCAAGTTTGTTTGTTATTGCCCAGGTACATTGGTGCCTCATCTTGATACTCCTACTGGATTGATAACTTGGTTCTGAAACTGAGGGAAATACTTACTGCTACTATGCTGCATCACCCTTTCCTCTTCAAGGGAAAAAACAACGCAAGCTCAAGAGGTAGCACTTGGCGCCACAAGGGAGGCTACCTTGTGTCGGCCAAACTAGAGGAGGGAGGAGTCCTCCTCCAACTCCACTTGGATTAGGAGTCCTTCCTTAATTTCCCACCTCTTTTGGATTTTTCTACTTTTTCCTCATGGGCTTTCTTTGGATGACTTTGTTAGTCCATTATGCCTTATTTCACATCGAATAAACCCATGTGGACCCCTTGGGGCGTGGTGGGCCCACCAGGTGGCCCTCCAGAACCCATTCGTCACTCCCGGTACACTGCCGGCAATGGGCGAAAACCTTCCGGAATCCAAACACCAACTTCCTATATATCAATCTTCATTTTCGGACCATTCCGGAAACCCACGTGAGGTCCGTGATGTCATACGGGACTCCAAACAACGTTCAATCACCAACACATATAACTCAACTATACTAAAACATCACTGAACCTTAATTGTGCAGACCCTGCGGGTTCGAGAACTATGCAGACATGACCTGAGACAATCTCCAGTCAATAACCAATAGCGGGACCTGGATGTCCATATTGAATCCCACATACTCTACGAACATCTCTATTGGTTGAACCTCTATGTCAAGTATTCATATAAACCCGTATACTATTCCCGTTGTCCTTCGGTATGTTACTTGCCCGAGATTCGATCGTCGGTATCTCTATACCTAGTTCAATATCGTTACCGGCAAGTCTCTTTACTCGTTCCATAATACAATATCCCATAACTAATTCCTTAGTCACATTGCTTGCGAGGCTTGTTGTGATGTTGTATTACCGAGTGGGCCCCGAGATACCTCTCCGTCACACAGAGTGACAAATCCCAGTCTTGATCCATGCCAAACCAACATACACCTTTGTATATACCTGTTGAGCAGCTTTATAGTCACCTAGTAACGTTGCGACGTTTGATAACCCACAAGGTATTCCTCCGGTGTCTGGGAGTTGCATGATCTCATGGTCATCGGAACAGATACATTGACATGAAGAAAACAGTAACAATAAACTGACATGATCATATGCTATGTTTATAGTTTTGGTCTTTTCCATAACATCATTCTCCCAATGATTTGATCCCGTTATCAAGTGACAACACTTGTCTATGGTCAGGAAACCTTGACCAACTTTGATCAACGAACTAGTCAAGTAGACGCTTACTAGGGACAATGTCTTGTCTATGTATCCACACATGTATTTGAGTTTCCAATCAATACAATTATAGCATGGATAATAAACGATTATCATGAACAAAGAAATATAATAATAACTAATTTATTATTGCCTCTATGGCATATTTCCAACAGTCTCCCACTTGCACTAGAGTCAATAATCTAGTTCACATCACTATGTGCTTTTAACGAATCCAACACCCATACAGTTTTGGGGTTTGATCACGTCTTGCTTATGAGAGAGGTTTTAGTCAAAGGATCTGAACGTTTTATATCCGTGTGTGCTTTACAAATCTTTATGTCATCTTATAGACGCTGATACTACATGCTATTCGGAAATATCCAAATGTCTACTCTACTATACGAATCTGTTTTACTACTCAGAGTTTATTCGGATTAGTGTCAAAGCTTGCATCGATGTAACCCTTTACGACCAACTCTTTAACCACCTCCATAATCGAGAAAAAAATCCTTAGTTCATTAGTTACTAAGGATAACTTTGACCGCTGTTCAGTGATTCTATCCTGGATCACTCTTTGTACCCCTTGACAGACTCATGGCAAGGCACATATCAGGTGCAGTACACAGCATGGCATACTTTAGAGTCTACGGCTAAGGCATAGGGGACGACTTTCGTACTTTATCTTTCTTCTGCCATGGTCGGGCTTTTGAGTCTTACTCAAATTCACACCTTACAACATAGCCAAGAACTCCTTCTTTGCTGATCTATTTTAAACTCCTTCGAAAACTTGTCAAGGCATGTATTTCATTTAAAGTTCTATTAAGCGTTTTGATCTATCTCTATAGATCTTGATGCTCAATGTTCAAGTAGCTCTATCCAGGTCTTCCTTTGAAAAACTCCTTTCAAACAACCCTTTATACTTGACAGCAATTCTACATTACTTACGATCAACAATATGTCAACCGCATATACTTATCAGAAATTCTATAATGCTCCCAGTCACTTCTTTGGAAATACAAATTTCTCATAAACCTTGTACAAACCCAAAAGCTTTGAGCATCTCAACAAAGCGTATATTCCAACTCTGAGATGCTTGCACCAGTCCATAGAAGGATCGCTCGAGCTTGCATAATTGTTAGCATCCTTAGGATCGACAAAACCTTCTGGTTGTATCACATACAACCTTTTCTCAAGGAAACCGTCGAGGAAACAATGTTTTGACATCCTATGTGCAATATTTCATAAATAATGCGGCAACTGCTAACATAATTCCAATAGACTTTAAGCATCGCTACGAGTGAGAAAGTCTCATCATAATAAACTCTTTTATCTTGTCGGAAACATCCTTGCGACAAGTCGAGCTTTTCTTAATGGTGACTTTTCACCATCATCGTCTGTCTTCCTTTTAAAGATCCATCTTTTACTTAACAGTCTTAGGACCATCAAGTCTAAACTTTGTTTTTATACATGGATCCTCTCTCGGATTTCATGGCCTCCAGCCATTTGCCAGAATCCGGGCCCACCATCGCTTCTCCATAGCTCGTAGGTTCATTGTTGTTAAACAACATGATCTCCAAGACAGGGTTACCGTACCAATCTGCAGTAGTACGCGACCTTGTCGACCTAAGAGGTTCGTACTAACTTGATTCGAAGCTTAATGATCACCATCATTAGTTTCTACTTCAATTAGTGTAGGCGCCACAGGAACAACTTCATGCGCCCTGCTACACACTGGTTGAAGTGACGGTTCAATAACCTCATGAAGATCCACCACTCTCCCACTCAATTCTTTCGAGAGAAATCTTTCCTAGAGAAAGGACCCATTTCTAGAAACAAACACTTTGCTTCCGGATATGAGATAGGAGATGTACCCAACTGTTTTGTGTATCCTATGAAGATGCATTTATTCGCTTTGGGTTCGAGCTTATCAGACTGAAACTTTTTCACATAAGCGTCATAGCCCCAAACTTTCAAGAAACGACAGCTCAGGTTTCTCCAAACCATATTTCATACTGTGTCATCTCAACGGAAATACGCGGTGCCCTATTTAAAGTGAATGCGGTTGTCTCTGATGCATAACCCATAAACGATAGTGTTAATTCGATAAGAGACATCATAGTATGCACCATATCACATAGGGTGCGGCTATGACGTCCGGACACACCATCACACTATGGTCTTCTAGATTGCATTAATTGCAAAACAATTTCCACATTGTCTTGACTGTGTACCAAAACTCGCAACTCAGATATTCATCTCTATGGTCATATCATAGATAGTTTATCCTCTTGTCACGATGATCTTCACTATGAAATAGCTTTGAACTTTTCAATATTTCAGACTTGTGATTCATCAAGTAAATACTCCTATATCTACAAAAATCGTCAATGAAGTAAGAACGTAACCATATCCACTGCGTGCCTCAGTACTCATCGGACTGCACACATAAAAAATGTATTGTTTCCAACAAGTTACTTTCTTGTTCCATGTGGTATGATTTTGCATGTCTCAAGTGATTCAAAATCAAGTGAATCCAAACGATCCATCGAGATGGAGTTTCTTCATGTGTTTATAACAATAGGTATGGTTTGCATGTATCAAATGTTTCAAAAATTAGTGAGTACAAAGATATATCAGTATGGAGCTTCTTCATGCATTTTATACCTGACATGACTCAAGTGGTAGTGCCACAAGTAAGTGGTACTATCATTACTACTTTCTATCTTTTGGCATTAATATTATGAACATGTGTAGCACTACGATCGAGATTCAATAAACCATTGAAGGTAATTATTCAAGTAAATAGAATAACCATTATTCTCTTTAAATGAATAATTGTATTGCAATGAACACGATCCAATCATGTTTATGCTCAATGCAAACGCCAAATAACAATTATTTAGGTTTAACACCAATCCTGATGGTACAGGGAGAGTGCAATGTTTGATCACATCAACCTTGGAAACACTTCCAACACATATCGTCACCTCGCCTTTAGCTAGTCTCTGTTTATTCCGTAGCTTTTATTTCGAGTTACAAACACTTAGCAGCTGAACTGGTATCTAATACCCTCGTGCTACTAGGAGTACTAGTAAAGTACACATCAATATCATGTATATCAAATGTACGTCTGTCGACTTCGCCAGCCTTCTCATCTACCAAGTATCTGGGATAGCTCTGCCTCAGTGACCGTTCCCCTCATTACAGAAGCACTTAGTCTCGGGTTTGGTTTAATCTTGGCTTTCTTCATTAGAGTAGCAAGTGATTTGCCGTTTCATGAAGTATCCCTTCTAGCCCTTGCCCTTCTTGAAACTAGTGGTTTTACTAACCATCAACAATTGATGCTCCTACTTGATTTCTACTTTAGGAGTGTCAAAAATTGTGAATCGCTCAAGGATCATCATATCTATCCTTGATAAGTTAGAGCTCATCACGAAGCTCTAGCAGCTTGGTGGCAATGACTTTGGAGAACTATCACTATCTCATCTGGAAGATTGACTCCCACTTGATTCAAGTGATTGTTGTACTCACACAATCTGAGCACATGATCAACGATTGAGCTTTTCTCCTTTACTTTGTAGACAAAGAATCTTGTGGGAGGTCCCATACCTCTCAACAAGGGCACGAGCATGAAATCTAAATTTCATCTCTTAGAACATCTCTTATGTTCCATGACATTTCAAAACGTCTTCGGCGCCTTGCTTCTTAGCCATTAAGTATTACGCACTAAACTATCGCGTAGTCATCGAAAACGTGGATGTTAGATGTTCGCAACATCCACAGACGACGCTCGAGGTGCAGCACACCGTGTGGTGCATTAAGGACATAAGCCTTCTGCGCAGCAATGAGGACAATCCTCAGTTGTACGGACTCGGTCCGCAAAGTTGCTACTATCATCTTTCAACTATATTTTCTCTAGGAAGATATAAAAAATAGTAGAGCTATAGCGCAAGCTACATCATAATTCGCAAAGACCTCTTGACTATGTTCATGATAATTAGTTCAATTAATCATATTACTTAGGAACTCCCACTCAAAAAAATATATCCCTCTAGTCATTTGAGTGGGGCATGATCCATCATCATGTCAGTTGAGTATAGTTTCAGTGGTAAACATCTCTATGCTAATCATATCAACTATACGATTCATGCTCGACCTTCCGGTCTCTTGTGTTCTAGGCCATGTCTGCACATGCTAGGCTCGTCAAGTTTAACCCGAGTGTTCCGCGTGTGCAGCTGTTTTGCACCCGTTGTATGTGAACGTTGAGTCCATCACACCCGATCATCACATGGTGTCTTGAAACGACAAACTGTCGCAACGGTGCACAGTCGGGGAGAACACAATTTCATCTTGAAATTTTAGTCAGGGATCACCTTATAATGCTACCGTTGTTCTAAGAAAAATAAGGTGCATAAAAGGATTAAGATCACATTCAATTCATAAGTAACATGATATGGCCATGATCTCATGCTTCATGATCTCCATCACCAAAGCACCGACATGATCTTCTTGTCACCGGCGCCATACCATGATCTCCATCATCGTGACGCCGTCGAGGTTGTCATGCTATCTATGCTATTACTACTAAAGCTAAGACCTAGCAATATCGTAAATGCATCTGCAAACACAAACGTTAGTTTAAAGACAACCCTATGGCTCCTGTCGGTTGTCGTAGCATCGACGTGCAAGTCGATATTAACTATTACAACATGATCATCTCATACATCCAATATATCACATCATGTCTTTGGCCATATCACATCACAAGCATACCATGCAAAAACAAGTTAGACGTCCTCTAATTTGTTGTTGCATGTTTTACGTGGTTGCTATGCGTATCTAGTATGATCGCATCTTACTTATGCAAAAACCACAACAGAGATGTGCAAATTGCTATTTAACCTCTCTCCAAGGATCTCCTCGGTCAAATCCAATTCAACTAAAGTTGAAGAAATCGACGCCCGCCAGTCATCTTTATGCAACGAGTTGTATGTCAGTCGATAAAACCAGTCTCTCGTAAGCGTACGAGTAATGTCGGTCTGGGCCGCTTCAATCCAACAATACCGCCGAATCGAGAAAAGACTAAGGAGGGCAGCAAATCAAACATAAACACCCATAAAAACTTTTGTGTTCTACTCGAGATAACATCTACGCATGAACCTAGCTCATGATACCACTGTTGGGAACGTTGCATGGGAAACAAAAAAATTCCTACGCACACGAAGACCTATCATGGTGATGTCCATCTACGTGAGGAGATTAGATCCACATACCCTTGTAGATCGCTAAGAGGAAAGCGTTAAGAAACGAGGTTGATGTAGTGGTACAACTTTGTGATTCAAATCACCGTCGTCCCACGATCCGTTCTGATCTAGCGCCGAACGGACGGCACCTCCGCGTTCAGCACACGTACAGCTCGATGACAATTCGGCCTTCTTGATACAATAAGAGAGATGGAGAAGCAGATGAGTTCTCCGGCAGCGTGATGGCGCTCCGGTGGTGGTGATGATCTACTCCTGCAGGGCTCCGCCCGAGCTCCGCAGAAATCCGATCTAGAAGTTGAACTATGAGGTATAGGTTTGAGTTGCACGTGGAAAATTTGTGTCTCAAAACGCCCTAAGCCTCTAGTATATATAAGAGGAGGAAGGGGGCAGCCTTGGATCCACAAGGGAGGCTCCCTTGTGTCGGCCGAACTAGAGGAGGGAAGAGTCCTCCTCCAACTCCACTTGGATTAGGATTCCTTCCTTAATTTCCCACCTCTTTTGGATTTTCCACTTTTTCCTCATGTGCTTTCCTTGGATGACTTTGTCAGCCCATTATGCCTTATTTCGCATCCAATAAACCCATTTGGACCCCTTGGGGTGTGGTGGGCCCACCCAGTGGCCCCCCAGAAACCATTCGTCACTCCCGGTACACTGCCGGCGATGCCCGAAAACCTTTCGGAATCCAAACACCAACTTCCTATATATCAATCTTCATTTCCGGACCATTCCGGAAACCCTCTTGACATCCATGATCTCATCCGGGACTCCAAACAACCTTCGGTCACCAACACATATAACTCAACTATACTAAAACGTCACCGAACCTTAAGTGTGCAGACCCTACGGGTTGGAGAACTATGCAGACATGACCTGAGACACTCTCCGGTCAATAACCAATAGCGGGACCTGGATGTCCATATTGACTCCCACATATTCTACGAACATCTCTATCAGTTGAACCTCTATGTCAAGGATTCATATAACCCCGTATACTATTCCCTTTGTCCTTCGGTATGTTACTTGCTGGAGATTCGATCGTCGGTATCTCTATACCTAGTTCAATCTTGTTACCGGCAAGTCTCTTTACTCGTTCTGTAATACAAGATCCCGTAACTAACTCCTTAGTCACATTGCTTGCAAGGCTTGTTTTGATGTTGTATTACCGAGTGGGCCCCGAGATACCTCTCCGTGACACGGAGTGACAAATCCCAGTCTTGATCCATGCCAACCCAATAGACACCTTTGGAGATACCTGTAGAGCATCTTTATAGTCACCCAGTAACATTGCGACGGTTGATAACCCACAAGTTATTCCTCCGGTGTCCGGGAGTTGCATGATCTCATGTTCATAGGAACAGATACATTGACATGTAGAAAACAGTAACAATAAAGTAACACGATCATATGCTACGTTTATAGTTTGGTTCTTGTCCATCACATCATTCTCCCAATGATGTGATCCCGTTATCAAGTGACAACACTTGTCTATGGTCAGGAAACTTTGACCATCTTTTATCAATGAGGTAGTCAACTAGAGGCTTACTAGGGATAGAGTTTTGTCTATGTATCCACACATGTATTTGAGTTTCCAATCAATACAATTATAGCATGGATAATAAACGATTACATGAACAAAGAAATATAATAATTACTAATTTGTTATTGCCTCTAGGGAAAATTTCCAACATGTAATTCTCTTGCTATTGCTATGCTCGGTTTGTTGGGATCCGATGGATTATGAGATTATGTTCAGATTGTTATGAGTTATATATTTTATTATCCTTTTATATTATGTTCCTTAGTGATGCATGCATGTTCTCCATTGCTATTTATTGCTTTGGCCGACTAGTAGATTGTAACTCCAAGAGGGAGTGTTATGCATGATTGTGGGTTCATGCCCCTCGATGTCTAGCTTGAGTGACACAAACATGGGACTAGAGGATGTGCTTGTTTCCACCAGGGTGAAAACACCGGTGCTTGTGACCACGGTTGCAAGGATTGTTTACCTTACGCATAGATCATTAATGCAGTTGTCCGTTGCTTTGAGTTTAGACTTTGGGTGGGTCTCGCAAATTAATATCGGAGAGATGTTCTGCATAGATATCTCAAGGTGGATGATTAGTAAGTAGATGTTGATGAATAAACGGTCTACTTGTCTTGGCGTACTTCCCATTACTATTGAACCTCTAACTATCAAGTAGCATAATTAGCATTGCGGTGTGATCATAATCCTGTTAATTGCCCACCTGTGATTTGTTTACCCAAGCATAGTTCTTTATCGTCTTTTGGGAGAGAGACATCACTAGTGAACATCATGTGACTTCGGTCCATATCACCATCATTGTTTACACCTCCATCATTTACCGCTTTCATTTACTTTTCCGTTACAATCAATATTACTTTCCCGCTTTTGTTTTGATCCTTTGCAAACTACAAGGCCGTGGAGATTGAAAACCTCTATATACTCGTTGGGAGCAAAGTTATTTGTTGTGTGTGCAGGTCCACGTCTTCTGCTGACCAGGACAGGAGACACCTACTTGTTGAGCCTAGGAGTCCTCTTGGTTCCATATACCTTACAGTCTCCGTGTAAGGGAAATCTGCTGTTGACTACATCTCCACCTTCCACTTGGGGTGACCAACGAGGGGCGAGAAGTATATCCATCAACTCGTCATCAAGCAAGTTTCTGGCGCCGTTGCCGGGGCTCCAGTCTTAAAGATAGGGGAGTTGCACGCTATCTTTTACCTTTGCTTTTTAGTCCCGTTAGTTTGCTTTTTAGTTTTTGCTTTAGGGTCTTATAACAAAAACAAAAAAAATAGTTACTTTGCTTTTAGTTGTCAAGCATGTTAAGGTTTGATGCTTGGAAGGAATCTGAGGTCCTAGACTTCCACCAAAGGAATGGAGAAAATATGAAGGAAGCATGGGATATAAATTCTGAAGCACACAAAAGAATTATGCCTTGATACCTATAAAAATTGTGCTTAGAATTTTTTATCATAGCCTCTTTATATGGGCAAACACTCTGTTGATATTATAGCTAAAGGAGATTTTTTTAGAGTGTGATGAGGCAAGAGCTCATGATATTATACATGGTCTATCTAGTAATTTGTTTATAATCATGGTTATGACACTATTATAGATAAACTTGCTACTATTGAAGGGAAAATAGATGCTCTAGACTTAAAAGAAAGAGAGAAACCCATGGTTGATAATGAACAAATTTTGAAAATAGATGATAACTCGGAACCTTTTGTTAGAATTAGCATCTCTAACCAAGACTTCCTTGCTTATTGTGATATTGGATCCATGGTTTCTACCATGCCAAAAGTTGTTTATGATTCTCTATGGTTAGACATGGAATTTTTTTCATCTTATCATGAACATGCTAATGGTGATATTTCTGAAATCCAAGGAAAGGTAAAAGATGTCCAGCTTACATTCTCTAAAAGGAATGCAACAGTTGATTTCTTCATCATGGAGCCTAACAAGGGAATATAGTGCTTGGAAGGGACTTCCTCCGAGCCATGAGAGGCTTCATTGATACAGGTAAAGGACAGATACGCTTATGTGGGAAAGCGAAAGGTACGTACCCGTTCCCTAGGAAAAATAAGGATGAACTTGTTGAGGGTCCATATGAAGGTTTTTATAATTTCGATGACCTCGGAGAATCTTAATCTTCCTTCTTGCATTATGCCTAGCTCAAAGGCATAAAATAAAGCGCTTGTTGGGAGGCAACCCAATTTGTTTTTACTTTCTGTTTTAGTGGTCTTGATGCTTGTTACTACTGTAGCAACATCATTCTATCTTTATTTTTAAGCATTGTGCCAAGTTATAGCCTCCGATTGCAAGAAAGTTCAAAAATTGTGACATGCAGTCCAGAAACAGATTCTGTCTGCTTGACAGAAAAAATCACCAAAAATCACCAGATCATCGTTTTGATCTGATTTTTTTCGAAAGCACGCTCTATATAATTGCCTTTCTGGCATATGTTCTGAGTTTTTTACTACCTGTTGTTCTGTTTTTCACAGATTCTGTCATGTTTTGCGTTTTCATTGTTTTGCAAATCCTAAGCTTACTTTTTATTTGAAAAAACCTTTTGGCAATCATGAGAAGCAGTAGCTTTTCATGAAAATATTTATTTCCAGCAGGTAATGAATTATTTTATAAAGGGAACTAACCACTCTAATCATCAGTTCGTCCATCTCCATGCTATATTTTTATCACTTCATATGATATGTGCTATGCTTGGAGCGTCTCGTTCTTTACTTGTTAGTTTGTTTAATTTCCTTGATGTTCATAATAAGTCGGAACCTAGCCTACCTTTTTGGGATAGAGACACGCTCCATTCCACTCTAGAACACAACATAGTTTTTCATGCTTATCTTTTTTGTGTGTTCTTCATCTTTTCGTAGCTACTTTCATGCTTAGCTCTTAGTTTTCATGCTTATCTTTTTAAGAGCTATTATTTAGGTTGCTTTTGGAACTATCTTGAGTTATCATGCTTATCTTGTTTAGAGAGTTGACTCGTTGCACTAAGTTGTGTGTCTTTCATGAGTAGGTAATTGAGGTTCCTATTTAAGTACAGTAGTAACTTGCAATAGTTTTGAGGTATTGATTTGAGTAACGTTTCACTATTGGTGCCAAGAGCTTGAGCCTATTAGTGATAGGTGTCTTATTTTGGGAAATCCGTATGTTTTTCAAAAGCTAAAAATTAGTTGAGAAATCTAGCTACTAAATTGACCGCTAACCTCTGAAGGGGTTGGAATATATAGAGTAACCTCACGTTACCATGAGTCGAGGATACGCAAGGATAACCAAACCTCAAAACACTCCTCCTCGGGGTACTTGTCTCTTTGTGAATTTCCTAACTAGATAGAGAGTTACCGAAAGTAAGTGTATGAGTTCCTCAGACTAATGTGAGTATTTGATTGTTGGCACTTCCACCAACCATATTTTGCTAGCCTCTTCGGTACCGTGCATTGCTCGTTCTCACATTGAGAGTTGGTGCAAACTCCGCCGGTGCATCCAAACCCATGACATGATACACTCTGTCAAACATAAGCCTCATTACATCTTTCCTCAAAACAACCACCATACCCACCTATTAAGGCATTTCCATAGCCTTTCCGAGATACATTGCCATGCAACATCCACCATCTCATGACTTGATCTTCATGTCATACATGCTTTTCTTGATTGTAGAGCCGCAGCCTAGTTGGGTGTTGCCCTTATTACTGCTACATGACACGCTAGTATCATTGCATATCCTCGTACACTCACAGAGGCATACATTTGCATACATTATGATAGTTTTTTATTTGTCTTTATGTTGAGTACTTCTTATAAAGTGTGATGATTTTTCTTTTAATCATGTAAAACATAGAGTGTTGCCCTTCAGAGAGGAAAAGATCCGAAAGAGGACAAACAAAAGATCCCAAAGAGGACAAACGAGAGATAAAAAGAAAGAGCCAAAGAGGCCACAAAAAAAGAAAGAAAAAGAGAGAAGGAGGCAACACTACTATTATTTTGAAATATCCACACTCGTACTCCATTGCTATATTTGTACTACATAGAGATTATCATTCATGCATAACTATGTGGGGACCCTTACACTATAGAACTTGGTTTGCATATTCCAATGATGAGCCTCCTCAAATGAGATATAGGTCTTCATGAGCAAACAAGTTGGATGTACCCCCACTAGTTCCATTGGAGAGCTTACCATAGCTCATATGTGCATCCGTTACATGGCAATTCCTACTCCTCACATCATATCTATCATTTGGTTTTCTGTCGCCTATGGTTGTCCTCATTGATGTGAGCCTTTCATACCTTTTTGTATTCCTTCCCCATCATTATTCTATTTGTCATCCTAAGTGCCAACATATCTTGCTTATGCTCATCCATTGCATGAGTGCTCGAAATCAAGGGAGATGATCATTTTGACTTGTGCCTGACTAGTGGTCTAGGGATGAGTCAAAATAAGATTCTGAAAGAGACCAAGTGTGAAATTTTAGTAGATTCAGTTCTCAATTAAAAAACTATTTTATGATCTCAACCCATCTACCACTTCTTGCACACAAACACCATTTGGAGACATTCGAGTCACAGACAGCGAGAGCTCTTGCACCTTTATGTTCTTACTTTGCTAAACTCAATACTAGATATAGACTTTTGGGTGACAATGTTATATGTTTTGCTACACTTTTATATCATTTTACACATATTTGGACTAACCTACTAACTTAGTGCACCCAGTGCCAGTTTCTATCTGCTCATGTCTATTTTGCAGGGGATTTGGCCCAATTTTCCGGAGCCCGAAAAATTCCAGAAAAAATATAAAAAAATTAGAGAAAGAGAAGCTTCCGGATCACCGAAGATGGGCCAGAGGGGGGTCAGGGGCCTCCCAGGCGACCTGCTGGCGCAGCGAGGCCCTAGGACGCGCCAAGAGGCCGCTTGGGTGGGTCCCACCTCCTCCGGCGCCCTCCTTTGGCCTATAGAGTCCCGAGAGGAAACCCTTAGAGAACATACGGAATCGCGAATTTCTCCATCGTTCCATCGCCGCAGCGCTTCCGAGATCAGGAGCGTCAGGAGACCTCTTCCCGGCACCCTGTCGGAGAGAGGATTGACCTCCAGGAGCTTCTCCACCGCCATGGATGCTTCCCGGACGTGCTGTGAGTAGTCCTCCTTGGACCATGAGTCCATGACCAGTAGCTATGTGATGTCTTCTCTCCAATCTTGTGCTTCAATGGTCAGTCCTTGTGAGCTGCCCTACATGATTAAGGCACCTATGTAATTCTCTTGCTTTGCTATGCTCGGTTTGTTGGGATCCGATGGATTATGAGATTATGTTCACATTGTTATGAGTTATATATTCGATTATCCTTTAATATTATGTTCCTTAGTGATTCATGCATGTTCTCCGTTGCTATTTATTGCTTTCGCCGAGTAGTAGATTGTAACTCCAAGAGGTAGCGTTATGCATGATTGTGGGTTCATGCCCCTCGATGTCTATCTTGAGTGACAGAAACATGAGACTAGGGGATGTGCTTGTTGCCACCAGGGAGAAAATAACGGTGCCTGTGACAACGGTTGCAAGGATTGTTTACCTTACGCATAGTTCGTTAATGCAGTTGTCCGTTCCTTTGAGTTTACACTTTGGGTGGGGCTCGCAACTTAATACCGGAGAGATGTTTTGGATAGATATCTCAAGGTGGATGATTAGTGAGTAGATGCTGATGAATAAACGGTCTACTTGTCTTGGCGTACTGCCCATTACTATTGAACCACTAACTATCATGTAGCATAATTAGCATTGCGGTGCGATCATAATCCTGTCAATTTCCCAACTATGATTTGTTTACCCAAGCATAGTTGTTTATGATCTTTTGGGAGAGAGACATCACTAGTTAACATCATGTGACTCCGGTCCATATCACCATCATTGTTTACACCTCCATCATTTACCGCTTTCATTTACTTTTCTGTTAAAATCAATATTACTTTCCCGCTTGTGTTTTGATCCTTTGCAAACTACAAGGCTGGACAGATTGACAACCTCTCTATACTCGTTGGGAGAAAAGTTATTTGTTGTGTGTGCAGGTCCACGTCTTCTGCTCACCACGATAGGAGACACCTACTTCTTGAGCCTAAGAGTCCTCCTGGTTCGATAAACCTTACAATCTCCGTGTAAGGGAAATCTGCTGCTGACTACATCTCCACCTTCCACTTGGGGTAACCAACGACGGGCGAGAAGTATATCCATCAACTTGTCATCAACCGGCAAAAATAAGCGCGTAGGTATGAGCTCGGCTCGGCTCATTCACGCAACCCGCATCGTGATGAGGCGAGGCGGGCGGCGGAGGAGGAGTGCGCGAGAGCCTCTTATATTCTCACTCTCCAATAGCATGTAGTAGAAGAGAGACCCTTATAAAGGGGTCCAACTTCTTCTCCACTAACGAGGTGGGACTAAACTTCCCACCACCACCTTGTCATGCCACCACCTACACACTACTAGGGAAAACCCTAGTAGTAGCGCTGGAAATATGCATAGCAGTAGCGCTGGGCCAAGCGCTACTGCTATCGCGCTACAGCTAAACACTAGTAGTAGCGCTAGTATGGGCAACGCTACTGGTAAGTAGTGTTAGTAGTAGTGCTTCCCTGTCCAGCGCTACTTCTAACTATAGTAGTAGCGTTGCTGCTAAGCTGCGCTACTGGTAAGTATTTACCAGCGCTACTGCTAACTTTTACTGCTTTCACAAATTTGCACCCTCTACGTATTTGTTATGTATTTATACAGATTCTATACAATAGTTTCATCACATCATATTAAACATACACGATTCTCACATATCATAGACATATAGTAGTCTCGTCATACCATCATCATCATCATCATCATTCAACACAAAATATCATCACATAATCTTAAAAATAGTGATACATAAGTGCGATCATGTCATGTCTCGAATAAGAGCAACTGCATGGTCATGGCACATCCACCAGTTTCATCATCTCTATCTACAACATGATGTAGAAGAGAAGAGCGATCAACATGAGGAAGAGCGCGACTATGTAGTACCGGCGGTCCCGCCCCTGCTCATGCTGGAGTGTCCACCTCCAGTAACTACTTTCCGCTTCGGCTCTGGTGTCGAACCCTCTATGGCTAGCACCCGGGTACCTGTGCACCTGGGTCTGAGCGGCTGGCCAGTGGTCGTTGAGTCCTGGATCCCTCCCAACTTACATGGCGTAGTAGTCCTTTGCCATCTCTGATCTAGGTACCTGCATCGTGAGTTGTTGACTTAAACGATAATATGCAACATAATGTACTTAAGAAAACAAAGAGGCATGATTAGCAAAATAAAAGCAACCAATAGTAAACATAAATGACGAAGTTCCTCATACCCAAACTAATTAACTAGAGCGATCTACGCTAGTTCAGGACCACAGTTTAGTTACATCACAGAGTTTCGTCGTGCATAATTCAAAGTTTTGCCATAGAAAGACAGTAGTGATAAGGCACGCTAGTTCAGGACCACGGTTTAATTACATCACATTGTCATTGACAATCAGTCATCCAGGTCGGCGTTCCAATCTTCATAGTCAGGGAGGATGCACCCGAGCTTCGTGAAAGGCTTCAGGTCCAGACGTTGAGCGACTAGCAGTGCTCGGACATCAACCCCTGTGATTGGCCCATGGTAGAACATACCCGTTAGTTTGAGGGCTTGCTTCATGATCACTTGGGCTAGTTCACACTATACGTGATAAAACTCAGCTCGGATTCGATGATCCGGTGTCTTTCCTATGCTTGTGGCCCAGCTGACAATCTTAGCATCTTCGGTAGTAGCTGACATGCGAAGGCGTTGATTATCCCTTGGGTACTACATCAGGTGATGCATGAGGTAGAATCCATCAGCAATACTGTTGTGCGGTTGCTGGATGCAGCAGAAGCCGGTCTTATGGCCGAAACCGGTGCTTTATTCCTGTACTTTTTCACCTTGATATATCCACCAGACAGGTTGAAGGTTAACAGGGCAGAGTCGAGAACACTCTTTACGTGCGTGTAATTCTTTTTCTTGAGGTTCTTCGACGAGTCCAAGTACATAGCATGGGAGTATTCCGGGTACAGAACGATGAGGACGGGGCCGCCAACGCTGCGCAAATTATGTACACCTAAAATTAGCCTCCATGCTTGATAAGGAATGATTAACATGTATGAAAGGATATGCGCGGATGACTTACGAGGGATGATAATGTAGGAGCATCGCTTCCTTGTCCTTATTAGCGATCATGAATTCGCCGAGGTACTTGCTCGCATAGTCACGGTGCTCTTTGCAAAATGCCAAGAAGCTCTCGTGCATATAGTATGGGTCCGCGACGCGGATATATTTGATGCTCTCCATATTGATGAAGGAGTTGAGATACAACGCATACATGCGGATGAACTGGAAATCCAGCTTGCCCATGTGGAACATGTTGTTGATTTAGTCAAATCACAGGAGGAACTGATTCGCGGGCCAGGTATCGACGTACAACTTCCCACCCGGCACCTGAGCCGCGTAAAGCGGTTATCCTGGATCTTTCATGACCAGAAGGCTTTTCTCTCCGGCCAACACATCTTCATGGAGTCTCTTTAGATCATTGTTTAGTATGTGATCTAGCGCTTTGGTAGGTAAGATCGGCTCGCCGGCGACATGGAAACGCGGCTTACCTTTGACAGGTATTCTGTCTACCACCAGGGGTTTCAGAGGCGGCTGGCTGCTTGAAGAACCTATGGCGCCTTTAGGGCATTTCTTGGCCGGTCTCTTCCTTTGCTTCTTGGCGGGTGGCGGTAGTGAGCCCACCATACCTTCCCTAGGCACCACCCCAGTGTTCTCGGGCTAAACAGTGGACGTGCCTCGGGGGGTTGCTGGGTAGAGGCGGCATCTGGAGGCGTCTCCTGCGGGAATGGCTTGACGAGAGACTTTTTGCATTCCGCTTTAGGACGTTCCGGCTCCGACAAATCAGGCAGCATCAATTCATCATCTCCACGGTCATAGCCTAAGTCTTCAGCGTCCTGAGCCATCAATCCATCATAGGCAGTAGTGAAATACTAGTTCGGGTCCTCATCATCATCCTCCATGTCATCATCAACATTTGCTTCTTCGACAGCGGGGCGACATGATCTAGCACTAATGGAGGCTCTCCCTCGCTTCGTACGCTACCATCATCCGCCACGACAGGTGCAGGTAATTTGGTAGATGGGGTGGTGTTCATACCTTCTTGAGAAGTTGGCGTTGACGTGATACTGGGCTCCTCGAGACAAAGAAGAGACTTCGGCCAAGTCAAGAACCAGTTCTTGCATGCGCCAATCGTCTTAGGGGTCTCGTTGTCACCGACTGGTATCGGAGGAGGAAAATCCTCGAAGCCCGCTAAGACACTGGCCACGTTAACCTTGAAGATGCCATCGGGCATTTCTCGGTTGTGGAACACACGGTCCTTCGGCTTCACGATGGTTGCCTTTCCCACAGCCACCTTCTGGCCCTTGATATCATAGAGTAGGGTGCACGGGGTGTCGTCGGCCTATGAAGGAGACATGTGCGCGACATCGAACATCTGAAAGGCAACTGAAACGGAAGACTATAGACATGCTGGTGAAAACGGTATGACGCGTAATTACCGTGAGGGCATCGACCTCAGCCAGTGACAAAGGCCCGCCGAGCATGCCAGAGACGGAGGTCGGGCTACTATGAACAGGAACGGGACCTTTTGCGGTTTCTTGGGCAGGTGCTGGTGTTGTGGTGTTCGCCGAGTTGCTCCCGACAAAGCTGGGAAGGGGAAAGTCCTCCGGCCGTGCATTTGGATTGCTCTTCGACCAATTGAAAATTGCCGGAGTCAAGCTGGCCACCGTGTTAGTGACAAACCCACTCACTACCCCGACCAATTATTCTTTGGTCTCAACTTAGCTATAGCTCTTGTTTACAAACCATCGCTACTGTTAACTTAGCTATAGCTCTTGTTTACAAACCATCGCTACTGTTAACTTAGCTATAGCGCTTGTTCCCTCAACCAACGCTACTGCTATCTTTTCCATCTTTTCTTTTTATTATTTTTCTTTTCTAGTTTTTTGTTTTCTTTTTTTCATTATTTTCCTTTTCTTTTCTATTTACTTTTCTTTTTCTTTTACACTGCTTTCTCCCTTTTGTTTTTTTTTGTTTTTCTCCCGATGACGGCGTCTCCCTCTCCCCTAATGCGCGAATATCATCAGAACCATGCATGTGGTGGTAACATATCAGTTGACCGATAACGTCCACTTAAGTGCGTACACAAAATAGATACATATATGTAAATGTAGGTTTCTGATCAGCTACGTCGATGACGTTTCACACTGAGCTTCTTCCCTTTCTTGTTCGTTGCCGAGTAATTGAGCCCCTCCTTGTGACCTTTTCGGAGCCATGGAGTACGATCTTTCTGCCGCCATGTAGTCTTGATTCTTCTTTTCACGTATGCTTCATCGTCATCTTCCCTCATCGGGTTGCCGTATTGGTCGTAGTCTTCCTCGTTGACGACTCTATCCATTCTGATGATGCTCCTTTTGGATCTCCTCACGACAACACGGCTGGGATTGGCCGGGTCAGTTATGAAGAAGCATTGTGTCACGTGCTTAGCGTGTACCCATGGCTCATTTTTGTTGATGATGTTAACGTTCACGGGAGTGCTCTTCGCGTCGGGTATAGACATGGTGGTGAAATACTTGTTTTCTCTTACGACGTCCTTGGCCCATCTAATACGGTACATTGTTGCATCGTGCATTCCAACATAGTCAAGCTCCCAGATCTCGTCGACCCTTCCGTAGAATCTTTCAGTTGTGCCGTTGGGAACGGTCACACATTGAATTGTCACCCTGGAGTTCTGGTAATCACTGTCCATGTCTTTGTCCCATTGATATCGTAGGACTGATAGGTCGCGAGCTTGGGCACAGGGCCATGTGCTAAGGCGCGTATGAGCAATCCGTCCAAACTGCCCTTCTTTGTGTCCTGCCACATAATCATCTACCACATCTAGGTGTTGTAACACTACTAAGACGCTTATATAATTCTCGCAAAAGGAGACGCGCGAGGCGAGACGGGCGGCAGAGCTGGAGTGTGCGAGAGCCTCTTCTCTTCTCACTC
The DNA here is from genome assembly GCF_904849725.1 of Hordeum vulgare subsp. vulgare. NCBI lineage: Eukaryota > Viridiplantae > Streptophyta > Magnoliopsida > Poales > Poaceae > Hordeum > Hordeum vulgare. Next base: position 631,961,875 of record NC_058519.1, read on the forward strand.
TCCAATAACATATAGAAGAGATACCCCTATAAAGGGGGTCCAACTTCTTCTCCACTAACGGGGTGGGACTAAACTTCCCACCACCACCTTGTCATGCCACCACCTACATGGACCCTTATAGTTTTCGGAAATTATCTCATGGGCCTTAGGCCCATCTCAAATTTCAACACAAGCATGCAAGATTCGTCGATCTTTAGACGAGTTCCCATCCAAAGAAAACCATGCATAAATGATGGACTCACCGACAACCACTGAAACAAACCACATATAGCTGCTCGTCCTAGACGATCTGAAGATATGCAACAACGACGACAGGCAGCATATGCCCAACACCTCCGGAGCGGAGTGCCACGCACCTGTCGTGTGGCATTTATCATTTTTTTCGCAGGGTCAAGGGAGCTGAGCGGGCTTTCGGCCTAGCTTGTGGCCCGCTATGGACCGGACCGAGCGGTCCTGGCCCTGTAAAAAATTCAGCCGAGAAAACGTCGGTCCGGTCCGGGCATTGACCGGTCCGCTCGTTTGGACCGAGAGAACATGCATATCCCGAGAACAAAATTCGTTCGATCCCGTCGCCGCCTGCTCATCCCATCCCAACGCCGCCTCTGGCCACTTCCTCCCCTTCCCTGCCTCCCAACCTGGCCGATGCCGCTAGGCCGTCTCCTTCCTCTCCCATCACCGCGCCAGCTTCCATTCGAGATTGAGCAACAGTGCAAGCACGGCTGGGTACAGGCAGGCATAAGCAGAGCTTGTACAGCCATCGACGTGCAGCATGCACGGACATCGTCCTCCCCACAACGGATAGCCTTGTCGAGGAGCTCCGTGCACTTGAGATCTCCTTCTCCGCGCAAAGACTCGGCCAGATTTTCCCTAACGCCATCGCCGTTGACCTCCATCCCCGACTCCGGCCACCAACATCCTTCAACGTTTACGTCTTCGTCGCGGCTTCCCTGGCCTCCCCGACCACTCCATCGACTACTCCGTGAGCCACTGCCTCTTTCCCCTGTGTTTCTCCCTTCGATTAGGAGTCGTGGCCATCTCTTGCTGACACTATGGTCAACGCCGCCATGCAATGGACGCCATGAAAACAGGACCACCGGTCCTCTCGGCTTCGGCCCGGGCTTCACCGCTGCGGTCCGGTCCCTGGAAACGGGACCACCATGCTGCTCGGTCTGGTCTGGCTCGGACTGCCGGCAGCCGGTCGAAACGACGGCTCGGACCTGGACCGGACAGGTTTGGACCGTGTCCACCCTGAGATGGAACCAAGACTAACCACACAACAATTGCATTCTTGGTGTGGCTATAATTAGCCAGCTGATCTGCAACTCTATTTGGACTATGATTTTTTTTTAAGATAAAACTTCCTACTACACATAACCTCTTCAATCTCACGAACCAAGTGACCACACGCGAAGTGCACCAAACCATTGTTCGACAGACATGACACTGCTTCAGAAGAATACAATCATATGCCCAGCGCCTCCTGTATATATTCCATATCGACATTGTTGAGTTAGCATCGATTTTACCTGTTAATATAGTTAAAACTGATATCACATAACTTTTTCCTTGGTTTATCATCTTGTTGAGTTAACATTCATTTTACGTGTTGCAACCGCAACAGTAGAAAGAGCATTCTCAGCAATGAGCATTGTCAAGACTCGATTGTGGAACAAAATGGGTGATGATTGAATGAATCATAGAATGGTACTCCCTCCGTCCCAAAATAACTGTCTCAACTTTGTACTAGAGTTAGTACAAAGTTGTACTAAGCTTAAGACACTTATTTTGAAACGAAGCAAGTACGTTACATTGAGCGAGATGTATTTGTTATAATTGAAGAATCAAAGATCATAGAGCGATCTCAAGGTTATCACACACGTAAAGAAGTTTTGCCTCGTCCTAGAAGTAAGTTTTCACATTTTGCATCTATTATTAACTAGTTTTACCTGCTATATTATGCACTGATTTGCATTTCAAAATTGATGATTGAAGGTTTAGTTTCTTCTATTAAAGATGTGGTCATGGGAGGCTCAGATCAACCAATCCTTTGATTTGGTATAAATCTTTTGTATCATCTATCTATGCTACATATTGTCTTTTGAAATGGAACAAATGCTGTCATTGAATATTCTTATTAGTTATGCAACATAGATTGACCTTAATATGCCTTGAAACTAGAGTTTTTTCTAGATAGTTTTTAGCCCTTTGTTTCTCGCCCCGGACGTCAGACAATCCTGAGTCCGCCACTGGTTGGTAGTGTTTGGACGGAGTGGTTAATCATTTGGGGCCGGCAAATGACCACAAATTTACACGCAGTTGATTTGCTTCCAGCTAAAACAGAGAGGCAGAGCACGCGCTGGTTGACCACAAATTAAGACTTATATTTAGGAAAGGATGGAGTATAAGAGTGCAGCGTTTCGGTGCCCAAGCTCATCTGCACCTGATCAACAAAAATTCAAAACAAATATTAAAAAAATTCAAAAAAATATTATTTTTGGATAGTAGATAATTTAATGCGTGAAGTCCGCTCTAATTTTGGTATCATTGAAACATCCGAGTAGCTCTCAACAAAAAAGATAAATCAAGTCAAAACAACATATGAACAATAATTTTTTTAGAGATTCCGTATTTATCTTTTTTGTCGAGAGCTCCTCAGATATCCAAATGATGTAAAAATTAGAGCGGACCTCACGTATCAAATTGTCTACCACCCAAAAAATTGGAATATTTTAAAAAATTTAGTATTCCTTTTAATTTTTGTATTCCGCGCAGGTGCAAATGAGTCCGGGCTCAGAAATGAATTTTCGAAAGTATATGCCATATAAGTAAAAATGATGGTATGACATGTAATTATTGACTAGGGAAGAAGATAGAGTAACACAATATGTTGTCATCATATAGCGCTTCTCAATGCAACATAACTCTACAAGGTCTATGTTATCATGCATATGACACTATTTATTATGAAAGTAGTAATATAGACTACTACTATTTATTATGAAGGTAGTAACATAAATTACTCTCCATTATGACTAGCCTAATCTCGTGTGCAATATTTATTTCATTAAGTAACGGCCATTATCGTTTAATTAATGACGACTATACATTACGAGCATCCGAAAATAGAATAATCATGAATTTTGTAATAAAAATGAAGACAATAAACTGCAAATTCTTTCTTTATGTCCTACTCTTATGTTTCTTTATTAAAGTGTGGTTTTCTTACTTGAGGTTTATAATATTAATTTGATATGCCCTGTGGAAGCCGGTTCGTTTGCCCTATTATGATATTTAGGACCAAGAGATACTGAACATTCGGATAGGCCTTGAAAGGCGATGCAAGGCCAAAATGCCAACGAACCTCTATCCATTTTCTAAAATGCCAAAAGGCACCGCTGTTTACAATATTGATTGCTATTCATTTAAGTCGAGATACTACCGAAAAAGGAGCTACAAAACCAGATCAAATTTTTCTATAAAACCACTCATGACTCATCACAGTCATTATCCAAAGCTCAACATGATGTGTTGCATGCAACCATTAGGCCAACTCTCAAATCGAACACGATATCTGCGTGCGGACTCGTGGAGGCATGATAAATTTTATTAAAGTTCAAACATAATTTACATAAAATGGTTGATCCTTTGTCCACTAAAACAAGGCCCTGTTTGAAACTATAATAGATTATGATAATCTGGATTATGAAGATAGATTATATAATCTGGTTTATAAAAATAATTTAGGTGGGCATGTTTGGAGGCCAGACTATATAAACTGTAATGCAGGTTTTACATTGCATAATGACATTTTTGCCCTCTATTTTTTTGCCTTGGTGGACATTTGTCATGACGACGGCGCCTCCCGACCGCCTCCGTGATGATGACGGAGTGGTCGATGGACAAGGCCGCCACTAGGTTGTAGTCGTTGAGGATCCAGGACGACACCGCGTAGGACTTAGCGAATGTGGAGCAACGGGCCATGTTGTTTCGCTCCTGCCACACTAGCTGCCTCGCCGGCGTTTCCTTCATGGACATGACGGCCCGCGACGAAGAGGGAGCACTGCCACTGAGGTAGTGGAGGATGCTCCTGCGTGCTTTGGAGATCGTGGGCAGCAGTTCCGCCTTGACAAAATGGCCATGCTCTCTCGGGCGGGGCGACGATGCGAGCTTGTCCTTGACGCAACGTCGTATGAATGCCACAATTGCATGGGGGGGGGCTCCCCTTTGATGCGGCGTCCAATTTGGATGCCACGGTTGCTTGGGGGGCACGCGAGCTCCTCCTTCATGCGATGAAGAGGTGACGTCGGATCCTCCTTGACGGAACGTGACGGACAGGGCGATTCTAGACAACGTTCCAGGAGCGACCTCTCTTTCATCAGCTCCATCTGATGTACGAACCCTTCATTTGTGAGAACGGCCTTTTTTTCACAAAGAAATGGCCTACATCAGTATTGACTTTGACAACTACACTATCCCCAATAACCAAATGTTGGAGTCACTAGCGTCATTTATCGGAGAAATCTCTTTCATTGTCACGCATGTTGAAGGAACGTTCATTTTACCTTGTCATAGGTCTTTTCAAAGTCAATTCTGAAACTACTACATTTAATTTTTTTCCGTGGATCTAGTGAACAGGTTTCTTGAAACTACTACACAGAAATATAAGAAGGATAAATGTAGTGTGTCTCCCTTCCTTAACAATATGAACTCTCGTCTGCTTTTGCACTCCGGGGTCTAAGTTTGGTTTATGGACAGAGTTTTATTGGTTATAGTAGCAAAAAAGCCCGTGCGTTGCAACGGAAGCAAACCATACAACACGTTTTAACCTAATAATCATGACTTGAGATATTTATTTAAACTTACTGCATAAATAGAATTTAAAAATTGTTAAATAAGTAAAATAACATCATATTTAGATTATACGCATCACTATAGATTCAAATTACATTATAAATAGAAATTTAAAAAATTAAATAGGTAAGATACATTAGATTTCGATTCAACACATTTTTTGAATGAAAGTTCATATGTAATAATTTAAAATTAGAGTTACAGTTTAAAAGATATAATTTTTTCAAGTATTTGTTAATTATAATTGGACCGCGGATTAATTAACAACACGGATCGGCCTCGTTATGAAAAATGGATTGTACGCTATTGATTAAAATTAAAGCATAAATATTATTTAAAAATTATTAAATAAATAGAATAACATTATGTTTAGATTGTACGCATCATTATTGATTAAAATTACATTATAAACAAAATTTTAAAAAATTAAATAGATAAACTAACATTATATTCAGATTCTACATATTTTTCTAATAAAATTTCATATAAAATAATGTAAAATTGGAGTTACCGTTTAAAAGATATAATTTTTTAAAGTATTTTGCATTTATAATTGAACTATAGATTAATTAATTAAAAACTGTAGGGGTGTTTTCGAAAACATACAGCAAATGATTGGTTTTTTTACTCAAGTATGTACTTCGGGTTTATTTTATGAAAACTGAAGGAGGTTTCTACAAAAAAATCCAAAAAACGATTCGTTCTCTCACTGTATTATGTACTGCGGGTTGATTTCGGGAAAGCACACGGGGTTTCCTGTAAAAACGAAAAAAAAACGATTCGTTTCTCACTTAAATCCGGACTGCGGGTTGATTTCAGGAAAATCCAGGGTGTTTTTTGCAAAACGACAACGACGGAAGGAAGAAGCACTGCGTGCTTTATTATTAGGGAGAGACTATGGATCATCAAATGCCCCATTATACTATGGATCATCTTGCATGCATAGAGCTGAGAGCGTATGTGTGGTACGTGTTGCAAATATGAACAATTTATCATAAAATTTTATTAAAAGAAAAGTTAGGATAAACATAACCATCATAATAAAGATGAAAGAAAATATGCAATATAGAAATGAGACGACAAAAGACATGTGCACTTATGATCTAAAAAAGAACATATGTGCAACCGGTGTATAAACACAAGGTATCATATGGAGTGATGAGCAAAAACGGAACATATATAGAATTGAAATTATAACAAGAACTTGCGGTAGGAACTCAAAGAAAAAGAACATGAGTACGTACTGAGTTGCAGCAGCAGTAGGGTTGGTGTTGGCGTTGGCCATGTTACCGAAGAGGTGGTCGACGTCGGGGAAGTAGTCGTCATCCGGGAAGAGATCGTCGGTGTCCGTGATGGAAGCCAGTAGTCGCGCTGAGCGCTCCCCAAAAACCTTATCGCCCTTCTTCCGTACAGGACTCGAAGAGACGGAGTTTCGGAGGCCTACTATCCCGACCTACGGTGTACGTAAGTAGGGATGGGGAAGAACGTAGCAGCAGCACAGAGAAAGGAACCGGTGGCGATGGAAAGTTCTGATGCGTTTTCTCTGAGAGGAGCAACCTCTCTTTTATAGGCGCAAGAGAAGGAGGCGAGAGGCAGCGACGGGAACCGAAGAGAGCGAGGGAGACGAAATAAACAGACAACAGGTGCAACGTTCGTAATTTACTTCGGCTAGCCTCATTCCCGCAACCCGCGACGCGGCGCGTCGTGATGAGGCGAGGCGGGCGGCGGAGGAGGAGGAGCGCGCGTGTATGTCTCTCTTGTTCTCAAGCTCATACATGTGTGAAAACATCCTCTCTTATAAGTAGGTCCAACTCCCACTAAACTAGTAATGTGGGACTAAACATTTCCACCTCTTGCCTTACACAAATGGGTTGCGGGGCCTTATTAGGAATTTTCTGAAATTATATATTGGGCTGGCCCAAAAGTAGATAAAAGTTCCAGCAATCCCCCACCAGATCCCAGAGGCACACAAAATTTGCCTTTGGTTCCAAAACACTGTTTTATATACCGATACTGCAGTGGAGACTGTTAAGTTGAACTTCCACCTAGAACTCTATGCTACACTAGTAAGCAACTTGAACAGTGGACTAGGCCTTGAACTGCAAGTTTTTTGCGAATCTAGCTTCACACAAATCGTTGACCGATACTAGGCTACGTACCGTGGGACTTCCCCGCGGATGGAGCTTATGCGTCATACTCCGAGACCTTTCATGAGTATACTAGAGAGCACCCTACTCTCATAGATTGCGACATTTAACAATCCGACTCATAAAGGTATGTTCTTCAAAAGATATTCAGCAGGACAACATCTCTGCTTCAATAAGCCACTTAGAACATATTAATATGTATATCAACTTGCCATGCAGTTTAGGAAAGTATTGCATCTTCATGGAGTGGTATGATCAACGATAAGGATACTTTCCTCTCAGTTGACCAACAGCTTGTCTTCCACATCTAATTCATGGAATCTCCGATCACAAAGAATAGGTTACCACTATGAACAACTCAAATTTTGGGTCTCATACCCATCTCCCTTGATGCATTATCTATCACATTACGTGATAGACCCTTAGTAAAAGGATCTGCCAGATTTTTAGATGTTTGGATATAATATCCAATACAATAACTCCGGAGCTTCTCATTTTCCTGACATATTTTAACCTTATCTGAACGTGTCTTGATGACTTCATGTTATCCTTTGAGCTACTCACTTTCGTGATCACAGTTTGATTGTCGCAGTTTATAAGGATCCTTTGAGCTACTCACTTTCGTTATACAGGTTTCTCAACAACCCGCAAGTCACTCAAGAGCCGGCGAAGCCAATCTGCTTCGACCGTAGCTCTATCTAGTGATGTGATTTATGCTTCCATTGTTGACCTTGTTAAGATCGTTTGCTTGCAGGACTTCCAAGAAAAAGTGCCGCCTTCATGAGTGAATATATATCCGCTGGTGGCCTTTATCTCATCAGCATCAGAGATCCAGTTTGAATCACTATACCCTTCAAGCACCTTTGGGTGTCCAGTATAGTGAATTCCATAATTTGCAGTGCCTTTCAAATAACGCAAAACTCTCTCTAGAGCTTTCCAATGCACATCTCCTGGTTTTGAGACAAACTAACTCAGTTTGCTAACAGCAAAAAGAGATGTCAGGTCTTATAGCACTGGTTAAGTACATACGCGAGCCAATAATCCGAGAATATTTCAATTGGTCTCTAGCAATTCTTCGATTCTTTCGAAGCAGCACGCTCGCATCATATGGTGTGGGAGAGAACTTGCAGTCACTATACCCAAAGCGACTCAAGATCTTTTCCACATAGTGAGATTGAAGCAACGTAATCCCACCATCTTCGTCTCTCAACAACTTAATGTTCAGAATGACATCAGCCACTCCTAAATCCTTCATCTTAAAACAGTGAGATAGGAAATCCTTGACCTCTTTAATAACATTCAGATTTGTTCCGAAAATCAGTATGTCATCAACATACAAGCAAAGGATAACTCCCTCGCCTCCACCATGGCGATAGTACACACATTTATCAGCTTTGTTTACAACAAAGCCTACAATTGTTAGAATTCTTTCAAACTTCTCATGCCACTGCTTGGGTGCTTGCTTAAGTCCATATATATAAAGACTTCAGCAACTTGCATACTTTTCCTTCCTGACCATCTAGTACAAACCCATCTGGTTGTTCCATGTAAATTTCCTCATCCAACTCTCCATTTAGGAAAGCAGTCTTAACATCCATTTGATGAACGAGAAGACCATGTGAGGCGGCTAGTGAAAGTAGTACTCGAATAGTGGTCAGTCGAGCCACGGGTGAGTAAGTATCAAAGAAGTCTTCACCTTCCTTTTGGTTATAACCCTTAGCCACGAGCCATGCCTTGTACTATTCGATAGTACCATCAGGCCTAAGCTTCTTCTTGAATACCCATTTGCATCCTATAGGTTTGCACCCATAAAGGACGATTAGTGATCTCCCAAGTTTCATTTGCCAAGATGGAATCCATCTCACTACGAACCGCTTCCTTCCAGTAGTCACCATCTTCAGACGCATAATCCTCTGAAATAGAACTGGGAGTATCATCTATGAGATACACAAGAAAAACATCACCAAAGGACTTTGCAGTCCTCCGTCTCTTGCTCCTGGTAGGAACTTCATTGTTCTCCTCCACAATATTTTCAAAGTGTTCCATCGAAATGATAGGTTCAGTAATTGTAACTAATTCATGGTTTGATGAATTAGACATCTCCTGATTAGATGAGGTAGCTATATGCTTCATGGGAAAGATATCTTCGAAGAAAGTCGCATCACGCGACTCAATGATTGTACCGAAATGCATGTCAGATACCTCAGATTTTACTACCAAGAATCTATTGTTGGAATTATGCCCTAGAGGCAATAATAAATATAGTTATTATTATAATTCCTGTATCAAGATAATCGTTTATTATCCATGCTATAATTGTATTGAATGAAGACTCATTTACATGTGTGGATACATAGACAAAACACTGTCCCTAGCAAGCCTCTAGTTGGCTAGCCAGTTGATCAAAGATAGTCAGTGTCTTCTGATTATGAACAAGGTGTTGTTGCTTGATAACTGGATCACGTCATTAGGAGAATCACGTGATGGACTAGACCCAAACTAATAGACGTAGCATGTTGATCGTGTCATTTTGTTGCTATTGTTTTCTGCGTGTCAAGTATTTGTTCCTATGACCATGAGATCATATAACTCACTGACACCGGAGGAATACTTTGTGTGTATCAAACATCGCAACGTAACTGGGTGACTATAAATATGCTCTACAGGTATCTCCGAAGGTGTTAGTTGAGTTAGTATGGATCAAGACTGGGATTTGTCACTCCGTGTGACGGAGAGGTATCTCGGGGCCCACTCGGTAATACAACATCACACACAAGCCTTGCAAGCAATGTAACTTAGTGTAAGTTGCGGGATCTTGTATTACGGAACGAGTAAAGAGACTTGCCGGTAAACGAGATTGAAATAGGTATGCGGATACTGACGATCGAATCTCGGGCAAGTAACATACCGAAGGACAAAGGGAATGACATACGGGATTATATGAATCCTTGACACTGAGGTTCAAACGATAAGTTCTTCGTAGAATATGTAGGATCCAATATGGGCATCCAGGTCCCGCTATTGGATATTGACCGAGGAGTCTCTCGCGTCATGTCTACATAGTTCTCGAACCCGCAGGGTCTGCACACTTAAGGTTCGACGTTGTTTTATGCGTATTTGAGTTATATGGTTGGTTACCGAATGTTGTTCGGAGTCCCGGATGAGATCACGGACGTCACGAGGGTTTCCGGAATGGTCCGGAAACGAAGATTGATATATAGGATGACCTCATTTGATTACCGGAAGGTTTTCGGAGTTACCGGGAATGTACCGGGAATGACGAATGGGTTCCGGGGGTTCACCGGGGGGGCAACCCACCCCGGGGAAGCCCATAGGCCTTGAGGGTGGCGCACCAGCCCTTAGTGGGCTGGTGGGACGGCCCAAAAGGGCCCTATGCACATTAGAGAGAAAAATCAAAGAGAAAGAAAAAAAAAGAGGAGGTGGGAAGGGAAGGAAGGACTCCCACCCACCAAACCAAGTCCAACTCGGTTTGGGGGGGGGAGACCTTCCCCCCTTGGCTCGGCCGACCCCCTTGGGGCTCCTTGAACCCCAAGGCGAGGTCCCCTCTCTCCCACCTATATATACAGAGGTTTTAGGGCTGATTTGAGACGACTTTTCCACGGCAGCCCGACCACATACCTCCACGGTTTTTCCTCTAGATCGCGTTTCTGCGGAGCTCGGGCGGAGCCCTGCTGAGACAAGGTCATCACCAACCTCCGGAGCGCCGTCACACTGCCGGAGAACTTTTCTACCTCACCGTCTCTCTTGCTGGATCAAGAAGGCCGAGATCATCGTCGAGCTGTACGTGTGCTGAACGCGGAGGTGCCGTCCGTTCGGTACTAGATCGTGGGACTGATCGCGGGATTGTTCGCGGGGCGGATCGAGGGACGTGAGGACGTTCCACTACATCAACCGCGTTCAGTAACGCTTGTGCTGTACGGTCTACAAGGGTACGTAGATCACTAGTCCCCTCTCGTAGATGGACATCACCATGATAGGACTTCATGTGCGTAGGAAAATTTTTGTTTCCCATGCGACGTTCACCAACAGTGGCATCATGAGCTAGGTTCATGCGTAGATGTCTTCTCGAGTAGAACACAAAAGTTTTTGTGGGCGGTGATGTGCGTTTTGCTGCCCTCCTTAGTCTTTTCTTGATTCCGCGGTATTGTTGGATTGAAGCGGCTTGGACCAACATTACTCGTACGCTTACGAGAGACTCGTTTCATCGCTACGAGTAACCCCGTTGCTCAAAGATGGCTGGCAAGTGTTGGTTTCTCCAACTTTAGTTGAATTGGATTTGACCGAGGAGGTCATTGGATGAGGTTAAATAGCAACTCATATATCTCCGTTGTGGTGTTTGCGTAAGTAAGATGCGATCCTACTAGATACCCATGGTCACCACGTAAAACATGCAACAACAAAATTAGAGGACGTCTAACTTGTTTTTGCAGGGTATGCTTGTGATGTGATATGGCCAACGATGTGATGTGATATATTGGATGTATGAGATGATCATGTTGTAATAGATAATATCGACTTGCACGTCGATGGTACGGCAACCGGCAGGAGCCATAGGGTTGTCTTTATACTAATGTTTGTGCTTCCAGATGCGTTTACTATTTTGCTAGGATGTAGCTTTAGTAGTAATAGCATGAGTAGCATGACAACCCCGATGGCGACACGTTGATGGAGATCATGGTGTGGCGCCGGTGACAAGAAGATCGTGCCGGTGCTTTGGTGATGGAGATCAAGAAGCACGTGATGATGGCCATATCATGTCACTTATGAATTGCATGTGATGTTAATCCTTTTATGCACCTTATTTTGCTTAGAACGACGGTAGCATTATGAGGTGATCTCTCACTAAAATTTCAAGACAAAATTGTGTTCTCCCCGACTGTGCACCGTTGCTACAGTTCGTCGTTCCGAGACACCACGTGATGATCGGGTGTGATAGACTCAACGTTCACATACAACGGGTGCAAAACAGTTGCGCACGCGGAACACTCGGGTTAAGCTTGACGAGCCTAGCATGTGCAGACATGGCCTCGGAACACATGAGACCGAAAGGTCGATCATGAATCATATAGATGATATGATTAGCATGGGGATGCTTACCACTGAAACTATACTCAACTCACGTGATGATCGGACTTGAGCTAGTGTAAGTGGATCATGAACCACTAAAATGACTAGAGAGATGTACTTTTTGACTGGGAGTTTAGCGAATAATTTGATTAAGTTAAACTCTAATTATCTTGAACATAGTCTAAGTCCACTTTGAATATATTTGTGTTGTAGATCATGGCTCACGCGATAGTCACCTTGAATTTTAATACGTTCCTAGAGAAAGCTAAGTTGAAAGATGATGGAAGCAACTTTGTAGACTGGGCTCGTAATCTTAAGCTAATCTTACAAGCTGGGAAGAAGGATTATGTCCTTAATGCTGCGCTAGGAGATGAACCACCCGCTACGGCTGATCAGGATGTTAAGAACGCTTGGTTAGCACGTAAGGAGGACTACTCAGTAGTTCAATGTGCAGTCTTGTATGGCTTAGAACCGGGACTTCAACGTCGCTTTGAGCGTCATGGAGCATTTGAGATGTTCTAGGAGTTGAAGTTTATCTTTCAGAAGAACGCCCGGATTGAGAGGTATGAGACCTCCGATAAATTCTATGCTTGCAAGATGGAGGAGAACTCGTCTGTCAGTGAACATGTGCTCAAAATGTCTGGGTACTCAAACCGTCTAGCTGAGCTGGGGATTGAACTCCCGCAAGAGGCTATCACTGACAGAATCCTTCAATCACTGCCGCCAAGCTATAAAGGCTTTGTGTTGAACTACAACATGAAAGGGATGAACAAGTCTCCCGGCGAGTTGTTTGCGATGCTGAAAGTCGCAGAGTCTGAACTCCGTAAAGAGCATCAAGTGTTGATGGTGAATAAGACCACTAGTTTTAAGAGAATCGGCAAAGGCAAGAAGGGTAATTCAAAGAAGAGCGGCAAGCCTGTTGCCAATCCGACGAAGAAACCCAAAGCTGGACCTAAGCCTGAAACGGAGTGTTACTATTGCAAGGGTATGGGTCACTGGAAACGCAATTGCCCCAAGTATCTGGCAGATAAGAAGGCAACCAAAGAAAAATCAGGTATATTTGATATACAAGTTATTGATGTGTACTTAACCGGCTCTCGTAGTAGTGCCTGGGTATTCGATACCGGTTCTGTTGCTCATATTTGCAACTCGAAATAGAAACTGCGGAATAGACGAAGGCTGGCGAAAGATGAAGTGACGATGCGCGTAGCAAATGGTTCCAAGGTTGATGCAATCGCCGTCGGCACAGTTTCACTTCAGTTACCATCAGGATTAGTTATGAACTTAAATCATTGTTATTTAGTGCCTGCGTTGAGCATGAACATTATATCTGGATCTTGTTTATTGCGAGACGGTTAATTTTTTAAGTCAGAGAATAATGGTTGTTCTATTTCTATGAGTAACATCTTTTATGGTCATGCACCCAATGTGAGAGGATTGTTCATATTGAATCTTGATAGCGATACACACATACATAACATTGAGACCAAAAGAGTTAGAGTTAACAATGATAGCGCCATATTTTTGTGGCACTGCCGGTTAGGACATATTGGTGTAAAGCGCATGAAGAAACTCCATGCTGATGGACTTTTGGAGTCACTTGACTTTGATTCACTTGACACGTGCGAACCATGCCTCATGGGAAAGATGACTAAGACTCCGTTCTCCGGAACAATGGAGCGTGCAAGTGACTTGTTGGAAATCATACATACCGATGTGTGTGGTCCGATGAGCGTGGAGGCACGCGGTGGATATCGTTATTTTCTCACCTTCACTGACGATTTGAGTAGATATGGTTATGTCTACTTGATGAAGCACAAGTCTGAAACATTTGAAAAGTTCAAGCAATTTCAGAGTGAAGTTGAACATCATCGTAACAAGAAGATCAAGTTCCTACGGTCTGATCGTGGGGGTGAATATCTGAGTTTCGAGTTTGGTGCTCACTTAAGACAATGTGGAATTGTTTCACAGTTGACACCGCCTGGAACACCACAGCGTAATGGTGTGTCCGAACATCGTAATCGTACTTTATTAGAGATGGTGTGATCTATGATGTCTCTTACCGATTTGCCATTATCGTTTTGGGGTTATGCATTAGAAACAGCTGCATTCACTTTAAATAGGGCACCATCAAAATCCGTTGAGACGACACCATACGAACTGTGGTATGGCAAAAGGCCAAAGTTTTCGTTTCTTAAAGTTTGGGGATGTGATGCTTATGTCAAAAAGCTCCAGCCTGAAAAGCTGGAACCCAAAGCGGAAAAGTGTGTCTTCATAGGTTACCCAAAAGAGACAGTTGGGTACACCTTCTATCTCAAATCCGAGGGCAAAGTGTTTGTTGCTAAAAACAGAGCTTTTCCCGAGAAGGAGTTTCTCGAGAGAGAATTGAGTGGGAGGAAGATAGAACTTGACGAGGTTGTCGAACCTCTCATCCCTCTGGATGGTGGCGCAGGGCAAGGGGAAACCTCTGTCGTTGCGACGCCGGTTGAGGAGGAAGTTAATGATGATGATCATGAAACTCCGGTTCAAGTTTCTGTCGAACCACGCAGGTCGACGAGACCACGTGCTGCTCCAGAGTGGTACGGTAATCCCGTCTTGTCAATCATGTTGTTGGACAACAATGAACCTGCAAATTATGAAGAAGGAATGGTGGGCCCAGATTCCAACAAATGGCTGGAAGCCATGAAATCCGAGATAGGATCCATGTATGAGAACAAAGTGTGGACTTTGGAGGTACTGCCTGAGGGCCGCAAGGCTATTCAGAACAAATGGATCTTTAAGAGGAAGACGGACGCTGACGGCAATGTGACTGTTTATAAAGCTCGACTTGTGGCAAAGGGTTTTTCACAAGTTCAAGGAGTTGACTACGATGAGACAATCTCACCCGTAGCGATGCTTAAGTCCGTCAGAATCATGTTAGCAATAGCTGCATTTTTCGATTATGAAATCTGGCAGATGGATGTCAAAACGGCATTCCTTAACGGTTTCCTTAAGGAAGAATTGTATATGATGCAACCGAAGGTTTTGTCGATCCTAAGAATGCTAACAAGGTGTGCAAGCTCCAGCGATCCATTTATGGACTGGTGCAAGCATCTCGGAGTTGGAACAAACGCTTTGATGAGGTGATCAAAGCATTTGGGTTTATACAAGTGGTTGGAGAATCTTGTATTTACAAGAAAGTGAGTGGGAGCTCTGTGGCGTTTCTAATATTATATGTGGATGACATATTGCTGATTGGAAACAATGTAGAGTTTTTGGAGAGCATAAAGGATTACTTGAATAAAAGTTTCTCTATGAAGGACCTAGGAGAAGCTGCTTACATTCTAGGCATTAAGATCTATAGGGATAGATCAAAACGCCTGATAGGACTTTCACAAAGCACATACCTTGATAAAGTTTTGAAGAGGTTCAAAATGGAACAGTCCAAGAAGGGGTTCTTGCCAGTTTTACAAGGTACGAGATTGAGTAAGACTCAGTGCCCAGCAACTGATGAGGATAGAGAGCATATGCGCTCCGTCCCCTATGCTTCAGCCATAGGCTCTATCATGTATGCAATGTTGTGCACTAGACCGGACGTTAGCCTGGCCATAAGTATGGCAGGTAGGTTCCAGAGTAATCCAGGAGTGGATCACTGGACAGCGGTCAAGAATATCCTAAAGTACCTGAAAAGGACTAAGGAGATGTTTCTCGTGTATGGAGGTGACGAAGAGCTCGCCGTAAAAGGTTACGTTGATGCAAGCTTTGACACAGATCCGGACGACTCTAACTCGCAAACCGGATACGTATTTATTCTTAATGGGGGTGCGGTAAGCTGGTGCAGTTCCAAGCAAAGCGTCGTAGCAGATTCTACATGTGAAGCGGAGTACATGGCTGCCTCGGAGGCGGCTAAGGAGGGTGTCTGGATGAAGCAGTTCATGACGGATCTTGGAGTGGTGCCAAGCGCACTGAATCCAATAACCTTGTTCTGTGACAACACGGGTGCCATTGCCTTAGCAAAGGAACCACGGTTTCACAAGAAGTCCAGACACATCAAACGACGCTTCAACCTCATCCGCGACTACGTCGAAGGGGAGGACGTAAATATATGCAAAGTGCACACGGATCTAAATGTAGCAGACCCGCTGACTAAACCTCTTCCATGGCCAAAGCATGATCAACACCAGAACTGTATGGGTGTTAGATTTATTACATTGTAATTCGCATGATGATGTGAGGGCTAGATTATTGACTCTAGTGCAAGTGGGAGACTATTGGAATTATGCCCTAGAGGCAATAATAAATATAGTTATTATTATAATTCCTGTATCAAGATAATCGTTTATTATCCATGCTATAATTGTATTGAATGAAGACTCATTTACATGTGTGGACACATAGACAAAACACCGTCCCTAGCAAGCCTCTAGTTGGCTAGCCAGTTGATCAAAGATAGTCAGTGTCTTCTGATTATGAACAAAGTGTTGTTGCTTGATAACTGGATCACGTCATTAGGAGAATCACGTGATGGACTAGACCCAAACTAATAGACATAGCATGTTGATCGTGTCATTTTGTTGCTACTGTTTTCTGCGTGTCAAGTATTTATTCCTATGACCATGAGATCATATAACTCACTGACACCGGAGGAATGCTTTGTGTGTATCAAACATTGCAACGTAACTGGGTGACTATAAAGATGCTCTATAGGTATCTCCGAAGGTGTTAGTTGAGTTAGTATGGATCAAGACTGGGATTTGTCACTCCGTGTGATGGAGAGGTATCTCGGGGCCCACTCGGTAATACAACATCGCACACAAGCCTTGCAAGCAATGTAACTTAGTGTAAGTTGCGGGATCTTGTATTACGGAACGAGTAAAGAGACTTGCCGGTAAACGAGATTGAAATAGGTATGCGGATACTGACGATCGAATCTCGGGCAAGTAACATACCGAAGGACAAAGGGAATGACATACGGGATTATATGAATCCTTGGCACTGAGGTTCAAACGATAAGATCTTCGTAGAATATGTAGGATCCAATATGGGCATCCAGGTCCCGCTATTCGATATTGACCGAGGAGTCTCTCGGGTCATGTCTACATAGTTCTCGAACCCGCAGAGTCTGCACACTTAAGGTTCGACGTTGTTTTATGCGTATTTGAGTTATATGGTTGGTTACCGAATGTTGTTCGGAGTCCCGGATGAGATCACGGACGTCACGAGGGTTTCCGGAATGGTCCGGAAACGAAGATTGATATATAGGATGACCTCATTTGATTACCGGAAGGTTTTCGGAGTTACCAGGAATGTACCGGGAATGACGAATGGGTTCCGGGAGTTCACCGGGGGGGCAACCCACCCCGGGGAAGCCCATAGGCCTTGATGGTGGCGCACCAGCCCTTAGTGGGCTGGTGGGACAGCCCAAAAGGGCCCTATGCGCACTAGAGAGAAAAATCAAAGAGAAAGAAAAAAAAGAGAAGGTGGGAAGGGAAGGAAGGACTCCCACCCACCAAACCAAGTCCAACTCGGTTTGGGGGGCAGACCTTCCCCCTTGGCTCGGCCGACCCCCTTGGGGCTCCTTGAGCCCCAAGGCAAGGTCCCCTCTCTCCCACCTATATATACGGAGGTTTTAGGGCTGATTTGAGACGACTTTTCCACGGCAGCCCGACCACATACCTCCACGGTTTTTCCTCTAGATCGCGTTTCTGTGGAGCTCGGGCGGAGCCTTGCTGAGACAAGGTCATCACCAACCTGCGGAGCGCCGTCACGCTGCCGGAGAACTTTTCTACCTCTCCGTCTATCTTGCTGGATCAAGAAGGCCGAGATCATCGTCGAGCTGTACGTGTGCTGAACGCGGAGGTGCCGTCCGTTCGGTACTAGATCGTGAGATTGATCGCGGGGCGGATCGAGGGACGTGAGGACGTTCCACTACATCAACCGCGTTCACTAACGCTTCTGCTGTACGGTCTACAAGGATACGTAGATCACTCACCCCCTCTCGTAGATGGACATAACCATGATAGGTCTTCGTGTGCGTAGGAAAATTTTTGTTTCCCATGCGACGTTCACCAACATCTATATCCAATGCTATGAAAAGCATATCCCAGAAAAATACAATCCACAATTTTTGGTCCTAGCTTGCGCTTCTTTGTGATTGGCACATTGACTTTCGCCAAACAACCCCTGGTTCGTAGATAAGAGAGTTTTAACCTTATCTTTTCCCATTCCATGAATGGAGTTATCTCTTTGTTCTTTGTGGGAACTCAGTTTAGGACATGACATGCAGTCAATATCGCCTCCCCTCATCATGCCTTGGAGAGACCCGATGTGTCTAACATGGCGTTAACCAAATCAGTTAGAGTATGGTTCTTACTTTTGGCTATCCCATTTGACTGAGGTGAATAGGGAGGCGTCCTCTCATGGATTATACCATGTTCCGCATAGAAAGAATCAAATTCATTTGAGAAATACTCACCACCATGATCGGACCTAAGCCTCTTGATCTTTCGATCAAGTTTGTTTTCTGCTTCAGCTTTATAGATCTTGAAAAAGTTCAAAGCCTCATCCTTATATTTCAAAAAATACACTCGGCTGTATCTAGTAGAGTCATCAATTAACGTCATAAAATATTTCTTTCCACCTTTTGTCAAAATACCATTCATTTCACATAGATCTGAATGTACGAGCTCTAGTGGTGCAAGATTTCTCGTTTCGGCAGTCGTGTGAGACTTACGAGGTTGCTTGGCTTGCACACAAACTTGACACTTAGATCCCATGACGGTGGTGAAGCTAGGGATTAAGTTCAATTTGATTATTCGTGACATGCAACCAAAATTAACATGAGAGAGACGTGAATGCCATACATTTAATTCACTATTGTTGTAAACATGATTAACAACTTTATTGCAAACGTTTGCGAAGGATAAACGGAACATGCCTTCTGACTCATAGCCTTTACCAACAAAAGTTGCATACTTGGATATTACAAATTTATTCGACTCAAAGACAAGCTTGTAGCCATCTCTACACAAAAGAGATCCGCTAACAAGATTTTTATTCACAGAGGGGACATAATGCACGTTCTTCCGTCACATGACCTTCCCCTAATTAAACTTTAGATCGACCGTGCCAACACCACAAACAGAAGCACTTGAACTGTTGCCCATCAGCATGGTGGAAGTCCCTGTGGACTGATAAGACAAAAACATGGAAATATCACCGCATGCTTGCACATTAGCACCCATGTCAATCAACCAATCAGGAAAATGACATACTGAAAGGATAGTGGAAAATATACCATACCCAGCATCCTCCACGTCAGTGTCACCAATGACAACATTAGCGGACTTGCCGTCTTTCCCATGTTGACGCTTGTCATAACGGTTAGGGCAGTTAGGTGCCCAATGATCAGGATCTCCACACACATTACAAACACCTTTGTTCTTGTCATTCTTCTTCTTAAAGTTGGTGTGTTGTACAACCTTGTTCTTCCCATCGAACTTTGCTTTACCATCAAACTTGCCCTTGTTCTTATAATTTTTGGGCTGGAAGTTTTTCTTCTGTACCAGATTGGCACTAGAACCTCCCTCAATACCTCGAGCACATGTGTCTTTTGCTCTCACCTTTTCTTCCACATCAAGAGTACCTATGATCCGGAACAGAAAACTCCTACCTCTTATGCTTTAGTAAGGTAGCAAAGTTCCTCCATGAAGGAGGAACTTTAGTTATGATGCCTCCGGCAACAGGCTTGTCGGGTAGCATGCAATTGAAGTGCTCAAGTTCTCTTGCAAATGACTGTATCTCATGAGCTTGCTCAACCACGGGGCGCTCTTCAGTCATCATGTAGTCATAGAATTGTTCCATGATTGTCACGCCCAAGATGCGACCCTATCCTCAATTTGGCACGAGGGCCTCGTCAGGGATAGAAGCGCATCTCGTCGTGTCGCAAGAATGGATATCGTTACAAGTACCTGTACTGAAAAGAAGACATATAAGAAGAGTTGGCTTACACTCGCCACAAGCTACATCAGTATATTACATATTCATCAAGAGTAAGAGCAGGGTCCGACTACGGACGAAAATAAACGACAAAAGAAGAACGACGTCCATCCTTGCTATCCCAGGCTGCCGGCCTGGAACCCATCCTAGATCGATGAAGAAGAAGAAGAAGCAACTTCAAATGAACAATCAACGCGCTCGCGTCACGTAACCTTTACCTGTACCTGCAACTGGTGTTGTAGTAATCTGTGAGCCACAGGGGACTCAGCAATCTCATTTCCAAAGGTATCAAGACTAGCAAAGCTTAATGGGTGAGGCATGGTTAAGTGGTGAGATTGCAGCAGCGGCTAAGCATATATATGGTGGCTAACTTACGAGTACAAGAGATAAGAGGGGGAAAATCTACGCATAACAGACGTGAACTACTGATGATCAAATGAATGATCCTGAACACCTACCTACGTCAGACATAACCCCACCGTGTCCTCGATCGGAGAAGGAACTCACGAAAGAGACAGTCACGGTTACGCACACAGTTGGCATATTTTTAATTAATTAACTTCAAGTTATCTAGAACCAGTGTTAAACAAAGTTTCCACGTTGCCACATAACCGCGGGCACGGCTTTCCGAAAGATTTAACCCTGCAGGGGTGCTCCAACTAGTCCATCACAAATTACCACAAGCCGCATAGAAATCCTCAATCACGAAGCTCGCGATCTCGTCGGATTCCCTAGTGGAAAACCTCAACTCTGAGATTACCCAAAGCATCACCGGAATCCCGATGCACAAGATATCTCGTCAAAGGTAAAACTAATCCAGCAAGGCCGCCCAACGTGTCGACGATCCCGATAGGAGTCGCGTACCTCGTTCTCAGGACACGTCGGATGACCTAGACGTCGGGATCGCTAAACCTCCGGGTGACCAGAGGGGCGCCGGACATCGCTCAGGTGGGACCAACACTCATGTGGAGCACTGGCCCGGGGGTTGATTAAATTAGTCCGCGGGTGCCGGCGGGTCCCTATGCATTATTATTAGGTTATTAGGCAAATGTAGTACCAAAGTTGGGCCTTGCCAGACCAGCTTTAATCTAAAACGAATTATCAAGGGGGTCCCCATAACAACCCCGATCGTGTTAGGAGCGCTCATATATGGAACATAACACCGGTAGCCGAAACTAAGGGGGCAAAGGTGGAACAAAACACCAGGCTAGAAAAGCCGAGCCTTCCACCTTTTACCAAGTATATAGGTGCACTAAATTAAATAACATATAATATGGTGATATAACAAGGAACCCATGCTTTCGCATGGAAGCATCTACACCTACAACTAGCAACGCTAACACAGGGTTAAGAAAGCGGTAACATAGCCAATCAGTGGTTTGCTAGGTCGAACAGGTTGAAGGTTAACATGGCATTGTTGAGGGGCTAATATTTAACATGTGGTAGGAAACGAGACATAATCGATAGAAACGGTAAAACTAGCATGGCAATGATAGTAATGGTATCTGGGGAAATGATCATCTTGCCTGAGATCCCGCTTGGAAGAAGTATGCCTCCGTGAAGCAGACGAACCGACGTAGTCGAACGGTCCTCACATCCGACACGCTTGCGGAACTCTATCGAGCAGGAGGAAACCGGAAACAAGCATCAACACACGAGAATCACCACACGATGCAAGACACATATGATGCACGAACAGTCTAATGCAAGGCATGACAATCACAACAATCAAACACTACACATTAAGTGAAGCTCGATATGCAACGAGTTGCATATCGACGAAACTCCACGTCTAATTATTTAGTTCACTCCCGTTCAGGTACACGGATATATTAAATGTTGGTAAACATGGCACGAGGGTGAAGCACAAATTAATCTACCTAGCTAGGCATTTTAAATGAGATCGGAAACGACATATAGCATCTCCGAAATAACCCCATGTGTTAAATCTTAATTCTGTCCAGATTTGTCCTAATCACATTTTAGGTTTGTTAAACGGCAAAACAAAGTGGTTCACGTGTTTCTACTCGTCGTTCTGGCCCATCTACATATATGGCACATCTCCAAGAGAGATACGGTTAAATAGTTACGACCCAAACCGTTTATATTACGTCGACATGCAAACCGAAGCAAAACAGCACACCTAACAGTTTTAAATATGCATGGGAGAAGGTTATTGTGAAACTACAGAAAATTCTAAGCAACTTACATGTTGAAATCATTTTAAACCGGTGCACGGTTAGATGTATACGAATTTTACAAAAGGGCATATGAATATGTTCAAAAAATAAAAAAAAATGGAATTGCTAGGATTTGAACCCCAGATCCCTTGGATGGACAATAATAGCCCTACCACCAGACTAATTAAGTGGTTGTGTCAAAATTGACAAAACAGCACATCCACAAGTATGATAGAAGCTGGTGCGCTGGAGGCAAAATTCCTAAAAAAATTATAATATGCACTGATGGGGATTTGATCCCTGGACCTCTCATTTGAAAATAAGGTTGCTAGCCACTGCACTAAACTCTGTTACTAGCATGAAAGGAATTCGAATGTATATCAACTAGCCAAGACGGGAACAAATATGAGCTGGTGCACCACAAAAGAAAATGAAACATAAAATCTGGGGCGCACGGGAGTCGAACCGGGGACCTCCATCACAGCAGTTGGCTGCGCTAGCCAACTCAGCTAGCCTACAACTCGTTGACACAACCAGTGCCCACTATAGACAACATGTCCTTGCTAGAACGGATCTAGAGGAGACTGAATTCAGATCGGGAGGACTGCTCACAACGGGGATGCAGAGGCCGACGGCGCGATGCTTCGGCGAAGATGGCGGACTCGGAGGCCGGGAATGGATAGGGGGGAACGGTCGGGTGCGGATCCGGCTGGAAGGGCTACGACGATGAGGTTCACGGTGATGAGACGGCAGCCATGGGGCTCTTGCAGGTGCTCATTCAGACAACTTCAGAGAAAAAAAATTCAGAAAGAGGGGGAGAGCAGGGGAGGAAGAAGAAGAGAAGAGCGAGGCATAGGGACCTGCTGCTGCAGCTGGTTGGTTCATCGACGCATCGGCTGAACGGGTGAGGAGGGCATGGGTCCAACCATTCCCGGAGTCAGTCGGTGGCGGCGTGGTGCAGCTTGAGCATCGGGCCCTGGTTGGAGCTCCTGCAGCACGGGAGGAAGCACAGGGCGCGGTCAATAGCAAGTTGACTCAGCCGGCAGCGCGTGACGGCTTGAGAAACGAACGGGAAAGGCTCGGGACGGGCAGATCCCGGCTCGGGCCACCCATTCCCGACGACGAGGGATCTTGGGGAGGCGCGGACGGCGACCTCCATCAAGGCGGCGACGGGTTCCTCTGCCCTGGTCAACGAGAGAAGAGAGAGCTTAGCAGAGATGGGAGAAGAGAAAAGCAGAGAGGGTAGGGGAAGGAGAGGCTCCGACGTGCCGACCTGGGAGGTGGCCGATGCCCATGGCGCGGCTGCAGGGAGGCACCTGAGGTGGAGCCTGCCTCGCGAGCAGAGGATCTCGGGAAGCTCGGGGTCGATCCCCTGCTAGCACCGCACGCTGCTTGGACGAGGTCGGGGTCACCGATAGGCGCAGCTGGCGGAAGGGGTGCCGGTGCCCAACCGACACTAGCGGCGAGGTGCGCGCAGATGGGGCCGCTGCTGCGTCCGTACGCTGCTGGCGGTGCTCCTCCGAAGATGTTGCTGCAGTGCAACAGGGGGAGAGGAATGAGACACAGCGAGCAGGAGGGAAGGGAGCAGAGGAACACAGGGAGGGGGGACGGAGAGGGACATGGCCGACCTGGAGGCTGGGTGCTGCTACTGCGCGCGGACGCCTGCGGGGAAGCGGCGGCTGCACGCGAGCGCTCTGTTGGGTGCGAACGCGCAACGAGGAGGAAGGGGGGTTGGTCGGGAGGAGATCCCGAGGGAGATGGTGGCGGCGGCGCTGCGGGAATTGGGGAGGGAATGGATGGGACAAGGATCCTAGACTTTAGGGTTTGACTGCTTAAATAGGTAGGTGGATTTGGATAGGGCTGATCTGGACCCTCCGATCTCGATCGGACGATCGAAAATACCATGTTAGGGGGTCCAATGGACAAACCGATGACAGTTTGCGGCAAAACGGGGTTGAGCCGGACCTAACGGTTACAACCGACCGGTTCGGGTTTACTGGAAGTTTTCGGACCAGGTTGCGCGTAGGGGCGATGCACCGTGCAGAGGCACTAGACGGAGATGACATGGAAAAACAGGCAACCCGCTGACAGAGTTTAAAATATCGAAACGTCCGACAATTGACCGGCTATAGTGCCGCTATATAATAAACGGCACGAGTGACAAACGAGCTACGATCGCGATGAAATTTGACGGACGGCCTACCTACACTAAATTAATACCGCACGCCAAGTTCCAGCTCAATCAGAGAAATTTTTTCGCACACTTTAAAACAAGGTTTCGATGATGTCGCGGGCGCGTGCGTGTGCGGTCAGGCTCGGAACGCACAACGACGTTAACCGGCAACTAACAACGGATGCAAGTTTTGAAAACTGGCGGCAACGGAGATGCCGATGCAATGCAGATGATGCGAATGATGCAATGATGATGCGACAAATAAAAATAGACACACGACGAAAACGGAAAGAAAGGGGAATCTTCTGGAACGTCGGCATCGGGCTGTCACAACTCTCCTACACTACAAGAGGATCTCGCCCCGAGATCCAAGAATGAAAGGGGGGAGAGGATGAGAAAGAACAAGATGTAAAACTTCGTCGCTTCTTTGACAAACGAGTGAAATCAAAGATCCTTGAAGGTTGGAAAGAGATGAGGAATGATATGAGAAAGAAGCAAGAATTCACGGAAAATTTCGAAGCAGTTCGGTAGGAAAATGGGACAAAAAATTCGATAAGATGGAAGAATTAGACAATATACATAACCAACAACTAAATAGAACAAGGGAACACCATGATCTTGGTAGAACAACAAGATTGACCCAAAAGAGCAATAACACAATGCCTTCAGAATAAGAGAATATGAACTAGCTCAAGCGGAAGAAGAGAATGAAGAAAAGAATGACAACTAACATCACAATAGAATTGGAGAGCCTCCAGACAGAGAATTGACGTAGTAGTTGGAAAACCTACAACGCAAAGAACAAGATAGTAGTGGGCTTATGAAAATCATCTCAACAAATATGAGGTTACAACCAACCACTACAAGAACCAAGGACAGATGAGAGGAAAGATATGAAAACTTCTTACACCGAGAGGATACATTGAGAACTGAGATTAATGACAAGCACCATGATAGCACAATCCCTAGGAAAGCTTTAGGTGAAATCCAAACCAAGATAGCTCAATGAAGAAATCATGGGTTGAAAATACCTCATGATCCTAGAGTCGGTGGAATTAATTATCTCATTCTTGAAAGGAAATCTCTTCGAGGCTCCTACACTAACAAGAAGGCTATAATACCACCTCAAAGGATAAAGGAAGAACAATTGCACATAGAAACGCAAGAGAAAGGATACTTGAGGTTCTCCAATACGAATCTTGAAGAACACTTGAGAACGGATAGAAACCTTGATGAACCACCAAGAAGGACCTCTGTATACCAATGAACGATTGAAAGATACGAATGTAGAAGGATATAATATTATGACCTTGCCAAGATTTAGAAGAAGCCTCACAAAGAGATACTTAAAGGAACTTGGAACTCCGGAAAAGAAAGATAAGAACACTTGAGAAAAGAAATTGATACCAACAGCCACTCCGGAAGAAGAATTTTAAAATCTCTTGGAAGAAGGAAGGACAAGAATAAGAATTATGTTATGCTCATCCTTCATCAAATTAAACTGATGACAAGCAACGGATTTAGCGTACAACTTATTCTTCTTGAAAGAATCTTGAAGAGACAGAGAGATAAGCACCACTTGATGCATAATTGAAGGAAGCACCGGTAAGAATTCACAATTGAATGGGAATACCAAGAAAGCATGGATACACATGAGAATGAAGAGATCAAGATCCACCTGAGAGAGAAATTTAAACAAGACACCAGAATAATTGAGAGATGAACGAAGAGACAACAATTGACAAGATTTGAGGATGAAAGCTGAAAGCTGAGAACGAAGAATCTTCAGAAATGATGGCCTTCGGAGGAACGAGAAATAAAAAAAACAACTCAAAAATGCACCGGATAGCAAGAAAGGGATTACTCATGATTGAAAACAAATTCAAGATGATAACACGAAGCTGAGATGACAATCTTCACAAGAATGGAAAAAGACTGAGAGAAACACTCCTTCGAATTTGCAAGCTAAGAATGATGATGAGGAACAACACCAAGAATAGCTGAGACCTCCGGAATAAAGAAGAATACAAGATTGAGCCAAATATGAGAATTAACTCCAATTGATCTTGAAGAATGAATATGACTGATGAAAATCATACTTACGTCATAGTTGAAAAGAATTAAAGATCTCCGGATGATTAAAAGAGCCAGACAAGATCGTGGGAAAACCTGTGGGTTATGGGCCCACTCAAACAAACCACCGTTAGAAAAGATTGCTTAGAAGAGAGATATTGCACCGGTATAAAGAGAACTAGATGAGGTTAGCACCTCGAAATAACTAAAAGAATTGAAAACAAGAAACTACTGAAATATCTTTAACACTCCGGATAGAAAAGAGAGGAATGAATAACAAGAAGACTGATAAGAATTTCCAACATGGGAAAGAATTACAAGGATAAAAGGGATATGATGAACACGGATATCTGAATTAAATTCACCGAAAAAGAACAAAATGAAGAAATGATGAACTCGACTCCTGAGAATCTTCATAATGAATCACCAGTTACGAAAGGAAGAAGAGATAGCGGAAGCACAATGAAATGAATGCGCTTGGAAAAAGGGCGGGAGGGCGGGGAAAAACAAAGACGACTTGGGGCAGATGAGATGAACTCCGGATGGAATAAGAGAATGCTCTTGACAAATTGGAGAGGATTGAATCCACTTGGAGAGAAACACACCGGTTGAATGGAATTGATACGACGATCTGATTGATCAAAGAATTTGCATTTCCATAAAAATATGAGAACACAGATTCGGAAAGATCTGAAATCACCACTTGACATTGAAACAACTTGAATTACCATAGTTCAACAAAACAAAGGGTGTGGCTTACGAAACAAGCCAGAACAAACTCATGAGAAAGATTTCGTCCGATATTTTCGTGGACAGGATCGCACGGGCTCGATTTTACAGTAGCCATCAAGTGCAAGGCAGTGCACCCGACATACGAAGCGTCCCCGAGTCGTAGCAAGCTACAGGGACTCTTTAAGACACAACGTGTACTGCTGTAAGTCGACCGTGAACAAACGAATCCAGTAGATGTCGAACCCTAACCTAACATCATGCATTTGTTGGAAGAATGTCCTATAAGTAACTACTTGAATTCCCATCTATGAATTCCCGAAATATCTGGTCATGCAATCTGGTACACGGATACAAGGAGTAATATCACACAACTCCTATACTAACCCGTCACTTGTATCACATCCGTCAACACACGACCAGAATCACAGACCTTCATCTACAGCAGACCCTCGTGATCACAACGATACAAAGTATGGCAGTACCCCCGAACAATCTGCACCAGTACTGGGGACATCGGGGTTATCTCGCCACTACTAGTATTGAAGCAATTACGAACATCCTTCGTCCTGAGATACCAAGAAATCTGAATGATAATGATGTGCTCAAGAATCCCCTGGAGCTCAACTCCCCGGAAGAAAATCAAGTCAGACAGGAGGCACCAAGACAGAACTCCGTCACATCGGCATCATATAGATCCGAAGAATATCCGCGTGATCCTAAAACAAATTTGAGTGAGAAGAGGAGTAGAATAAATTATTACGTCAAGATTCCTCATCAGAGCATAGAAGAGGAGAAAAAAGAGTCCTACTCTCCGATATATAACTAGACTCAAATAGTTTTTCACTAGACTCGACTCGGCCAAGTTCGATCAATCAAGGGGGCTCCTAGGTCGGTCCTTGCTCTGATACCAACTTGTCACGCCCAAGATGCGACCCTATCCTCAATTTGGTACGAGGGCCTCGTCAGGGATAGAAGCGCATCTCGTCGTGTCGCAAGAATGGATATCGTTACAAGTACCTGTACTGAAAAGAAGAGATATAAGAAGAGTTGGCTTACACTCGCCACAAGCTACATCAGAGTCACATCAGTACATTACATATTCATCAAGAGTAAGAGCAGGGTCCGACTACGGACGAAAATAAACGACAAAAGAAGAACGACGTCCATCCTTGCTATCCCAGGCTGCCGGCCTGGAACCCATCCTAGATCGATGAAGAAGAAGAAGAAGCAACTTCAAATGAACAATCAACGCGCTCGCGTCACGTAACCTTTACCTGTACCTGCAACTGGTGTTGTAGTAATCTGTGAGCCACAGGGGACTCAGCAATCTCATTTCCAAAGGTATCAAGACTAGCAAAGCTTAATGGGTGAGGCATGGTTAAGTGGTGAGGTTGCAGCAGCGGCTAAGCATATATATGGTGGCTAACTTACGAGTACAAGAGATAAGAGGGGGAAAATCTACGCATAACAGACGTGAACTACTGATGATCAAATGAATGATCCTGAACACCTACCTACGTCAGACATAACCCCACCGTGTCCTCGATCGGAGAAGGAACTCACGAAAGAGACAGTCACGGTTACGCACACAGTTGGCATATTTTTAATTAATTAACTTCAAGTTATCTAGAACCAGTGTTAAACAAAGTTTCCACGTTGCCACATAACCGCGGGCACGGCTTTCCGAAAGATTTAACCCTGCAGGGGTGCTCCAACTAGTCCATCACAAATTACCACAAGCCGCATAGAAATCCTCAATCACGAAGCTCGCGATCTCGTCGGATTCCCTAGTGGAAAACCTCAACTCTGAGATTACCCAAAGCATCACCGGAATCCCGATGCACAAGATATCTCGTCAAAGGTAAAACTAATCCAGCAAGGCCGCCCAACGTGTCGACGATCCCGATAGGAGTCGTGTACCTCGTTCTCAGGACACGTCGGATGAGCTAGACGTCGGGATCGCTAAACCTCCGGGTGACCAGAGGGGCGCCGGACATCGCTCAGGTGGGACCAACACTCATGTGGAGCACTGGCCCGGGGGTTGATTAAATTAGTCCGCGGGTGCCGGCGGGTCCCTATGCATTATTATTAGGTTATTAGGCAAATGTAGTACCAAAGTTGGGCCTTGCCAGACCAGCTTTAATCTAAAACGAATTATCAAGGGGGTCCCCATAACAACCCCGATCGTGTTAGGAGCGCTCATATATGGAACATAACACCGGTAGCCGAAACTAAGGGGGCAAAGGTGGAACAAAACACCAGGCTAGAAAAGCCGAGCCTTCCACCTTTTACCAAGTATATAGGTGCACTAAATTAAATAACATATAATATGGTGATATAACAAGGAACCCATGCTTTCGCATGGAAGCATCTACACCTACAACTAGCAACGCTAACACAGGGTTAAGAAAGCGGTAACATAGCCAATCAGTGGTTTGCTAGGTCGAACAGGTTGAAGGTTAACATGGCATTGTTGAGGGGCTAATATTTAACATGTGGTAGGAAACGAGACATAATCGATAGAAACGGTAAAACTAGCATGGCAATGATAGTAATGGTATCTGGGGAAATGATCATCTTGCCTGAGATCCCGCTTGGAAGAAGTATGCCTCCGTGAAGCAGACGAACCGACGTAGTCGAACGGTCCTCACATCCGACACGCTTGCGGAACTCTATCGAGACGGAGGAAACCGGAAACAAGCATCAACACACGAGAATCACCACACGATGCAAGACACATATGATGCACGAACGGTCTAATGCAAGGCATGACAATCACAACAATCAAACACTACACATTAAGTGAAGCTCGATATGCAACGAGTTGCATATCGACGAAACTCCACGTCTAATTATTTAGTTCACTCCCGTTCAGGTACACGGATATATTAAATGTTGGTAAACATGGCACGAGGGTGAAGCACAAATTAATCTACCTAGCTAGGCATTTTAAATGAGATCGGAAACAACATATAGCATCTCCGAAATGACCCCATGTGTTAAATCTTAATTCTGTCCAGATTTGTCCTAATCACATTTTAGGTTTGTTAAACGGCAAAACAAAGTGGTTCACGTGTTTCTACTCGTCGTTCTGGCCCATCTACATATATGGCACATCTCCAAGAGAGATACGGTTAAATAGTTACGACCCAAACCGTTTATATTACGTCGACATGCAAACCGAAGCAAAACAGCACACCTAACAGTTTTAAATATGCATGGGAGAAGGTTATTGTGAAACTACAGAAAATTCTAAGCAACTTACATGTTGAAATCATTTTAAACCGGTCCACGGTTAGATGTATACGAATTTTACAAAAGGGCATATGAATCTGTTCAAAAAATAAAAAAAAATGGAATTGCTAGGATTTGAACCCCAGATCCATTGGATGGACAATAATAGCCCTACCACCAGACTAATTAAGTGGTTGTGTCAAAATTGACAAAACAACACATCCACAAGTATGACAGAAGCTGGTGCGCTGGAGGCAAAATTCCTAAAAAAATTATAATATGCACTGATGGGGATTTGATCCCTGGACCTCTCATTTGAAAATAAGGTTGCTAGCCACTGCACTAAACTCTGTTACTAGCATGAAAGGAATTCGAATGTATATCAACTAGCCAAGACGGGAACAAATATGAGCTGGTGCACCACAAAAGAAAATGAAACATAAAATCTGGGGCGCACGGGAGTGGAACGGGGACCTCCATCACAGCAGTTGGCTGCGCTAGCCAACTCAGCTAGCCTACAACTCGTTGACACAACCAGTGCCCACTATAGACAACATGTCCTTGCTAGAACGGATCTAGAGGAGACTGAATTCAGATCGGGAGGACTGCTCACAACGGGGATGCAGAGGCCGACGGCGCGATGCTTCGGCGAAGATGGCGGACTCGGAGGCCGGGAATGGATAGGGGGGAACGGTCGGGTGCGGATCCGGCTGGAAGGGCTACGACGGTGAGGTTCACGGTGACGAGACGGCAGCCATGGGGCTCCTGCAGGTGCTGATTCAGACAACTTCAGAGAAAAAAAATTCAGAAAGAGGGGGAGAGCAGGGGAGGAAGAAGAAGAGGAGAGCGAGGCATAGGGACCTGCTGCTGCAGCTGGTTGGTTCATCGACGCATCGGCTGAACGGGTGAGGAGAGCACGGGTCCAACCATTCCCGGAGTCAGTCGGTGGCGGCGTGGTGCAGCTTGAGCATCGGGCCCTGGTTGGAGCTCCTGCAGCACGAGAGGGAGCACAGGGTACGGTCAACAGCAAGTTGACTCAGCCGGCAGCGCGTGACGGCTTGAGAAACGAACGGGAAAGGCTCGGGATGGGCAGATCCCGGCTCGGGCCACCCATTCCCGACGACGAGGGATCTTGGGGAGGCGCGGACGGCGACCTCCATCAAGGCGGCGACGGGTTCCTCTGCCCTTGTCAACGAGAGAAGAGAGAGCTTAGCAGAGATGGGAGAAGATAAAAGCAGAGAGGGTAAGGGAAGGAGAGGCTCCGACGTGCCGACCTGGGAGGTGGCCGATGCCCATGGCGAGGCTGCAGGGAGGCACCTGAGGTGGAGCCTGCCTCGCGAGTAGAGGATCTCGGGAAGCTCGGGGTCGATCCCCTGCTAGCGCCGCACGCTGCTTGGACGAGGTCGGGGTCACCGATAGGCGCAGCTGGCGGAAGGGGTGCCGGTGCCCAACCGACACTAGCGGCGAGGTGCGCGCAGATGGGGCCGCTGCTGCGTCCGTACTCTGCTGGCGGTGCTCCTCCGAAGATGTTGCTGCAGTGCAACAGGGGGAGAGGAATGAGACACAGCGAGCAGGAGGGAAGGGAGCAGAGGAACACAGGGAGGGGGGACGGAGAGGGACATGGCCGACCTGGAGGCTGGGTGCTGCTACTGCGCGCGGATGCCTGCGGGGAAGCGGCGGCTGCACGCGAGCGCTCTGTTGGGTGCGAACGTGCAACGAGGAGGAGGGGGGTTGGTCGGGAGGAGATCCCGAGGGAGATGGTGGCGGCGGCGCTGCGGGAATTGGGGAGGGAATGGATGGGACAAGGATCTTAGATTTTAGGGTTTGACTGCTTAAATAGGTAGGTGGATTTGGATAGGGCTGATCTGGACCCTCTGATCTCGATCGGACGATCGAAAATACCATGTTAGGGGGTCCAATGGACAAACCGATGACAGTTTGCGGCAAAACGGGGTTGAGCCGGACCTAACGGTTACGATCGACCGGTTCGGGTTTACTGGAAGTTTTCGGATCAGGTTGCGCGTAGGGGCGGTGCACCGTGCAGAGGCACTAGACGGAGATGACACGGAAAAACACGCAACCCGGTGACAGAGTTTAAAATACCGAAACGTCCGACAATTGACCGGCTATAGTACCGCTATATAATAAACGGCACGAGTGACAAACGAGCTCCGATCGCGATGAAATTTGACGGACGGCCTACCTACACTAAATTAATACCGCACGCCAAGTTCCAGCTCAACCAGAGAAATTTTTTCGCACACTTTAAAACAAGGTTTCGACGATGTCGCGGGCGCGTGCGTGTGCGGTCAGGCTCGGAACGCACAACGACGTTAACCGGCAACTAACAACGGATGCAAGTTTTGAAAACTGGCGGCAACGGAGATGCCGATGCAATGCAGATGATGCGAATGATGCAATGATGATGCGACAAATAAAAATAGACACACGACGAAAACGGAAAGAAAGGGGAATCTTCTGGAACGTCGGCATCGGGCTGTCACAATGATGTACAGCTCAGTGCCAGCATCCGAGACCCCAAACATGGCCTCGAGTGCAGCCCACATTTCTTTTCCATTATCAATTGACGCATAAGCATCAACTATTTTCTCACCAAGAACACTCAAGAGAGCAGCCTTAAACAAGGTATCCATTTTCTGGAAAGCTAGTTCCTCTTGAGCATCATGATCTCCTTCAGGTTTGCCAAGAATGACGTCATAGCAGCTCATGGTTTGAAACCATAGAACAGCTCTCACGCGCCACCTCTTATAGTGGATACCCTCAAAAATAGGAGGCCTCATGGAAGCAACAATATCACTCGGGGTAAATTGCCTATAATAAGGTTTTTGGATTGTTAGAAATATGAGAAATTTACCATATGATTTTATTAAAAGAAAACCTAGGATAAACATAACCATCATAATAAAGATGAAAGAAGACATGTGCACATACGATCTAGAAAATAACATATGTGTAACCGGTGTATAAACACAAGGTATCATATGGAGTGATGAGCAAAAACGGAACATATCTAGAAGTGAAACTAGGTAGTAACTCAAAGAAAAAGAACATGAGTACGTACTAAGTTGCAGCAGCAGTAGGGTTGGTGTTGGCGTTGGCCATGTTACCGAAGAGGTGGTCGACGTCGGGGAAGTAGTTGTCGTCCGGGAAGATATCGTCGGTATCCGTGATGGAAGCCAGTAGTTGCGATGAGCGCTCCCCAAAAACCTTATCGCCCTTCTCCCTTACAGGACTCGAAGAGACGGAGTTTCGGCGGCCTACTGTCCCGACCTACGGTGCACACCGCAAGTAGGGATGGGGAAGAACGTAGCAGCATCACAGAGAAAGGAACCAGTTGCGAGAGGAAGTTTTGATGCGTTTTCTCCGAGAGGAGCGACCTCTCTTTTGTAGGCGCAAGAGAAGGAGGCGAGAGGCCAGCGACGGGAACCGAAAAGAACGAGGGAGACGAAACGAACAGACAACCGGTGCAGCGTTCATGTTCAATATCCTCGGCTCATTCCCGCAACCCGCGGCGCATCGTGACGAAGCGAGGCGGGCGGAGGAGGAGGAGAAGCGCGTGTATGTCTCTCTTGTTCTCAAGCTCATACATGTGTGGAAACATCCTCCCTTATAAGGAGGTCCAACTCCCACTAAACTAGCAATGTGGGACTAAATATTTTCACCTCTTGTCTTGCATAAATGGGCTGCGTGGGCCTCTAGGATTTATTAGGAATTTTCTGAAATTGTATATTAGGCTTGCCCAAAAGTAGACAAAAATTCCAGCAGTACGTGTATGAAGTAGAACGAGAGACCATTTTAAAGATGTAAGTGAATCGTATCTGTACTAGTGATTGAGTACAAGTATATATATAGACCCAAGGGGATGCATCCAACAAACCCGATGGTTCAGAGAGACACGAGCGAACAATCACGTCCCTCGTGCATGGTGGTTAGGGATAGTGAAGATTTTCCTTAATTAACACATGGGTTAATTAAATCTCAACACTCCCCCTAATCTACGCTATCCGTGTTGGAGATCTCTCCCCTCCTGCTACATCCTGTCCGTTGTCGGTGCATGTCGTGCCGATTGCTTCTAGGAGTGAAGTCGTCGTTCAGGTTCTTGCGCCGGTGCTGCAGACCATGTCTAAGTGGTAGAAGCTCTGTGGGAGCCCACTTCACCTATTTCGATGGTGCTTCCTAAGGAGTTAGGGTTTCTTCTATTGGCATTGGTGATGCCGACTGTGGCCTCACCATAGTCGTTGGAGCCTAGTCAACCGCCCTACTTTGTGGACCGTGGAGATTTGGATGCTTTCATTGCTCTCTCACCTGTGGTTGTTGGACAAGCGATGTCTGATATAGTAGGTACTTTGGCACCTAATTCTGTTGCATTATAGTCAATCCGGTCGCCCGTCTTTGACTGTGAAAGTATGGTGGCACGTATTGACGAGTCGGTCTTCAAGAAAAAGCTTTGCGGCCTGCTCATCTGCATGGAGGCAGCTAGCCCTTGGTCTGACAAGACGATTGCTTGCCTCCTAGGGAAGGACGCTCCTACGGACAAAATCAAGAACGTGAAGAAGGCTCTCGGAAGCATAGGAAAGAACAATGCCTCCCTTGATAAGGCGTCCGCGGCTCCTTAATGAAGGATACTCTCACTCTTCAACCACCATCTTCAATTGGCTTGTCTCCATGGATTTGGTGGTATTTGTTGTCTTCAACCTTGGTTTCATTGAGGGCTTCTTTGCGATATAGAAATATAAGGTAGTGTGGTTGCTGCACGTTATATGTGTTTGTCGGGTTGATCGTGTATTCATTTAGTTTTTCTCTTAGCGAGTAGTCTGCATGTAGTCTATAAGTTTCTGTTTTTGCTCGATTTTTCTTTAATTAACTGAAGAATTCTATTCTTCTTAATTAATCAATAAGACAAATTGTTTGCTTCGGTTTTGAAAAACAATAATATTTCATGTCTACACAATGGAAATTATAATGCGCTAAAGTTCACACACGCCCTAGAAGTCGGGTCGAACCTTGGTGCGTAGGCGCTCTCAAGATGGTAGCATGGTGGTCACACTCTCTCCTAAACGTGCGACATGGCACTGCGTATTGCTATTCAATTATTAGTATTAATTTGGTGTTCGTATAAGGGATCTCGGATCTCAGTTTCGTCCCGGGCACTCAAATTTCAGTATCGGCCATGTGTCTTCGGGGTCTTCTTCAGTCTCATCGTCTTCGTAGTCACAACAGTGACAGTGTGGATATTGAGTTTCATGATTAGTTAAAAAATGTAGGATAGATTAAAAATTATTTTAGGTTGTCTTGCACTTCAAATTAATAATGTATCCCAATATATGTGCCAAAGACTCAAGCATACAATAATAATTTACACCAATATTCCTCTTTATTCCTCCTACGTAGTACATCTGTGTGTAAACTTTGCAGAAGACGACGATGATGCTAAATTATTAATAGTACAATACTCACCAGAGACCTATACCAGCAACTCATTCCAGCAGCCCTTATCATCGTCATCGTCGGCGTCGTTGTCTAGGTCCAAATAGTTCATATCCTCTAGCTGGCTGCATGACACTATTGCTGCCGACGAGCTTGCCTTGTCAGCCGTTGCTGACGAAACTGTCGGTACCTCTCGTGCAATGGGTACCGTCAAGTTTACACCGCTTGTCACCACATCGTGGCCATGTGCCATCGAGCTCAGTTCGCCGTGACTGGCAGCGGCGGGCATGTCTCCAACCAAGAAGGGATATGAATATGACGCGACCGGAGCCATGCCTGTTAACGCCGAAGGGTTTACCCTGCTGTTGAACTCCCCGCTGCTGTTGTTTCTGCCGTGCGGCACAAAGGTAGCACCAAGATTGGCCAACAAGCTTGCGTCAGGAAAAGGCGCCGCAAGGTGGAGTGAGCAAGGGCAGAAGAGCTTAGCCATGGCATCTTGAACGAGGTGCCGGTAGTTTGCGGCTTCCGCCTGCTGGAGCATGACGAGGTCGAGGAGGGTGCCGGTGGGGGTACTGGCAGCCTCGATGGGAGGGCAGGGTAGATGGGTCACGGGGTCGACGCCCATGGCCAGCACCTGCTTGCGTAGGTGTGTGTTCCAGTAATTCTTGATCTCGTTGTCCGTCCTGCCAGGCATTTGCTTGGCTATAGCTGCCCACCTTCATCATACACAATACACTCAGATTAAAAGTTCGAAACACATGCATGCTCGATCTTGCACTCGATCGTATATATTGGTGTACGGGACGTACGTGTAGTCGATTGTCTGAAAACTCACTTTCTTGTCAGAACAATTCCAAGTGTGGAGTAGTCCTAATCTCCTTTTTTTTTTACGGACGAGTAGTCCTAATCTCTAATACTCCGTAGTACAGTATATAAGATATTTCTAATTTCTCTCCCCTCTGGCTTTAATTAATGTGGGACAGGTGAAATCTCCCCTGTAAGGGCAACTTCAATGGGTCCACCAAAACGGACGGCAGACTTCCGCCTTTTGTCCGTTTTGGTCGGTCAGGCGGACACGAACATCCGCTTCGACGTTTGGATCGGCGCATATGCCCAACGCTGGCTTGATCCATTTTTACCAACGTGCATCAAACATGCATAATTATTAATGAAAACGTTCGTTTAAACATTAAAAAAGCCGGCCACGAAGGCCGACGAGAGTCCACGCGTTACATTATTAATGAAAAAAAAACCTAGGCGTCCTCGAGCGGGGGCGAGGTCGGGCTGTGCCGGAGCGGGGGCGGGTTGTGCCGGAGCGGGGGCGAGGTCGGGCTGTGCCGGAGCGGGGGCGGGCTCTGCAGGCGCGGTATAGTGCTCGTGTCGGCGGTGGCGCAGCAGCACGGGCACGCTCGCGCGCCTGGTGCTTCGTCATCTGAGCTTCAAGATAGGCGCCTCCTCTCGAAGAAGCGCACTGGCGTGGACGACGAGGGTGTTCGGAAAGAAGTCGGGCGTAGCACGGATGCGCTGGTGCGCCTGGTGCATCGCCCTCTTAGCCTGCAGGTAGACGACCTCCTCTGGCAACATCGCACTGGCATAAGCGACGAGGTTGCCGTCGTTATCCATGGCTGCTAGGTCGTCGACGAGGAAACCAAGGGATGGCGAGATGTGGACGGACGGGCTTCTGGAAGCAGATGTCGGAACCCACCGCACGCTCGGATTCAAAAAGGCCGGCTGCGGTCGCCGACGCGTGGGCCCGAGGATGGCGCCGTCATAAATTATATTGACTGCGGTGGTTGGGGGCGGACACCGAGGGGGCGCGCGCGTCCGCTTCGCATCCGCGTCGACGCATTTCAGTCCTAAATTTGAGCCGGAAATGGGTCGGTGCGGACGCGAAGCGGACACGTTTTGGCAATTGGTCGGCGCATCGGGACATCATTTTTGTCCATGCCGACCCAACGGACATCATTTTTGTCCATGCCGACCTAAACGGACGGCGACGGACGAAATGGATCGCACCATTGAAGTTGCTCTAATCTCTCCCCCGGCTATATCTTCCATCTGATCACTTTCTCCCCTCTGATTATAGGCAGTGTAAAAAATAGAGTGAATTCCAGTTTTTATCCCTAAGTTTGTCATTTTTATGCTAATTACCCATTTAAGGGAATTTCATCCATTATACCTCTTTTAATAAAAGTGTTGCGACAAATTACCCTTTTCTATTTTTATGTGTGTTCTCATCTATGGCCCCGAGTACCAGGTCCACGCCACGTTGTCATTTTTTTCTTGGAGTTCTTTTTTTCATGTGAACCAGTCCGTGCCGCTATGCCGGCCTGACCGGAGCGCCCGATGTGAATCACACGAACCGGTTGTTCAACGGCGACGACGGAGATATTGGGTGCTAAATAGCTGCGATGGTGGCGGCATGTGTTGAAGGCAGATGACGGCGGTTGGTGTTGAAGGGCGACCACCACGGCGTGCATGCACGTTCTATCCCCGCCCAGCATGGAGAGCAAGTTCAGGTATTTGTTTCTTCCTCTGAATTGTTTGTCCTTGCAATTCCATGTAGACACATCGCTGGCCTGCTGCAGGTGTCCTTTGCCTTGTGACGAACTCTTGCTTGATGCAAGGTGCAATTAGCTCCTCTAATGATGGTGATGGCTGGTTTGATACTTTGATGTATCACCCAAAATCAACTGCCACGAAGAAAAATGAACAGCAAGCATGAAGCATGAGTTATGACCCGTGAAGAAGGAACCCAGCTTGGTGTAGAAGGAAAAGGAGCCTGCTCTTTTTGTCGTGGTGCTTCCTTTTGCAGCTGTTGTTGCTGTTCCGAAAGTGCGGGTTTCCCAAAATGGAATGTCTAATATTTTTTCGCCTGGGGAATTAATCGGACTATTGCGAGCGGAACGAGCAGGGCGAGCTTTGAATGAATCGATCTATTATCAGGCAATCTTATTGGAATAACAAGGGCTCTCTGGAATACCCAAAGTTTCATATTGAAGCAAGTTTTCAAGAAACTGCTCGAGTTTTAGCAAAAGCTGTCCTACGAGGTCGCATTTGAAAGGCTTGAAAGAAAACGTAGTTCGAGGGGGGGGGGGGGGCAAGGGGTTATACCTGTTGATACCGGATTCTAAAAAATTGTGCATCGTTCCCCACAAGACAAGAACCTTTATTTCGAAATAGCAAAAATCTATCCGCGTCGGAAATGAGAGGTTTTTTGTTTCTCCATACATAATTAGTTTTTTCAGATTCTTACGTACTTCAACAACTAGTGCATGACTGAATGTATCTACATCTATTTGATTTGTGTCTTTTTAGTCTGTTGGTGATGAGGGTGATTGTATGTAAAGTAGTGAACTGGTAATGATGTATTGACCTATTGATGATGTTTGGTGTAAACACTGATGCGAGTATGTATGAAATTTGAACAAATTTCAATGTGACGGAAGAAATTAAAACTAGTACTTTTGCTTGTCCATTTCTCTCTTGATTAAACCATCTATGTAAGAGCTTAGGAATTGTGAGCTTCCTCACTATTTCTGTACTTTGTGACCATAGTGCGTGTGATTCACATCGGGTAGTCCTCTCAGGCTCATCGGCATGGACTGATTCACATGAGGAAAAAAAATCCAGGAAAAAACCGACGACGTGGCACCCCACGTGGACCTGGTAATCGGAGCCATAGTTAAGAACACTCACAAAAATAGAAAAGGGTAATTTGTGGAAATACTTCTATTAAATGAGGTATAATGGATGAAATTACCTTAAATGGGGTAATTAGCATAAAAAATGTCGAACTTAGGGGTAAAATCTGGAATTCACTCTAAAAATTAGCGTGATATAGCAAAGCAACACCGATTTGAAATCCACTATTAACGTGTTATATCACACAATTATATTAGTAACACATTATATACTGATTTTCCTCCGTTTAAAAATAAGTGTAGTTGATTTAGTAAAAAAATTATACTATTTTAATATTAAGTTTGTAAGACTTATTCTGGAACGAAGTGAGTATTTGTTAAGCTATTTGTTAGCATGCTATGCTATTAGCGAAGTTATGGTGTGCTATTTTTCCCGTGATTATAAGGGGCGGGTGGTGGTCGATGCATGCCGTTGCCAAATCAGGCCTAACCAACCCTTTTGGAAATATGCCAGCGCGCATGATATAATACATTTGTTTCTTCCTTGTGCTATATATAAAATTTGTTTGAAGTCAAACTACTTAAAGTTTCACTAAATTTATTTTAAGAATATCAATATTTTCAATTTCAAAGTTATATAGTGTGAAATTAATTTCATGATGTATCTAATGATATTAATTTTATATTAGGAATATTAATAATTTTTGTTATAGAGTTGACTTGAGACAAATTTTATATGCCGACTAAAATGAAACGGAGTAGTACATACTTGTTTCCCAAAATAGAGTGCAGATCGATTATGAGCTTGTCCTCGTCGCTGGTGAACGGGCCGCGTTTTATGTTGGGGTTGAGGTAGTTGCACCAGCGGAGGCGGCAGCTCTTGCCACAGCGGTCGAGGCCAGCCAGCTTGGGCAGGCGCCGCCAGTTTCCATGGCTCCCGCCATTGCGCTCGATGTACTGCATCAGCGCAAGGTCCTCCTCCGGCGTCCACGGGCCCTTTCTTGGCCCCACGTCCATCTGCGCTCCCGACTCCACCTCTTTACCTGAGCTCCTCGGTTTTCCCATCGAAAGTTCTAACTCGCCTGCAGATAATAAGCAGCTAGCTGCGCATCATCAAATAATACTCGAACAACGTTGTCGTTTATTGTTTCTTACCTTCGGAGTTTAGCTGATATATATATATCACTTTGTGCTCGTCTGGCTTGAGGCTATATATGCTTCTCTGGCTTTATCAGGGATTAAGCTCTTACTAACTATTTTCTCTCCGTTGTAAGCTGAGACACGAGGAGATCGATCGGCGACCGGATTCTAGTGGGAGTGCTACGCGTTTTGCGTCTATATATTGTGTACCGACGAGTTGCCAGCCGATGTCTATGCACATGCGAGCATGAAGTACGCACGTTTAGGGTGACCCCAGATCTTCACAGGATTGGTCGGACCGCGGGGAGGCGTTGCAACAGGAGACAAAACAAATTTTATATGTGTCGTTACTTTCATTTAGATTCAATTTAGATTCTGACTAGTTATATCGATGGTATGCACCATCGTCGCGCGGTCACACTTTGTTAGGTACTAGCTGGTATAATCTTGCAGTAGCAGTGGCTTACAATCAAGGTTACAGATCGAAGCTATACAATCACGTTAGGTTTCGGGTGGAAGAGAAAGGGGAGGGTGCGGCGGCGCCGCCGCGTGATCCTTCTGGATGGCCGACCTCCGCACGCGCATGTCTCTAAGTAGAGGGTCCCTTTCCCGGCTCGGCCTAGCGAGCCCAGGCTGGGCTTTGCACCCGTGGGTTGGGCTTCTTCAGCCGAACTGGTCTTGCACCTGTGTCGCTGGCCAGCGGGGACCCTTGAGCAGGTATGGTGACATCCCCCTCTTCTTGTGATGAGGCTTGACCCCAAGCCTCTGCATGTGGAAATCGAGCGATGAGACTCGCCTTGTCCTCCCAGGTAACCCCGAGCGCGTCTGAATTTGACCATTTGATCTTCACTCGTTCTCGCATGCCTCCATTCTTCTTGCGCCAGCGTGTTTGAAGAACTGCGACTGGAATAGTGAGATCGTCAGCGGAGTGAGGAAGCCGGGCTTCAATAGGCGTACCCGGCATGAGCGCGCGTCGCTGTAGAGAGACGTGAAAGACCAGGTGCACTGTCGCCTGAGGTGGAAGTTGAAGTTTGTATGCCACCTCGTTGATCTTCGAGATGATAAGAAAAGGTCCATAGTACTTGTATGCAAGCTTGTGATTTGCTCTCGGCGCCGCTAAAGTTTGTATATATGGTTGGAGTTTAAGATAGACCTGATCGCCCACCTCGAAAGTGCGGTTGTAGCGCTTCCTGACAGCTTCATGTTTCATCACTTGTTTCGCTCTGTTGAGGTGATGTTGAAGAAGTTGTTGCACTGTCTCCCTTTCTTCAATTCATGACTTTAGTGTTGGTACTGAACATGTGGTATGTGCTGAGATTCCCCAGTGCCGAGGCTCGTATCCAAACATAGCTTTGAATGGTGTCATGCCGATGGCTGAGTGATGAGCGTTGTTGTACCAGAATTGCGCTAGAGGTATCCAGAAACTCCAACGACGAGGACATGCTTGAGTAAAGCTACACAGAAAGGTTTCTACACAATGGTTGACCCTCTCCGTCTGACCGTCAGTCTGAGGATGGTTGATTGTGCTGAGTCTCAACTTTGTGCCTGATGGTTTGAACAGTTCTTGCCAGAAGTGACTCGTGAAGACCGGATCGTAGTCGGATACGATAGCAGTTGGGAGGCCGTGGATTTTGTATATTTGTTGCAGGTATAACTGTGCCGCTATCGCTTCCGTGTAGGGGTGTGCCAAAGGTATAAAGTAACTGAACTTACTGGATTGAGGCAAACCGTCCACGAAATCCATAGAGATCAGTTCCCAGGGTTGCAATGGGATCGGTAGAGGCTG
Organism: Hordeum vulgare subsp. vulgare; assembly: GCF_904849725.1. Taxonomy (NCBI): domain Eukaryota; kingdom Viridiplantae; phylum Streptophyta; class Magnoliopsida; order Poales; family Poaceae; genus Hordeum; species Hordeum vulgare. The sequence goes on from NC_058519.1 coordinate 632,004,348, forward strand.
GAGTAATGCCGGTGATGCAGTGCGGTCTAGTTTAGCTTGTTGGCAAACTGTGCAAGACAATACATAGTGTTGAATGTGCGTCTTCATGTTTGGCCAAGCAAACAGTTTACGAATGCGCCTATAAGTGACAGGTAACCCCGAATGACCCCCTACTGGACTGTCATGGAAGGCCTGGATGATTTTCTGTTGAATACTAGTGCCTCCGCCAAGCCAAATTCTCCCTCAAAATCGAAGGAGTCCTTGCTGTAACTAGAATCTACCTTTTGGGTCCTCCTTGATTGCCAGCTGCTCTAACAATTTGGTTGTGTGCGGGTTGTTGTTGTAGATGTTGATGACATCTTCCAGCCAACTGGGTTGCATCGAAGTGACGGTGGCAAGCACATCCCTGGGCTGTGCGCGAGACAGGGCATCTGCGCCGGTGTTGTCCGTGCCCTTCTTGTACCGGGTACGGTATCTCAGCCCCAACAACTTGGTAAAAGCTTTGTGTTGCCACGGAGTTGTCAGACGTTGTTCTTCCAAGTGAGTTAAGCTCTTTTGGTCTGTCCAAATCTCAAACTCTGCATGCTGCAAGTATGTATGCCACTGATCCAGTGCCACTATGATGGCCAGATACTCCTTCTCATAGGTGGAGAGTCCCTGACACCTTGGACAGAGGGCCTTGCTCACAAAGGCGATCGGATGGCCCCGTTGTTGAAGTATTGCGCCAATGCCCTTCTCATTGGCATCCGTCTCAATAGGGAATTTCACGTCGAAGTTGGGTAATGCCAGCACTGGTGCTGATGTGAGTTGCTGCTTCAGTACCGGTACTGGAAAGCGGTTTCGGTGTTGGGTGTCCACACGAACGGCGTCCCCTTCTTGAGGAGATTGCACAGTGGTCTTGCAATCATGCCGAGTTGCGTACAAAGCGCCGGTAGTACCTAGCCATGCCGAGGAAACTGCGTACTCCTTTGACATCAGTTGGTGTGGTCCATTGTACCACTGCTATGATCTTGGATGGGTCAGTTCCCACCCTTGAGTTAAGTTATCTGCTGCTGAGGTAAATTATTTGTTGCTGACCAAAAGCACACTTGCTGAGTTTCGCCTTCCAACTGTCTCTGCGCAGCAGCTGAAGCACATGCCTGACGTGCTGAGCATGTTCTTCGAGAGTAGCGTTGAAAATTGGAATGTCGTCGAAGAAGCATAACACGCAGACTGTGATCAGCGGTTTCAGAGTTGTGTTTATGGCTCCTAGAAACGTGGGTGGAGCCCCTGCCAACCGAAAGATACCACTCTGAATTCGAAGTGACCCTTGTGAGTTTGGAACACAGTCTTATGTTCTTCTCGAGGGGCTAAGCGAATTTGATGGTAGCCTGCTCGTAAGTCCAATTTAGAGAACCATGCTGCACCGTGTAGCTCGTCCAAGAGTTCCTCAATGACTGGCACCGGATATTTACTGACGATAGTGATTGCATTAAGTTGACAGTAGTCGATATTGAGGCGCCATGTGCCATCTTTCTTCTTGACCAATATAACTTGGGATGAAAATGGGCTGGTACTCTTTTGTATCACCCCCTGACTTGAGCAAAGCTTCCACCCGGGCCTCAATTTCAGTTTTGTGGTCTGCTTGTGTCGGTATGGTCTGATGTTGACCGGTTACGCTCCTAGTATGAGAGGAATACGGTGGTCACAATCGCGTCTTGGTGGCAGTCATGTTGGCTCTTCAAATACATCAGGGAATTCGTTGACGATTGCTTGGATGCTCGGTGGTATTGCTTTGGTTTTCTCTGACTCAGGTACTACCATGCACAGATGGACGATATGAGTGATAGCCTCTTGGTTGCATGGTGCTTGCAACTGTAAGTTGTTGACAACCTGACATTCTATGGAAGAAGCTTCCTGCCCGAGCAGACGAAGTGGACCTGCAGGAGTCTGGATCTCAATGGATTCTTCTCGCCAATCAAGTGTCATTGGGTTGTGTTCCTCTAACCAGTCCACACTGGTGGAAAAAGGGCCTTTGGTCGCGGTTCGCAACTGCCATTAGTCGCGGTTGCGCAACCGCGACCAAATAGGCGCGACTAAAGGCCCCCCCCTTTAGTCGCGGTTGCTTAAGAACCGCAACTAAAGGCCCGTCCACGTGGGCGCCAGGCGGCCGTCGGGGCGGAGGACCTTTAGTCGCGGTTCTTCTGCCCAACCGCGACTAAAGGCCCCCCCCCTAAACCTGTTTTCTGTTTAATTTGTATTTTTTTATTTCTTTTGTGCTTTATTTTAATTTTGAAGGAGTTTCACATATTCTACGGTACTACATACATGCATATGAATGTACAATTTCAAACAAATTTGAAATTAGAACCAAAAAGAATTCAAGAGGAATATACAATATATATTCAATATCATCGGATGACCATATACAATTTTGAACAAGTTTCCATACATAATTTAATGCATATGAAGTTCTACGTCCTCGTAATGGTGTTCTCCTTTACGATGGAGGACTTCCCTCCTGAACCATCCAGCTAGTTCCTCTTGAAGTGGTCGGAAGCGAGCTTCTGGACTAAGCATCACCCGGAGGTTATTCCGCTGAGCATTGGTATCACTCGGAACCCGCTCAGAGGTGTATCTCCGGATCATCTCACAGACATAGTATCCACATAGATTGGTCCCCGCTGGCTGAATATCCCCACCATTCTTAGCCTTTGACCTTTTGAATTCTAGCTCTTTTTTGAATTCACCGACCTTTGTATCTACGAACCGTCTCCAAACCCTACGAGGCAAAGAAAATTAAATGAACAAGAGAGTTATTAGTTACTTGATATTAGGAAATGAACGAAATAGGCCGATCGATATAGAGCGCAAATGAATGAAAATAATTACTTCTGCAGCATTCTTCTCATGCCGCCCCAAAGCTTTGGATCCATATTCAGAGAGTCGTGGACGAGACATTCTGAGGTGTCAACTTTAATTACTAGCAGAATCCAGTGGAACCTGCGGACATGATACATGCACAGTACGTCATGCATAACTCATCGATTAGCCGGCCACATATCATGCATGGAGTAAACAAAAGAGAATGTGCTCAAGACAGAAACACTCACCCAAAATGGTAAGGAAATAGAATATCACTTTTGAGTTCCTGCTTTGTAAGAAACTGCCACAGGTCTGCCTCCATGTCGGCGGGGTGATGCTCCAACACATATCCATTAACGATGTGTGGGTCAATGAACCCAACATCATGGATGTTCCTTACTCTGCATTCCTTAATCTTCATTCTGCATGTATAATAGCGGACACAACAATATAGTTACGACATATATATAGTGCAGGCAATATGAACGAGATGGGGTATAAATAAATCACTTACAGAACGTAGCAACTGATGATAGATTTGTCGAGCTCGCGCAGATTGAAAAGCTGGAACAATTCACTCAGATGAATTTGTACATAGTAATGTTTGAAGTGATGCTCATATCTAACTTCCGCATAAATATAATCTTTGGCGTTTTTATTTTTTATGTAACCCTTGTACCATTTCAGCAGACCTTTCATTGTTGGAGGTAGATCCTCTTCCTGCGCAGGCTCGACGAGAGGCTCATTCTTCACATATGTAATTACTACCTCCTTCACTGGCGCCTCATCAAGGCCTAACATTTCACGAAGAGTAATACCTAAGTTGGCCGCTTGTTCTCTGGCACTCGTTACAGTCAATCCATGTGCTGCCGCAGCTGCTATGATATCGGGGTCATCCGGACCGGCGGCTTTCACTATAAGCGGGGCAATCGATTGTTTACTTTGTTCCCCGAGCTGGGCAACTCGTTTCCGCTTTTTTTACTTTCTAATTCCGTTTTCTCGGCCTCCTCCAAGGCTTTGTTCTCCTGGTTCTCCGCCCGCTCTTTCTTCTCCTTCAACATGAGTGCCTGCCTACGAAGTTCACGTGCATAGTCGTCAGGCAGATTCTTCGCGGCTTGGGACGGTGTGCTCAAAAATGACTTAGCCCACTTCTTTTGCTCATCAGAAAATACTGGCTTGGGCTCGGGCTCTCTTTTCTTCTTGCAGTCCGCCTTCCATTTCTCATGATCAGCAGCCGCCCTCGCGGCAGTTTCCTCGGCACTACGTTCCCAAGGCCTTGTGGGGAGAGGCTTCAGTGATGGCTCCGGTACCTTTGTGGTCTTAGGTACATAAGGGTCCGGGTTAATAATCCAGGACTGCTTCTGCTTCTTTGCCGGAGGTGGATTGGGGGGTGGCGTCTGATCACCCGCCGGACGAGGACTGGGGGGCGGCGTCTGATCACCCGCCGGACGTTGTGGACTGGGGGGCGTCGGCTGACGTGACGGAGGTGTAGGTGAACCGTCACCACCACCACCACCACCACCACCGCCACCGCCACCACCACCACCGTAGGGGGGTGGACTTGTTGTCCTTGGCGCCTCGCCTGGAAACTTGATAAACTTCTTTTGCCATAGAATGAAATGGCGCTTGACATCTCCAAGTCTTTTCTCCCCTTCAGGTGTAGCAATGTCAATCTCCAGGTCCTCAAACCCTTGGACTATGTCCTCCACCGTGACACGAGCATAGCCATCTTGAATGGGGTTGTTGTGGTGGAGTGCTCCAGGTAAACATGGTAAAGCACTGCCGATGGCTACCTTCATGGACATGTTCCCGATAGGATAATACAGATGACATTCTTTCATCTCCTTTATATCGTCCACGGGGTAGCGAGGAGGCTCCGGTGCAGTAATTTCGACCACCAGAGGCTCCGGTGCAGTAATTTCGATCGTCGGTGCATCTGCACCAGCTGGTGGGGCCTCCGTGGAAGCCACGCTGCTTCTCCGCTGCTGGCTTCCGAGATCCGCTGGATGATCTTCATGCTGCGCCCGAGCTACATCTCTTTCGGCTAATAGTACACTCACGGTTTTCTTCATCACATCCATTTCCGATGCCAACCGCGCCACAACATCTGCTTCCCGATCCATCTTTCTCTTACGGCTTCTGTAACCGTACGGGTCATCGTTCTGGGGGAACCCTATTTTCCACGGAATGTTCCCCATGCCTCGTACACGTCCTCCGTGTTCAGGATTCCCGAGGGCTTTTGTCAGCGCGTCGTTCTCTCTGTTGAACTTGATCTTCCCCTCTTGAGCATCCCTCATTGCGTCAATAAGGGCTTGGGTGGGTTTAATTAATTTGCCCCGGTAAACACACTCCCCTGTCTCCGGGTTCAGCGTTCCCCCATGCCCGTACCACCAGCTTTTGGCCCTTTGGTCCCATCCCTCCGTACCTGGACGGATTCCTCGCGCCCTCAGCTCGTTCTCCATCTTCTCCAACCTAGGCACCCAAATGCGATACCCTCCTGGCCCCATAATATGATTATACTCCTTCTTAGCCGCATTTTCCTTATTTCTTTTCGATATTTGAATGAACTGCTCCGATTTCTTTTGCTTCACAAATTCTGGCCAATCATGTTTCAGTTTCTCATATTGTCCTTTGAAATCCGGAGTCTTGTTCTGCTTGACAAAGTCATGGGCTAGATTTTGCTTGAATTTCCGGAATGCGTCGGCCATCTTATGAAGAGCGAACTGTTTGACTAGCCTCCTCCTCTCCTTGTTTTCCTCAATCTTGTTACCCTCCTCATCGAATTTGTTGTATTCCGGAGGTAGAACGAAATGTTCCATAAGCTTCTTGAAGCAATCTTTTTTTGTTCTCTTATCGACAAAAGTGAAACCAGCATTTCGTGCCTTCTTTGGCTCATTCCACTCCTGGACGGTGATCGAGACGTTGTCTCTAACAACGGCTCCGCATTGGCTGACAAACTTGGTGGCGTTCTTGCGGGGCTCCAGCGGCCTGCCGGTTGCACTGTCGACAACCTCGATGGTGCATGTTTCTCCTTGTTTCATCGTCTTGGTTGCGCCACGCTTTGACGACGTACTCGATTGTTTCGACGATCCGGCCGAGGGCTAAAATAAGAAAGAGAGTCGCGCGCGTTAGTACACACATATTTATTCAAATCAGTTAGTTTGTATCACCAGAGGCTCAATGTATATATATACCTCGGCGCCGGAGGTGGTTGCTACTTCCATTTGAAGATCGTCGTTTATCGACGTTTGTTCGGCATCATCTTGCTGACGGCGCCCTTCATCTTCACCGTCAAGGTTCAGATAAGAAGAGATATCATCTTCTTGATCTTGTCCGGTCGGCACATATAGAATATCGCCGTTTATGATGCCGAACATATGTGCTTCACCGTCCGGATCATAGTTGTCCATAATCGGGTCAGCTCTATCGTCCGCCATTATGTCAGTCCTGAAAACATGTAGTAAAAACAAATTAATTAAGTGAAGAAGGGGGGCGGTGGCGGTGGCGGTGGCGAAAGGGCGGTGGCAAAAGGAGGGGGCGAGGAAGGGGTCAAACACTCATGCCCGTCTATTGACAAGTACCCCCTCTTGTTTGGTTTTACTCCGTGTATAAAATTTGACTGATGTTGAACTTCGTCAAGTTCGATCGAATGCGTGTTAAGAAACATCAATATCCACAACACTAAAGTTTAACTTCAAACGAATCATGTAAAAAAAGGAACGAAGGGAGTACTGCATCGCCTGTCGCTAGAAAGGATAAGCGTTAAACCTTGAGCTTTGATCTCTGTTAGGCTAGGATGCAATCACCATCGGTCGGGTGCCATGCTACTGATTGAAACAACAGCCTATAACGGTCTCGGATCCAACTTGGGCTCATGTTCTGAGATCACTTTACATTTTTTGACAAAACAAATTGACATCAGATGATTATACATTTTTATTGTCTGTTTGTTTGCCATATTGTGTGTTTTTTCATCTTAATAATGTTAATTTTACGAACTTGTCTAAACAAGACTAATACGGTTTTATTCAACTATTACTTATCCATTAACTCATTTTTATGCCTGACGTGCAAAGTGATATTAGCGTGTTATAGCCCACCAGAGGTAAACAACCCACACCATTTTCTAAAATATTTTTTCAGAATAGATTGTTGTTAGATTCTAGAGTGGTGGGTTTAGTGCCAAATAGTCAACGTCATTGTGGAAAATAAGAAAAATGCACAATATTCATCATCTATTTCTTAATCAATGGAATGTGACACCATGACACATTTAGTCGCGCGCCCAAGTTGGATCCGAGACCGTTATAGACATACTTTAGAACGTAGATTCACTCATTTTGCTTCGTATATACTCATCTAATGAAATCTATAAAAGAAAACTTAGAACGTAGATTCACTCATTTTAGGAACGGAGGGAGTATACTAAGTGAATCAAGTATCCAACGGTGCATCAAGGTTAACGGCAATCAAGATTCATAGTGCAATTCTTCAATCCCTCTTGCACTTGCACATAGGTTAACGGCGCCGTACGTGGGCGAGACGGCCGGCGGCGAGGGCGAGGGGCGACGGCGGGCGGCGTACGTGGCCGGGCAAGGGCGGCGTCGAGGGCAAGGCGACGGCGGGCGGCGAGGGCGGCGTCGAGGGCAAGGGCGACGGCGGGCGGCGAGGGCGGCGTCGAGGGCGAGGGCGACGGCGGGCGGCGAGGGCGGCGTCGAGGGCGAGGATCGGAGAAGACGAGAATCGGAGAAGACGGCGGCAGGCCTTGTATTTATAACCCCCACCTTTAGTCGCGGTTAGGGAGGCGACCCGCGACTAAAGGTTGCCTTTAGTCGCGGGTCGCCTCCCCCACCGCGACTAAAGGGTTTTTGGCGGGTTTTTGCGTTCCCGCGCCCCCCCCCCCTTTAGTCGCGGTTGGGGAGGCGACCCGCGACTAAAGGTAACCTTTAGTCGCGGTTGGATAAACCAACCGCGACTAAAGGGTTTTTTCGTTCCGGCGCGCAACGACCTTTAGTCGCGGTTGGTCTGGCCAACCGCGACTAAAGGTATTTTTCAAAATACTTTTCTTTTTCAATATCTTAAAAATACAAATAATATATCAAAAAATTCAGAAAAATAAAACTAATTCAATTCAATATGTTAAAAACACAAAAATTATATCAAAAAATTAAGAAAAATAAAACTAATTCAATTCAAAATGTTAAAAATACAAATAATATATCAAAAAATTCAGAAAAATAACACTAATTCAATTCAAACGTCCTTATCCCACCGACAGTTTTCTTAGATGACACAAAAACCACATTTAGTCCCGGTTGCACCAACCAGCCGGGACTAAAGGTTAGATGACCAGCTCTGGATTCCTCTTCTTCCCGCCATTTCTTCCCTGTCTTCCCGCCTCTTTCTTCCCGCCACTTTCTTCCCTCCTCCTGTCTTCCCGCTCCCATTTTTCCCGCCATTTCTCACTACATATATGTAGCCCGGCTTGGCCAGCATTATCACATCTCTACAATCTCTCATCACTCTCTCATGGCTTCCACCGCACCCACTCTAACCTACCAGCAGGTGGAGGAGCTTTGCGCCTCGAACTACCCTTGTCCACCGGGCTACCGCGTCCCCACCGGCTGGAGCCTAAGCGCCGGCGGCGTGCCGGTCCCTCCCGTCCCTCAGGGTACTGCGCGCCGGGCGGCCATCACGAACCACTACTACCTCGACCTCACGCCGGAGCAGCGGATGAATCCCCGCTGGCATCCCGATAACCAGCATACTTGGGACGCCTTCTTCATCAATCGGCGTGAAAGGGCGCTCGCCAGGTATGAGGAGGACGGTCTGCCTCCTGGGAACTTCCACGAGGCCGGCCGTCGGCTATGGTGGTACGGCCGGACTCTGCAGAGCGTCATGGACTACATCACGGTCGGCGATATCCCCCGCCTGCGCTACCCTCAGTTCGAGCCACGAGCGCCGCCCGACGACAGCGACGACAGCAGCGACGACGACGGCGGCAACTTAGAAGGCGACGACTACCAGTACAACGACGACAGCAGCTATGAAGACTACGAGTATGCATATTATACGCCTAGGCAGGAGTATGACTAAATCACTCCAAATTTCATGTATCATCAGTGGTATCTCGAATCATTCGAAAATGGACACCAAACACATCACGGGTAATATAATTCACATGATCCATTCAACAAAGTTTGGTACAATAAATTATTACACATCATTTCTTCCCTTGTGTCCCTGCTTGCTTACGATTGTGCCGTATCCATGGAGCATCCTCATCATTTAACTTAATGCTTGGGTCGGTGTTCACTTTGAAGGGCGGAATTTCAGCAAACATATTATAATCTTCTGACATGTCTGTCTTGTCCTCCACTCCCACGATGTTTCTTTTCCCTGAAAGAACAATGTGGCGCTTTGGATCATCGCATGATGTACTGATCGTTTTCTTATCTTTCCGTTTCCTCGGTTTGCTACTCATGTCCTTCACATAGAAAACCTGAGCGACATCTTTCGCTAGGACGAATGGTTCGTCAAGGTAACCAAGATTGTTGAAATCCACCATTGTCATTCCGTATTGCTGGTCCACCTTTACCCCACCTCCTGTTAGCTTGAACCATTTGCACCGGAACAAAGGGACCTTAAAGGAGGGTCCATAGTCAAGTTCCCATATCTCCTCTATGTAACCATAATATGTGACCTCTTGCCCATTCTCGGTTGCTGCATCAAAGCGGACACCACTGTTTTGGTTGGTGCTCTTTTTATCTTGGGCGATCGTGTAAAATGTATTCCCATTTATCTCGTACCCTTGGAAAGTCGTTATAGTCGAAGATGGTGTCTTGGCCAACATGTACAGCTGATCTACAACATCATTGTCATTCATTAAATGTTTTCTCAACCAACTGCCGAAAGTCTCCATGTGGGCCTTCCTAATCCAGGATTCAGGCTTCCCCGGGTTGTCCGAGCGTAAAATATTCTTGTGTTTCTCAAAGTACGGAGCCACCAAGCTGGAATTGGTCAGTACAGTGTGGTGTGCTTCCGTCAGAGAATGGTCGTCCATACATATCGTTGATTTCCTTCCGATCGTGCCTTTTCCACTTAGTCTCCCCTCGTGCCGCGATCGAGGAAGACCAATCGGCTTAAGGTCAGGAACAAAGTCAACACAAAACTCAATTACCTCCTCATTTCCATAGCCCTTGGCGATGCTTCCTTCTGGCCTAGCACGGTTACGAACATATTTCTTTAATACTCCCATGAACCTCTCGAAGGGGAACATATTGTGTAGAAATACAGGACCGAGAACGAAAATCTCTTCGACTAGGTGAACCAGGAGGTGCGTCATAATATTGAAGAAGGATGGCGGGAACACCAGCTCGAAACTGACAAGACATTGGATCACATCGTTCTGTAACCGTGGTAGAACTTCTGGATTGATTACCTTCTGAGAGATTGCATTGAGGAATGCACATAGCTTCACAATGGCTACTCGAACATTTTGCGGCAGGAGCCCCCTCAAAGCAATCGGAAGCAATTGCGTCATAATCACGTGGCAGTCGTGAGACTTCAGGTTTTGGAACTTTTTCTCCGCCATGTTTATTATTCCCTTTATATTGGACGAGAATCCAGACGGGACCTTCATACTGCTCAGGCATTCAAAAAAGATGACCTTCTCTTCTTTGGTCAGAGCGTAGCTGGCACGACCTTGAAACCATTCCGGATGCCGGTCATCAGGGTCTTTCAAACGTTGCTGGTCCTGCCGTGCTTCCTTTGTATCATTTGTCTTCCCATACACGCCCAAGAAGCTTAGGAGGTTCACGCAAATATTCTTCGTAACGTGCATCACGTCGATTGCAGAGCGGACTTCTAGGACTTTCCAATATTCTAGCTCCCAGAATATAGATTTCTTCTTCCACATGGCTGCGTGCCCGTCAGCTCCCTTCGGAACTGATTGTCCGCCAGGACCCTTTCCAAAGATGACTTTCAAATCCTTGACCATATCAAATAACTCAGCACCAGTGCGTTCCGCAGGCTTCGGCCGGTGATCTGCCTTGCCGTTGTAATGCTTGCCTTTCTTTCTTACTGGATGAATTTTCGGAAGAAATCGACGATGCCCAAGGTACACGTTCTTCTTACAATTTGGCAAATGTACACTTTCAGTCTCATGTAAGCAGTGCGTGCATGCATTGTATCCCTTATTTGACAGTCCCGAAAGGTTACTAAGAGCAGGCCAATCGTTGATGGTTACGAAAAGCAACGCTCGTAGGTCAAATTCCTCTTCTTTGTGCTCATCCCACACACGGACACCAGGTCTGCCCCACAGCTGTAAAAGTTCATCAACTAATGGCCTTAGGTACACATCGATGTCGTTGCCGGGTTGCTTCGGACCTTGGATGAGCACTGGCATCATAATGAACTTCCGCTTCATGCACAACCAAGGAGGAAGGTTGTAGATGCATAGAGTCACGGGCCAGGTGCTATGGCTGGAGCTCTGCTCGCCAAAAGGATTCATGCCATCTGTACTTAGACCAAATCTTATGTTCCTTGCGTCAGCTGCAAAATCTTTGAACTCTCTGTCGATCTTTCTCCATTGCGTTCCATCTGCGGTGTGTCTCAACTCCCCGTCCGAGTTACGGTCCTCTTTGTGCCATCGCAACAACTTGGCATGCTCTTTGTTCCTGAACAAACGTTTCAACCGTGGTATTATAGGAGCATACCACATCACCTTGGCGGGAACCCTCTTCCTGGGTTTCTCGCCCTCAACATCGTCACCAGGGTCATCGCCTCTGATCTTATAACGCAATGCAGTGCATACCGGGCATTCATTCAAATTCTCGTATTCACTGCGGTAGAGGATGCAGTCGTTGATGCATGCATGTATCTTCAGAACCTCTAAACCTAGAGGGCATACAACCTTCTTTGCTTCGTACGTACTGGCGGGCAACTCGTTATTCTTTGGAAACATATTCTTCAACATTTTCAGCAAGTTTTCAAATGCCGAGTCAGCTACACCTGCCTGTGCCTTCCATTTCAGCAAATCCAGTGTGCAGCCCAGCTTTTTCAGACCATCATCGCATCCGGGGTACAACGACTTTCTGTGATCCTCTAACATGCGATCCAAATTCTCCCTCTCCTTTTCAGTTTCGCAGCGTCTCCGTGCATCAGCAATGGTCCGACCAAGATCATCAACGGTCTCATCACGTGCCTCTTCTTCACCTTCACCTTCCCCTTCACCTTCCCCTTCACCTTCAGCATCCTCCATGAAAGTATCACCGAAATGAGCAAGATAGCTTTCATCCATGAAATCATCCCCTTCTTCATCTTCTTCCATTATAACCCCTCTTTCTCCATGCTTGGTCCAACAATTATAGCTTGGCATGAAACCGTGCCGAAGCAGGTGCAGGTGAACTTCTCTTGAGGAAGAGTAACCCTTCTGATTCTTACAGTCAACACATGGACAAATAACAAAACCCTTCTGCTTGTTCGCATTAGCCACTACGAGGAAATCTTTCAAACCCGTAGTGAATTCGCGGGAGAGTCGGTTACCGTACATCCATTGCCGATTCATCTGCATTATTATAATATAAAATATATAATTAACCATCATGCATTTGTTAAACTAACTAGCTATAAACAATAGAAATTAAACAATGAACAACACACATGCATATATATTTTATCAATGACACACATGCATGAAAGGTTCAAGTTGCTAACCGCGATCGAGGAGGAAAAAATAAATGAGGAACCTCAAGTGTGGCTCCAACACTTCATATCATGTTTGTTTCACGCTCTTGGGGCATTTCATCAAACACCTTGTGTGCATAAGAGGAACCAAAAGCAAACCTACACCCCCTTGTGAAGCTTGTGAAGAGAAGTGGCACCAAATGGCTAAGTGAGTGTGCTGAACTGGTATCTATAGGGGAGGAGATTTAGTCGCGGTTGGCATGGCAAACCGCGACTAAAGGCCTTTGGGCACCTTTAGTCGCGGTTGGCCTGGCCAACCGCGACTAAAGCCCCTCACGTGCACCAGCTGGCCACCGAGCGCCCTGGCCCAGGCCTTTGGTCGCGGTTCGTCTGCCGAACCGCGACTAAAGAAATCATTAGTCGCGGTTCCTACAGTGTCGCGACTTATGGGGCTGGACGGAAGCCTCTTTTTCTACCAGTGCCATGCCCAATATGACATCATACGTGACGAGAGCTAGCACTTTCAGATCAATGTAAAACTCGTGGCCTTGAGAGTACCATGCGCAGCCCGGTACAAAGGACAAGCAGATCAATTCGCCTCCATCTGCCACCCAAACTCTGCTAGACTTGGGTAGGAGCTGGACTCCCTTATTGGCCTGGGCTAACTGCTCATTGATGAACGTGTTGGTAGTGCCTAAGTCAACCAGCAATAGTACCTCTCTTCCTTGAAGCCAAACACGCAGCTGAAAGGCCTTGGCAGATACCCCTCCCGTGACTGCCGAAAGTGAGATGGCCATGACTGTATCACCATGTGCTTCAACTGCCTGCATCTGGGTGTCAACGAAGTTGTCCAAGTCGAGCATATTCAACAACTCTTCGACGACATGGAGTTGGACACACGTGGGGGCACACATGGTCGTGGCCCTATCTCTCACCACACTTGAAACAGAGTCCTCCGGCCGTGCGGTAATCACGCAATGCTTTGATCTTGGACGTACCTGCTCGTGCTGCATCTGGGCCCCTGCGATCTGTTGCTGGCGCTGCGGGTACAAATCGTATGGGAGGTGGTTGTGGGAGTGGCAGGGGCATCCCTTGCCGCGTCGTGGCCTCCGGTGGTCGAAGCAACGTACTGAAGGGTCCTTCTGCTACTTCCTCCTGGAGTAACGCCAGAGCACAGGCCGTGTCCAAATCGGGCGGCCTCTGCACGAACACTACTGCTCGAATGTCCTTCCGAAGCCCCTCGACAAAACGAGTCAAAAAGTAAAAGGGGTGAATAGAGACGGAATAGGAGGTCTGATGATTGATAATTAACTCAAATTGCTCAATGTAATGTGCGACTTAGGAAGTTTGGCGGACATTATAGAACTGTCGGATCAACATCTGATGCCGATCGCGCCCAAAACGCGTGCATAACAGTGTACTGAATAATTCCCAGTCGAATTCGAACAGTTTTTTCTGAATTGACTGTAACCAGACTGATCCCGAGCCTGAGAAGTTCAAGGCAGCCATAGGAACCCAAAACGCTGGTGTTATGCAAACATTTGGAAGTATTGCTCGCAGAGCGTCTTCCACAAGTTGGGGTTATCACCCGCGAACTATGGGAATGTGATTGAGGGATGGGTCTGGCCCAAACCAAACAGGAGCTGACTCGCGTGCGCGAACGAAGAGAAAGTTGGAGTTGAAGGAATGAGAGACGAAAACTGACCCATGGCCGGGGACTGTGGCGGTGCCTGGAACGATACCGCGGGGGGGTCCTCGTGGTGATGGAACGACGCCGTGGCACTGTGGCCCTGGGAGGATGTCGACCGCGCCAGATCCGTGTCCAGCATGGACGCCAGTCGTCGCTGGTAGGTCGGAAGCATCGGCTGATGCACCGTTTGGAGCGCCGCCACCGCATCGCCTAGATCGGCGACGTGTCGCTCCAGATCGGGATGCGAGGCAACGAGGTCGTCGATCTTTGCCGTGGACGCCTGGATCTCCGAGATGGTCTTGGACTGAGCCTTGAGCAAGCTGTCCAACCGCTCGAGGAAGGATTCAACTGCCAGATCCATGGCCGCGAGGTGCGTCCGCACCTACCGCGCCTGTCGCGTCTCCACAAGATGATCCAGCGCTGGGGAAGTTGGAGGTGGGTTGGTCTCTCGTACCAGGTGTTAGAGGCAAAAAAGACAAATATAGCACGCGCAACGCGGCGGACAGCCTCAGCAGACGCGTTAAAACCGCGCGCGCTAAAACGAGTTGGGCACGCTGGCCATAGCCCCCATCCCGTGCTGTGTATTTCGGGCGTCCACTTTCGCTGCGCGCGAACTCTCCCCTTTTCTTCCTCCTTTGCTCCCGTGCGCGCCTGCGCCAGCGCCCCTGCCACCATGGACGCGCACACTGGCACCCCGCTGACCCCGCTGTACAGCCGTGACCCCGCTGACCCCGCCGTCGCCGCCGACGAGGAGAAGAAAATGGCAAGGAACCAAGATGCCGCGGCCGAGGAGAGGAGGTTGGCGGCCGAGGAGAGGAGGGTGGCCGCCGAGGAGAGGAAAGTGGCATTGGAGGAGAGGAAGGTGCGCATGGAGGAGCGAGCTAAGTTGTTGGAATGGGAAAAGCACTTGTTATTCTTGAACACATCTTTGTTCAATGATGCGTAAAAGGAATATGTCAACCTTGCCCGGGAAGAAGTGTTGATTCAAAAAAGAGCCATGATCCGCACAATGGGTGGCGGTGGCCTTGGCGGCATGGGTGGCGGTGCCCTCGGCGGCATGGGAGGCATGGGCCTCGGCGCCATGGGAGCCTTGGGTGGCTTCGGAGCCATGGGAGGCATGGGTGCACCTCCGGCCGCCATGGAAGGCATGGGTGGCTTTGGAGCACCCTCCAACGCTATGGGAGGCATGGGTGGCATGAGTTTTGCTTCTCTCATGGGAGGCATGGGTGCACCTCCGGCCATGGGTGGAATGTCTTTCGATGTGCCTCACACACATACCCATGAAAATGCCGTTGAAGATCTTGCCAAGACCGTCGGAGCTACACGTGATGCGGTGTGTGATGAGGTTAGGGAGGAAGATTCATCTTCGAAGACGGAAGAATCGTCTTCGGAAGAAGAGGAAGACGACGAGGAAGATGATTGATGTGTTGTATGTCTTCAACTTTGTTGGATGAACCTGTATTTTGAACTTGGTTTGCATTTTGAACTTGATTGGATGAACTTGTGGGCATGACTTTTATTCATCAACTTGTTTGTGTTAAATTTCACATGTTCATTGCATTTTGATGAATGTTTCAAACTATTTTTTTGTCCAAATGCCATATATTTGGGCGCTGCTGCAGCGGCGCGCGCGCTGCATTTTTGCGCGCCGCTGGAGCGGACCGCGCGCGCTGCATTTTAAAGCTACTGCTGGAGCCAGCGCTGCGCGACGCGTCAAACAAGGCGACCAGCGCGCGGCAAACTTGTTTTTTAGGCGTGGCGCGAAGCGCGCCTGTTGGAGATGCTCTTAGGTACTAGCTAGTACTCTCTTCGTTCCAAAATAAGTGTCTTAACTTTGTACTAGCTCTAGTACAAAGTTGTACTAAGATTGAGACAGTTATTTTGGGACGGAGGGAGTATAATCTTGCAGTAGCAGTGGCTTACAGTCAAGGTTACAGATCAAAGCTAAACAATCACGTTAGGGTTCGGGAGGAAGAGAAAGGGGAAAGTACCGCCGCCGCCTGATCCTTCTGGATGGCCGACCTCCCCACAAGCGCGTCTCTAAGTAGAGGGTCCCTTCCCCCGGCTGGGCCTAGCGAACCCAGGCTGAGCCTTACACCTGTGTGTTGGGCTTCTTCAGCCGAACTGGTCTTGCACCTGTCTCGCTGGCCTGCAGGTCGTTGGCCAACGGGACCCCTTGAACAGGTATGCTGACACATTTGGGCAACATCTGATTGTGTTACCCGACACTCGCGAGGCCGAGACTACATCTATGAATTAAGACTATTTAAGAATACTGTTACCGTCACATGTAACAGAAGGAACAAAATTAAGACGAGAAAAGTCTATAATAAAGCTTAAATTCGTGCCCTCGGTCTGAATCAAACTCTGAACTCGAATCCTTAAAATTGACACCCCGTTTTTTCTAATCCCGCTCTATCCCGGTGGTTTTTGGCTGAAATTTTGTTTGGGCGGCACAGGGTCAACTGGAAATGCAGTCTCTTCTTGCCATTGAGCTTGCTGGTAACATACTGCAGGTTCTAATCGACATGAACGAATATCCGGTTCGGGCACGGCTCCCCATTGGTATTTGGTGGATTGTCGGTCCTAGTTAGTTAGCGTTGGTCACCACCTGGCGCTCGATGTTCTTGTACCTGTCGTTGGTGTGCAGCTTGAGCGAGTAGCGGAGAATGATAATTTGCGTGCGTGGAATGGGGTGAATGGGCACCTAGGCGCTAGCCGGAGGACCTGCAGCCTTGCATGGCCGGCGTCATGCTGAAGCACGATAACCGCGCTCCCGTCTTGTAGAAGAAGTTCATCCGCGCCGGCTGCATTGCTTCGCCAATCATCCCCGGAATGTGACGGGAATCATACCCCAGCGTCTCGTCATTATCCACCGGCAGGCGAAGGCAGTGCCCTGACGTTGGCCGAGTACCTCTCCAGGGTGCCCGACAAAGACGGTCTGCGTTGGACCACTGAAAAGAATATCATGCTATAGCACCACTAATAGCACATTAGGCTGGTCATAGTGAAGAGTAACATATAGTAGTATCATGCATATGATACTATTATATGATACTACCTTCATAATATATACTCCCTCCGTTCCTAAATATTTGTCTTTTTAAAGATTCAACTACGGACTACATATGAAGCAAAATGAGTGAACTTACACTTTAAATTATGTCTATATACATCCGTATGTAGTTCGTAGTGAAATCTCTAAAAAGACAAATATTTAGGAACGGAGGGAGTAGTATCATAAAGTAGTATCATAGATGACCTTATTTATTGACATGCATGACACATAGTAGTATAACATTTAACATGTTACGGTATCTACCTATGTTACTCTAACCCCCTCTCTCTTCTTTAATTGTCTGCCACATCATCATGTTTGCTATTTCCGAGTACATGATACTACCTTAGTTACTCCCACTATGGCCAGCCTTATAGCATATAGAGAATGGTCATGTTAAATTAATCAATGTATAATGTCTAGTTAATAGCACGTTATAGCGTGTTATAGACAAGTACGCCAAGTCCCGCCCTGCCCTTCTCCTATCCGACGACATAGTCGTCGACGTCCTGAGCCGCCGTGCCCTGATGATGGTCTCAGCCGCCTGCTCAGATACGCCGTCGTTGAGCTCTATTGCAAAGGGATCCATCGAGGGGAGGTAATGCAACCACAGCGGCACAACCACGTCCGCACTAGCGTAAACGCCCTTCACCTGGGAGAAGTTGAGGTAGAGCGCGAGCGCTTCTGCCATGGACAATGGCGGAGTGGCCTCTGGCTTCAGCTCGTCCTCCTCCACGGAGGAGGGTGACGGGAACGACTTGTCGAGAAGGTGGAGCTCATCGCGTCCTCCCCAGCCCTCGACCACATGTCCACATCGGAGGAGGAGGGTGTTGCTCCTCCGCTCCGGCTCCTCCCGCGTGCTCCACATCGCCCATTTGGCCGCCACCGTCGCTACCGCACGAACATGCCATTGCCTCAGAAATGCGTGCACTCCAGCCACCTCCAAGTCCTCCGTCGCGCGTGTAGCCGTATTTGACGCCGACAAGGGTTTTTGGGTTTTGGTTTGGGAGTTTGGGATTTTAACTTACAGAAGATTTTGTCTCAAAGTCTTTGAGAAATGGGTTGCTCTCAAATGACAAGCGTTAGTTTCTCTCGCGGAGCAGCTAACCAGCTAGTCGTTACGGAGACGGCGATTTATAGTTTGAGAGCAATCCTGACATGATTTGACATAAATGCCCTAATAATGTGACCTTATGTGGATAAGTATTGGGGACAACTCGTGCACGGTGCAGCAACGATCGGAACTTTCAAGCTGTGAAAGTCCTCATGTCTCTTATATTCCTCACTTGTAGGTAATTCGCACTGCCGAAAACCTAACTCCTTAGTTAGAGCAATTTCCTCATAAACCAGAAGATCTTCGTCTCTCTCATTGAAGAAATTGACTAAACTATAAAAGATTTTCAAAGGCTTCACTCGAAGGATTGGGTATGTGTAGGATTTGAGATGAGCATCACTTCAAAACTTTTCCTCAGTTTTACCTCGACCCCCTTTAATAATACGGTGGTCCTATGACTCAAAATAAAGGAAATGAAACTACGAAAACAAAATTCTTCATGCTTCAAAGTCCTCAGATCAATATCTTCAAGGACACACCGATTTCCTTGTCTTCAAAGTCTTCGAGGAATTATCAAAGTCTTAAAACAGAGACATTCATTTTTAGGGGTCGATATTCTTCGAATAACTCAAACTCCTCAGCGACTTATAGAGCATGTGTACACTCACAATTACATTAGTCTCTTAAATTATAAGTCTTCAATACACCAAAATCACTAAGGGGCACTAGATGCACTTACAATCTCTGCCCTTTTGGTGATTGATGACAAATAGGTTAAGTTTTAAACGAGGATAAATATATGAAGTGTAAATACAGGTTTAGAGAAATTTGATTGCAAGATATAGAGAATCTCCCCCTGAAGATGTGCATATTTGAAGAATTTTTTTTGTAGTGAAAATGCACATTGTAGGTTTATACCATGGACATCTTCCCCCATGTCTTGTAATCCATGCACACATTTGACATATATCATGAGAAAATTGAAATGCATGATGTAAAGTGGTGTCTGACAAATTTCAGCATGTGTGCATTAATCAACATGAGGAATAAGCATGTGAATAAAACGGTTCAAAAGTGTCAGACCACCACCGGATTTAAGTTTACAACTCATACAGCCAAACAGTTAAGAATAACGAGAGTTGCAACTTAACAAATATATAGCCCATAACGTAGACCCGCTTGAAGACTAACTCAGATTTCTCCCCATTTGTCATCAAGTGCAAAAAGGGACGAAACTGAGGACTAACGCCCCTGAAGAATTTCAACTTGTTGGGGAGGAGGAGCGCGAGCGTTTTCGGGGTCGTTTGTCATTGAAGGGTCGGCAACAGTGTCTTCAAGATCCTTAGCTTCATGAGTTGAGCGCGATGAAGAAAATCAACTGGTCACGAGCAGGGAAACTTGAACCATCTTGAATTTCTTCTTAGGCGGCCACGAACAATCAAAGTCTTGTTGAAACTTCATCTCCTTGGGTTCGTCAAGATTT
This sequence comes from Hordeum vulgare subsp. vulgare, assembly GCF_904849725.1. NCBI lineage: Eukaryota > Viridiplantae > Streptophyta > Magnoliopsida > Poales > Poaceae > Hordeum > Hordeum vulgare. The sequence goes on from NC_058519.1 coordinate 632,024,143, forward strand.
TGAGGTGAGACATAATGCCCATGTGCGGTCAAAGATTTTATGAAGATAGTAGTGATTTTTGTTTACCGCATTATGCGTCCGATTCATATCACACACAATGGCACCAAACTGATGCTTTACCCACTTGCGATTACGATCGACCTTTTGATGAAGATTTAGTAGAAGTTCACGCTCAGTCGTCACGCACGGAGCAAACTCGCGAGGAATTTTAGGTGAGGCTTTTGCAGCAGAGTCTTGTGATGCAGCGTCATCATTTGTGAAGTAGGAACACTACAAGAAATATGTCAACTAACGACCTTATGGTAGTGACACTATCAGAAATAGTCGTAAATCTACGACCATTTGAGACTTTGGTCATAAGATGCCCGGAGGGGTCCTAACCCTAAAAACTAACGACCATTTTCATCAGAAAGGTCGTAACTTCCTTATTAGAAATGGTCATAAAGCAGATAGCCCTGGTCTGCTGCCTAATTTGTAGCTGATTACGACCAATATAGATGGTCATAGCTATGACTACATGCCACATCATCAGTTTTGCCTACGTGTCATGTCCACGTGTCAATTTTTGCCCTAGTTTGTGAAGCAACCTACTATTCTGTCATTCCAAAAATTCTCGAAAAATTCTCATAAATACTTTGGATCATATATTCCTCAAATATGTGAAAACACTTCCTTCCATAGTTCGAAAATAATTCGGCAATGTACATTTTCCTATTATGTTCAGAATAACACTTTGTGAAGGAAGTGCTATTTCTATTTTTTTAATTGCCCTCAAAAATTTTGGGCACTCTTTACTATCCAAATCATTGCCTCATGAAAACTTTCGTATCCATTTTCCTAGTAAATCTTTCTCAGCAATTTCCAAAGTTTATGTTCAGCTAATAACTTTGTGAAGGAAGTACTAGCTAGGAATATCGTGATGAGTTGAACTTTTTCCACATCTTCTATATGCCAAAACCATAGCTCTCCACAAAATTTCAGCCCCATCTAACAATCCATGTGAGCTCATCATCCAATCTTTGTTTCTGGTAATATTTTCAGTTTGTGAAGCAACTACATTTTATATTTATTTATAGTTAATTAAAATTTACAACGGAATGAAACTGACCATATAACCTCACTCCACCAAATTTTAGCTCATTTAATTCAGCCAGTTTCCCTCAATATTTTTCCCAATATTCTATTTAGTAGAGAGTATTGTGAAGGAAGTACAATTTTTGTTTATCCAAATTTTATGAAATTTTTACAGTGCCTTAATGTGCCCAAATTATCCTCCTCCTCCAAATTTTAGCTCAATCCAATCATCTATGTGAGCCCAGTTTCAATTACCATTTTATGTCCAGATTAGCACACTGTGAAGGAAGTGTCACTTTGGCATGTCCAAATGGTATAATGTCTTTAGAGTGCCTTCATATGCCCAATTTAACATCATACACCAAATTTGAGCTCAATCCAGTCATTCATTTGTTCCCATCTTCAACATCCATATTTTTGCACAGTGTGGTACTTTGCAAAGCAAGTGCCACCTAGGTTCATCCATTTGAGCTAAAAATTTACCAAGATACTCTCCTTAGTAGATGATCATCCTCAGCCAAAATTTAGGCCCATTGTATATGTGCATTACCCGCACCGCTAATCAAACACTTGGCTGCTAATTCATGTTTGAGCTTAGTTGAGTCCCCTCGTGAGATTCTTCTATTGTATTCTTCTTCATAACACTTACTGAGGGATTTTCCAACCCACTAGGCATGCTTATTCCACCCACAACATGTGGCAACGCAACGGTCTGGCGGTGATCATGCGGCTGGCATGCAAGTTTACACGCTCTGGAGTTGGGGCCCTCGACCACCATCTAAACCTCGACGTCAAGCCACCACACCTTGTATTTCTGATTAAATAGATACTTATGTACCTATAAATGATTTTTGGGAAAAATAAATGCAAACTATAATGCAACTGCAGTTCAAATTTAACCCGCTTCCAACTGAATCGACATAAATTTGTCTTTTTCACGAGAGGTGGATAAAAGCTTTTAACACCCAAACATTTTTTCAACTGTACATTAAATATGTCCTAATATTTTATAAAAATGATTTGGTACAATTTTGAAACAAATATATGGTAGGTTCTTCACAAAAAAACTCATTTTGGGTACTCGGAAAATGGAAAATGAATTTTTCGTCCAAAGAAAATGAAAACTCCTTTGACAACATTGTTTGTCATTCCAACATGCACCCTTGTGCAAAATATGAGATCATTTGAACAAACTATGACATGAATGTGATCATGAGATTGATCATTTGGCTTGAAAGCCCTGAATCTTCACACATGATAGCTCATTTATGAAAACACTTTTTAAAAATAATGACCGTATTACAAGTTTATTATTTTTCCTCGTAAATTTGTCACATATGATGACACAATGCGAAGGTTTTGTATTTTTTTGATTTTTGTTGAATTTGTTATGCCCGTTTCAAAATGTGGTCGAAACGGCGGGCATGACCGTTCATAGCTAGGAGTTGAATCTTGCCAAAATTTTGTTGGATATCTGACTAAATAGATACTTCTTCATCTAAAAATGATTTTTTGAAAAAATCATGAGAAACTATGAGGCACCTCTAGTTCAAATTTGACCCGTTTCCACCTGATTCAACGAACATTTGTCTTTTTCACGAGATGTGCATAAATACCAACAGGAGAAATAAAATGTATATAATTTAAGTGTATCATCGTCATAAATACCAACATGACTAATAAAAATTGAATACCTAACATGAACTCAAAATTTATATATAGTATAATAGTTGAATACCTGACATGAACTAATAACAACCGTCCTCGTCTATATATGCTTTGGGGTCAATAAATGCATCATGATCATCACTATCATCAATAAATGCATCATAATCATCACTATCACGAAGAACATGTGGAAGGCCACCATTATGTAATCGGTCAAGAAGTGACAGGTCATCCGCAGCAGTAACCTTTTCTTCTTCCAGCTCTTCCTGTTCGGGCTCAGGGGTTAAGACGGATTCACTTTCGCTGTCTACTTCAATGTTCTGGGGTGAAGTAGAGCGGTTCTTGAAATGTTTCTTGGACATACGTGTTTCTTGAAAGAATTCTACTTCATATGTGTCTGGGTTAATGTGAGGTTCGTAATCCTCTTCATTAAGGATAGGTGGTCTAAAATGTGGTGGCACTTCATAAACGACATCCCAACCTTTGAGATTTGGATCAGTTTGGCAGGCCCACGGTAGATAGAAAACTTGTGTCGCATGTTGAGCCGTAATATAGACATCGGGAACATCTAAGTGGGTGTTTTGGTTGATTTCGACTAGTCCTATATGTTCATGAGTCCTTCTAGTCTCCCTCGGCTCAAACCAATAACATTTGAAGACTACGACGGTCGGTGGGTTTTCACCACAGAATAGAAGTTCATAAATTGCTTCAACTCTTCCATAATAGTCGGTGTCTCCTTCGCTGATAGCAGAGGCAGAACAATTTGTAGTCTTTAGGTCGGGCGTAGATAGCTCTTTGCCAAAGGTACGAAAGTGATACCGTTGATGTTGTATTTGTCAAATGAACGGACCTTATAGTCAAAACCATTAGCGACTTGTCTCAACTCGGCGTCAATAGACTCTGCATCAGCCTACAAGTTTAATACGAAAGAATGGATGCATTAGCCGCAAATTAGACCAATAAATCAAATGGGCCCTTAATGGTAATTAATTACCCTTTGTTTGAACCAAGAGATGAAACCGGGATAGTCGCCTCCATGCTTTGCGAGAAGCTCATACTCTTCGATGGAATCCTTTTTGATGACCGCTCCATCCGAGAATTCGGCGACGTATCACCTATATCAAATATCCGGGAATAAGAGTAGTTCAAAGCAATTAGAAGTTGTGGAACAATAAATTACCGAGAACTTACTCGATGTACGGCCGCACTTCTGTTAGGTTGGTGAAGATATAAAATGAAATGGTCCGCCATTCTTCGACATCCAACGATTTCCCTTTCGAAGCACCGGATGGTGCGAGCTTACCTTTGAATAGGCTGAGGTTGGATCGAACTTTTTCTCGATTGCCATCATTGTACCGAGGCTTCGGGTTATGCAAATGATGATTTTTGGCTTCGTAGTGTGTTGTCACGAAGTTTGCCGCCTCCTCAGTAATGAATGCCTCGACCATCGATGCTTCAATTCTACGTTTATTTTTACACTTAGCTCGAAGCGTCTTCTGCATCCTCTCAGTTGAGTAGCACCATCGATTTTGAACGGGCCCCCCCATTCTTGCCTCGGTCGGGAGATGCAAAATCAAATGTTGCATTGGATTAAAGAAGCCCGGTGGAAAGATCTTTTCTAATTTGCAGATCAACTCCGGCGCCAACTCTTCCATTTCATCTAGCACGCCAGGCTATAGTTCTTTCGCACAAAGAGAACGGAAGAAATAGCTCAGCTCTGCCAGTACTAGCCATTCATCCTCAGGGATAAAGCCACGCAACATCACCGGCATTACCCGCTGAATCCATATGTGCCAATCATGACTCTTGAGCCCAAATATTTTCAATTTCTCAAGACTCGCTCCCCTCTTTAGATTCGCAGCATACCCATCGGGGAACATCAACCGCATTTTCACCCACAATAGCATTTCCCTCATAGCTGGCCTTTCAAGATTGAACCATGCCTTTGGCTTCTCTATGCTTTGCTTTCCTTTCCGTTGTCGCAAGTTTTGCAACGGTCTATCACATAGAGCCTCCAGGTCGATTCTAGCCTTAGGATTATCTTTTGACTTCCCCTCTATGCCGAACAATGTACCAAAAATGGCCTCCGCAATATTCTTTTCAGTGTGCATCAAGTCAATGTTGTGTGGGCAAAGGAGGTCTTTGAAGTAAGGGAGATCCCATAAGCATGACTTGTGAGTCCAGGCGTGTTCCATATTATACCCTTTGAAGTATCCTGGACGCAAAGGATCAGGCTCGAGAGTGTTTAACTGATCAAGGGTCTGTTGGCCTGTCAACGCAGCTGGTGCAGTGTTTTTGACAACTCTACCTTTGATGAAATTCTTCTTGTCTTTTCTGAACTTATGGTCAGGATCCAGGAATTGTCTATGCATGTCGAAGCAAGAATACTTGCGACCAGCCTGCAGCCAACGGAACTGAAGAGTTGCCTTGCATGTCGTGCACGGGAACCTTCCATGCACACACCAGCCAGCGAATAGCGCAAACGCCGGATAATCATGCGTCGAGTACATGTACCACAGATGCATTTTTAAATTTGTTTTGGTAGCCGCGTCGTAGGTCTTGATCCTATTATCCCAGGCTTCTTGCAACTCATCCTTAAGCGGCTGCATGTACACATTCATATTCTTCCCCGGATAGTTGGGCCCTGGAATTATCAACGGCGGGAAAATGTTCTTTCTTTTCATAATCTCTCCGGGTGGCAAATTTAGTGGAATGACAAATACAGGCCAACAACTGTATTGTGCTGCCGTCATACCATACACATTGAACCCATCCGTGCTGATGGAAACTCTAGGTTGCCTTGGATCTTCCGATTTATCCTTATGTAATGCATCGAAGTGCCTCCATGCAAAACCATCTAAAGTGTGTACCAGCATCTTGTTCCCATCCGCATCTAGTTCGGTTTTTTTGCCCAATTTGTGCCATGTCATCTGTCTGGCCGTCTCTTCGACCATGAAAATGTTGGGGAACGTCGCATGGGAAACAAAAAATTTCCTACGCGCACGAAGACCTATCATGGTGATGTCCATCTATGAGAAGGGATGTGTGATCTACGTACCCTTGTAGACCGTATAGCAGAAGCGTTAGTGAACGCGGTTGATGTAGTGGAACGTCCTCACGTCCCTCGATCCGCCCCGCGAACTATCCCGCGATCAGTCCCACGATCTAGTGCCGAACGGACGGCACCTCCGCATTCAGCACACGTACAGCTCGACGATGATCTCGGCCTTCTTGATCCAGCAAGAGAGACGGAGAGGTAGAAGAGTTCTCCGGCAGCGTGATGGCGCTCCGGAGGTTGGTGATGATCTCGTCTCAGCAGGGCTCCGCCCGAGCTCCGCAGAAACGCGATCTAGAGGTGAAACTGTGGAGATATGTGGTCGGGCTGCCGTGGCAAAGTTGTCTCAAATCAGCCCTAAAACCCCACTATATATAGGAGGAGGAGGGGTAAGACTTGCCTTGGGGTCCAAGGACTCCCAAGGGAGTCGGCCGAGCCAAGGGGGAAGGCCTCCCCCTCCCAAACCGAAATCCACTTGGTTTGGAAGGTGGAGTCCTTCTTCCCTTTCCCACCTCCTTCTTTTTTTTTCTTTTCCTCTTTGATTTTCTTTCCTATGCGCATAGGCCTCTCTTGGGCTGTCTCACCAGCCCACTAAGGGCTGGTGCGGCACCCCAAACACCTATGGGCTTCCCCGGGGTGGGTGCCCCCCCGGTGAACTCCCGGAACCCATTCGTCATTCCCGGTACATTCCCGGTAACTCCGAAAACCTTCCGGTAATCAAATGAGGTCATCCTATATATCAATCTTCGTTTCCGGACCATTCCGGAAACCCTCGTGACGTCCGTGATCTCATCCGGGACTCCGAACAACATTCGGTAACCAACCATATAACTCAAATACGCATAAAACAACGTCTAACCTTAAGTGTGCAGACCCTGCGGGTTCGAGAACTATGTAGACATGACCCGAGAGACTCCTCGGTCAATATCCAATAGCGGGACCTGGATGCCCATATTGGATCCTACATATTCTACGAAGATCTTATCGTTTGAACCTCAGTGCCAAGGATTCATATAATCCCGTATGTCATTCCCTTTGTCCTTCGGTATGTTATTTTCCCGATATTCGATCGTCAGTATCCATATACCTATTTCAATCTCGTTTACCGGCAAGTCTCTTTACTCGTTCCGTAATACAAGATCCCGCAACTTACATTAAGTTACATTGCTTGCAAGGCTTGTGTGTGATGTTGCATTACCGAGTGGGCCCCGAGATACCTCTCCGTCACACGGAGTGACAAATCCCAGTCTCGATCCATACTAACTCAACTAACACCTTCGGAGATACCTGTAGAGCATCTTTATAGTCACCCAGTTACGTTGCGACGTTTGATACACACAAAGCATTCCTCCGGTGTCAGTGAGTTATATGATCTCATGGTCATAGGAACAAATACTTGACACGTAGAAAACAGTAGCAACAAAATGACACGATCAACATGCTACGTCTATTAGTTTGGGTCTAGTCCATCACATGATTCTCCTAATGATGTGATCCGTTATCAAGTGACAACACTTGCCTATGGCCAGGAAACCTTGACCATCTTTGATCAACGAGCTAGTCAACTAGAGGCTTACTAGGGACAGTGTTTTGTCTATGTATCCACACAAGTATTGTGTTTCCAATCAATACAATTATAGCATGGATAATAAACGATTATCATGAACTAAGAAATATAATAATAACTAATTTATTATTGCCTCTAGGGCATATTTCCAACAGTCTCCCACTTGCACTAGAGTCAATAATCTAGTTCACATCACCATGTGATTCCAACGAATCCAACACCCATATAGTTATGGGGTCTGATCACGTATTGCTCGTGAGAGAGGTTTTAGTCAACGGTTCTGAAACTTTCAGATCCGTGTGTTCTTTACAAATCTTTATGTCATCTTATAGATGCTGCTACTACGTGCTATTCGGAAAAGCTCCAAATATCTACTCTACTATACGAATCCGTTTCACTACTCATAGTTATTCGGATTAGTGTCAAAGCTTGCATTGACGTAACCTTTTACGACAAACTCTTTAACCACCTCCATAATCGAGAAAAATTCCTTAGTCCATAAGTTACTAAGGATAAATTTTGACCGCTGCTAGTGATTCAATCATGGATCACTCTCTGTACCTCTCAACATACTTTGAGTCAAGACTCACATCAGGTGCGGTACACAGCATGGCATACTTTAGATTCCACGGCTAAGGCATAGAAGACGACCTTTGTCTATTCTCTTTATTCTGCCGGGGTCGGGTTTTGAGTCTTACTCAAATTCACACCTCACAACGCAACCAAGAACTCCTTCTTTGCTGATCTATTTTGAACTCCTTCAAAAACTTGTCAAGGCATGCATCTTGTTGAAACTTCCATTAAGCGCTTTCGATCTATCTCCATAGATCTTTGATGCTCAATGTTCAAGTAGCTCAATCCAGGTATTCCTTTGAAAACTCCTTTCAAACAACCTTGTATGCTTTACAGAAATTCTACATTACTTCTGATCCACAATATGTCAACCACATATACTTATCAGAAATTCTATAGTGCTCCCACTCACTTCTTTGGAAATACAAGTTTCTCATAAACCTTGTACAAACCCAAAATCTTTGATCATCTCATCAAAGTGTATATTCCAACTCCGAGATGCTTGCACCAGTCCATTGAAGGATCACTGGAGCTTGCATACTTGCTAGCATCTTTAGGATCGACAAAACCTTCTGGTTTGTATCACATACAATGTTTGCTCAAGGAAACCGTTGAGAAAACAATGTTTTGACATCCTACGTGCAATATTTCATAAATAATGCATCAACAACTAACATAATTCTAACAGACCTTTAGCATTGCTACGAGTGAGAAAGTCTCATCATAGTCAACTGTTTGATCTTGTCGAAAACATCTTTGCGACAAGTCGAGCTTTTCTTGATAGTGACTTATCACCATCATCGTCTGTCTTCTTTTAAAGATCCATTTTACTCAATAGTCCCATGACCATCAAGTAGTTCTACCAAAGTCTACACTTTGTTTTCACACATGGATCCTCTCTCGGATTTCATGGCTTCCAGCCATTTGTCGGAATCTGGGCCCACCATCGCTTTCTCCATAACTTGTAGGTTCACTGTTGCTCAACAACATGACCTCCAAGACAGGGTTACCGTACTACTCTGCAGCAGTACGCGACCTTGTCGACCTACGAGGTTTGTAGTAACTTGATTCGAAGCTCAATGATCACCATCATCAGCTTCCACTTCAATTGGTGTAGGCGCCACAGGAACAACTTCCTACGCCCTGCTACACACTGGTTGAAGTGATGGTTCAGTAACCTCATCAAGTTCTACTACCCTCCCACTCAATTCTTTCGAGAGAAACCTTTTCTCGAGAAAGGATCCGTTTCTAGAAACAAACACTTTGCTTTCGGATCTGAGATAGGAGATGTACCCAACTGTTTTGGATATCCTATGAAGATGCATTTATCCGCTTTGGGTTCGAGCTTATCAGACTGAAACTTTTTCACATAAGTGTCGAAGCCCCAAACTTTCAAGAAACGATAGTTTAGATTTCTCTAAACCTCAGTCTATACTGTGTCATCTCAACGGAAATACGCGGTGCCCTATTTAAAGTGAATGCGGTTGTCTCTAATGCATAACCCATAAACGATAGTGGTAATTCGATAAGAGACATCACAGCATGCACCATACTAAATAGTGCGTGGCTATGACATTCAGACACATCATCAAACTATGATGTTCCAGGTGGCATGAACTGTGAAACAATTTCCACATTGTCTCAACTGTGTACCAAAAACTCGTAACTCAGATATTCATTTCTATGATCATATCGTAGACAGTTCATCCTCTTGTTACGACGAACTTCACTCTGAAACGGAATTGAACTTTTCAATATTTCAGACTTGTGATTCATTAAGTAAATACTCCTGTATCTACTCAAGTCGTCAGTGAAGTAAGAACATAATGATATCCACTGCGTGCCTCAGCACTCATTGGACTGCATACATCAAAATGTATCACTTCCAACAAGTTACTATCTTGTTTCATCTCAATGAAAACAAGGCCTTGCTCATGTGGTATGATTTGCATGTCACTAGTGATTCGAAATCAGGTGAGTAAAGATCCACCAGCATGGAGCCTCTTCATGCAATTTATACTAACATGACTCAAGCGGCAGTGCCACAAGTAAGTGGTACTATCATCATTAACTCGTATCTTTTGGCACCAATGTGTAACACTACAATCGAGATTCAATAAACCATTGAAGGTGATTATTCAAGCAAATAGAGCAACCATTATTCTCTTTGAATGAATAATCGTATTGCAATAAACACGATCCAATCATGTTCATGCTTAACGCAAGCACCAAATAACAATTATTTAGGTTTAACACCAATCCCGATGGTAGAGGGAGCGTGTGACGTTTGATCATATTAACCTTGGAAACACTTCCAACACGTATCGTCACCTCGCCTTTAGCTAGTCTCCGTTTATGCCATAGCTTGCATTTCGCCTTACTAATCACTTAGCAACCGAACCGGTATCCAATACCCTCGTGCTACTAGGAGTACTAGTAAAGTACACATCAACATTATGTATATCAAATATACTTCTCTCGACTTTTGCCAGCCTTCTTATCTACCAAGTATCTAGAGTTGCTCCGCCTCAGTGACTGTTCCCCTCATTACAGAAGCACTTAGTCTCGGGTTTGGGTTTAATCTTGGGTATCTTCATTAGCGCAGCAACTGTTTTGCCGTTTCACGAAGTATCCCTTCTAGCCCTCGCCTTTCTTGAAACTTAGTGGTTTTTCAAACCATCAACTATTGATGCTCCTTCTTGATTTCTACTTTCGCAGTGTCAAACGTTGCGAATTGCTCAAGAATCATTGTATCTATCCTTGATATGTTATAGTTCATCACGAAGCTCTCAAAGCTTGGTGGCAGTGACTTTTGGAGAACCATCACTATCTCATCTGGAAGATTAACTCCCACTTGATTCAAGTGATTGTCGTACTCAGACAATCTGAGCACACGCTCAACGATTGAGCTTTTCTCCTTTACTTTGTGGTCAAAGAATCTTGTTGGAGGTCTCGTACCTCTTAACAAGGGCACAAGCATGAAATCAAAATTTCATCTCTTTAGAACATCACTTATGTTCCGTGACGTTTTAAAACGTTTTTGGTGCCTTGCTTCTAAGCCATTAAGTACTTTGCACTGAACTATCGTGTAGTCATCAGAAACGTGTATGTCGGATGTTCACAGCATCCACAGACGACGCTCGAGGTGCACCACACCGAGTGGTGCATTAAGGACATAAGCCTTCTACGCAGCAACGAGGACAATCCTCGGTTTTACGGACTTAGTCTGCAAAGTTTGCTACTTTTAACTTTCAACTAAATTTTCTCTACGAACATATAAAAACAGTAGAGCTATAGCGCAAGCTACATCGTAATTCGCAAAGACCATTAGACTATGTTCATGACAATTAGTTCAATTAATCATATTACTTAAGAACTCCCACTCAAAAAGTACATCTCTCTAGTCATTTGAGTGGTACATGATCCAAATCCACTATCTCAAGTCCGATCATCACGTGAGTCGAGAATAGTTTCAGTGGTAAGCATCTCTATGCTAATCATATCAACTATACGATTCATGCTCGACCTTTCGGTCTCATGTGTTCCGAGGCCATGTCTGCACATGCTAGGCTCGTCAAGCTTAACCCGAGTGTTCCGTGTGCGCAACTGTTTTGCACCCGTTGTATGTGAACGTTGAGTCTATCACACCCGATCATCACGTAGTGTCTCGAAACGACGAACTATAGCAACGGTACACAGTCGGGGAGAACACAATTTTGTCTTGAAATTTTAGTGAGAGATCACCTCATAATGCTACCGTCGTTCTAAGCAAAATAAGGTGCATAAAAGGATTAACATCACATGCAATTCATAAGTGACATGATATGGCCATCATCACGTGCTTCTTGATCTCCATCACCAAAGCACCAGCACGATCTTCTTGTCACCGGCGTCACACCATGATCTCCATCATCATGATCTCCATCAACGTGTTGCCATCGGGGTTGTCGTGCTACTCATGCTATTACTACTAAAGCTATGTCCTAGCAAAATAGTAAACGCATCTGCAAGCACAAACGTTAGTTATAAAGACAACCCTATGGCTCCTGCCGGTTGCCGTACCATCGACGTGCAAGTCGATATTAACTATTACAACATGATCATCTCATACATCCAATATATCACATCACACCGTTGGCCATATCACATCACAAGCATACCCTGCAAAAACAAGTTAGACGTCCTCTAATTTTGTTGTTGCATGTTTTACGTGGTGACCATGGGTATCTAGTAGGATCGCATCTTACTTACGCAAACACCACAACGGAGATATATGAGTTGCTATTTAACCTCATCCAAGGACCTCCTCGGTCAAATCCGATTCAACTAAAGTTGGAGAAACTAACACCCGCCAGTCATCTTTGAGCAACGGAGTTACTCGTAGCGATGAAACCAGTCTCTCGTAAGCGTACGAGTAATGTCGGTCTGAGCCGCTTCGATCCAACAATACCGCGGAATCAAGAAAAGACTAAGGAGGGCAGCAAAACGCACATCACCGCCCACAAAAACTTTTGTGTTCTACTCGAGAAGACATCTACGCATGAACCTAGTTCTGATACCACTGTTGGGGAACGTCGCATGGGAAACAAAAATTTTCCTACGTGCACGAAGACCTATCATGGTGATGTCCATCTACGAGAGGGGATGTGTGATCTACGTACCCTTGTAGACCATACAGCAGAAGCGTTAGTGAACGCGGTTGATGTAGTGGAACGTCCTCACGTCCCTTGATCCGCCCCGCGAACTATCCCGCGATCAGTCCCACGATCTAGTGCCGAACGGACGGCACCTCCGCGTTCAGCACACGTACAGCTCGACGATGATCTCGGCCTTCTTGATCCAGCAAGAGAGACGGAGAGGTAGAAGAGTTCTCCGGCAGCGTGACGGCGCTCCGGAGGTTGGTGATGATCTCGTCTCAGCAGGGCTCCGCCCGAGCTCCGCAGAAACGCGATCTAGAGGTGAAACTGTGGAGATATGTGGTCGGGCTGCCGTGGCAAAGTTGTCTCAAATCAGCCCTAAAACCCCACTATATATAGGAGGAGGAGGGGGAAGACTTGCCTTGGGGTCCAAGGACTCCCAAGGGAGTCGGCCGAGCCAAGGGGGAAGGCCTCCCCCTCCCAAACCGAAATCCACTTGGTTTGGAAGGTGGAGTCCTTCTTCCCTTTCCCACCTCCTTCTTTTTTTTTCTTTTCCTCTTTGATTTTCTTTCCTATGCGCATAGGCCTCTCTTGGGCTGTCTCACCAGCCCACTAAGGGCTGGTGCGGCACCCCAAACACCTATGGGCTTCCCCGGGGTGGGTGCCCCCCCGGTGAACTCCCGGAACCCATTCGTCATTCCCGGTACATTCCCGGTAACTCCGAAAACCTTCCGGTAATCAAATGAGGTCATCCTATATATCAATCTTCGTTTCCGGACCATTCCGGAAACCCTCGTGACGTCCGTGATCTCATCCGGGACTCCGAACAATATTCGGTAACCAACCATATAACTCAAATACGCATAAAACAACGTCTAACCTTAACTGTGCAGACCCTGCGGGTTCGAGAACTATGTAGACATGACCCGAGAGACTCCTCGGTCAATATCCAATAGCGGGACCTGGATGCCCATATTGGATCCTACATATTCTACGAAGATCTTATCGTTTGAACCTCAGTGCCAAGGATTCATATAATCCCGTATGTCATTCCCTTTGTCCTTCGGTATGTTATTTTCCCGATATTCGATCGTCAGTATCCGTATACCTATTTCAATCTCGTTTACCGGCAAGTCTCTTTACTCGTTCCGTAATACAAGATCCCGCAACTTACATTAAGTTACATTGCTTGCAAGGCTTGTGTGTGATGTTGCATTACCGAGTGGGCCCCGAGATACCTCTCCGTCACACGGAGTGACAAATCCCAGTCTCGATCCATACTAACTCAACTAACACCTTCGGAGATACCTGTAGAGCATCTTTATAGTCACCCAGTTACGTTGCGACGTTTGATACACACAAAGCATTCCTCCGGTGTCAGTGAGTTATATGATCTCATGGTCATAGGAACAAATACTTGACACGTAGAAAACAGTAGCAACAAAATGACACGATCAACATGCTACGTCTATTAGTTTGGGTCTAGTCCATCACATGATTCTCCTAATGATGTGATCCCGTTATCAAGTGACAACACTTGCCTATGGCCAGGAAACCTTGACCATCTTTGATCAACGAGCTAGTCAACTAGAGGCTTACTAGGGACACTGTTTTGTCTATGTATCCACACAAGTATTGTGTTTCCAATCAATACAATTATAGCATGGATAATAAACGATTATCATGAACTAAGAAATATAATAATAACTAATTTATTATTGCCTCTAGGGCATATTTCCAACAGAAAAGACGTTGAAGTCTTGGTACGATTGGTAGATATCGAAGAACACTAATGGGGATTTTGGTCGGATTCTTCTCACCCATGCCGTTGTCTACCACAATATACTTGGAAGAATTGCAAATGGGACAATAGTTCAAGGCCGCATACTCAAGCCTAAATAAGGCACATCCATTCTCAGAGGCATGTATCTTCTCATAGGGCATCTTAAGTACACAGAGGATTTTCTCTGACTGGTACAGGTTTGCAGGCAGTACATGGACTTTGGGTAGAAAGCATCCAAATATCGTCATCATCGCGTCGTAGTATTCTCTGCCTAGGTTGAATTGAGCCTTCAGAGCCATTACTTGCGCGATGGCATCCAGCTGACAAAGCTCAGCCTGCTCGTGGAGAGGACGTTTTGAAGACTCCAACATTTCATAGAAGGCCTTTGCAGATTCCTCCATCTCATCATCCGAATCACGAGCATCATTAAAGTCTTGCACCATGTCTTCAATCCCGGTACCATGCTCATCGGTGCGACGACGAATCACCTCAGCTCTGGCACGTTGGTCAGACTCACCATGAAAAGTCCACACCGTATAATTAGGCGTAAAACCCCACTTATGCAGGTGTTTACCCATTTCAAACTCTGTCTGCCTTTTCCAGTTGTCGCAGTTGGGACAGGGGCACCATGTTTTATGCTGGCCATTTGCAAATGCGGCTCTCACAAACCCCCTGGTTTTTGTTAACCATTCATGGGTCATGTCTTTCTGACTAGGGTGACCAGTGTACATCCAAGCACGATCACTCATGTTGCCTAGCTACCTATGGGGGCACAAGAAATAAATATATAATTCATCATCTATATTCATACGCTAACCAAGTTTGTCAGTTTTATTACGTCCATGCAACCTACACGCTAATAGGTAAAGATAGGTCCTAATCCCACCCGAGTATGTGTAGAGTGAGTTCGTTTTCCCATGCTCTGCTCCAGATGCGACGCAGAATTTTGGCAGCACCTCCCTGCTGTTCTCCTGATACACGTCTCGACAATAAGCAGAGAGGATGTGTACACGGAGAACAATAGGGGAGGAACTGATGAAATTCCGCATTGGATCCGGAGCATAGCATACGGGAAAACAAACCCAATCTACACATACTTGGGCTGTGCATGGATAATGTTGGACAATTCGAAAGGATGGCGGTTATAAATATGCAAAGAAATGCATATTTATAGATGTCTCCCTTTCGAACGGGAGACGCATACTGGTCACGCATACTCATGATTGAATAAACCTATAGCTAGCAAGTTTCATCGGCACGAAGACCGGGACAGAGCAAATTAAGGGGGTAGGAGGAGAAGTCATTTGTGCTCACCAACAAACGCAAGGGCGGAGCTCGTCCAACGCACGTGGAGGTCGTCGAACAACTGCACATTGAAATTCACCCAATCAACACAAATATGATGTTTTTATAATTAACATAATCGGAAAATATGTGACCTAACTCATAATTTACAAAATTATGACCCCGTGGGTAGGGGGTCGGGGGTCGGGGGTAGGGGGTCGGGGGTCGAGGGTCAGTGGCGTCGGGGGTCGGGGGTCGGGGGTCGGGAGTCGAGGGTTGGAGGTGGGGGTCGGGGGGTCAGTGGTGTCGGGCGTCGGGAGTTGGGGGTCGGGGGTCAGTGCTGTCGGGCGTCGGGGGTCGGGGGTCCGGAGTCGGGTGTCAGTGGCGTCGGGGGTCGGGGGTCGAGGGTCGGGGGTTGGTGGCGTCAGGCGTCGAGGGTTAGTGGCGTCGGGCGTCGGGGGTTAGTGGTGTCGGGTGTCGGGGGTCGGGAGTCGGGTTTCAGTGGCGTCGGGGGTCGGGGGTCGAGGGTCGGGGGTTGGTGGCATCGGGCCTCGGGGGTTGGTGGCGTCGGGCGTCGGGGGTCGTGGGCGGGGGGTCAGGGGTCGGGGTCCTTTTCTTTCTTCTTCTCCTCTCTCCTCTTTTTCTTCTTCTTCTTGTATATCCCTTGTGACCTCACTCGGCCTCCATAACTCTAACTTTCTATTAACCCCCGTTACTAGAAATAGAAACTATCTAGAATCTAGTGTTTTTTTTAGATTTTTGCTTTCCTCCTTGACAGAAGAGACCACCATTGCAAAAGCAGAAAGAAGTAACCGATGCATATATCTCGAGATAACTTTCATTTCTTATATGTGCCACCGGAACTGTCCGTTCCTTGCGTTGCCCCCCTTGTGCCTCCCTTAACCAGGTCCGTGGATTGCTTTACATATGACTGGACGCAAAAGGCCCAAATTCTAGGAAATATAAAAGGAGATCAGCCCACTATTATGGAAGCAAAGAGGCCAGCCTAGTACACCATACGAATAGTTATCCCTAAAAAAATAGTTCAGATCTCATCCAAGTACTTCGTCTCCAACCTGCTCCTGCGATCGTGTTCAAAACCTGCTCCTGCGATCGAACCTGTCACCGTGGCCAATTGCTAGATGGTGATCTACTGTATTTCTTTGCCGAGAAGGAAGGGGGCACAAAGGGGCCATCATGTCGATCCATCGGCACATTTTGGTTGGCCGGCCGGACCAATGAGCGACCAAACGAAGGGAAAAAGTTTAGATCGATTTTAGCATTAGATTAGTTTGTGTGTTTCAAACCACATGTTTTTGCAGTTATCTCTAGAACCAGTTCCCTTTTTTCGAGTAAATCATTAGATTAGTTTGTGCCTTTCAAACCATAACAGTGTAATGGTAGAACTAGACATCAACAATTAGCTTGAAAATTACTGATCATTGATACTAATACTTGGAAATAAAATTTCATATTAATATGGAATGTAATCTTTGTTTTGTTTACTGAAGAACGACCAAATATAAACTAGCTAGGGGGCTGTTTGGATCAAAGCACATAAGCATTCAACCAAAAAATTCGGGGTTGACCAGATGATATATAGCCTCTGTTTTGGTTAAGGTAAAATTATTTAGCTCATCCTAACCACATCTGCTATTCGTCTAAAGCTATCTAGAGTCAGGTACAAGGAAACTTCATCGTCAGATGCACTGAAATGAAAAAAAGAAAGAAAAAAATTGAACTCACCAGGGAAGTTGCCGCGGGAGGGGCGTGGCCGCGGGGAGGGGGTGGACGCAAGGAGGGGTGTGGCCGCCGGTAGGGTTGTGGCCGCGGGGAGGGGGTGGCCGCAGGGAGGGGTCGCCGGGAGGGGTGTGGCCGCGGGAAGGGGGTGGCCGCAGGGAGGGGTCTCCGCGGGGAGGGGTGTGGCCGCGGGGAGGGGGTGGCCGCAGGGAGGGGGTCGCCGCGGGGAGGGGGTCGCCGGTGGGAGTGAGGCAGTGCGGCGGCGGGGGCCGCAGGAAGGGGTCGCCGCGGGGAGGGGTGTGGCCGCGGGGAGGGGGTGGCCGCGGGGAGGGGGTCGCCGCGGGGAGGGGAGCGCCGCGGGAAGGGGGTCGCCGGTGGGAGCGAGGCGGTGCGGCGGCGGGGGCGAGTGACAGTGAGCGCGAGGGGGAGAGAGACAGTACTGTGGGGGGGACAGAGAGAGACAGTGAGCGCGAGGGGGAGAAGACTGCCATTACACGGTCGCCCCCTTTGCCGTCCGCCCCCCGACGGCAAAGGCCCCAAAGGCAGACGGCAAAGGCCGACACACGGCAAAGCTAGCATTCCGTTGGGCACGGCAGGCATGGGACCCACCCGTGCTCTTTGCCGTCTGCCCTTGGTCCCTTTGCCGTCCGCTGGCAGACGACAAAGGGCCGACACATGGGAAATAGTATTTTTTTCATCTGTCATCCCTTTGTCGTCCGCCTTGTGTTAACTGACGGCAAAGAGGTTCTTTGCCATCAGCCAGCAGACGGCAAAGGGATGGCAGACGACAAAGAACTGGATTCCAGTAGTGGGGTGTGCATCATGTCATGCATTTGCCGTGGTGAATATCTGTGTTAATTTTTATTTCCGGTCTCCTCCGTCTCGATAGAGTTCCGCAAGCATGTCGGAATGTGAGGACCCGTTCGACTACATTGGTTCGCCGACTTCACAGAGTTCTTCTTCTTCCAAGCGGCATCTCAGGCAAGATGACCATTTCCCCAGATACCATTACTATCATTGCCATGCTAGTTTTATCGCTTCTATCGTTATGTCTCGTTGCCTACCACATGTTAAATATCAACCTCTCAACAATGCCATGATAACCTTCAACCTGTTCAACCTAGCAAACCACTGATTGGCTATGTTACCGCGTGCTTAACCATGTGTTAGCGTTGCTAGTTGCAGGTGCAGTTGCTTCCATGTGAAAACATGGGTTCCTTGTTATATCACCATATTTAAATGCTATTTAATTTAATGCACCTATATACTTGGTAAAAGGTGGAAGGCTCGGCCTTTCTAGCCTGGTGTTTTGTTCCACCTTTGCCCCCTTAGTTTCCGGCTACCAGTGTTATGTTCCAAAAATGAGCGCTCCTAACACGATCGGGGTTGTTATGGGGACCCCCTTGATAATTCGTTTTAGATTAAAGCTGGTCTGGCAAGGCCCAACATTGGTACTACATTTGCCTAATCACCTAACAGACTTTCATAGGGACTTTCTGGACCCCGAGGATAATTTAATCAACCCTCGGGCCAGTGCTCCTCACGAGTGTTGGTCCAAAAGTAGAGCCGTTTGTGGGGCCAACCCGGGGCAACTCGGGAGATTTCTATCACGCCACCGTACGCTGTGCTTATCCGTCGTGTCCTGAGAATGAGATACGCGGCTCCTATCGGGATCGTCGACACGCCGGGCGGCCTTGCTGGATTAGTTTTACCTTTGACGAGATATCTTGTGCATCGGGATTCCGGTGATGCTTTGGGTAATCTTAGAGTTGAGGTTTTCCACTAGGGAATCCGACGAGATCGCGAGCTTCATGATTGAGGATTTCTATGCGGCTTGTGGTAATTTGTGATGGACTAGTTGGAGCACCCCTACAGGGTTAAATCATTTCGGAAAGTCGTGCCCGCGGTTATGTGGCAACGTGGAAGCTTTGTTTAACACTGGTTCTAGATAACTTGAAGTTAACTTAATTAAAATATGCCAACTGTGTGCGTAACCGTGAATGTCTCTTTCGTGAGTTCTTTATCCGATCGAGGACACGATGGGGTTATGTCTGACGTAGGTAGGTGTTCAGGATCATTCATTTGATCAACCGTAGTTCACGTCCGTTATGCGTAGATCATCCCCCTCTTATTTCTTGTACTCGTAAGTTTAGCCACCAAATATATGCTTAGCCACTCCTGCAACCTCACCACTTAACCATACCTCACCCATTAAGCTTTGCTAGTCTTGATACCTTTGGAAATGAGATTACTGAGTCCCTTGTGGCTCACAGATTATTACAACACCAGTTGCAGGTACATGTAAAGGTTACTCAACGCGAGCGCGTTGATTGTTCATTTGGAGTTGCTTCTTCTTCTTCTTCTTCTTCTTCGTCGATCTAGGATGGGTTTCCAGGCCGGCAGCCTTGGATAGAAAGGATGCACGTCGTTCTTCTTTTCTCGTTTGTTTTCGTCCGTAGTCCGACCCTGCTCTTACTCTTGTTGATTAGGTGATGTACTGATGTGACTCTGATGTAGCCTGTGGCGAGTGTAAGCCAACTCTATATATATCTCTTCTTTTCAGTACATGTACTTGTAACGATATCCATTCTTGCGACACGATGAGATGCGCTTCTATCCCTGATGAGGCCCTCGTGCCAAATTGAGGATAGGGTTGCATCATGGGCGTGACACCACCGCCCGCGACGATACCCATCGGGCGCTACAGTTCTAGCTGTATTAGTGATGCTATATGTATGACAAGAGATGATGTAGTTTTGCTTATAATTGAATGCATTCTAATTTGAATACTACTTTATTTTACGATTTGGTTTTGCTTATTGAATGCTCAAATTGGAAAAGTACTCCTACTTTGAATGCTAAAATTGCAGAGCACTATGCAGAAAAGTCCTACCTAATACTGATGATCTTGTTGCTCTCAATGTTGTATGACAATGTTGTAAAGGGTAGTAATTGCTCTTTTCAGCTGCTTTTCAGAGATGGAGTTCTTCAAGATTATACATGAGAAATCCTCCAGCAGGCAGGTGCTACCGGACAATTTTGTGAAGATGCTGGACGGTCATCGGCCACAGAACACGAAGCTGAGGCAGGCAGGCAACGGGCTTCGCAAGCGGTGGGACGTGGAGGTGGCGTTCGACACTGATGGAAGCATGTACCTAGATCGTGGCTGGAAGCAGTTCGTCCGTGCCTACGACCTACGGCACGGGTACTTCCTTGTCTTCAGGTACGACGACAACGCCACGTTCGCCGTGAAGGTGTTCGACACGACTATGTGTCAGAGGCACTACCAGGACGGCGACGATGCCAGTATGCTCTATCTCTTCTTCCTATCCATTAGGCTATGTCTCACACCCATTTTTAAAAAACTTTTTTGCATTTGGCAAGGCAACGGGAGCAGGAGCAGCGTGTACTACGACAGGTGCTATGTCTACGACAGCAGCGACTCTGTCTATAGCAAAAGTAGCAGCGACTCTGGCTACAGCAAAAGTAGCAGCGACGATGGCCTCGAGATGGTGATCCCACAGCTGGGCGACAGGGCCACGCCAATTCTGGTAGAGGAGTACATCCCACAGCCTGGCCTGGGTCTTCGCCGCTCTAAGCGCATCAGGATGATGAAGGAGAAGGTGAAGAAGCGGGAGTGAAGATCATAAGAACCTGATGGAGCTTTAATCTTTATAGTGTAAACCTTTTAAGTACGATAGTGTTGAACTGCTACTGCACTTTGAAGTATGATGGTGGTGTGCCTCATGAAATTTTGTGCATGCTCATGGATGCTCATTGATGAAAGATAAAATTATTTCTTTTTGTGCTTGCTCATGGATGCTCCTTGGTTGATGTATATAACAACCTAAATTAACCCCTAAACCATCCCCTTTCAAAAAAAACTCAGCTTCAGCCAGGTGCTGACGCGTGGATGCCTTTTGGTCCCAGTTGGTGTCACCAACCGGGACTAAAGGCCCCCCTGCCTGGCCTGGCCGCAGCGGCCACGTGGAGGCCCATCTGATCCCGGTTGGTGTAAGAACCGGGACTAAAGGCCGAGGGCATTAGTAAGGACCTTTTAGTCCCGGTTCCAAAACCGGGACAGAAGGCCCTTACGAACCGGGACAGAAGGCCCTTTTTCTACTAGTGTGTTAATTCTTCGGGAAGAACATTCCTCCTCATATCCATATCAAATCCGTGATAGTCATTAGATTCCAACCTATAGATAGCATCTTTATTATGGAGGATAGCTTCTATGGGAGGATATTCAGATTTTATTCCATAGAACATGAAAATTCCCTTTTCTTCATGCAAAATATAATCAAATTCATGAAGAAGGATGCTGGTCAAAAATTCCTTACTCTTGGGATTATGCAAGCTAGGAAGCCCCAAGAATATCTTTTGACACATAGGATGGTGATGCACAAATATTCATTCCATTTTCAAAATAAACATAGTAATAGTATCCACATAGAAATTCGTTTCATCAGGTATGGATTCTTTAACGAGAGGTGAAGCTAACGAATACTCACATAATTTTTGGATGACATTATTTCCTATAATGTTCCCACTACCCACATAATAAATTTTAAAATTTAGATTTGTGTGAATGTTAGTAGTAGGGACTAGATACATAGGAGGGTCTTGAATGGGGTTAATAAATTTTAATACAGCTTCATCCAACTCACTAGTACTATGTTCATTAGCACTTTCAACGATAAGTTTCTCCAATTCACACATGATAACGACTTTCAAGCAAACTAGAGAGCGAAGATGCAATCTAGTGACAAGCTAGGCAAGCAAAGATAAATATTTTTGTATTTTTATTTTTTGTAAGAGACAAACTGAATATACCATCAAATAAAAATAGGAACAAGTGAATGAAATTTTGTGTGGAGTTACTTGATAGTTAATGATAATACTCCCTGGCAACGGCGCCAGTAATCCGTCCTAATACTCATGATCTACGTTGTGTTTTTCACGAAGAGGAACGAGTTCTCGTAGCAAAAAGTGTGTAAGTACTTCCCTCAGTTATGAAACCAAGGTTTATCGAACAAATAAGAATATAAATCCAAAAACGTCTTCAGCGGATGCACACAAAAGAACAAACAAGTTGCACCCATCGCGGGAAAGAGGGTTGTCAATCCCCTTGGTCTCGTTATTTGCAAGCGAATGAGGTGTGTAGATAATTGTAGATAGTTATAAGATGCAAAACAATGGCAGCTAGGTATTGGAGGAATTAGAAATATGTTGTGAATAGACCGGAGGGCCATAGCTTTCCATAATGATATCTCTCATGAAAATACCACACGGTGGGCAAAGAAATTACTATTGGGCAATTAATAGAAGAGCGGATAGTTATGCGATTTTCACGAAAATGATCATGTAAATATAGGCATCACGTCCATAAATAAAAAGGATGACTCTTGCCTGTACCTATTACTATTACTTCACTTCAAGAGAGCTTCTACCCTAGCATCGATATGTATTAAGTTCATGACAAACGAAGTAATGCTTGGAGTAAGATGATATGATGTAGAAAAAGTAAACTCAACTAATATGAATAAACCCCATCGTTTTAACCTAAGTATCAGCAACACAAAGACGCAATTTGTCCCCTTCTGTCACTGGGATATAGAAACTCACCAGGTTGAACCTACTAGAACACACCTCTCGCACCAAAAAAATATCAATCTAGTTGGACATATTATTTCAATAGATCGGAGAGAATTACGAATATATTAGAATCATGCACATTAGACTCATATTATATATCAGAGGAGACTCAAATATTTATTATGATTAATCTGAACATAAACTCACAATTCATCTAATCCCAACAAATGCACCGTACAAAAGAGTTACATCATATTGGTCAAAGCGAAGATCCGATGATCATTGTATTGAAGATCAAAGAGAGAGAGAGAGAGATGCCATCTAGGTAGTGATATGGACCCGTAGGTCTATGGTGAACTACTCAAACATCATCACGAGGGCAGCAAGGTTGATGAACAAGTCCTCCGTGATCGATCCCCCCTCCGATAGAGTGCCGAAATAGACCTCTATATGGCCTCCCGTCAGAACACAGACTTGCGACAGCGTTAAAAGTGTTTCGGGCCCTCCTCTAGAGTTTTTAGGGAAAATAGGAATTTATAAGCCAGATAACAGGGTAGGGAGATCCATGAGGCATCCATAAGCCATCAGGTCGCGATCCCCCCCAGGTCACGCCTTGATTGCTTGTATGTACCTTGTGTGCCTCCCGGCCTTCTTCCGATGCTCCACGGTCATGTTTTGTTCCATAAAAAATTCATAAAAACACTACTAGGAAAAGGCCTGCTAGTGGCGCACCTATTTTGGCTACTAATGGCGCACTATAGGTGCGCCACTAGCATCACGCCATTAGATTTTTTTACTAATGGCGCACCACAGGTGCGCCATTACTATCTGGTATACTAATGGCGCACCAAGCAGTGCGCCATTAGTATAGCTCATGGTGCGCCATTAGTATGCCTCCCAGGTGCGCCATTAGTATGCCTCCCAGGTGTGCCATTAGTATAGCTCATGATGCGCCACAGGTTATACTACCAGCTCTAAAAATATTCAATTATTATCCTCACACCCACAAGAAGGTTCAAGATAAACACATATTACACCACAATGAAAATATGTTTATAAACATGCACATACATTGAACGCAAGTTGACAAACAAATTAACCTAGAGGAAGCATAGTTTTGACCATCTTACAATCATCTAGAACACACAAGTCACAAAAAGATAAGGACTATTGGTTACTATGAGAGACTTCAGATGGTCCAGAACACACAAGTTTGTATCTACATGCACAAAGTGCAAGCTCCAAAACACTCGAAACGCCAAATGGTCTACAAGACAATAAGGTCCATTATTACAGGTTGGTTGGTCCATAAACGCTAGAGAGTCATCATGTCCATGTGCATCAATAGGTTGAGTACCTGAAAACATTTTGCACAAATTTGTCAAGAAAGTGGAACCAGATGTAGGTGCAGTCATCATGACCTTCCACATAATTAAGGACATAAATATCTATCTAAATAAATGACAAGAATACAAAACAAAAGACAGATAAAATTAAGTTGATTAGCTTGTAGAAGCAAGGATAGTGGTGAGCTCAGGCAGCTTTGAAATATGATTTTTTAGAATAAATTAAGTTGTGTATAATTGTATATACCACCTGAAAAATGATACCTTTAGTATAAACCATGGAAGCCAGATTTCATATGACATCGCTTCGGCCGAGTTTGGCATTGTATTTTTTTCAAAATCACACTACTCTAAAATCACAGGATTATAATGATGATTTTAATCAACCACCAGATACACTTGTATCTGGGAGGAAAAATTTCAGTCGGCAATTATTTTTTATCTACAAAATCAGAACTTAAACTTTGTTGTTGCTTCAATAAAAACTTGCACATTCAGTTTTAATTCGCGAAAGATGGGTTTCATCTCTCAGTTCTATTTCCAAAAGTGAATGTCACAACTAATAACAAACCTCCTACAATCTAACCAGTATATGATTTTCATCAACCACCAAATGAGTCATACTAAGCTATCATATGCGTATTCTCAAGATACAGTAGAGGTGAACAAATATTCAGTGTTAATGAGCGTGATATATCACACAAATTAACATTTCTTTGCTTGGAAAATGATTTGGACAAACATAAAGTAAAAATGAACAATGTGGAAGTTTCTCCTACCGGCATTCACCCCATTGATATCCTCTGTGAGAATGAGATCAGGCGATGCATCAAAATCACTATGCCCAATCACCGAGAACAAAATCTCTTCCTTCAGAAAAGCAATCAGGAGAAAAAGAACTTATGTTAACTAAGTAAATAAGCAACTCAGAGGACCTCAAAATATTCTTATAAACTTAGTGCTTAGAACAAGATTCTATAAGGCTTACCAACGAAATGTCACCGTTAGTAACCAGAGTGTAATTTGTCTTCTTCTCAAAGTGTTTCTTTGAGCATATGCCAACTCTGAATAATTTAGAAGTAACAAGATTATCAAATTTGAGAATGTTCAAGAGAAAATGTGCAATACTTGCTAGGCAAACTCATAATTATGGATTATCAGGTGGGAAAAAAAACAATTCACATAGCTAAAGAACTGTTTTGGTCGTTAGATAAACAACTTCGGATATGTATGTTTGCTGGACCGACATCATCTACAAAAATCTGTCCCAACTCTGGAAGCGATTTCTGGCCATGGGACAAATGCACAAGCTACACTCCGTGTATCTCCATGCACCAACTTGTACAGTGGCGGCTATATGGGTCTTCCTATTAATTCGCATGGTGAATTTCTGAGGGTCCAATTAACCCTTAACCCTGATGAGCTGCTTAAAGCACAATGCTTGGGGAAGGATTTCCTTGCCATCATTCAACATCTACAGCTGACCATGCAACACATTTTTCTTCTGTTATAGCAGCTGAGCAAGGGTACGGCTTCAGCAAAAGCAACCAGAGTCATCAATCTCTACTTGTTGTGCCAAACATAGATGTCCTCATCTGTAGCCTGCAAGAAGAATTCCCTTTAAGTGAATGTGGCCTAATTAATCATTCAAGTATTACCTTGCAAATTATCTTTTCTGAACAATCTAGAATTGACTGCAAACAAGTCTCTAAATTTATTACATCTAATAAATAGAAGGACAAGTGGTCAGACTAACTTGCTTAAACTTGTATGTCTGTACTATAGCCTGCTCCCTGCTGGACGCGAGATAGTGCAAGAAGAAAATTGTGTATGTGAGAGCACTGATAGATGGATTCAGTTCGACTAAGGATTGGCATGAGAGTAGAGATCCCAACTTCAGAAGTTGAAGGATTAATATATATCGATCTAATTACTACTCATACCTTGGATAGTTGAAGGATTAATATATATCGATCTAATTAATAGAAGGCCATTTGCTATAACATGAGGGAACGCACACCGAAAGTCAGAGTGATCAATGACCAATAGATGATGGTGGAGCGAGACTTACCAACCGAGAAAGGATCATGGGGAGACCATGGTACAAACATATGGTGAGCGTCAGAGTTGCAGGCTTGTTCATAGTACTGTACTTGTATGAATTCTGAAATTAGTCTAAAACTGACTACAATGATGGTTTTTCGCCTTCGACAGATTTATGCGCTGTCGGACCAAGACGATTGGGGCATCAAAGCCTTCCCCGGCATCGTCTCGTCCATGCTAACGAGAGAAGCTCAATACGGTCGTAATCTTGGGGGTTGTTGCATCATGAGATTTACAAGGGTGCAAGGGCCTTATTTCTTATGGAATTGTATATTGTTATTCATATGTGGATTATTGACTTGCCAAATCATTGACCTCCTATAGTATGATCAGATCAATATAAAGAGTGTGGATTCTATTTTTTAACAAACTCTCATATCAAACCATTGTCCAGTGTTTATATTGGTTGGCGGTAACATCTACCTTATAGTTAGGTGGCTATTTGGTCAAAATAGAAACTCTCAAGTCCGTAGACGACCTATGAACATAGAGGAACGTCTCAAAAGGCGCACCACAGGTGCGCCCCTGCCCCTAGTCTAGTTTAAATGGACGCTACACAAGGATGATCTCACGGTTTAGCATAGTGGAAACAAATGCTGAGAGGCTGAATGCCCTGATCAAGTGTCATAAAAGAGAACCATAAGTGTGCAAGCAATTAGCTAGCAGCTTGAACATAGTCCTTGAAATTTTGCTTATGCAAATGTCACATGCTAAGGTATCTGTGAAGTACTTATCATAAATCAATAAACACTGAGTTGGCCAGCTGAGTCTACATCCGAAGGGTCAATCCAGCAGCTTGGACGGAAAATAATAAAATAAAAAAGAGCAGAGAAAGGAGTACCGCGAGAGACGCTCTTTCAGATCTTCATGCCTTTTGAGAACACCCAACACTGCAAAATAAAAAGGCAAGTACAGGTAAGACAGTAAGTAAGTAGGGCAAGCTGCTTCGTAGAATCGATAACACGTGGGTAAGAGGCACGCGATTCCTTGAGAGTACAAGATAATAATAGCTACAACTAGTGAAGATAAAGGTCATTACGCCGTGCACGCGTGGTCTCGAGTTTCGCGTCGTCGTCTCTTGAATAAATCTGCAAAGTTCATGGAAGGGAAGGGGAGAGGCAATTAACACATACGTTGAAGATTTTACAGTACCAATCCATCTGTAGATGATATGGTATACCAGTTCCGATAACGAGTGCTGCCGCCGCCTCAACTGCTCCCCGTGCTGCAAAATGTAATAATGAGATTAAACTGAAAGAATGAGTTCCTGATGGATTAATTCGGCTAGACTAGACACGGTAAATGCAGCAGTAGCAACAAGCATCGTTGAGTAACGGGAGGGAGGTGGGTTTTCGGCCTGTCGTACGCACCTCCGTGGGGGAGCTCAGGGCCAGTGTGACGGAGAGGTCCATCCTGTCTGATGCCGGCCAGGGGCGGCGGATCTCGACGGCCGCACCGACGGCCGGGGCGGAGGCAGCAGGGGCGGCGCGGCGGGGTAGAACGGGGACGGCGGTGGCGTCCGTGCGCGCAAGGCGCGGAGGGGATGAGCTGTCGGCGGTCGCGCGGCGGCGGCGCTAGGGTGGACCTGCAGGAGGGATTTTAGGACGGCGATTTGGCGGATTACTAGGGCTTGGAGGTCGCGTTGTGGTCCACATACCCGTGAGAGAGATGGATGGCCGCTGGGGTGAAGACGGCCGCCGGAGGTCGATTTGGGGAATCCGCCGCCGGGCGTCGCCGGTTAGGGGTGAGCGCCGCCGGCGCTAGGAGCAGAGGAGATTGACGACGACGGCCAAAGGAGGGCGGATCTGGGCGTGCCATGGCCACCGACTGGGTGGAACTCCCTCCCTCCTCCCTATTCCTGCTGCTTCGTGGTCGCGATAGGAGCAGAGAGATATTTTTTTTTGCAAAAGTACTAACGGCGCACCACCTACAGATGCGCCATTAGTAACCCTGGTTACTAATGGCGCACCTCCTGTGGTGCGTCATTAGTAGTTCTGTAAAAAAAAATAGTAGTGGTGCACCACCAACAGATGTGCCATTAGTAACACTGGTTACTAATGGCGCACTAGCTGTGGTGCGCCATTAGTAGTTTGCAAAAAAAACAATTTTTTTTATAGTAGTGGCGCACTACCAACAGATGCGCCATTAGTAACACTGGTTAGTAATGACGCACCAGTTGCTGGTGCGCCATTAGTAGTTTGCAAAAAAAACCAAAAAAAATATAGTAGTGGCGCACCGAGTGTGTGGTGCGCCATTAGTGTCCATCACACTAATGACACACCTGCACATGGTGCGCCACTACTATATAGTAGTGGCGCACTGCTTGTGTGGTGCGCCATTAGTATCTATATCATCTATAGCCCTTTTCCTAGTAGTGAAAGGTTCAGGTCAATTGGGATTCGTTTAGTACTGGAACCTGAAAAGTGCAAAAACATCAAGAAAACAAAAAGTGGCACTGGGCACTGGGTCAATAAGTTAGTACTAAAAATAATATAATTGATAGATAAGTTCATAAAAATGTTCTAAAATGATAACATACTAGCATGGAGCAATAAAAAATTATTGATACATTGGAGACGTATCAACGGGCACTCCACTTTAATCATCAAAGAGGAATACCTCCTTGTCCGCGCCTGCTGGCACGACCTTTGTTGTCCTTGTCTGCACGAGTGTGTCACCCATGCGAATTAAGGGTGCAAAGCACCTGGCTGGCATCGTAGGACCTTCTTCGTGAGCCAACCTCACGAGGTGATCTGGTGCCTCGCAGCCTCGCAAGGCTTGTTCTGGTGGCGAGTGGCCTTGCGGGGCTTTTCCCCCATGAGGTGACTTCTTCAGAGCGACCAGCGCAAGGCCGTCTTTCATGGGTTGCGGACCAAATGTCACCTCCTGGGCCGAAGACAGACGGGGCGTGGTACCCTGGTTCCACCGTGCGAACAACAACCCTCTTTCCTGCGTTGGGTGCAAGTGTTTGGTTTGTTGTGTGTAGATGCTAACGACGAGAAATTGCTTGGTTATCCTTAGGGAAATACTTATCTGTACGATACTGCATCACCACTCCTCTTAGGGGGAAAACCCAATACAGTTTATAAGTAGCAGCCACATGATGGCGCAGCTTCCCCTAGTAGCCCTTGAGTGCACCATGGGGATGCTTAGAAGACCCCACATCTCATTGTTGACCATACTTGGAACTCTCAAAGCTAGACTTTGATGAGGAAAATGCTCTGAGATGTGAGAAGGGTAGGCGAAGATGCAGTTCAACATGGCTTTGAGCCAAGTACCAGTTAAATACAGCAAGAACAGGCGACACTTCAACGTCTGCCTATAGAAATGGCTCGGTTCACTAGGCGGCGCGATGCTCAAAGTAGCACATGGTGGGGCCAGGGCTGAAGTGAACTCCCATATTCAAATTGAATACTACAAAGCTGGAATAGGAACTCTCCTGTCGAGCCGAAGACTCTTAAGGCAAAGTTATACGTTCGAAGAAGATTGTCGGCCTCGGCATCGAAGACTAGTTCGGGGGCTACTGATGGTGTCCTGGACTAGGAGGTCCCAGCCGAGCTGGCCTAGTCCATGGGCTAGGTTGACACCCCGTTAGGAAGGAAGTACTTCGGAGGCCTCTAACCTATGGTGTAATCATATCGCACTTCACCTAGGACCTGGCATACACTCCAAGTATGGCTATTATATTCAGCATATAATCCCTAGATGGCAACCGACCTTGTGTAACCCTTGGTACCCCTGGTTCTTATATAAATTAGAGGGTTTTAGTCCGTAGAGATAGATTCATTTATCATCACACTCCTTGGGTTTAGACCACAATTTATGATCTCGAATTAGATCGACTCTGTACTCTGATACACACATAATATAAGTAAGAGCAGGCCGTAGGGTGTTACCTCCTTAAAGAGGGCCCGAACCTAGGTAAAAACATCGTGTCCCTTATCTCTTGTTACACATCAATTCAATCTCACATCTCGTCCCCCTAGCCAAGGTTTGCCAGTTTTACACCCGAGTTATGATACGCCCTATCACACATAAGCCTTGTTATATACTCCCTCCATTCTTAAATATAAGGTGTATTATTTTTTCAAAAAGCCAAACTTCTCAAACTTTGACCAAGTTTATTGACAAAAATATCAATATCTAAAATACGAAATCGTTATCACTAGATTCACCCTAAAATATATGTTTATATTATATATTACGTATTGTAAATATTTATATATTTTCCTATAACGTTGCTCAAACATAGACAACGGTTGACTTTTTGAAAAACTAATACACCTTATATTTAGGATCTGAGGGAGTATTCCTCAAAATAGCCACCATACCTACCTATGCTGGCATTTACAGAGTCATTTTGAGATATATTGCCATGCAACTTCCAGTGTTTCCGTTCACATGACTTCAGCATTCATTGTCATTTCTATTGCATTATGATAGAGCTGACATGATATTTGAGGTAAAGCCACCGTTCATCATTGTATAAATGTTACACTAGTGTCATTTCTCATACGTGCAGACCAAACAAACTAGCATAGCACTTTCATAGAATTATCCCAATGAGTAATTGTCCTAACAAATAGCGAAGGAGAGTATTTATGGAGACGTTTTTGTCACACACAATGTGTGCCAGCTCTTGTGTAAAGTACTATTTCATCTTCTGCAAAATATTGTTACTGTCCTGGTAAATAATAGACTATAAATGAAAGTAAAGAGAGTGTTTAAAGATGTCTACTAAATAACTTGTAACATCCCAAACTTTCTATTTGGAATGTTTTACAATTGTACCTAAGCATCTATGCATTTTTTTAATGTATGTGGTATTTGAATTTTCCTTGGTTTTAGATTTGAATATTATTTTTGGCACAAGATTTCAACCACAAAAATTTTCCTCACAATATACTTGGCAAACAAGTAAGAGAGGAGGTAACATGACATCCCAAATAAGAGTTAGTAGAAAACGAGTGCCAAAAATTTTAAAGGCAAAAGTTGGATTTTTATTGGATTTAAAAATAATATTTTTTTATGAAATTTTTATTTTGTGAAAAATAAAATGTCCATGCGGTGGGAAATATTTTTCTGATCATTTTGATATATAATAACTATATTTTTGGAAAAGGATTTAAATCCTTTTCTTATTTTTCTTTCATGTTTTTATTAAAAGGAAGCACATCGCTTTTATTTGGAATGCCACCTCGGCCCATTTGGAAATGAGACTCCGGCCCCATACCCCTTCTCCTACCTCACGATCTCCTTCCTTTCTCTGCTCAGGCCGAGCCTTCGAGGAAGGTTCCTCGCCGGATCCCGCGCCGATCTCCTCGAGCTTTCCCTCCCAGCGCCTCCCGTCGCCCTATAAATAATCCCCACCCCCTCCTCTCTCCATTTTTCCCAAGACCCGCACCCCTCCTTGCGTCTAGCCACCGCTCCCACCTCGCAAGAAGAACACCTCCGTCCGAGCCCCACGAGCACCTCTGCTGCCCCTAACGCGCCACCCCACCGCATCCTCACGCCGCCGGGACTCCCCACCGCCGGCCGCACCACCCCATTGCCGATTTCTACCACCGCAACCGCCTCCCCTCGCCGCCCTCGCCTTCAGCCAGGAGCAGCTCGCCGGAGTTCTTCCTGCAGCCAAGGTGAGCTTCCTCTCTCTCTCTCTTTTCTTCCCCACTGTAGGATTTCAGATCTGCGGATAGGATTAGATTAGAATACCTCTTCGGTTCAGTTAAATAAAACCGCGGTTTTATATAAGTTAAACTTTAACCGAAGGGTTTTCTTTAAATTGCAACGGTCCGCTAGTTAGCCTAAAACGCGCACAAATCTCAGCCACTCACAGCCTACCACGCAGGCTAGTTTATTTTTTCCTTTTTTCTGGTTTTAATTCTGACACAGATTGGAACCTGATTTTAGAATGCCTATAACTTTTATTGTATAACTCCAAATGAGGTGATTCTTTGTTCATTGAATCACAAATTTTATGTATTTTTTCTAGATATAAAATTTGATCATGTTTAAGAACTTAAATTTTGAATTTAAAAAGATTTGGTTTAAATCTTATTTTGTTAATATCTGGAGATTAAAAATAGATTTTTGGCTGATTATTTTTGCTACTAATCACTAGTGATCTTATTTATCAGTAGGTTTAATTACATAATTTTTAAGATATTTTTTCTTGGGGTTTTCAACAAAACAGATTCTGTTTTAGTTATTGTAAGACAATTTTTCTGTCTTATGTTCTAGCTACTTTTTGTTTGTTGTTTTATTTTGATTACTTGTTGTTGTGATGCTTATTGTGTGAAATTATTGTTTCGTTAGATCATCCGAAGTGCGAAGCTTGTTATCTAGAAGCGCTTGAGTTCGAAAGTTGTCAGCAAGCACTACTAGGGAAAACCCTAGTAGTAGCGCTGGTTTTAGCCTTAGTAGTAGCGTTGGGGCGAGCGCTACTACTAACGCGCTACAGCTAACTATCAACAGTAGTGCTGGATTGCAAGTGCTACTGGTATCTACGTTAGCAGTAGCGCTGGAATAAGTAGAGCGCTACTGCTAAGCCAGCTCTACTGCTAATATTCCTGTTTTTAATATTTAATTCGTATCGTATTTATGACCCCCTATATATTTGTGCATGCTTTATACAGTGGTTTCATCATATCGTAATAAATATGCATAATTTGCATCACATCATACACATAAAGTACTCCCTCCGTCTCAAAATTCTTGTCTTTATATACATCCATTTCTAGACAAAGCTAAGAAAAGAATTTTGGGACGGAGGGAGTATCATGTCATATAACTCATCATCATCTTACGTACTCATCTAACAACTCATCATCATCTTAATCATATACCAAATTATCATATGGTCCAGATAAAGTAAAACAGAGAAACATCATAATAGTCATCATATGACCTAATCGATCATGTCAAGTTAATATAAAGCACAATAACTTGTCTCTCATAAGACCTAGTCCTCCCTCTTAGGTATAATGTCATAAAACAGAATAACACCTGTGTCTCCATGATGAAGCACAGAGATCCAACGGTCTCCAACTTGTGGCTTGCGCTCCTTCTTTATTTCTCTCCATGCTTCAATTTGGAGCCTTTTTCATTTTGATTTGAGGTTACTAGGATATGGAGCATCGAACTCAGCTCTCAGCGGGCTTTTAATTTTCATTTGACCTTCTGGGTGCATCAACAGAGGCACTACATCATGTGGCAGTTGCTGTTGAAGAACATAATAATAACCTAGTTAGCAATGTAATCAACACCATTTATGCAATAGTAGAGCGTACTTAATTAGGAAACTCTTACCAAGATATTTCGGCGAATGTCATCCGGCCTCAACCTACGCACTAGTGGCATGTAAAATGTATAACTTCAGCCAATTCCAAAATTATACGGGAAGGTATCCCTAGAAACCAGAACACCAACAAGAAAGTAGAGAAGAACATCCTTCTCCTCCCAAGTTAGATGTGATCCACACGTGTAGTGTGCCATGTGAATTAATTTACGTAGTTCACTCAAAGAAACGAAATAAGATGTAAATTATAATTTAACAAATTTAGTATATGGATGAACACCAACTATTTATAAATATAGAATGCAAATTACTTGACAAATATGGCTGAGGAACTCACATGGAGGTAAAACAGGAAGCATATCGACAACCACCCAAATGTCGATGTTGCGTAGCATATTATCTTCAGGACGAAGATCGAAGGTTATTTACATACCCTCCTGAAATCCATATGCCTTGCAAAGATCTTCCCATTTTGGGCACCCAAATTCTGTTTGAAAAACTGAATTAAATACTTTGATAACAAATGTTTGACCATGTATAGTCCTCAGGTTAGCACTCCTCGTCTCAATTCTCTCGTGATCTTCGAAACCGAGCCTCTCCAACACATATCTTCTTGCATGGCAAGGGAGGAACATATCTCCACTCTTGTCAAGCTTCATGCTGAAAAACCTATCATCTCGCAGGTGAGGTGTGTCGCACATACCCCGACAATCGCGCAATATTCACAATCCCAACATTCATCGTCAGACATTTCCTGTTTTATTGTGGTAAATGTGTAAACAACAACCGTGACACTATATCGAAAGAATTGAACATCTATATATAAACATAAGCATTAATAATAAAAAGGGACCTATGTTTTGCCGGAATGTTGATTCATTACCCTTTCCGGCAATTCCCAAGCGCTCCACATGTCCTAGTTTCTAGCACTAGTCATGACAAAATTCACGAAAATTTTCAGCATCACCTTTGCTAAAAGTGGACATATGGAGCACCTGTAATTTGCCGGAACAGAAATGAATCAACATTCCGGCAAAACATAGGCCACTCAGACATTTCGGCAAAACTGAGAACAACTTAGGAAGCAAAAGTGAGAAACCATTGGTTGTCTAATTCCTCTCCAAAGGAATGATATTTGTAGCATTAACACCTAATGTGCATTAACATGTATGTGCCCTTTTCCTCTCCAGAGGAATGATACTTTTATGCGTTAACACCAACAAAAGGATGATATTTGTAGGTTAGTGAAATATGTATGTGCCCTTTTTCCTCTCCAAAGTTTAAATAAGTTGTTTGAAACCATTGGTTGTCTAATTCAAACCTAATGTGCCTACTTACATGAAATTTACAAACATGATTTTTTTCCTTCTTTCTAGTTAGCCTATCAAAAGAACGTCAACAAACATATCTTGATTTTCTTATTAACATGCATCTCAAGATGACATCTTGAACCGATGGCCCTAAAATCAAAATGGCAGCAGTCTTGGGGTGCCTAGAGCGGGAGGGGAGGGGTGCGGAGACGCCTGGAGGGGGGTGGGTGGCTTACCGAAGTAGGATGGGGAGGGGGCTTACCGGACAGAGAGAGGGGATGGGGGCTTACCAGAGCGGGAGGGGAGGTGGGAGGTGGTGAGGGTGAGGGAGGTGGCGACGATGACGACGACGGTGGCGAGGGAGGCGGCGGCAACGACGACGACGACGGCGGCGGCGAGGGAGGCGGCGACGGCTTGACATGGAGGAGAGAGGGAGTGGGGGAGTGGGGGAGATTTAGGAAATTTTTAGGCACAACTGGTGTTAACTCAACATAGCTGTAGCGGTGGGTTTAGGGGAGCTCTACTGCTATTGTACTTACGAGTAGCGCTTTTACCACTCCGGCGCTGCTACTACAGCTACTGCGGCTACGTCGTTGGGCCCCTTTTAGCAGTAGTGCTGGATGCTACGCATCGCTACTGATATTGCCCTTAGTAGTAGTGCAGGTTTAATTAGGAACGACGCTACTACTATAGCTACTGCGGGTGGCCTCGTTGGTTCGTGTTTATCAGTAGCACAGATTATGAGGCCTGCGCTATTGCTAAGGACATTAGCAGTAGCACTGCGTTGTTTCCAGGGCTACTCCTAAATAGCAGCAACGCTTTCTACATTCCAACGCTACTAATAGGCTCCTACCTATAAGGTTTTTCCTAGTAGTGAAGGAAAGTGACGTTGATCATATTTTACATATGGTTTTATATGCATAGTATTTCTACCTTTTTCACCCAATTGCATGCAAAGCATATACTTGGAAATTTGGATCTTGATATAGTATCATGTGGTAGGCACCCATCACCCTTGTTACTTGGCCCGGGACGATAAATTTTATTTTTCTATGCTTTTAGTAGTCGTGGTTTTTGTTGAGTGTTTATCACGAGTGTCGTGAGTACTTAATAATCAAGAACGGATATTTCAAGACTTTTCGAGACCTCGTGATGCAATACACCTCTGGGTGAAGGATGGTTCAGATGGGCTCCCTGGGGAAAACCAGCGGAGGGCCCGGGATGCATGGGGAAGTGCCATGACATCTTGCGGAAAGCTTCACCCATGCACGAAGAGATGGATGGATGCTTCAAGACCCAAGGCTTACCTTCACAGCCAAAAGTCATTATGGGCTCTGGCTTGGTTGGAGAATGTGGTGACTCTGGACGGGCGGTGCTACGAGATGTAGAAGAATAGTAGGATTGGATGGGCACCGACAGTGGCTCAGAGGAACCTGTTGAAAGACCATGTTTTGATCATCCGGTTCTCAAACACCTTGAAGTGTGAGGAATCCACCGGAGGCGATCAAATCTTGTGGGGAACGTGTGCAAAACTCTGTAGAGTACCCTAACGTAATCGATTAGCCGTGTCCACGGTCATGGACAACTTGAGCCGAAGGAACTGAAATTATCTGGCATTCTCAACACAAATAATATTAATGATGTGGGTATTATTGATAACTTGGGTATGACATATGGTTGGTGGAACCATCTGATTAACAACCAACAATGTAGTAAATTTTTTCTTTTAGCTCTTTCTTGTTGTAGGAGAAAACTTTGCTTTCCACTAAAATCTTATAGCCCCACCTTCCATATGTGCATCTAGTATAGATGATACTTTTTCACCTCTCTCTTTTGTGACTTGCTGGCATATTCAATATGCTGACCTACACGGTTGCAATGTGTCATGTTGCAGAGTACTTTTCCGACCAGGAGTGAGGTCACGATCTATGCTCAGTGATATCCCATGGAGTCAGATGGACTCAACAACTTTTGAAGCTTCCACTAGTCTTAATTTAGTTATCTCATGAGTTGGCCTTCAGCCTCTTTATTGTAATCATTATTGTAATAAAGTACTCGATATGAGATCCGGTTAGTAAAGTTGTGTGATTGAACTCTCGATATATACATTGATGTACTGTGTGTGTACCAGCATGATCTTGGGATGGTACGGAAACACCAAAGACTTGGCCGTTTCGGGTCGGGTCGCTACAGATATGGTATCAGAGCACACGCTAACCATAAGACATAACCTCTAGGATTGCAAAAGCCTTAGGAAGAAAACTATTTTTTCTTATATCTACAAATCTTCTATATTTCTCTTCTGCTCATTTCTGACTTCTCCGATCTTCCAATATTTTCTAGATGGCCACCTTCATCCCAGTTATGGTCACGGAGTTTTGCCAGCCCGACGCAACAATGGCCTTCGGAAAGGAGCTGGTGCAGATCACCAAGGACTTAAGGATTGCTCTACCAACCATCACCAGAAAACCTACATCGTCTTACCCGGCAGATGCACGCCACAGGATTGAGGTGCACATCCGTGGAAGAACTTTCGAGCCGCGCGTACAACCTGTGGACTTCGAGTTCATCGCACCCAGCTAGATTCTCGAAAGGGACATGGCGGTTCAGTGTGCACTCGGACGTATCAAGGAGGTGTACATAGGCTGTCCCATTTCACCGGACTTATTCACGGTCTCCCGGAGAGGAGAAGATGGAGACATCATCACGACCAAGACTAAAGAGGATCTCCTGTCCTATGCCCAGACCTTGGAGACACACATCGTGACTCTGGAGCTTCGTATAATCAAGGACACAAGGAAGATCAAGAAACTGTCGCTCTGCGAACTCGACCTCGAAGAGGAAGCCCAAGAAGCCCACTACGAGCATGAATTGGAGGTGAAGGACTTCCTGGAGAGGATCGAGAAGTTGAAGGCTCGCGTCGCATATGTGGAGGAAGAATTGGACATGGGCGAAAACCTTCACCCTGAAGGAGACATAGCCCCCTTGATCAGCAACGAGGAGGACTACGAAGCAAGCTCTACCGATGGACCCACCACCATGCTTTTCTGAGGAGGACACATAGACAAGTCCACCAATTTATCTTATCGTTAAACGTTTAGGCTGATATTTAGGTTATCGCAAACTTGTATCCCCGTATTTGAACCTTTGAGCTGATTAATAAATAAATGTGTGGTGTCATAATTGTTTGTTGCATTTCATATGGGTAGTGTATTTTATATTTAGATCCTTGTTCTATGCTAATCCCATCCCTCTAAAAACATCAGTTGCCTCCGAGACGTGGCCCTGCCTCCAATTTCCCACCGGAACTCAATCAGTTGATCCAACAACAGAATACCCTGATGTAGTTGATCATTCACAACCAGAACAATAACAACAACCATCATCCACCCCAGGCCGACAATCTCACCCGTTTTCTGAGGTTGAACCCTCCAACTTTCTCCAGCAGTGTTGTGTTGGAATTATGCCCTGGAGGCAATAATAAATATAGTTATTATTATAATTCCTGTATCAAGATAATCATTTATTATCCATTCTATAATTATATTGAATGAAGACTTATATACATGTATGGATACATAGACAAAACGCAGTCCCTAGCAAGCCTCTAGTTGGCTAGCCAGTTGATCAAAGATAGTCAGTGTCTTCTGATTATGAACAAGGTGTTGTTGCTTGATAACTGGATCACGTCATTAGGAGAATCACGTGATGGACTAGAACCAAACTAATAGACGTAGCATGTTGATCGTGTCATTTTGTTGCTACTGTTTTCTGCGTGTCAAGTATTTGTTCCTATGACCATGAGATCGTATAACTCACTGACACTGGAGGAATACTTTGTGTGTATCAAACGTCGCAACGTAACTGGGTGACTATAAAGATGCTCTACAGGTATCTCCGAAGGTGTTAGTTGAGTTAGTATGGATCGAGACTGGGATTTGTCACTCCGTGTGATGGAGAGGTATCTCGAGGCCCACTCGGTAATACAACATCACACACAAGCCTTGCAAGCAATGTGACTTAGTGTAAGTTGCGGGATCTTGTATTACGGAACGAGTAAAGAGACTTGCCGGTAAACGAGATTGAAATAGGTATACGGATACTGACGATCGAATCTCGGGCAAGTAACATACCGAAGGACAAAGGGAATGACATACGGGATTATATGAATCCTTGGCACTGAGGTTCAAACGATAAGATCTTCATAGAATATGTAGGATCCAATATGGGCATCCAGGTCCCGCTATTGGATATTGACCGAGGAGTCTCTCGGGTCATGTCTACATAGTTCTCGAACCCGCAGGGTCTGCACACTTAAGGTTCGACGTTGTTTTATGCGTATTTGAGTTATATGGTTGGTTAACGAATGTTGTTCGGAGTCCCGGATGAGACCACGGACGTCACGAGGGTTTCCGGAATGGTCCGGAAACGAAGATTGATATATAGGATGACCTAATTTGATTACCGGAAGGTTTTCGGAGTTACCGGGAATGTACCGGGAATGACGAATGGGTTCCGGGAGTTCACCGGGGGGCGGGGGGCAACCCACCCCGGGGAAGCCCATAGGCCTTGGGGGTGGCGCACCAGCCCTTAGTGGGCTGGTGGGATAGCCCAAGAAGGCCCTATGCGCCATAGGAAGAAAATCAAAGAGAAAAGAAAAAAAAAGAGGAGGTGGGAAAAGGGGGAAGGACTCCTCCTTCCAAACCTAGTTTGACTCGGTTTGGAAGGGGAGGGTTGCCCATCTTGGCTCGGCCGACCCCCTTGAGGGTCCTTGGACCCCAAGGCAAGGCTCCCCTCCTCCCCCTATATATACGGAGGTTTTAGGGCTGATTTGAGACAACTTTTGCCACGGCAGCCCGCCACATATCTCCACGGTTTTACCTCTAGATCGCGTTTCTGCGGAGCTCGGGCGGAGCCCTGCCGAGACAAGATCATCACCAACCTCCGGAGCGCTGTCATGCTGCCGAAGGACTCTTCTACCTCTCTGTCTCTCTTGCTGGATAAAGAAGGCCGAGATCATCGTCGAGCTGTACGTGTGCTGAACGCGGAGGTGCCGTCCGTTCGGCACTAGATCGTGGGACTGATCGCGGGACGGTTCGCGGGGCGGATCGAGGGACGTGAGGACGTTCCACTACATCAACCGCGTTCACTAACGCTTTTGCTGTACGGTCTACAAGGGTACGTAGATCACACATCCCCTCTCGTAGATGGACATCACCATGATAGGTCTTCATGCGCGTAGGAAAATTTTTGTTTCCCATGCGACGTTCCCCAACAGTGGCATCATGAGCTAGGTTCATGCGTAGATGTCTTCTCGAGTAGAACACAAAATTTTTTGTGGGCGGTGATGTGCGTTTTGCTGCCCTCCTTAGTCTTTTCTTGATTCCGCGGTATTGTTGGATCGAAGCGGCTCAAACCAACATTACTCGTACGCTTACGAGAGACTGGTTTCATCGCTACGAGTAACACCGTTGCTCAAAGATGACTGGCGGGTGTTAGTTTCTCCAACTTTAGTTGAATCGGATTCGACCGAGGAGGTCCTAGGATGAGGTTAAATAGCAACTCATATATCTCCGTTGTGGTGTTTGCGTCAGTAAGATGCGATCCTACTAGATACCCATTGTGACATCCTCGACTTTTGCTACAGTAGTGATTGTAATTAAGCTACAGTGATCACCCGCTAATGATGCCACGTCACCGCTAACTATAACAATGTTCTCGTGATGATTGAAACCGAATCATAGTTCGAAGCTTCGGGAGTAAGTCAAACATGAAAAGATCTTCGTGTTGTTGAGATAACAACGTCGGGGAGTTGTAAAGAGTCCCTAACAAATTATAATATCAAGTCGGGTACTTTTGGAATCGTTGATGATCCCGATATATTAAGAAAGGGGCTTCAACAAAATAAGTAAAGAGATATAGTAAATGAAGATAAATAAACAAAAGAAAGGACTAAGAGTATAAATAATAAACGATGAAAGAAAAGTAAATAAGAATAGAATAAAGAAAAAGGGATTAGAAGAAGTAATAATAATAATAATAAAAAAAGAGAGAAAACAAAATAAAAACAAAACAAAACAAACAAAAAAAACAAAAAAAGGAAGAAAGCCCCACCCCCCCCAGCCGGCCCAAACTGGGCCAAGTGGCCCAGCCGCCGCCCCCCCCAAACCCTAACGCCCTCCTGGCGCCACCCCCCCCACGCCAACTCCCTCCCCCCCCTGGGCGTCGCCGCCAGCCCCCCCCCTCGTGGGGGGCCCCACCCCCACGCCGCCACCTCTCCCTCCCCTCTCGCGTCTCTCTTTCTCTCTGCCCACGAGAGATCCTCCCCCACCGACACTCCCCCCCCCATCACGCCCCACGATCTCTCCCCTGCCGAGCCCCCCTCCTCTCCCAACTCCCACGTCGCCTCCTCCTCCTACCTCCCGTCGGCCCTCCCGCCGGCAGCCCCCCGACGGCCACCCCTCCCCGCCGGCAGCCCTCTACCCCGCCGGCCTCCTCCCTCCACCGCCTCCTCCTCCCCCACGGCCTCCTCCCCACCCCACGGCCCCCCTTCCTCCCCCGGTGGCCCCTCCCCTCGCCCCGCCGGCCGAGCCCCTCCTCCCCGCCGGCCGAGCCCCTCCCTCCTCGCCGGCGAGCCACCCAC
Source organism: Hordeum vulgare subsp. vulgare (assembly GCF_904849725.1). Lineage (NCBI taxonomy): Eukaryota > Viridiplantae > Streptophyta > Magnoliopsida > Poales > Poaceae > Hordeum > Hordeum vulgare. The sequence goes on from NC_058519.1 coordinate 632,065,818, forward strand.
CCCGCCGGCAGGGGGCCCCGGTTGCCTCGGCCTCCACCTCGTCGGCCACCTCGACCCCCCCCATCTCGGCGGCCGGCCCCTTCCGGGTGGTCCCTCTCCGGCGGCCCTCTCTACGGTGGCCGCCCCTCACCGCCGGCGGCTCCATCTCCGGGGGGCCCTCCTCACCGGCTCCTCCTCGCCGGCACACCCGTCTCCACCGTCTTCTACGTGCGAACTCCGGCTTCACCGGGCCGTCACGTCACCGTCGGTGAGCCCCTTCTCGGGCTCCTCCCACCGTGTCGATCTCCTCGCCGCCCCGGTTCCGTTCCGGCAAACGGGGCCTCGATCCGTCGAGGGTAGACTCCGGTAGGAGGATTTGAGTTTTTGGTTCCTCTAGGTGGTGTTAGAGAAAGTTGTTCTCTGTCTCTGTTAACAGAGAGAGGGAGATGAGTGTTGAGAGAAAAGATAAATGAAAAAGAATAAATGGTGTATTAGATGCGTATGTATGTATGTATGTATGAGATGTGATGTATGTATTTGTGTATTTGGGTATTTAGAGGAATACGGTATTTGCACGGATAGGTATCTAATAAAAATAAATGAGGAAATAACCTTAGGCCACTTACCGGTGGGGCCAATGCACCGCTGTCAATGACAGGGAGGCCCCACGCGATAATTAAAATTAATGTTTTTCTTAAATAAATAAATAAATAGATATATTAGTTAAAATAATTAATTAACATAATTAGAGTATGACACGTGGGTCCCTCGTTGAATTAATCTGATTAATAAATAATTAATCTTAATAAAAACTTGTGCCTATGACGTTCGGGACCCGCTGGTCAGTTGACCGGTCAAATGTGATGTCAGCCTGACATCGCGATGATGTCATAATAGGATTTTACTAAATCTTTTAAATCTGTTTTTAATTCTTAAATAATTAATAAAACTTTAAAAATTAATATTAAATAATCCGTAAGTCAGATCGAAATAATTTCAACATGAAAGTTGATCAGCAAAGCGAGACGAACCCGGATGCACGGTCCATTCGTCTGTCACGCGTCCCTAGCATAGCAAACATGGAACTTTTCCATCGTTTCCAGTATAACCGGTAGTAGCCCGAGACCCGGAAAATATCGTCAGATATTCTTCCGACCCGTCTATGACGGATGTTGCTGCGTTAGCTCATGTCTAGCCTGCATATTTTCATGTCATGCTTTGTGTTGCATCGGTGCTATTATTTATTGTTTCTTCCCCCTCTTCTTACCGGTAGACCCCGAGACTGACGCTGCTGCCGGGTACATCTACGACCCTGCCGATCAGTCCTTTGCCGCAGAGCAGCAAGGCAAGCAAACTCCCCTTGATCATTCCTATATCGCCTATGTCTTTCTTCCTACTGCTTGCATTAGTATTTTTGCTACTGTTGTAGTTAGCTCCTATATCTGATGCATAGCCTGTTTTTGATGAACTGCTACTTTCAGTCCTGTACCTTTAACCTGCTTAGTATAGGTGGAGCAGTCATCCCCTCTGACCCCGTAGTTCAGTTGCCCCGCTTGCTTTTCAATCTCGATCTCTGATCGACGAGCCAGACCCGACACAACACGTTCACCCCCCTGCGTTGTACGACGCTACAGGGATACTATCGGGTACCGAGGGTGACACCTCGCTAAGTACTCCTGATGATATCTCTGTAGTATAGCTAGTCGGTCGTGGTTATCGAGGGTGATTCCTCTTTCACCACTCCCGATGACGTCTCTGTCGTGCCACCCCGCGAGTGTGGGACCCCCGAGGGTGATTCCTCTAAGCCCACCTTGACGGGTACATCGTTCGGGATCCAACGAGGGTGATACCTCGGATTCCCCCCCCGATGTTACAACCACACAGTTACTCGACCATGTTACTGGGATCTTCGGTGATTAGTTGTAAGACGGGTGGATTCCCGCGAGACTGTGTTGTTGGCCTAATTAAAATGCTAATGGATTTGGGTATTTGATCTGGGTTGGTCGGAGACCTTTTCGCACTAACCGGCTACGCGGGAAGAATTATGGGTACTCGGCGTCGCGGTATCAGCCGAAGCTTTTCAGATGCCAGCAGTGTAGCGGCGCGCGCCCGAGTGGTCCCAAGATGCATCGCGCTTGTGATTAAGGGATGCTAGGACTGACGTCGGCCGCCCACGCCACGTGCAGGAGCATGAAGGGGAACTGGGCCCATGAACCCTTTGTGCTTAGGATTTAGACCGGCGGGCTGGCCTCTCTGATTAGTCTTAGGTGGGGCTGCGACGTGTCGATATTCCGAGGCCGGGCAGGACCCAGAAAAGTTTGTCCGGCCAGAGTGTTATCGAGCGTGACGGGACATGTGGTGCACCCCTGCAGGGATGAAAATTAACTATTCGGATAGCCGTGTCCACGGTTACAGGACGACTTGGAGTTGTGCCCCGATCTTATACAACTACAATTGTTACTTAACTGGAATTAGTTTGCCTCGGGATTGCTTCCTCGCAGGGAGTCGAGGGAGGATCTTTAGGCGTGACCTCACTTTATTATTGCTGCAACAATATGATTATTAATGTGTTACCCCCCCCCCCTGTTCTACTCTCGTCTATTGCTGCAAGACCCTGAAGATGCTAGTCTTCGATAGGACTAGGCTTTCTCTCTCTTTTCTCGCATTGCTGCAGACAGTCCACATATAACCCCCTTCTTTGATACTGATGCATAATTAGACTAGTGCTGATGTAAGACTTGCGAGTACTTTGGATGAGTACTCACCGCTGCTTTGCTCCCCCCTTGTTTTCCTTGATCCGCTTGCTGCGACCAGATGATGAAGCCCAGGAGATGGAGGTCCCCGCCGCCGACGACTGCTACCCCGACGGTGCCTACTACTACGTGGAGGCCGCTGATGATCAGGAGTAGTTAGGAGGTTCCCAGGCAGGAGGCCTCGCCTCGTTCGATCGTTGTATCTTTTGTGCTAGCCTTCTCTAAGGCACCCCATGTTTTATGTCTGTACTCAGATATTTGTTGCTTCCGCTGACTCGTGTGCTTTCGAGCTTTCGTATTCTAGCCCTCGAGGCCCCTGGCTTGTAATATGAAGCTGATGTTATTTTATTTGTGTCTAGAGTTGTGTTGTGATATCTCCCCGTGAGTCCTTGGGTTTGATCGTACGCATTTGCGTGTATGATTAGCGTACGATTAAGCCGAGGGCGTCACACCCATGGTCACCACGTAAAACATGCAACAACAAAATTAGAGGTCGTCTAACTTGTTTTTGCAGGGTATGCTTGTGATGTGATATGGCCAACGATGTGATATGATATATTGGATGTATGAGATGATCATGTTGTAATAGATAATATCGACTTGCACGTCGATGGTACGGCAACCGGCAGGAGCCATAGGGTTGTCTTTATACTATTGTTTGTGCTTGCAGATGCGTTTACTATTTTGCTAGGATGTAGCTTTAGTAGTAATAGCATGAGTAGAACGACAACCCCGATGGCGACACGTTGATGGAGATCATGGTGTGGCGCCGGTGACAAGAAGATCATGCCGGTGCTTTGGTGATGGAGATCAAGGAGCACGTGATGATGGCCATATCATGTCACTTATGAATTGCATGTGATGTTAATCCTTTTATGCACCTTATTTTGCTTAGAACGACGGTAGCATTATGTGGTGATCTCTCACTAAAATTTCAAGACGAAATTGTGTTCTCCCCGACTGTGCACCATTGCTACAGTTCGTCGTTTCGAGACACCACGTGATGATCGGGTGTGATAGACTCAACGTTCACATACAACGGGTGCAAAACAGTTGCGCACGCGGAACACTCGGGTTAAGCTTGACGAGCCTAGCATGTGCAGACATGCCTCGGAACACATGAGACCGAAAGGTCGATCATGAATCATATAGATGATATGATTAGCATGGGGATGCTTACCACTGAAACTATGCTCAACTCACGTGATGATCGGACTTGAGCAAGTGTAAATGGATCATGAACCACTCAAATGACTAGAGAGATGTACTTTTTGAGTGGGAGTTTAGCGAGTAATTTGATTAAGTTAAACTCTAATTATCTTGAACATAGTCTAAGTCCACTTTGAATATATTTGTGTTGTAGATCATGGCTCACGCGACAGTCACCCTGAATTTTAATACGTTCCTAGAGAAAGCTAAGTTGAAAGATGATGGAAGCAACTTTGTAGACTGGGCTCGTAATCTTAAGCTAATCTTACAAGCTGGGAAGAAGGATTATGTCCTTAATGCTGCGCTAGGAGATGAACCACCCGCTACGGCTGATCAGGATGTTAAGAACGCTTGGTTAGCACGTAAGGAGGACTACTCAGTAGTTCAATGTGCAGTCTTGTATGGCTGAGAACCAGGACTTCAACGTCGCTTTGAGCGTCATGGAGCATTTGAGATGTTCCAGGAGTTGAAGTTTATCTTTCCGAAGAATGCCCGGACCGAGAGGTATGAGACCTGCGATAAATTCTATGCTTGCAAGATGGAGGAGAACTCGTCTGTCAGTGAACATGTGCTCAAAATGTCTGGGTACTCAAACCGTCTAGCTGAGCTGGGGATTGAACTCCCGCAAGAAGCTATCATTGACAGAATCCTTCAATCACTGCCCCCAAGCTATAAAGGCTTTGTGTTGAACTACAACATGCAAGGGATGAACAAGTCTCCCGGTGAGTTGTTTGCGATGCTGAAAGTCGCAGAGTCTAAACTCCGTAAAGAGCATCAAGTGTTGATGGTGAATAAGACCACTAGTTTCAAGAGAAACGGCAAAGGAAAGAAGGGTAATTCAAAGAAGAGCGGCAAGCCTGTTGCCAATCCGACGAAGAAACCCAAAGCTGGACCTAAGCCTGAAACAGAGTGTTACTATTGCAAGGGTATGGGTCACTGGAAGCACAATTGCCCCAAGTATCTGGCTGATAAGAAGGCGGCCAAAGAAAAATCAGGTATATTTGATATACATGTTATTGATGTGTACTTAACCGGCTCTCGTAGTAGTGCCTGGGTATTCGATACCGGTTCTGTTGCTCATATTTGCAACTCGAAACAGGAACTGCGGAATAGACGAAGGCTGGCGAAAGATGAAGTGACGATGCACGTAGGAAATGGTTCCAAGGTTGATGCAATCGCCGTCGGCACAGTTTCACTTCATTTACCATCAGGATTAGTTATGAACTTGAATCATTGTTATTTAGTGCCTGCGTTGAGCATGAACATTATATCTGGATCTTGTTTATTGCGAGACGGTTACTCTTTTAAGTCAGAGAATAATGGTTGTTCTATTTCTATGAGTAACATATTTTATGGTCATGCACCCAATGTGAGAGGATTGTTCATATTGAATCTTGATAGTGATACACACATACATAACATTGAGACCAAAAGAGTTAGAGTTAACAATGATAGCGCCATATTTTTATGGCGCTGCCGCTTAGGTCATATTGGTATAAAGCGCATGAAGAAACTCCATGCCGATGGACTTTTGAAGTCACTTGACTTTGATTCACTTGACACGTGCGAACCATGCCTCATGGGCAAGATGACTAAAACTCCATTCTCCGGAACAATGGAGCGTGCAAGTGACTTGTTGGAAATCATACATACCGATGTGTGTGGTCCGATGAGCGTAGAGGCACGCGGCGGATATCGTTATTTTCTCACCTTCACTGACGATTTGAGTAGATATGGTTATGTCTACTTAATGAAGCACAAGTCTGAAACATTTGAAAAGTTCAAGCAATTTCAGAGTGAAGTTGAAAATCATCGTAACAAGAAGATCAAGTTCCTACGGTCTGATCGTGGGGGTGAATATCTGAATTTCGAGTTTGGTGCTCACTTAAGACAATGTGGAATTGTTTCACAGTTGACACCGTCTGGAACACCATAGCGTAATGGTGTGTCCGAACGTTTGTAATCATACTTTATTAGAGATGGTGCGATCTATGATGTCTCTTACCGATTTGCCGTTATCGTTTTGGGGTTATGCATTAGAAACAGTGCATTCACTTTAAATAGGGCACCATCTAAATCCGTTGAGACGACACCATACGAACTGTGGTATGGCAAAAGGCCAAAGTTGTCGTTTCTTAAAGTTTGGGGATGTGATGCTTATGTCAAAAAGCTTCACCCTGAAAAGCTGGAACCCAAAGCGGAAAGGTGCATCTTCATAGGTTACCCAAAAGAGACAGTTGGGTACACCTTCTATCTCAAATCCGAGGGCAAAGTGTTTGTTGCTAAAAACGGAGCTTTTCTCGAGAAGGAGTTTCTCTCGAGAGAATTGAGTAGGAGGAGGATAGAACTTGATGAGGTTGTCGAACCTCTCATCCCTCTGGATGGTGGCGTAGGGCAAGGGGAAACCTCTATCGTTGCGATGCCGGTTGAGGAGGAAGTTAATGATGATGATCATGAAACTCCGGTTCAAGTTTCTGTCGAACCACGCAGGTCGACGAGACCACGTGCTGCTCCAGAGTGGTACGGTAATCCCGTCTTGTCAATCATGTTGTTAGACAACAATGAACCTGCAAATTATGAAGAAGCAATGGTGGGCCCAGATTCCAACAAATGGCTAGAAGCCATGATGTCCGAGATAGGATCCATGTATGAGAACAAAGTGTGGACTTTGGAAGTACTACCTGAGGGCCGCAAGGCTATTCAGAACAAATGGATCTTTAAGAGGAAGACGGACGCTGACAGTAATGTGACCATTTATAAAGCTCGACTTGTGGCAAAGGGTTTTTCACAAGTTCAAGGAGTTGACTACGATGAGACATTCTCACCCGTAGCGATGCTTAAGTCCGTCAGAATCATGTTAGCAATAGTTGCATTTTTGGATTATGAAATCTGGCAGATGGATGTCAAAACGGCGTTCCTTAACAGTTTCCTTAAGGAAGAGTTGTATATGATGCAACCCGAAGGTTTTGTCGATCCTAAGAATGCTAATAAGGTGTGCAAGCTCCAGCGATCCATTTATGGACTGGTGCAAGCATCTCGGAGTTGGAACAAACGCTTTGATGAGGTGATCAAAGCATTTGGGTTTATACAAGTGGTTGGAGAATCTTGTATTTACAAGAAAGTGAGTGGGAGCTCTGTGGCGTTTCTAATATTATATGTGGATGACATATTGCTGATTGGAAACAACGTAGAGTTTTTGGAGAGCATAAAGGATTACTTGAATAAAAATTTCTCTATGAAGGACCTAGGAGAAGCTGCTTACATTCTAGGCATTAAGATCTACAGGGATAGATCAAAACGCCTCATAGGACTTTCACAGAGCACATACCTTGATAAAGTTTTGAAGAGGTTCGAAATGGAACAGTCCAAGAAAGGGTTCTTGCCAGTTTTACAAGGTACAAGATTGAGTAAGACTCAGTGCCCAGCAACTGATGAGGATAGAGAGCATATGAGCACCGTCCCCTATGCTTCAGCCATAGGTTCTATCATGTATGCAATGATGTGCACTAGACCGGACGTTAGCCTGGCCATAAGTATGGCACGCAGGTTCCAGAGTAATCCAGGAGTGGATCACTGGACGGCGGTCAAGAATATCCTGAAGTACCTGAAAAGGACCAAGGAGATGTTTCTCGTGTATGGAGGTGACGAAGAGCTCGCCGTAAAGGGTTACATCGAAGCAAGCTTTGACACAGATCCGGACGACTCTAAGTCGCAGACCGGATATGTATTTATTCTTAATGGGGGTGCGGTAAGCTGGTGCAGTTCCAAGCAAAGCGTCGTAGCAGATTCTACATGTGAAGCGGAGTACATGGCTGCCTCGGAGGAGGCTAAGGAGGGTGTCTGGATGAAGCAGTTCATGACGGATCTTGGAGTGGTGCCAAGTGCACTGAATCCAATAACCTTGTTCTGTGACAACACGGGTGCCATTGCCCTAGCAAAGGAACCACGGTTTCACAAGAAGTCCAGACACATCAAACGACGCTTCAACCTCATCCGCGACTACGTCGAAGGGGAGGACGTAAATATATGCAAAGTGCACACGGATCTGAATGTAGCAGACCCGCTGACCAAACTTCTTCCACGGGCAAAGCATGATCAACACCAGAACTGTATGGGTGTTAGATTTATTACAATGTAATTCGCATAATGATGTGAGGGCTAGATTATTGACTCTAGTGCAAGTGGGAGACTGTTGGAATTATGCCCTAGAGGCAATAATAAATATAGTTATTATTATAATTCCTGTATCAAGATAATCGTTTATTATCAATGCTATAATTGTATTGAATGAAGACTTATATACATGTGTGGATACATAGACAAAACGCTGTCCCTAGCAAGCCTCTAGTTGGCTAGCCAGTTGATCAAAGATAGTCAGTGTCTTCTGATTATGAACAAGGTGTTGTTGCTTGATAACTGGATCACGTCATTAGGAGAATCACATGATGGACTAGACCCAAACTAATAGACGTAGCATGTTGATCGTGTCATTTTGTTGCTACTGTTTTCTGCGTGTCAAGTATTTGTTCCTATGACCATGAGATCATATAACTCACTGACACCGGAGGAATACTTTGTGTGTATCAAACGTCGCAACGTAACTGGGTGACTATAAAGATGCTCTACAGGTATCTCCGAAGGTGTTAGTTGAGTTAGTATGGATCAAGACTGGGATTTGTCACTCCGTGTGACGGAGAGGTATCTCGGGTCCCACTCGGTAATACAACATCACACACAAGCCTTGCAAGCAATGTGACTTAGTGTAAGTTGCGGGATCTTGTATTATGGAACGAGTAAAGAGACTTGCCGGTAAACGGGATTGAATTATGTATACGGATACTGACGATCGAATCTCGGGCAAGTAACATACCGAAGGACAAAGGGAATGACATACGGGATTATATGAATCCTTGGCACTGAGGTTCAAACGATAAGATCTTCGTAGAATATGTAGGATCCAATATGGGCATCCAGGTCCCGCTATTGGATATTGACCGAGGAGTCTCTCGAGTCATGTCTACATAGTTCTCGAACCCGCAGGGTCTGCACACTTAAGGTTCGACGTTGTTTTATGCGTATTTGAGTTATATGGTTGGTGACCGAATGTTGTTCGGAGTCCCGGATGAGATCACGAACGTCACGAGGGTTTCCGGAATGGTCCGGAAACGAAGATTGATATATAGGATGACCTCATTTGATTACCGGAAGGTTTTCGGAGTTACCGGGAATGTACCGGGAATGACGAATGGGTTCCGGGAGTTCACCGGGGGGGGGGGGGGCAACCCACCCCAGGGAAGCCCATAGGCCTTGGGGGTGGCGCACCAGCCCATAGTGGGCTGGTGGGACAGCCCAAGAAGGCCTTATGCGCCATAGGAAGAAAATCAAAAGAGAAAAGAAAAAAAAAGATGAGGTGGGAAAAGGCGGAAGGACTCCTCCTTCCAAACCTAGTTGTACTCGGTTTGGAAGGGGAGGGTTGCCCCCCTTGGCTCGGATGACCCCCTTGAGGGTCCTTGGACCCCAAGGCAAGGCTCCCCCTCCTCCCCCTATATATACGGAGGTTTTAGGGCTGATTTGAGGCAACTTTTGCCACGGCTGCCTGACCACATATCTCCACGGTTTTACCTCTAGATCGCGTTTCTGCGGAGCCCGGGCGGAGCCCTGCCGAGACAAGATCATCACCAACCTCCGGAGCACCGTAACGCTGGCGGAGAACTCTTCTACCTCTCTGTCTCTCTTGCTGGATGAAGAAGGCCGAGATCATCGTCGAGCTGTACGTGTGCTGAACGCGGAGGTGTCGTCCGTTCGGCACTAGATCGTGGGACTGATCGCGGGACGGTTCGCGGGGCAGATCGAGGGACGTGAGGACGTTCCACTACATCAACCGCGTTCACTAACGCTTCTACTGTACGGTCTACAAGGGTACGTAGATCACACATCCCCTCTCGTAGATGGACATCACCATGATAGGTCTTCGTGCGCGTAGGAAAATTTTTGTTTCCCATGCGACGTTCCCCAACACGTTGAGCCCATTGTGGCAGATGATTGGCTCCGCAAGATGGAGAGGGAACTAATCACTGTTGGATGTAGTGAAGCTGAGAAGGTGCGCTTTACCAGCATCAACGTGAAGGCCCCGCAGCTGCATGGTGGGAGAACTACACCACCACATACCCCATCACTAGTGTGACTTGGCAGCAGTTCAAGCAAGCCTTCTGCACTGCTCATTTTTTTGCTGGAGCCATGAGTCTGAAGAAGCGTGAGTTTCACAACTTACACCAGGGAAATCGCTCGGTGGCTTAGTATGTTGATGAATTCAGCATGCTCGCCCGATATGCACCTCGAGATGTGGCCAATGATGCGGCTGATACGTCCATATTGCATCATGTTTTCGTGTTGATATTTATCGCTTCTTTGGCTGTTATTTCACTTCATGGTACTATTCTTATGCCCTTTCTCTCTTATTTTGCAAGGTTTACATGAAGAGGGAGAATGCCGGCAACTGGAATTCCGGCCTCAAAGTGGAGTAAAGTTGAGATACCTATTCCGCGCAACTCCAAACGCCGTAAAAATCAACGAGGATTTTTTTCCTGATTTATCAAAAATATTGGGCCCAAGAAGCGCCAAAGGGGGCGTGCAAGTGGCCACAAGCCTGCACGGCGCGGCCACCCCCCAGGTCGCGCCATGAGGGATTGTGGGCAGCCTGCAGGCTCACTTGCCCCCCTCTTTTGCTATATGAAGGGTTTCGTCCAGAAAAATAATCAGGGAGGAGCTTTTTCGTGGATTCGCCGCCGCCACGAGGCAGAACTTGAGCAGAACCAATCTAGACCTCCGGCAGGGCAATCCTGCAGGGGAAACTTCTCTCCCGGAGGGGGAAATCGTGGCCATCGTCATCACCAACACTCCTCTCATCGGAGGGGACTCGTCACCATCAACCTCATCATCAGCACCATCTCATCTCCAAACTCTAGTTCATCACTTGTAACCAATCTCCATCTCGCGACTCCGACTGGTACTCGTAAGGTTGCTAGTAGTGTTGAGTACTGTTTGTAGTTGATGCTAGTTGGATTACTTGGTGGAAGAGTTTATGTTCAGATCCTTGATGCTACTCATTACCTCTCTGGTCATGAATATGATTATGCTTTGTGAGTAGTTACTTTTGTTCCTGAGGACATGGGATAAGTCATGCTAATAGTAGTCATGTGAATTTGGTATTCGTTCGGTAATTTGATATGTTGTATGTTGTTTTTCCTCTAGTGGTGTTATGTGAACGTCGACTACATAACACTTCACCATTATTTGGACCTAGAGGAAGGCATTGGGAAGTAGTAAGTAGATGATGGGTTGCTAGAGTGACAGAAGCTTAAACCCTAGTTTATGCGTTACTTCGTAAGGGGCTGATTTGGATCCACTAGTTTAATGCTATGGTTAGACTTTGTCTTAATTCTTCTTTCGTAGTTGCGGATGCTTGCGAGAGGGGTTAATCATAAGTGGGATGCTTGTCCAAGTAAGGGCAGTACCCAAGCGCCGGTCCACCCACATATCAAACTATCAAAGTAACGAACACGAATCATATGAACATGATGAAACTAGCATGACAGAAATTCCCGTGTGTCCTCGGGAGCGTTTTTCCTCCTATAAGACTTTGTCCAGGCTTGTCCCTTGCTACAAAAGGGATTGGGCCACTTTGCTGCACCGTTGCTACTTTTGTTACTTGTTGCTTGCTACGAATGATCTCACCACACAATCACTTGTTATCGACAATTTCAGTGTCTGCAGATTTTACCTTGCTGAAAACCACTTGTCAGATCCTTCTGCTCCTCGTTGGGTTCGACACTCTTACTTATCGAAAGGACTACAATTGATCCCCTATACTTGTGGGTCATCAAGACTCTTTTCTGGCGCCGTTGCCGGGGAGTGAAGCGCCTTTGGTAAGTGGAACTTAGTAAGGAAGCATTCATATAGTGTGCTGAAATTTATTGTCACTTGTCACTATGGGTACTAATCCTTTGAGGGGCTTGTTCGGGGTATCTTCACCTCGAATGGAAGCACAAAGAGTTTCTCCTCATCTGCTGCACCTACTGAAAATAGTTTCTTTGAATTTCCTTCGAGTATGCTTGAGAAACTGCTAGCTAATCCTTTTACAGGAGATGGAACATTGCTACTGCGACAACAGACCTTCCCTGGCAACGGCGCCAGGAATCCTTCTGCTTCGGGCTATGCCTATTGGGACTTCCTTGGCAAATATGCAAAGGATTTCCCCGCGGCCTTGGAGCCTTGCGTTGGTGTTCCCTTGAAGAGGAAAGGGTGACGTAGCACAACGGCGGTAAGTATTTCCCTCAGTTTGAGAACCAAGGTATCGATCCAGTGGGAGGATCGCTTCAAGTCACAAGTACCTCCACAAACACAAAGAGCTTGCACCCAACACTATGAAGGGGTTGTCAATCCCTTATATATTGTTTGCAAAGTGAGAACTGAAAGCAAAAAGTAACAAAACAAAGTAAAAGTGAAAGTGGAGACGATAGTTGTGAATAGACCCGGGGGCCGTAGTGTTCACTAGTGGCTTCTCTCATGAAAGCAAGTAGACGGTGGGTGAACGAATTACTGTCGAGCAATTGATAGAACCGCGCAAAGTCGTGACGTTATCTATGGCAATGATTATATCTATAGGCATCACGTCAAAAACAAGTAGACCGATACTTTCCACATCTACTACTATTACTCCACACGTCGACCGCTATCCAGCATGAATCTAGTGTATTAAGTTCAAAAGAACAGAGTAACGCCTTAAGGAAGATCACATGATGTAGATGGACAATCTCAAATCTATGATGAAAACCCATCTTGTTACCCTTGATGGCAACAACACGATGCGTGCCTTGCTGCCCCTTCTGTCACTGGGAAAGGTCACCGCACGGTATGAACCCAAAACCAAGCACTTCTCCCATTGCAAGAATCATAGATCTGTTGGCCAAACAAAACACAAGACTCAGAGAGACTTACAAGGATATCAAATCATGCATATGAGAAATCAGCAAAGACTCAAATATAATTCATAGATAATCTGATAACAAATCCACAATTCATCGGATCTCGACAAACACACCGCCAAAGAGGATTACATCAGATAGATCTCCATGAAGATCATGGAGAACTTTGTATTGAAGATCCAAGAGAGAGAATAAGCCATATAGCTACTAACTACGGACCCGTAGGTGTGAAGTAGACTACTCACTAGTCATTGGAGAGGCGATGATGTTGATGTAGAATCCCTCCAACTCCAAAGTCCCCTCCGGTAGGGCACCGGGAAGGGTCTCCAGATGAGTTCTTGTGGAAACGGAAGCTTGCGGCGGTGGAAAAGTGTTTTCGTGGATGCCCTAATTTTTTCTGGGATTTTAGGGAACATATAGGCGAAAGAGCTAGGGCAGACGAGCTCCAGGGAGGCCACAAGCCTGGTAGCCGCCGACCCCCCTGGTGACGGCTACATGGCTTGTGGGCCACCTGTGGCTCTCCTGCCTTGGCCCTCAAGTCCCCCGATCTTCTTTTGTTCTGGAAAAATTTATTTCGAGGATTTTATTCCGTTTGGACTCCATTCCAAAATCATATCTGAAAAGAGTCAAAAACACAGAAAAAACAGGAACTCGCACGTGGCACTGAATTAATAAGTTAGTCCCAAAAAAGATATAAAAGGTACATAAAACATCCAAAGTTGACAAGATAACAGCATGAAACCATCAAAAATTATAGATACGTTTGAGACATATCAAGCATCCCCAAGCTTAACTCCTGCTCGTCCTCGAGTAGGGAAATGATAAAGAATGAATTTTTGATGCTTTCATGCTACCTAGCATAGATGTCCTTTGTAACTCCTCTTATGTGACATGAATGTTCACATCCATTAGATTCAAAACAATAGTTTGCTATTGACGTGGAGACAATAATACTTCAAGCAAACTAGTAAGGTAATCATGAATTTTCAAAATAACAAGGCCAAAAGAAAGTTATCCCTAAAAAATCTTATAGTCTGGCTATGCTCTATCATCCTTGCATACTGAATTTAAATCATGGACAACTTCGGTATTGGCCAAGTAATTGTTTTCACACTTTTACTTTCTCAAACCTTTTCAACTCTCACGGAATACATGAGCGTGAGCCATGGTTTTAGCACTATAAGTGGAATGGAGTGTGGTGGAGGTTGCAAGATAAACAAGGAGAACATGGTCACATTAACTAGGCATATCAATGAGCTATGGAGATGCTCATCCATAGATATCAATGTGAATGAGTAGGGATTGCCATTCAAATGATGCACTAGGGCTAAGAGTATGTGAAAGCTCTTAAAGAAAACAAGTGGGTGTGCATCCAACTTGCTTGCTCATGAAGACCTAAGGCAAATTTGAGGAAGCCTATCATTGGAATATACAAGCCAAGTTATATAATGAAAATTTCCCACTAGCTATATGGTGGTGACAAAACGATAGACTCTCAATCATGAAGATCATGGTGCTTAATAAGCACAAGTGTGGAAGGATAGTAGCAATGAATTTTTTATTTTGTGAAAAATAAAATGTCCACATCGTGGGAAATATTTTTATGATCATTTTGATATATAATACCTATATTTTCGAAAAAGGATTTAAATCCTTTTCTTATTTTTCTTTCCTATTTTTATTAAAAGGAATCAAATCGCTTTTATTTGGAAAACCACCTAGGCCCATTAGGAAATCCGAATCCGGCCCGATACCCCTTCTCCTACCTCTCAATCTCCTTCCTTTCTCTGCTCAGGCCGAGCCTTCCAAGAAGGTTCCTCGCCGGATCCCGCGCCAATCTCCTCGAGCTTTCCCTCAAACCGCCTCCCGTCGCCCTATAAATAATCCCCAGCCCCTCCTTTCTCCGTTTTCCCCAAGACCCACACAACTCCTTGCCTCTAGCCACAACCCCCAACTCGCCGGAAGAGCACCTTCGGCCGAGCCCCAGGAGCACCTCTGCAACCTCTGCCGCGCCACCCCAGCGCCTCCTGACGTCGCCGGGACTCCCCACCGCCGGCCACACCACCCCACTACCGATGTCTACCACCGGAACCGCCTCCCCTCGTCACCCTCGCCTTCGGCCAGGAGCAGCTCGCCGGAGTTCTTCCTCAAGCCATGGTGAGCTCCCACCACCGTAGGATTTTAGATCTGCGGATATGATTAGATTAGAATACCTCTCCGGTTCACTTAAATACAACCGCAGTTTTCTATTAGTTAAACTTTAACTGAAGGGTTTTCTTTAAATTGCGATGGTCTGCTAGTTATCCTAAAACGCGCACAGATCTCACCCACTCACAGCCTACCACGCAGCTTATCTTATTTTTTCCTTTTTTCTGTTTTTAATTCTGTGACAGATTGGAACCTGATTTTAGAATGCCTATAACTTTTATTCTATAACTTCAAATGAGGTGATTATTCTTTCATTGAGTCACAAATTTTATGTATTTTCTGTAGATATAAAATTTGACCATGTTTCAGAATTTAAATTTTGAATGTAGATAGATTTGGTTTAAATCTTGTTTTGTTAATATCTAGAGTTTAAAAATAGATTTTTAGTTGATTCTTTTGGCTACTAATCACTAGTGATCTTATTTAAAAGTAGGTCTAATTTCAGAATTTTTAGGATATTTTATCTTGGGGTTTTCAACAAAACAGATTCTATTTTAGTTCTTGTAAGACAATTTTACTCTCTTATGTTCTAGCTACTTTTTGTTTCTTGTTTTATTTTGATTACTTGTTGTTGTGATGCTTATTGTGTGAAATTATTGTTTCGTTAGATCATCCGGAGTGAGAAGCTTGTTATCTAGAAGCGCTTGAGTTCGATAGTCGTCAGCAAGGCAAGTCAGGTTGATCATATTTTACCTATGGTTTTATATGCATAGTAGTTCTACCTCTTTCACCCAATTGCATGCAAATTAGGTACTTGGAAATTTGGATCTTCATATAATATCTTGTGGCAGGCACCCATCACCCTTGTTACATGGCCCGGGACGATAAATTTTATTTTGCTATGCTTTTAGTAGACGGGGTTTTGGTTGAGTGTTTATCATGAGTATTGTGAGTACTTAATAATCGAGACATCGTGATGCAATACACCTCTGGGTGAAGGATGGTTCAGATGGGCTCCCTGGGGAAAACCAGCGGAGGATCCAGGATGCATGGGGAAGTGCCACGACATCTTGCGGAAAGATTCACCTAGGCACGAAGAGATGGATGGATTCCTCAAGACCCAAGGCTTACCTGCACAACCACAAGTCATTATGGGCTCTGGCTTGGTTGGACAACGTGGTCACTCTGGACGGGCGGTGCTATGAGATGTAGAAGAACGGTAGGATTGGATAGGCACCGACAGTGGCTCAGAGGAACCCGTTGAAAGACCATGTTTTGATCATCCGGTTCTCAAACACCTTGAAGTGCGAGGAATCCACCGGTGGCGATCAAATCTTTGGGGAACGTGTGCAAAACTCTGTAGAGTACCCTAACCTAATCGTTTAGCCGTGTCCACAGTCATGGACAACTTGAGCCGAAGGAACTGAAGTTATCTGGAATTCTCAACACAAATAATATTAATGATGTGGGTATTATTGACAACTTGGGTATGAGAAAATTTTGCTTTTAGCCTTTTCTTGTTGTAGGAGAAAACTTTGCTTTTAGCCTTTTCTTGTTGTAGGAGAAAACTTTGCTTTTCACCAAAAACTTATAGCCCCACCTGCCATATATGCATATAATATAGATGATACTTTTTCACCTCTCTCTTTTGTGACTTGCCGGCATATTCAATATGCTGACCTACACGACTGCAACGTGTCAAGTTGCAAAGTAGTTTTCTGACCAGGAGTGAGGTCACGATCTACGCTCGGTGATATGCGTGATACGTCTCCAATGTATCTATGATTTTTGATGGTTTCATGCTATTATCTTGTCAAACTTCGGATGTTTTGTATGCCTTTTATATCTTATTTGCGACTAACTTATTAACTCAGTGCCAAGTGCCAGTTCCTGTTTTTTCCGTGTTTTTGACCCTTTTTAGAGGAGGATTTTAAATGGAGTCCAAACGGAATGAAACTTCCAAAAAGATGTTTTCCAAAACAGAAGAAGATCGGGGAGCGTGAGAACTAGGGCAGGGGGCCACCAGGGACCCCACAAGCCCCTAGTCGTGGCCAGGGGGGCCCGCGCCTCCCAGGCTTGTGGGCTCCCTGGGCCTCCTCTTCCCTAGGTTTTCCGCCTATATATTCCAGAAAAAATCAAGAGATCATCGAAAGTACTTTTCCGCCGCCGCAAGCTTCTGACTTCGCAAGATCCCATCTGGGGCACATTCTGGTGCCCTGCCGGCGGGGGATTCGGATACGGAAGGCTTCTTCATCAACACCATGACCTCTCCGATGATGCGTGGGTAGTTCATCATAGACCTATGGGTCCATACAAAGTTCTCCATGATCTTCATGGAGATCTATCCGTTGTAATCTTCTTTTGCGGTGTGTTTGTCGAGAGCCGATGAATTGTGGATTTATGATCAGATTATCTATGAATCTTATTTGAGTTTCTTCTGATCTCTTAAATGCATGATTTCATATCCCTGTAATTCTCTTCGAGTTGTGGGTTTTGTTTGGCCAGCTTGATCTATGATTCTTGCAATGGGAGAAGTGCTTGGTTTTGGGTTCATACCATGCGGTGACCTCACCTAGTGATAGAAGGGGTAGCAAGGCACGTATCGTGTTGTTGCCATGAAGGTTAAAAAGATGGGGTTTTCATTATTGGTTTGAGTTTATCCCTCTACATCATGTCATCTTCCTTAAGGCGTTACTCTGTTCGACATGAACTCAATACACTAGACGCATGCTGGATAGTGGTCGATGTGTGGAGTAATAGTAGTAGAGGTAGAAAGTATCGGTCTACTTGTCTCGGACGTGATGCCTATATGTATTATCATTGCCTTAGATATGGTCATGACTTTGCGCGGTTCTATCAATTGCTCGACAGTAATTTGTTCACCCACCGTAATATTTGCTATTTTGGGAGAAGCCTCTAGTGAACACTATGGCCCCCGGGTTGACTCCACACTATATTTTCAGCCTTACTCTTTTACTTCGTTGCACTTTCCGCCTTCAGATCTCACTTTGCAATCAATCTTGAAGGGATTGACAACCCCTTTATAGCGTTGTGTGCAAGCTCATTTTTGTTTGCGCAGGTACTCTGGACTTGACGAGATTCTCCTACTTGATTGATACCTTGGTTCTCAAACTGAGGGAAATACTTACTGCTCCTGTGCTGCATCACCGTTTCTTCTTCCAGGGAAAAAACCAACGCAAGCAAGTCTCCGTCAACGTGTCAATTTTTTGCGCTGTTGTTTGAGAAGTAGCAAGAAGAATTTCTAGCACCGTTGCCGGGGACGATCAAGTCAAGAACTCATCCAAGTAAGTGTCGCAAACTCATCTCTTGCATTTACTTTTTTTCCTCTCGTTTCCTCTCCCCCCACTAGTGCGGAGTCATACGAAATCAATGCCTCTTTGCTGAATCTTGTTATGAAAGAGCAATTTTCTGGCCTTCCTAGTGAAGATGCCGCATCCCATCTTAATAACTTCATTGAGCTTTGCGATATGGAAAGGCATAAAGATGTGGATAATGATGTGATTAAATTGAAGCTTTTTCCTTTCTCGTTGCGAGATCAAGCAAAAACTTGGTTTTCGTCTTTGCCCAAAAATAGTATAGATTCTTGGGATAAGTGCAAAGATGCTTATATATCCAAGTATTTTCTGCCAGATAAGATTATCTCTCTACGTAACGATATCATGAATTTTAAGCAACTTCATCATGAACATGTTGCACAATCTTGGGAGAGAATGAAATTGATGATTAGAAATTGTCCCACTCATGGCTTGAGTCTTTGGATGATTATAAAAATCTTCTACGCTGGCTTGAATTTCGCTTCTAGAAATATCTTGGGCTCCGCCTCGGGTGGAACGTTCATGGAAATCACGTTAGGGGAAGCCACAAAACTCCTAGACAATATCATGACGAACTACTCTCAATGGCACACTGAAAGGTCACCTACTAGTAAGAAGGTACACGCTATAGAAGAAATTAACTCGTTGAGTGCTAAGATGGATGAGTTAATGAATTTGGTTGCTAGTGGAAGTGCTCCTTTAGATCCTAATGATATGCCCTTGTCTTCCTTGACTGAGAGTAGCAACGCTAGCTTGGATGTTAATTTTGTTGGTAGGATTAATTTTGGCAACAACAATGCTTTTAGATGAAACTATGTTCCTAGGCCTTTTCCTAGTAACCCCTCTAATAACTTTGACAACTCCTACAGCAATACTCATGGAAATTAAAATAGATTACACTCTGATCTAGAGAGTAATATCAAAGAGTTTATCAACTCGCAAAAGATTTTCAATGCGTCCATAGAGGAAAAACTACTCAAAATTGACGATTTGGCTAAGAGCGTTGATAGAATGTCTAGTGATATTGATGCATTGAAAGTTAGATGTGATCCTCCCAAGATCAATATGGATTAAACTTTGAAAGCTATGCGTGTTTCCATGATTGAGAGCAAAGAAAGAACCGCCCAAATTCGTGCTAGACATGAATGGCTTGAAAAGGCGTGTTCTCGTGATGAGAATCACGAAGATCTTAAAGTGCTTGGTGTGGCTCACATTGAATCTTTGTTTTCTTGTGTCAAACCCAATGATGATGGGGCTGGATATGAATCCACTTTGGTTGAAAAACACCCCAATGATTCGGAGTCCATCTATCTTGATGCTAAAAGCATTGAAAG
Source organism: Hordeum vulgare subsp. vulgare (assembly GCF_904849725.1). Classification (NCBI taxonomy): domain Eukaryota; kingdom Viridiplantae; phylum Streptophyta; class Magnoliopsida; order Poales; family Poaceae; genus Hordeum; species Hordeum vulgare. Next base: position 632,085,560 of record NC_058519.1, read on the forward strand.
TGGAGTAGAAGATATTAAAACTTTGAGTAGTAATGAAATTACTACTTTGGATTTCAAGGAATTAAATTATGATAGTTGCTCCTTGATCGAATGCATTTCCTTGATGCAATCCATGCTAAACTGTCCACACGCTTATAGCCAAAACAAGGCCTTTACCGATCATATCGTCGAAGCTATGATAAAATCTCTTGAAGAGAAACTTGAATTGGAAGTATATATCCCTAGAAAGCTTCATGATGAGTGGGAACCTACTATAAAAATCCAAGTCAAAAACTACGAATTCAATGCTTTGTGTGATTTGGGTGCTAGTGTTTCCGCGATTCCAAAGTCTTTATGTGATGTTCTCGGTTTTAATGAGATTGAAGAGTGTTCTCTTAATTTGCAGACTCTACTGTCAAGAAACCCATGGGAAGGATCAATGATGTTCTTATTATTGCAAATATGAACTATGTACCCATGGATTTCATTGTGCTTGACATTGATTGCAATCCTACATGGCCTATTATTCTTGGTAGACCTTTCCTAAGGACTATCGGTGCTATCATCGATATGAAGGAAGGGAATATTAAATTTCAATTTCCATTAAAGAAGGGCATGTAGCACTTTCCTAGAAAGAAAATAAGATTGCCTTATGAATCCATGATGAGGACCACTTATGGTTTGAGCACCAAAGACGACGATACGTGATTTTATCCCCTTATGCCTAGCTAAGGGCGCTAAACAATAGTGCTTTTTGGGAGGCAACCCAATGAATTTATCTTTTCCTTTCTATTTTGTTGCGTCCACACCATCATAATTTTGTTATGATTGTGTTTTTTGTGCTTCTTTTTGTGTTTGAGCCAAGCAAAACCTTTCTGACTAGTCTTGGTGATGGTTGTTTGATCCTGCTGGAAAAATACAGAAACTTTTTGCTCACGAGATGATTTTTCATTTTTATTCAGAAATAGCTTTTGAGTTGATTATTTTTTCTGCTGGTTGATATACCTTTTGCCTAGGCATTCGTAATTGTTCATAATTTTTTAGGTACCAGAAGTATACAGATTGCTACAGATTGGTTTGTTTTTGAGAGATTCTGTTTTTGTTGAGTTGGTTGCTTGTTTTGATGAAACTATGGATAGTATTGGGGGGGTACTAGCCATGGAAAAGTGAGAATACAGTAGCCTAACACCAATATAAATAGAAATCAAGATTGCTACAGTACTTAAAGGGGTGGTAGTTTGTTTTCTTGTGCTAATGATATCACGAGTTTCTGTTTAAGTTTTGTGTTGTGAAGTTTTCAAGTTTTGGGTGATGTTCTCATGGACAAAAAGATAAGGAGTGGAAAGAGTTCAAGCTTGGGGATTCCCAAGCCATCCCAAGCCAAAATGCAAGGACGCCAAAAAGCCTAAGCTTGGGGATGCTCCGAGAAGGCATCCCCTCTTTCGTCCTCAATCCATCGGTAACATTACTTGGAGCTATATTGTTATTCACCACATGATATGTGTTTTGCTTGGAGCGTCTTGTATTGTAGGAGTCTTTTATTTTTGTTGTGTCACAATCATCCTTGCTGCACACCTTCTGAGAGAGACATGCACACATCGTGATTTTGCTAGAATGCTCACCATGCTTCACTTATATCTTTTGAGCTAGATAATTTTGCTCTATGTGCTTCACTTAGATCTTTTAGAGCACGGCGGTGTGTGACTTGGTAGTTGGCTTATGCTATGAAAGTAGTCCCAAAGGTGATAGGTACCCATATAGGATAAAAAACCTCCATCTTCATGTGCATTGAGTAGGAAGAGAAGTCTTGATTCCTCTCAATTACTTTTGAGACGTGGATTTGGTAATATTAAGAGTCATGTTAGTAGGGTGTTGTGAATCTAGAAATACTTGTGTTGAAGTTAGTGATTCCCGTAGCATGCACGTATGGTGAACCGCTATGTTAGGAAGTCAGAGCATAATTGATCTATTGATTGTCATCCTTTGTGTTGAGGTCGGGATTGCGCGATGGTTAACACCTACCAACCGTTCCCCTAGGAGTATGCGTTTAGCACTTTGTTTCGATTACTAATAAAAACTTCCACAACAAGTATGAGAGTTCTTCATGACTAATGTGAGTCCATGGTATAGATGCAATTTCACCTTCCACCATTTCTAGCCTCTCTAGTGACGCGCAACTTTCTCCGGTGCACAATTCTACCATATGCCTTCCTCAAAACAGCCACCATACCTACGTACTATGGCATTTTTATAGCCATTCCGAGATATATTTCCATGCAACTCCCACCGTTCCGTCTCATCACTTGTGCCGTCACTCTCATATTGCCATTGCATGATCGTAAGATAGCTAGCGAGATGTTTCAACTTCATACTCCAAGCTAGATCGTTGCACATCCTGGTACACTTCTGGAGGCATTTCCTATAGAGTCATCATCGTTCTTTGAGCTGTGAGTAAATAAAAGTGTGATGATCATCATTATTGAAGCATTGTCCCCTGTGAGGAAATAAAAAAAATGAGGCTAGAGAGCCCAAATAAAAAAAAGAAAAAAAAGAGGCCTAAGTGCCCAAATAAATAATAAATAAAAAAGAGAGAGAAAGAGAGAAGGGACAATGCTACTATCTTTTTCCACACTTGTGCTTCATAGTAGCACCATGTTATTCATGATTGAGAGCCTCTTGCTTCGTCACCACCTTATGCTAGTGGGAATCTTTACTATATAACTTGGCTTGTATATTCCAGTGATGGGCTTCCTCAAATTGCCCTAGGTCTTCATGAGCAAGCAAGTTGGATGCACACCCACTAGTGCTTCCTTTTGAGCTTTCACATACTTATAGCTCTAGTGCATCCTTTGTATGGCAATCCCTACTCATTCACATTGATATCTATTAATGGGCATCTCCATAGCCCTTTGATACGCCGAGTCAATGTGACCATCTCCTCATTTTTGTCTCACAACCACCACCACACTCTATTCCACCTATATTGCTCTAACCATGGCTCACGCTCATGCATTGCGTGATAGTTATAAAAAGTTTGAGAAAGTAAGAGTGCGAAAACAATTACTTGGCCAATACCGGTGTTCTGCATGATTTACATTCGTTGTGTGAGGATGATGGAGCATAGCCAGACTACATGATTTTGTAGGGATAACTTTCCTTGGCCTTGTTATTTTGAAAGTTCATGATTACCTTGCTAGTTTGCTTGAAGTATTATTGTTTTCATGTCAATAGCAAACTATTGTTTTGAATTTTACGGATCTGAACATTCATGTCACACGAAACAAGTTGCAAAGGACAACTATGCTAGGTAGCATTCCACATCAAAAATTCAGTCTTTATCACTTTCCTACTCGAGGACGAGTAGGAGTTAAGCTTAGGGATGCTTGATACGTCTCCAACGTATCTATAATTTTTGATGGTTTCATGCTATTATCTTGTCAAACTTTGGATGTTTTGTATGCCTTTTATATCTTTTTTGGGACTAAATTATTAACTGAGTGCCAAGCGCCAGTTCCTGTTTTTTGTGTGTTTTTGACCCTTTTCAGAGGAGGATTTTGAACGGAGTCCAAACGTAACGAAACTTCCAAAAAGATTTTTTTCGAAATAGAAGAAGATCGGGGAGCCTGACAACCAGGGCAGGGGCCACCAGGGACCCCACAAGCCCCCTAGCCGCGGCCAGGGGGCCCGCGCCTCCCAGGCTTGTGGGCTCCCTGGGCCTCCTCTGCCCTAGGATTTTCGCCTATATATTCCCATAAATTCCAGAAAAAATCAAGAGATCATCGAATGTACTTTTCCGCCGCCGCAAGCTTCTGTCTCCGCAAGATCCCATCTGTGGCACGTTCTGGTGCCCTGTTGGAGGTGGATTCGGATACGGAGGGTTTCTTCATCAACACCATGACCTCTCCTATGATGCGTGAGTAGTTCACCATAGACCTACAAGTCCATAGCTAGTAGCTAGATGGCTTCTTCTCTCTCTTGCATCTTCAATACAAAGTTCTCCATGATCTTCATGGAGATCTATCCGATGTAATCTTATTTTGCGGTGTGTTTGTCGAGATTCAATGAATTGTGGATTTATGATCAGATTATCTATGAATCTTATTTGAGTTTCTTCTGATCTCTTATATGCACGATTTCATATCTTTGTAATTCTCTTCGAGTTGTGGGTTTTGTTTGGCCAGCTTGATCTATGATTCTTGCAATGGGAGAAGTGCTTGGTTTTGGGTTAATACTGTGCGGTGACCTCACCCAGTGACAGAAGGGGTAGCGAGGCACGTATCGTGTTGTTGCCATCAAGGGTAAAAAGATGGAGTTTTCATCATTGGTTTGAGTTTATCCCTCTACATCATGTTATCTTACTTAAGGCGTTGCTCTGTTCGTCATGAACTCAATACACTAGATGCATGCTGGATAGCAGTCGATGTCTGGAGTAATAGTAGTAGATGCAGAAAATATCGGTCTACTTGTCTCGGACGTGATGCGTATATGTATGATCATTGCCTTAGATATCATCATGACTTTGCGCGGTTCTATCAATTGTTCGATAGTAATTTGTTCACCCACCGTAATATTTGCTATTTTGAGAGAAGCCTCTAGTGAACACTATGGCCCCCGGGTCTACTCCACACTATATTTTCAGCCTTACTCTTCTACTTCGTTGCACTTTCCGCCTTCAGATCTCACTTCGCAATCAATCTTGAAGGGATTGACAACCCATTTATAGCGTTGGGTGCAAGCTCGTTTGTGTTTGCGCAGGTACTTTGGACTTGACGAGATTCTCCTACTCGATTGATACCTTGGTTCTCAAACTGAGGGAAATAATTACTGCTCCTGTGCTGCATCACCCTTTCCTCTTCAAGGAAAAAAAACCGACGCAAGCAAGTCTCCGTCAACGTGTCAATTTTTGGCGCTGTTGTTTGAGAAGTAGCAATGCGCTGGAGTCAGATGGACTCAACTACTTTTGAAGCTTCCGCTAGTCTTCGTTTAGTTATCTCACGAGTTGGCCTTCAACCTATTTATTGTAATCATTATTGTAATAAAGTACTCGATATGAGATCCGATTAATAAAGCTGTGTGATTGAACTCTCAATATATACATTGATGTACTGTGTGTACCAGCATGATCTTGGGATGGTACGGAAACACCAGAGACTTGGCCGTTTCAGGTCGGGTCGTTACATAATAAAATTAAATAACAAGTACTTAAACGATAAATGGTGTTTCCTGCAATGAAGAGATCAGGTGCAGAGAGATTTTAGTTCAGGGTAAGAATATATGAATTTTTCTAGTGCGGCTGTAATTACAGTGACCTTGTATTCTATGTATAGTATTTTAAATAAACTTTCTATAGGCGATTCTTCCTAGAGTCGTGAAACTCCTCCATGTGGGGTTACATTTCATTCTATAGTCCCCCTCCTCCGTTACCATACAGTGGTTGTTTCTACAATTAAGGTCATACGACCAGAAGCAAGAATTATGTTCAATGGATTGTTGTTATCACATATTTTCTTCGATTCTCCTAGGTATCTCCACGTGTCCACTGAGAGGTCACTAAGTTCCTAAGCGATGTGTGTTACCAATGTAGGTCCATGTTGCCTGCGCCCTTCAATTGTACAACACACATAGAGTTTACCACTTTATAACAAAACAATAAATAGATCATACTACTACAAATTCAAATGACGACATATAGGATAGGCACATATCAATCTTAACACTTACCTACATCTCCCACACCTAGGGGAATTACTCACACATCATTAGGGGAATTAATAATCACCACAGAGAGATGGTGTGGTGGCGGCTAGGGTTCACTTGTCCCCATAGTCCCTTCATGAAAATTGCTTCTATAGAGAAGGAGGGGCTTTGGGAAGTCCTAACAACCACTCAAACGAGCATGTGCAGTCGTAAGGCCATCTTTCACCCACATGCGCCTCCTAACAATGAAGACTTTAGGAAAGTTGTTCTAATTGGCTTGATTTGCAGCAATCTCCTTTGGTTTCCTTCCAAATATGAAATTTTGTGCCATCCAAAGGACAATGTACATTTTCCTCTCTTTTGTTGGATTAGTATTCGTAATATCCAAAGAATAATAAAAATCCAAGGGAACCATATTGAAATCACTATGAAAAACATCATAAATTCTTGAGCCATGAACTCCCCCGAGCTTAAGGTTTGCTCGTCCATTTGCAAACATGAAATTTAGAGAGTGAAAAGGAGATTCGCTGAATGGAATTAACATTACTGGCTCAATGAAATACATCATATCTATCCTCTCTTATCTTGCGAAATCATTGAAGAAAATATTTGCAATTGAACAACTCCAGCTAAACTCGTTGCCTAACGACGCATATTCTCATACCATTAGTTATAATTTATCAAAGTACGTTTTCTTTGCTAACCAGTGTTTAGGTAAATGAAGGTGTTAATATATTAGATGGATATTCAAATAAAGTTCAATCATCAAAATGTATTTAGAAGGTTTAGAGATAAAAGATAACACAGTATTCAGTTTTTTCGTTAGCACCCACTAATGTTTCGAAGTCATGGCTCTCAAACACTTCTCTAAGTCCTTATCCTTCGGGATTTCAACTCTCGGTGATGAGGTTATGTCAAAATTCACTAGAGGAAAATGGGTTTCGTTGTCCCTTAACTTCATGCACTATGGATCAAGAATAGTTGTTTCCTTTGAGTCAGTGATCAGTGCTTTTATTTACCACATGCACACTCCCTTGGGGAAGTTCGATTGTTTACCACACAATCCAAAAGTTTGTGACGGAGTTTCAGTTAGTCGAATTATCTCAACATATAGCAACAAGACATAAAGCCAGCCAAGTGTTGTGAATTTTTTTGGCATAAACTCAACCACTTCAAATATTCATCCCTCTAAGAAACTCCATCAATAGGTTCCATCAAGTCAATCCAAATCTTCATGTGGGGTTTCACTCGCTAACTACTCATTTTGTTTGAAATTCACGACCTCGAAAATTTTCAGAATTTTTTATTTTAAAAAATGCTTTCCCAGAAGGTTTCACTTCTAGGGAAAACCGTAGTAGTAGCGCTGGAAATATGCGTAGCAGTAGCGCTGGTCCAAGCGCTACTACTATCGCGCTACAGCTAAACACTAGTAGTGGCGCCAGTACGGGCAGCGCTACTCGTAACTTTAGTAGTAGTACTTGCGCATAAAAAGCGCTGCTGCTAAGCCGCGCTACTGCGAATATTTTCTAGCGCTATTGCTAACTTTTACTGCTTTCATAGATTTGCATCATCAGAATGCATCATCATCATCGACAATATTAGCAGTATTCAGAATATTTAGAATGTATCATCATCGACAATATTAGCAGTATTCAGAATATTTTCAAGCTCTATGTATTTAGCATCATCATCATCATCGTCGACAATATTTGCATCATCATCATCGATACCAACAAAATGGGGATTATCGGTAGCTCATACTCATTTAACTCATATAACTCATACTTATTTAATAACTCATATATATAACTCATACTCATATAACTCATACGCATTTAACAACTCATATAACTCATACTCATACTCATATAACTCATACTCATATAACAATATCACTAGTAATAATCCAGTTGACATCTCACGGTGCAAGCGGTGGCATCCCAAAGATAAGGAACCATCACCGGATCATAGCTCGGGTGATGTCCCTAGAGAACCTGCCAGGTATTGGAGAACCTGGCATCCAACACAGCCATGTAGCGATACACGTGCTCGTCCTCCTCCATGACACGACGACGTACCACCTCCGTGAGGGTCAGCTCCCTCGGCACCAATAATGGCCCACACGACCGCTATCAAAGAAGATCCGGGTCAACGATGAGACCCGGATTCCGCACCAAGGTGCGACCCCCGGAAGGTAGCACCTCCCAGTGCCAGCCAAGCGGAGCCCAGTCCCAGACATGGCGTCTATCAAGCAGGCTCTCGACGACCACTCGACAACGAGGATGCGGGTCGGGCATTGTCGAAGCCGAGACAAATTCCTCTGAGAAAATTTTCTTATTGTTTAATGTTTCAACCAAATATGACATGGCAACATCATATGACAAATTAACCAAATATGACATAGGCTATCTCAAGAGAACATGGCAACATCATATGCCAAATTAACCAAGTTCATATGACAAAAACTAATTAGCTCATGTTCGTGGAACAAACCCTCAGGTAGGTAACCCAAACCCAAACCCGAACACAAGATTTTCTTCTTGATTCATGGATGCATAAGCATGATCCTCTAGTCAACAACACAGTGCAATGTACTACTTGCCCACCTTCTTTTATATCAACTATAAATAATGATTGTGCATGTTTGCAAGTTTGAGGTAGTATGAACTAGAGGGGAGCGAGAGCATGGTAGTACCATGTGTGGGCAGGGTCGGAGGTGGCCGGGGGCGACGTCGGAGGTGGCCGGTGGCGACGTCGAAGGTGGCCGGAGGCGGCAGCGCTAACCCTAGGAGAATGAGAATCGTCGAGAGGGGATGAAAATGACTTGTCAATAGAAATTAGTTGTCATATATTCTTAAATAAATGACATAAATTACTTAATAAATATGGTCGAGGAACTTAAATAAACGACATATGATCGACACTCTTCTCTCATATATGGTGGACACTCACTCATGATTTTTCGACCGTCGATGATAGCCGCTACTCCTACTTCCCTTAGTGCATAACAAATATCTAGCACAAGGAGAAGGAGGAGAAGCGACCCCAACGACAATAGTCGACATTCTTCTTCTCTCATATATGGTGGACAGTCCCTCACCGATTTTTCGACCGTCGATGATGGTCGCTATTCCTACTTCCCCTAGTGCATAACAAATATCTAGCACAAGGAGAAGGAGGAGAAGCGACCCCCACGACAACAGTCGGCATTCTTCTTCTCTCATATATGGTGGACACTCCCTCACCGATTAAACTATTTCTATTAAACACTTACTAAATAAACTAATTATATTAAACACTTACTAAAAACAGTAAAAAAACTACATTATACTTATATTGAAATATAATGTAGCACAAGTAAATAAACTACTTGTGGCTAAAAAGTGAAGCATTGCTAGATATATGTATTAATTCACCCATCCACCCATTCAGAAGAACCTGATAAACTTGAGGAACTAGTACCTACTTGAGCAACACACGAATGAATATACAAGAAAAACTAGAAAAGTGAGAGTTCATGTTGGACACACCAGGGACTTTGAGTCCGAGTCCTTAGTGACACCTCCAATGCTAATTACAACACGCATTGCAATTAATTCACAGTGATGAGTGCAAACATATATGTTATATTGGATCCTTTCATCATTAGAGAAAAAGAGCCCAACATGTTTTCACAAAGACCAACAAATATGCTCGTAAGTTGTAATCTCAAGTATACTTTTTTATAATATTACATTGATAAACCTCACAAAATGAACATTAATATGATTCTTAACGACCCTTATTTTGGTTCATTTTTTGTTTTGAAAGGTTTCTTCGTAAATTTTAATATTCGAATAAAAAAGAAAGCTCACATAGACCTATCATATAAGCCTAGCTAGGATCCATAAGCAATGTAAATAGAGTTGCAAGGTAGCAACAATGTTATTTCGCGAAAAAAATAGCAACGATATTTATTGCATGTTCGTCAATGTAATCAAGATTACTATATTTAGCTGGTTCATATGATTGTCTGCAACACTGAATGCATGCACACTATATGATGTCCAGGACACACACACAATGACATTAGGATACTGATTTCCCATACAAAATTTGGAAGGAAAATAAATTGATGAACTCATCACTATGACATTAGGATACTGATTTCCCATACAAAAAGTTGAAAGGAAAAAGATACTGATTTCACATATACTAGAAAAATATAAATCATTGATGAACTCGAACGACAGGGGGTGGGTGGAGGGAGGAGAGAGGAGGAGGAGGGAGGAGGAGAACCAGGAGCGGCGGCGGCGAACGACAGGCGACGGGAACGGCGGCGGCGGACAACGGGGGATGCGGGGGGAGAGTGAATTGGAGTGGAGAGGGGAGTAGGAGGGGCGGCCGGTTGGATAAGGTGCAGAAGATATACGTATCAGTAGCGCTCGTTTTAGGCAAGCGCTACTGCTATTCAACTCATCAGTAGCGCTTTACACAAGCGCGCGCTCCTACTAATGCTACCGTCTGTGCACCTCGTTGGCCTCTTTTAACAGTAGCGCTCTAAGGTTTTAGTAGTAGCGCTTAACCGGATCAGCGCTACTGCTAATTAGCAACAGCGTTTTATGTTTTCTAGCGTTATTATTGAGGTCCTCCCTATAAGGCTTTTCCTAGTAGTGTTTGACTAGCAAAATATGAGGTTGGGGGTTATGACTAGATGATATTCTACTAACATGGAGAACTAATTCAAGTGCATCCGATCAACTGAAAATTCTTCCTCAAATAATATTGCGAGGTAAGTGATTATGAACATGTTGTACCATCTCACGCTAGGTCATTCTTCCCATTCATCAAATAACAATCCATTTTCTTAATTTCCTCTTGTTAACCTATGGGCTCAAAGAAACCGAACAAAACGAACTACAACGAGTATGACAAAAATGTGCTGGTCATTATATTATGCAAACTGGAAATAAATATATGAAAAACAAAAATGAAAAATGAAAAAATAAATATGCATGCATGGATAACTTGGGGATGAGATTTCCCAATCTTTGGCTGTTGGCCTACTCTCTGGACCATGTCCTCGTCATCATGGGACCCTCGCCAAACTGCAGCCACTCATGGGAAGGGCCACTAGAGGACAAACCTCCCCTAGAGGATGTGGTTGCCGAAAGAAAATGTTGAATATATGATTTGTGCATGTATATTGTATGGCCCGGTCCACCTCCTAACGTTTTTATAGTTGAGGCTGAGGCCCACTTTGTGCTATGCACCGATCAATATATCGTGAACCATTGCCAAACAATCGTTTCCAACATGGTATCATACCTACGGTCCTAACCCTAACCCTTGCCCCCGCCGCCGCCGCGATCTCATCGCCGCCGCCGCCGCCGCGATATCATCGCCGCCGCCGCCGCTATGTCCCTACGCTGCCGCGCCGCCGCTCCCGTGAGCCGCCGCTGCCGCCGTTGCCGCCCACACTTCCGCCCACCTCTCGCCGCGCTGCCCCATCCGTGTGCCGCCACCCCCCTCCTTTCGGATCATGGCCTCCCCCGCCACCTCCGGCACCACCCGCAGCCGCCACACCAACCCGTTCGATGGTCCCGACCCCATCGTCATCCGCGATCTCAACATCCTCGCTCGGGTTCCCGTCGTTCTCGATCATCTCTCCTCCACCTACTATGCCTGGAAGATGTACTTCTCCCTTGTGTTCCGTGAGTACACACTCCAGGTCCACATCGATGGCTCCGTGGATTCCCGCTTCATGGGGGACGATGAGTGGATATCCATCGACGCCACTCTCATCCGTTGGTTCTACACCACCATCTCGAAGGATCTCTTCCACACGGTGGTCTCCGCCGACGATGACACTCACACCGTTTGGACCAAGCTAAATAGCCTCTTCACTGACAACGTGCTCCAACGCAAGGTTTTCCTGCATGGCGAGTTCTTTGGGTGCCAGCAGCTCGACTCGTCTGTTGACGATTTTTGCATGCGCCTAAAGAAACTCGTCGACGAGTTCTGTGACCTCGGTGAGACGGTTTCCGACGAGTTTCTTCTCAGCACCCTCATCACCGGGCTCAACGACGACTTCGGGAACGATGGCTCCAACATCCCTCTCATCACCAACCCGACCTTCCGGAAGATCGTCGCATACCTCAAACTGGAGGAGCGGCGGATGCGGATGTCACGCACCAGGGCCACCCACATGGCCCTCACTGCCGGTACCCGCGGCGCCGTGCCACCCACCGCCCCGGCCCCATCGCTGCGGCCCACCTCGAGGCCCTTCCAGGCGCCGCCGCCGCTCGGGTTCCCCCACCCGATGTTGTCGCAGCCACCCCCCTCCCCCCGCAGCCTACCGCCGAGCAGCCATAGTGTCGCGGTGGTCGCCCTGGCCGTGGGGGCGCAAACAGCAAGAGCAACAATAGGCCGCCGAAGGCGGGGCGCCACGTCACCAGCAACCGCCGCTTCAGCCGGCACCGTGGCAGGCTAGCCAGAACCCCTGGATGGGGGTCGTTCACGCGTACTCCATGCCTGTTCCACGCTCCCCCGTCCCCGGTTTCTTCGGTGCTCGTCCAGCCTCTCATCAGGCACTTCATGTGGCCCCTCAGTCGTACCCTCCCGCGCCACCCTACGGCACCAGCGGGTTCGTGGCACCACCACCACAACCACTGCCGTCGGCCCCGGTCCTCCCGCCGGCACCGTGGGATCCCGCACTTCTAGTGGCACTCCACACCGCCCCCACGCCGCAGCAGTACCTTGGCGGTGGCGACTGGTACATGGATACCGGAGCCACGGCTCACATGACCGCCAACCCCGGTAACCTTCTTACTGGTCACCCAGTTCAGACAACTGCTCGCATTACCGTCGGTGACGGTTCTTCCATGCCTATTACTCATGTCGGTCTTGCTACCTTTCCATCTAACTCCACGCCATTACATCTTTCTAATGTCCTAGTTTCTCCTGACATCATTAAAAACCTTGTTTTCGTTCGTTGTCTTACACGTCATAATGCTGTCACCGTTGAATTTGACATGTTTGGATTTTCTGTTAAGGATGCCCATACCCGGATGGTGCTCTACCGCTGCGACAGCCCCGACGAGCTCTACCCGGTCCACTCGCCCACTTCCTCCGTCGCCGCTCCCATGGCGCTTTCCGTCGGAGTGGACCTTTGGCACACGCGTCTCCGTCATCCCAACACCACCACCCTTCGTCATATTCTTCGGAGTTTTTCATTCACGTGTAATAAGATCGACGATCACACTTGTCATGCTTGTCGTCTCGGCAAACATGTTCGTCTTCCACTTAGCACTTCCTCGCATGTTTCCTCATACCCGTTTGAGTTAATTCATAGTGATGTCTGGACCTCTCCTGTTGCAAGTAACACGGGCTATCTTTATTATCTTGTCATCCTTAATGATTTTTCGCACTATGTGTGGGCCTTCCCGTTGCGGTGAAAGTCGGATATTGTTACCACTCTCACCGCATTCTACTCATATGTCTCCACGCAGTTTGGATGGCCCATTCATGCATTGCAAACAGATAACTGGAAGGAGTTTGATAACCTTGCCATTCGCAACCTTCTCGCCACCCACGACACGATTTTTCGTCTCACTTGCCCGTACACTTCGCAACAAAATGGTCGCGCTGAGCGCGTGCTTTGCACTCTTAATGACTAGGTCCGCACCCTTCTCGTTCACTCCAACGTGCCACCACGTTTCTAGCCTGACGCGCTTGCCACCGCATCACTTCTCATCAACATCCGCCCATGTCGCCCTCGTGTCAACTTTACACCTCATCACCTTTTGTTTGGCACGCCACCTTCCTATGCTGAGCTCCGCATCTTCGGTTGCCTGTGGTACCCTAGCACCGCTTCCACTACTCCTCATACGCTCGCACCGCGGTCCGTGGCCTGCATCTTTCTCGGCTATCCCGCCAACGCCAAAGGCTACTGCTGCTACGATCCTCTCTCACATCGGGTCATCACTTCCCGACACGTTTACTTTGACGAGATTTTTTTTTCCTTTTCAGCAGGTCCCTTCGGATGTTGTGGCCTGGCCCACCCCCGGTGACGGTCGCCCACGTGCTTCTTTTGGGTCGCCTCCCATCGTTGAGGATGCCCCTCGCGCCACGGGTCGATTTTGTCCCTCCTGGTTGCCTTCGGGGCCGCACCTCACCTGACGCCCGCGACGCCATTGGCATCCCCGTCTCCGACTACGCCATCGGTCCCTCCACCGGCCACGCCGCCATCGGTCTCCCGGTACCGACCACATCGTCGGCCCCTTCAGCAGCCGCGTCGCCGTCGGCCTCCTCGGAGGCCATGGCGCCGCACCCGTCGTCTCCCACGGGCTCCTCGTCTTCATCACCCGCTGTCACCCGGGACTTGCTGCCCCGCCCGATGACTCGCTCTCGGGCTGGCACCTTCCGTCCGAGCATGCGGTACACCAGCCACGAGTATCTTCTCGCTAATTCCACCTTTACGCCATCCCCTCTCTCATCGTTAGCTCGAGCCGCCCTTCGGGAACCTCATTGGCTCGCTGTGATGCAGGACGAGTTCGACGCACTCCAGCGGAACCGCACCTGGCAGCTTGTACCTCGGCCGCCTCGTGCTAACATCATCACGGGCAAGTGGGTCTTTCGGCACAAGACTCGTCCGGACGGCACTCTCGAGCGCTATAAATCTCGTTGGGTGCTTCGAGGCTTATGGCAGCGTGCGGGCGTGGACTTCACTGACACCTTTGCCCCGGTTGTGAAACCGGGCATGATCCACACCGTGCTTTAGCTTACCGTCTCCCGAGCCTGGCATGTGCATAAGTTGGACGTTTCCAACACCTTCTTGCACGGTCACCTCGCTGAGCAGGTGTTCTGTGAGCAGCCCACCGGCTTTGTTGACGCCACACATCCATACCATGTGTGCCTGCTCTCACATTCTCTTTGTAGGTTGAAGCAGGCGCCTCGAGCCTAGTACCAGCGCATCGCTGCATTCCTGCAGACGCTTGGATTTACATCGACTCGCTCCGATGCGTCCCTCTTCGTCTATCATCACGGAGTTGACACAACCTACTTGCTCCTGTACGTCGACGTCATCATCCTGACGGCATCCACTATCGCGCTCCTCCAGCGGCTCACTGCTCGCCTTCATGCTGAGTTTTCCCTGAAGGACTTGGCCCCCCTGCACTACTTTCTTGGCATTGAGGTGGTTTGACGGTCCGATGGATATTTCCTGCACCAGCGGCGTTACGCCCATGAGCTTCTCGATCGAGCACGCATGGAGGGTTCTCTCGCATTCGATGCGGACTTCTATTGCTCTATTCTGGGTGCCTTGCAGTACCTGACCCTGACGCCCCCGGACTTGCAGTATGCTGTTCAGCAAGTCTATCTTCACATGCATGCTCCGCGTGTGTGACAACCCAAGACCGACGTTCCAGAAGATTCCCCTTTTATTCCGTTTTCGTCATGTGTTTATTTTTATTTGTTGCGTCATCATCGCATCATTCGCATCATCTGCATTGCATCGGCATCTCCGTTTCCACTAGTTTTCAAAATTGCATCTGTTGTTAGTTGCCGGTTCTCGTCATTGCCCGTTCCGAGCCCGATCACACACGCACGCGCCCGCGACATCGTAAAAATCGTGTTTTAAAAGTGTGTGTAAAACTTTCTCTAATTGGGTTGGATCTTGGCGTGCGGTCTTAATTAGTTATAGATAGACCGCCTGTCAAATTTCATCGCAATCGGAGTCCGTCTCGTACGCGAATGATCTACTGTAGCGGCACTGTATTCGGTCTATGGTCGGACGTTTTTTGGTGTTTAAAAATGACGTTGCCGGGTGCCGTTTCCCTCTCTTCTCCGACTAACCAACTCTACATGGCCACTTAGCCTGTCCTGCGTTTAGAATTGTTCGATTCCGACCGCGCGGTTGAAACCGGTGCGAAATTCTGCTAAACCTGGCCCCCATTGCTATAAATATACCCCCATGCCATTAATTAGACAGCCCCTCTCTCTCTCTTCCTCGTTTTCCGCACAACCCCCACCAAACCCTAGCCTCTCTCTCCTCCTCAGCCGCCGGGCCTTGCAGCCCATCCGAGGCCCGTCTGGGCCCAGATCCACCGCCGTCGTTTGGAGCCCGACGCTCCCGCAGCTCCTCCCGAGCAACTCCATGGCAGGCCGTCGGCCTGCTCCCGAGCTCCACTAGAGCCTGGCTTCCCCGCCGAAGCCGCCCTAGCGAGCCCTTGCTGGAGCTCCCTCCCGCCGTCGAAGCGCCGCCGCGTCGGAGCCCGAGGCCGAGCTGTGCCCTCTCCTCCTCCTTTCCTTCTTCTCCCCTTCCCCTTCTAACCTCTCTGTCCTGCAGGTGCCACCGCCTGCCCCTTTGGCCCGTAGCCGCCGAGGTTGCCGTGCCGCCGCCGGATCTGGGCCGGATTCATCCTTCCTGCCTAGATCTGCCTGCCCCGGGGCCCCTCCGCATCTCCCCATGTTACGTCGCTGAAGCCCCTCGCTATGATGGCCCCTTCTCTGTTCGTGCGGGAGACGAGGAGGACGACGAGCAGGCGCTCTCCGCCTCATGGGCAGCATCCCTGTGGGCCGGTTAGGTCCAGGCCTCGCGAGGCCCAGCGCACCCTGGCCCGAGCCCCCTTCGCAAGCGTTCTCCCAGGCCGCCCGTCCTCTCCAATTCGGGCCCAACCCGAGGTGAGCTCCCCCCTACAACCTCTCCATTGTGTGCTCAAGGCGACCTTTATCTATCTAGCACCCGTGCTCAGGTTCGGCCCTTAGCTAGATTGAGCCCATTCCGTTTTTTTAGGTTTCTGAATTTAGTATTTCAGAAAAACGCATATTTTGAAAATGCCTGTAGATATTAAACCGTGTAGCGGATCGCGACATATAGTATATGGATCTTGTGAAGTTTTTCGTGTAGATTCACATTTTGCAACTTGCATGCATGTTTGAATTAGTTTGACCCTCCGAATGCCTAGAAACGCGTGCTGTCCTATTATGTTTTTGTCCTGTATTTATTTCCGCGCGTGTCCGGATTGCTCAAACTCCGTAGATAAAGTTCTCATGTTTTTAGGAACCTTTTTCCATGTATTTTAGAATAGTTGTTTGTATTTTTGCATGTAGGATTCCGTCCCTAGTTTGCTATACCGTGTTTAGGACATATTCCCGCATATACGTGTGGCGTTGTTTTTATTTTGCAACCCCTCATGTTATATATGTTTTCGGGTTAGAAAAATCCATAGAATTTAACTGTGCATTTAGTTTTAGCTTTTGAGCAAGTTAGTTTGCGTGGTATTTTGCCATGTTGCCCTTTTGTTTTTTTCGTGGGATTTAATCCGTGCATGATATGAATAAATTGTCAAGTAGAGATATGCCCTTAGATGTGTAGGCTAGCCTCTGGTAATTTTGGTTGCAATAGAAATCCATGTCTAGGTGTCATTTGCTTGCTCTCAACTTGCTAGAAAATAGTGTTGTTTTGGAGATGCTGAAATATTTCTAAGTCTGAGATCTGTTATATTTTGTTGTTGTCTTGTCATGATTTTATCTGGTGACCTGTAGCTCTTTTGAGGTTGGTGCAATGGAGTTAGTTGTAGACTTTAAGATTGTCTAGCATGCTGTGAATTTTCATGCCATTTGGAGTCCTTTAGCTTATGGTTTTGCTGCTATCAATATGCCTTTAGATCAAAAACTGCAGTTTCATAAACTGTTATTTTCACTAAGTCTGAAACTCTGTGTGAGATGCCTTTTCGTGACTTCTTTTCCTAGTGATCCATGCCCCCATGCTAGATTTTATTAGTTGTATGTTGCGGTGCATCTTGCCCTCTATCGTCTCATGCCTTGGTTGAGCATATTGGATTTGTGTAGCTCGTGGTGGTGGGGTGTAGAAAATGCTATGTGGCTGATTTTGGCAGATTGTAGTGATTACTTGTTTAGCTCGTAGTTGTTGAACCGTTGCTCCGTTTTGATCGTGCCCTATATTGTGGTTTCATATTATCTTGCTGGTTGTGTGTTTTTAAATGTTGTGGATGCCATTTGCACACATATTGCATTCATGCCATCATAGCTTGCGGTGTTCGTTTCTTTTTCTCCGTAGCTCCATTGGAGATGTTCTCTATGTGTAAATTGCTTGTAACGACGCGTAGAATCACGCGAACCTATTTATTTTTCTGTTTATCTAATATTTAAAAGTGTTAGTTCAGATCTGGACAGAATTATAAATTAACATATGGGGTCATCTTGGAGATGCTATATGTCATTTCCGACCTCATTTAAAATGCCTAGATAGATAGATTAATTAAGCTTCACTTATTGCCATGTTTAACCACATTTAATATTGCCGTGTACCTAATCGGGATAGAACTAAATAAATTCGTATGTGGAGTTTCATTAATATGCAACTCGTTGCATATTGAACTTCACTTAATGTGTAGTGTTTGATTGTTGTGAATCGTCATGCCATGTCTTGCATGTATTCTTCTGATCATGCATCATATGTGTTGTGCATCGTGTGGTGTATATCGTGTGTTGATGCTTGTTTTCGGTTTTCTTCGTCTCGATAGAGTTCCGCAAGCGTGTTGGATTGTGAGGACCCGTTCGACTACATCGGTTCGTCTGCTTCACGGAGTCATTCTTCTTCCAAGCGGGATCTCAAGAAAGATGACCATTTCCCCAGATACCATTACTATCAATGCCATGCTAGTTTTACCGTTTCTATCATTATTGTCTCGCTACCCACCACCTGTTAGATATCAGCCTCCCAACATTGCCATGAAAACCTTCAACTTGTTCACAACCTAGCAAACCACTGATTGGCTATGTTACCGCTTGCTTAACCATGTGTTAGGGTTGCTAGTTGTAGGTGCAGTTGTTTCCATGTGATAACATGGGTTCCTTGTTATATCACCCTATTAATGCTATTTAATTTAATGGACCTATATACTTGGTAAAAGGTGGAAGGCTCGGCCTTTCTAGCCTGGTGTTTTGTTCCACCTTTGCCCCCTTAGTTTTCAGCTACCGGTGTTATGTTCCATAATTGAGCGCTCCTAACACGATCGGGGTTGTTATGGGGACCCCCTTGATAATTCGTTTTAGATTAAAGCTGGTCTGGCAAGGCCCAACTTTGGTACTAAATTTGCCTAATAACCTAATAAAACTGCATAGGGACTTTCCGGACCCCGAGGATAATTAATCAACCCCCGGTCCAGTGCTCCGCATGAGTGTTGGTCCCACCTGAGCGATGTCTGGCGCCCCCTGGTCACCCAGGGTTTAGCGATCCCGACGTCTAGCTCCTCCGTCGTGTCCTGAGAACGAGATACGCGGCTCCTATCGGGATCGTCGACACGTCGGGCGGCCTTGCTGGATTAGTTTTATCTTTGACGAGATATCTTGTGCATAGGGATTCCGGTGATGCTTTGGGTAATCTCAGAGTTGAGGTTTTCCACTAAGAAGTCCGACGAGATCGCGAGTTTCATGATCGAGGATTTCTATGCGGCTTGTGGTAATTTGTGTTGGACTAGTTGGAGCACCACTGCAGGGTTAAATCTTTTCGAAAAGTCGTGCCTGTGGTTATGTGGCAACATGGAAACTTTGTTTAACACTGGTTCTAGATAACTTGAAGTTAACTTAATTAAAACATGCCAACTGAGTGCCTAACTGTGACTGTCTCTTTCATGAGTTCCTTCTTCGATCGAGGACACGGTGGGGTTATGTTTGACGTAAGTAGGTCCTCAGGATCATTCATTTGATCATCAGTAGTTCACGTTTGTTATACGTAGATCTCCCCCCTCTTTATTCTTGTACTCGTAAGTTAGCCACCTCATATATGCTTAGTCGCTTGCTGAAGCCTCACCACTTAACCATACCACACCCATTAAGCTTTGCTAGTCTTGATACCTTTGGAAATGAGATTTTTGAGTCCCCTATGGCTCACAGATTACTACAACACCAGTTGCAGGTACAGGTAAAGGTCACTTGACGCGAGCGCGTTGATTGTTCATTTGGAGTTGCTTCTTCTTCCTCTTCTTCATCGATCTAGGTTGGGTTGCAGGCCGGTAGCCTGGGATAGCAAGGATGAACGTCGTTTTCTTTTCTCGTTTGTTTCCGTCCATAGTCGGACCCTGCTCTTCTTCGTGTTATTTATGTATTGTACTAATGTAGCTTGTGGCGAGTGTAAGCCAATTCTATATATCTCATCTTTTCAGTACATGTACTTGTGACGATATCCATTCTTGCGAAACGACAAGGTGCGCTTCTATCCCTGACGAGGCCCTCGTGCCAGATTGAGGATAGGATCGCATCTTGGGCGTTACAATGTGATTCTCACTGGACCATGGTGAAGCGTATCCTTCATTACATACGACGCACCCAGTCCATGGGATTGACGCTGACAGCCTCCGCCTCCACCGACCTCGTCGCGTACTCTGAATGCGGATTAGGCTGGATGCTGGGACACACGACGCTCCACTTCGGGGTACTGTGTGTACCTTGGGCCGTCTCTGATCTCTTGGTCTTCCAAGCGACAGCCCACCGTCTCCCGTTCGAGTGCCGAGGCAGAGTGTCGGGAAGTGGTTAACGCCGTTGCTGAATGCTCTTGGCTTCGTCAGCTGCTTTGTGATGTCCACAAGGCGATGCTGGTCTACTGCAACAACATCTCAGTTGTGTACCTCTCTGCCAACCCGGTTCACCATCGTCGAACGAAGCATATTGATCTCGACATACACATTGTTCGCGAGCAGGTGGCTCTTGGGCGCATCTGGGTTCTCCACGTTCCGACAACGCAATAGTTCGCCGATGTCATGATAAAAGGACTTCCTACTTCTGTCTTTGAGGAGTTTAGGTCCATTCTTTGCATCTCCGGCGACGCTTTGACTACCGGGGGTGTTGAATATATGATTTGTGCATGTATATTCTATGGCCCGGCCCACCTCCTAGCCTTTGCATAGTTGAGGTTGAGGCCCACTTTGTACTCCATATATACGTGTGCTATGCACCCATCAATATATCGTGAAGCATTGCCAAACAATCGTCTCCAACAGAAAAGACGGATTGCATACCACTTAGTAGGTTAATGTTGTTGTTATTCTCCTATGTGCTGCTACAGCCGCTAAAACTCGTACCTGGGCACAAAATATTGAGGCTACCGATACTGGACATGTGTGGCAGAATGTGGTGGAAAGTTGCGTGCGTGCTGAGGGGTATCTCCATGAATCCCATCTGTGGGAAGGCCCTACTACTCCAGTCTCCCACTCTGGAGCGGGTACGGGTTGGGAAATGTTCCCGAAACCCCCTTCATGGAAGCACACCTTGATCGCATCAACAGAAAGTACCCACATATCACTTATAACCCACAAGTATATGGGATCGCGACAATCTTCACAGATTCTATTTCATCCTAATTTATTGATTCAACACAAGGGAAGCCAAATAATATTTATAGGCCTTGAAGTTGTGTGTTCAATTTAACCGCGCCTGGGATATCTCTCTACAGCCAAATATGTAGTAGCATGACAAATAATACTAGTAGCAGTAGAAGTGATAGTAGCAATTTTGGTAAGAACAGTAACTGTAGCAATTGAGTAGCAGGTGGGAAAGTAACAACAACGGTACTAACTTAGCAAGATTCGGTATTGTAAAGCGTAGGCACATGTATCAGCAATGAAAGTATATGGATGACATCAATCATGTAACTATTACACACTAGGGAGACAGAGAACTAGCTCCAATTCATCAATATAATGTAGCATGTATTCCGTATATAGTCATTCATTCTTGTGATAAAAACATGCATGGCATCTTTTGTCCTACCCTCTCGTGGCAGCAGGGTCCAATTGGAAACTTAGAGATATTAAGGCCTCCTTATAATAGAGAACCGGAATAAAGCATTAACACATAGTGAATACATGAACTCCTCAAACTACGCACCTCAGATCTCGTGACACCGTCACCATTCCCTGCCTCGAAACCTCTAGTGGTCAAGATTACCTTCTCCTCTCGTCCTTTCGAAGCGTTCATCAACCCGGTGATGGCAAGTGCTGGGGAACATAGTAATAATTAAAAAAATTTCTTATGTGTCACCAAGATCAATCTAGCTACGAGATCTTAGCAACGAGAGAGGGAGAGCATCTTCATACCATTGAAGATCGCAAAGCGGAAGCGTTACTATGAATGCAGTCGATGGAGTCGTACTCGCGACGATCCGATCCAAGCACCAAACGTACGTTGCCTTCGCGTTCAACACACTTACACCCCGGGGACATCTCCACCTTCTTGATCCAGCAAGGGTGAAGGAGAAGTTGAGGTAGAGCTCTGGCAGCACGAGGGCGTGGTGGCGATGGAGCTTGTGGTTCTACGGCAGGGCTTCGCCAAGCGTTGTGGAGGAGGCGAGGTGGAGAGGCAAGGCTGCGCCAAGGGGAGAGCTTCAAGGTGTGTACGTCCCTCCCAAGGTACGCCAAGGGGTGAGGATCAACAAGTAGGTGTCCGCTGCCCTGGCCCTAGCAGAAGATGTGGACCTGCACACACAACAAAGAACTTTGCTCCCAACGAGTACACAGATGTTGTCAATCTCTTCGGCCTGTAGTTTGCAAACGATCGAAACACAAGCGGGAATAGTGATAGTGATTGCCACAGAAAATTAAATGAAAGCAGTAAATGATGGAGGTGTAAGCAATGGTTGTGATATGGACCGGAGTCATATGATGTTCACTAGTGATTTCTCTCTCCCAAAAGAAGATAAACAACTATGTAAGGGTAAACAAATTACAGTTGGGCAATTGACAGAATTATAAACGCTCCACAATGCTAATTATGCTACTTGAAAGTTGGAGGCTCAATAGTAATGGGCAATACGCCAAGACAAGTAGACCGTTTATTCATTAGCATCTACTAAGTAATCATCCACCTTGAGATATCTATCCAGAACATCTCGCTGGTATTAAGTTGCGAGGCCCACCCAAAGTGTAAACTCAAAGCAACGGACAACTGCATTAACGAACTTTGCGTAAGGTAAACAATCCTTCCAACTGTGGTCACAAGCACCGTTGTTTTCTCCCTTGTGGCAACAACACATCCCCTAGTCTCATGTTTCCATGACTCAAGCTAGACATCAGGGGGCATGAACCCACAATCATGCATAACGCTCCCTCTTGGAGTTACAATCTACTACTCGGCCAAAGCAATAAAGAGCAATGGAGAACATGCATGAATCACTAAAAGAACGTAATATAAAAGGATAATCTAATATATAACTTATAACAATCTGAACATAATGTCATAATCCATCGGATCCCAACAAACCGAGCACAACAATAGCAGGAAAATTACATAGCTGCCTTGATCATGTAGGGAAGCTCACAAGCACTAGTGGAAAAGGGGCCTTTGGCCGGGACCCTTTAGTCCCGGCCTATCTCTGGGCCGGGACTAAAGGCCCGGCCGCATCGCCCCAATTCTCAATGCCTACCTCGAGGCTTTAGTCCCGGCCCGTAAGGAGCCTTTAGTCCTGGTTCGTGTCCCAAACCGGGACTAAAGGGCTACGCGGTGGGCAGCCCGCATGTGCGCCACCTTTAGTCCCGGTTTGTGTCTCAAACCGGGACTAAAGTCCTCTGCCTATATATAGCACAGCCCCCTCTCTCCTCTTCCTTGCATTTTTTTTGGATGGAGGATTGTGGGTGGGTGCTTGCTCTCCACTTTTTTTGATGCACTAGAGGTGTTTGTTGAAATGTGTGTTAGAGCGATGCGGCTTCAGTTCACCAAACACAACTACGATATGAGATGCCTGAGCCACGCTTAAACCTCTTCCTCTTTATTTCTACTTATTCTAAAAGGTTAGCAACTATATTTCCTCGTTTAGACCGTGCGGTACTAATTTTTAGGATCGTGATTGTATTTGATATACTGTCGTATAACACAGATGAGCCATCCATGGATGTACGGTGATCGACGCACAACCGCTTACACAGAAGGCGTGCATTCTTTTCGAGATGCAGCCGATGCGAACAAGCATGGTGGTGGCTATATGTTTTGTCCATGTGTTGAATGTCGGAATGAGAAGGATTACACTTCCTCAAGAGTCATTCAGAGCCACCTGCTTCGGTCCGGTTTTATGTCGGGCTATAATGTTTGGACCAAGCACGGAGAAAGAGGGGTTATGATGGAAGACGACGATGAAGAAGAAGAGAACAATGATGACAACTACCGATCTATGTTCCCTGAGTATGCTGATACCGCAATGGAAGACAATGAAGAAGAAGATCAGGATGAAGAACGGGAACCAGATGAGCCCATTGATGATCTTGGCCGGGTCATTTCTGATGCACGACGAGGTTGCGACACAGAAAAGGAGAGGTTGCAGTTCGAGCAGATGTTACAGGACCACAACAAATTGTTGTACCCAACTTGTGAGGATGGCCAGAAGAAGCTGGGTAGCACACTGGAATTGCTGAAGTGGAAGGCAGAGACCGGTGTGACTGACTCGTCATTCGAAAAGTTGCTGGTACTGATGAAGAAGATGCTTCCAAGAAAGAACGAATTGCCCCCCAGCACGTACGAAGCAAAGAAGCTTGTCTGCCCTCTAGGATTAGACGTGCAGAAGATACATGCATGCCCTAATGACTGCATCCTCTACCGCGGTGAGAAGTACGAGAATATGGATAAATGCCCGGTATGCACTGCATTGCGGTATAAGATCAGAAAAGATGACCCTGGTGATATTGAGGGCGAGCCACCCAGGAAGAGGGTTCCTGCCAAGGTGATGTGGTATGTTCCTATAATACCTCGGTTGAAACGTCTGTTTAGAAATAAAGATCATGCGAAGTTGTTGCGATGGCACATGGAAGATCGTATGAAAGACGATAAGTTGAGGCACACCGCTGATGGTCGGCAGTGGAGAAAAATCAAGAGAGAGTTCCCGAGATTTGCAGGTGACACAAGGAACTTATGGTTAGGTCTAAGTACAGATGGCATGAATCCTTTTGGGGAGCAGAGTTGCAGTCAGAGCACCTGGCCCGTTACTCTATGTATCTACAACCTTCCTCCTTGGTTGTGCATGAAGCGGAAGTTCATTATGATGCCAGTGCTTATCCAAGGTCCAAAGCAACCCGGCAACGATATTGATGTGTACCTAAGGCCATTAGTTGATGAACTTTTACAGCTGTGGGCCGAACCAGGTGTACGTGTGTGGGATGAGCACAAACAAGAGGAATTTGACCTTCGAGCGTTGCTTTTCGTAACCATCAATGATTGGCCTGCTCTTAGTAACATTTCAGGACAGTCAAACAAGGGATACAATGCATGCACGCACTGTTTGGATCAGACAGAAAGTATATATCTGGACAAATGTAGGAAGAATGTGTATCCGTACAATCGTTGTTTTCTTCCGCCCAAGCATCCCTTAAAGAAAAAAGGCAAGCATTTCAAAGGCAAGGCAGAACCCCGGGGGAAGCCTGTAATCCGTACCGGGGCTGAAGTATTTGATATGGTCAAAGATTTGAAAGTAATCTTTGGAAAGGGTCCTGGCAGCCAACCTGTTCCTAACGGCCCTGATAAGCGCGTACCCATGTGGAAGAAGAAATCTATATTTTGGGAGTTACCCTACTGGGAAGTCCATGAGGTCCGCTCGGCAATCGACGTGATGCACCTGACGAAGAATCTCTGCGTGAATATTCTAGGCTTCCTGGGATTGTATGGGAAGTCAAAAGATACACCGGAGGCACGGGAGGACCATGAACGTCATAAAGGAAGAGATGGCATGCATCCAGGGCAGTTTCAAGGGCGTGCCAGCTACGCTCTTACTAAGGAAGAGAAGGAAATCTTCTTTGAAGTCCTTTTCAGTATCAAGGTCCCGACTGGCTTCTCGTCGAATATAAAGGGAATCATAAATATGAAAGACAAAAAATTCCAAAACCTAAAGTCTCATGACTGCCACGTGCTTATGACGCAATTGCTTCCGGTTGCATTGAGGGGAATTCTACCGGAAAATGATCGCCTGGCAATTGTGAAGGTATGTGCATTCCTCAATGCAATTTCTCAGAAGGTAATCAATCGAGAAAGTCTATCAAGGTTACAGATTGATGTGGTCCAATGTCTGGTCAGCTTTGAGTTGTTGTTCCCGCCATCCTTCTTCAATATAATGACACACCTCCTAGTT
The DNA here is from genome assembly GCF_904849725.1 of Hordeum vulgare subsp. vulgare. Lineage (NCBI taxonomy): Eukaryota > Viridiplantae > Streptophyta > Magnoliopsida > Poales > Poaceae > Hordeum > Hordeum vulgare. Next base: position 632,111,343 of record NC_058519.1, read on the forward strand.
CACCTAGTCGAAGATATTAGAATTCTCGGTCCTGTGTTTCTACACAATATGTTCCCCTTCGAGAGGTTCATGGGAGTCTTAAAGAAATATGTTCGTAACCGTGCTAGGCCAGAAGGAAGCATCTCCAAGGGCTATGGAACAGAGGAGGTCATTGAGTTTTGTGTGGACTTTCTTCCTGACCTTAAGCCGATTGGTGTTCCTGAATCTCGGTATGAGGGTAGGCTAATAGGAAAAGGCACACTAGGAAGGAAAGCAAAATTAAGTATGTACGGGCATTCTTTCTCTCAAGCACACTACACAGTTCTACACAATTCCACCGTGGTGGCTCCATATATCGTGAGACACAAGAATATTCTACGCTCCGAAAACCCGGGGAAGGCTGACTCTTGGAATAAAGGGGAACACGAGAAGACTTCTTCTTTCGGCAGTTGGTTGCAGACACATCTCATGAATCACGACACTGTTGGAGATGAGCTGTATTGTTTGGCCAGGCCACCATCTTCGACTATATCTACTTTCCAAGGGTATGAGATAAATGGGAATACATTTTACACGGTTGCCCAAGATAAAAAGAGCACCAACCAAAATAGTGGTGTCCGCTTTGATGCAACAGACGAGAATGGGCACTGTTTGGAAACATATTACGGGTACATAGAGGATATATGGGAACTTGACTATGGACCTACTTTTAAGATCCCTTTGTTTCGGTGCAAATGGGTGAAGCTGACAGGAGGCGGGGTAGTTGTAGACCAAAAGTACGGCATGACAATAGTGGATCTCAACAATCTTGCATACATGGACGAACCATTTGTCCTAGCCAATGATGTCGCTCGGGTTTTCTATGTGAAGGACATGTCTACAAAAACGAGAAAAAGAAATCAGCAAAAGAAGATATCGTCCGATGAGCCAAAACGCCACATAGTTCTTTTAGGGAAAAGAAACATCGTGGGAGTAGATGACAAGACAGACATGTCAGAAATATAATAAGTTTCATGAAATTCCGCCCTTCAAAGTGAAAACTGACCCAAGCATCCTACCGAATGATGAAGATTCTCCATGGCTACGACCCAGAAGAAAACAGAAATAATAGATAGGAATATTGGTGCAATAATGTAATAATGTATTAAACCTTTTATGTAATGCATGTATGGAATGTACTAAATTTAAAACACTTTTCATTTTCATAGTATCCATGTAAGAGATGAGTTCTCGTTCGAAACCCTCATACTTCGAGAGAGATTGTCCGTTTTGTACACGAAGTGCATCCAGTTTTTGTCGTAGCCCTCTCAACTTTTTAACACATGCTATGTGGGTGAAATGATGATAGCATGCCAACTTTCAACATTTTCAGAGTTCATTTGTAGTGCTTTTCAATTTCAGGGTCAACTAGCTCAAAAAAAAGTAAATGCACGAAATATACCAAATGAAGTCAGAAATTGTTGAAATTTTGTGATGTGCCTTTGAATGGTGCATTTTGAACACACAAAAAGTATGGAGTTCAAATAAGTTCAAAAAAATGAAATCCCTTTGTAAGAGATGAGTTCTCGTTCGAAACCCTAATACTTCGAGAGAGATTGTCCGTTTTGTACACGAAGTGCATCCAGTTTTTGTCGTAGCCCTCTCAACTTTTTAACACATGCTATGTGGGTGAAATGATGATAGCATGCCAACTTTCAACATTTTCAGAGTTCATTTGTAGTGCTTTTCAATTTCAGGGTCAACTAGCTCAAAAAAAAGTAAATGCACGAAATATACCAAATGAAGTCAGAAATTGTTGAAATTTTGTGATGTGCCTTTGAATGGTGCATTTTGAACACACAAAAAGTATGGAGTTCAAATAAGTTCAAAAAAATGAAATCCCTTTGTAAGAGATGAGTTCTCGTTCGAAACCCTAATACTTCGAGAGAGATTGTCCGTTTTGTACACGAAGTGCATCCAGTTTTTGTCGTAGCCCTCTCAACTTTTTAACACATGCTATGTGGGTAAAATGATGATAGCATGCCAACTTTCAACATTTTCAGAGTTCATTTGTAGTGCTTTTCAATTTCAGGGTCAACTAGCTCAAAACAAAATAAGTAAATGCACGAAATATACCAAATGAAGTCAGAAATTGTTGAAATTTTGTGATGTGCCTTTGAATGGTGCATTTTGAACACACAAAAAGTATGGAATTCAAATAAGTTCAAAAAAATGAAATCCCTTTGTAAGAGAAGAGTTCTCGTTCGAAACCCTGATACTTCGAGAGAGATTGTCCGTTTTGTACACGAAGTGCATCCAGTTTTTGTCGTAGCCCTCTCAACTTTTTAACACATGCTATGTGGGTGAAATGATGATAGCATGCCAACTTTCAACATTTTCAGAGTTCATTTGTAGTGCTTTTCAATTTCAGGGTCAACTAGCTCAAAACAAAATAAGTAAATGCACGAAATATACCAAATGAAGTCCGAAATTGTTGAAATTTTGTTATGTGCCTTTGAATGGTGCATTTTGAACACAAAAAAAGTATGGAATTCAAATAAGTTCAAAAAAATGAAATCCCTTTGTAAGAGATGAGTTCTCGTTCGAAACCCTAATACTTCGAGAGAGATTGTCCGTTTTGTACACGAAGTGCATCCAGTTTTTGTCGTAGCCCTCTCAACTTTTTAACACATGCTATGTGGGTGAAATGATGATAGGATGCCAACTTTCAACATTTTCAGAGTTCATTTGTAGTGCTTTTCAATTTCAGGGTCAACTAGCTCAAAAAAAAAAGTAAATGCATGAAATATACCAAATGAAGTCAGAAATAGTTGAAATTTTGTGATGTGCCTTTGAATGGTGCATTTTGAACACACAAAAAGTATGGAGTTCATATAAGTTCAAAAAATGAAATCCCTTTGTAAGAGATGAGTTCTCGTTCGAAACCCTAATACTTCGAGAGAGATTGTCCGTTTTGTACACGAAGTGCATCCAGTTTTTGTCGTAGCCCTCTCAACTTTTTAACACATGCTATGTGGGTAAAATGATGATAGCATGCCAACTTTCAACATTTTCAGAGTTCATTTGTAGTGCTTTTCAATTTCAGGGTCAACTAGCTCAAAACAAAATAAGTAAATGCACGAAATATACCAAATGAAGTCAGAAATTGTTGAAATTTTGTGATGTGCCTTTGAATGGTGCATTTTGAACACACAAAAAGTATGGAATTCAAATAAGTTCAAAGAAATGAAATCCCTTTGTAAGAGAAGAGTTCTCGTTCGAAACCCTGATACTTCGAGAGAGATTGTCCGTTTTGTACACGAAGTGCATCCAGTTTTTGTCGTAGCCCTCTCAACTTTTTAACACATGCTATGTGGGTGAAATGATGATAGCATGCCAACTTTCAACATTTTCAGAGTTCATTTGTAGTGCTTTTCAATTTCAGGGTCAACTAGCTCAAAACAAAATAAGTAAATGCACGAAATATACCAAATGAAGTCCGAAATTGTTGAAATTTTGTTATGTGCCTTTGAATGGTGCATTTTGAACACAAAAAAAGTATGGAATTCAAATAAGTTCAAAAAAATGAAATCCCTTTGTAAGAGATGAGTTCTCGTTCGAAACCCTAATACTTCGAGAGAGATTGTCCGTTTTGTACACGAAGTGCATCCAGTTTTTGTCGTAGCCCTCTCAACTTTTTAACACATGCTATGTGGGTGAAATGATGATAGGATGCCAACTTTCAACATTTTCAGAGTTCATTTGTAGTGCTTTTCAATTTCAGGGTCAACTAGCTCAAAAAAAAAGTAAATGCACGAAATATACCAAATGAAGTCAGAAATTGTTGAAATTTTGTGATGTGCCTTTGAATGGTGCATTTTGAACACACAAAAAGTATGGAGTTCATATAAGTTCAAAAAGTGAAATCCCTTTGTAAGAGATGAGTTCTCGTTCGAAACCCTAATACTTCGAGAGAGATTGTCCGTTTTGTACACGAAGTGCATCCAGTTTTTGTCGTAGCCCTCTCAACTTTTTAACACATGCTATGTGGGTGAAATGATGATCGCATGCCAACTTTCAACATTTTCAGAGTTCATTTGTAGTGCTTTTCAATTTCAGGGTCAACTAGCTCAAAAAAAAAAGTAAATGCACGAAATATACCAAATGAAGTCAGAAATTGTTGAAATTTTGTGATGTGCCTTTGAATGGTGCATTTTGAACACACAAAAAGTATGGAGTTCAAATAAGTTTAAAAAAATGAAATCCCTTTGTAAGAGATGAGTTCTCGTTCAAAACCCTAATACTTCGAGAGAGATTGTCCGTTTTGTACACGAAGTGCATCCAGTTTTTGTCGTAGCCCTCTCAACTTTTTAACACATGCTATGTGGGTGAAATGATGATAGCATGCCAACTTTCAACGTTTTCAGAGTTCATTTGTAGTGCTTTTCAATTTCAGGGTCAACTAGCTCAAAAAAATTTAGTAAATGCACGAAATATACCTAATGAAGTCAAAAAGTATGGAGTTCAAAAAACCATATTATGAAATTAAATATTATCATTGGCGATTCATCTCTATTATGAAATTAAATAAATCAAAAAACCATTGCAGAACATATGACCAAATTAATACAAGTTCATCATCACATTAAAGCCAAAGAACAGTAGTGAACAAATGTTATTATTGCAAAAAATAAATACATAAAGTTCTCTCATAAAACAACATACAACTATGTAAAACATTAAATGCAACAACAAACGCGATCAAAATCGCAACTAAGGTAACAATTGACCCAACAGCATAATGATACCAAGCCTCTTTATCAATGGCATATTTTCTAATATTCCTAATCTTCAAGCGCATTTCATCCATCTTCAAGCGCATTGCATCCATCTTCAACCGCATCGCATCGATCTTCATCTTGCGATCATCGATGACATCGGCGACATGCAACTCCAGTTCCATATTCTTATCCTCAATTATTTTCAATTTTTTCTTAAAGTATTTGTTTTCTTTTTCAACCAAATTTAACTTCTCGACAAGAATTTTTATGTGGGTTGGAATTTCCGGTTCACATACCTCCTAGATTAAAAAAATATATGTCACGTTGGTCGTCATAATTGTCATAAACACTAAATAAAACAAATAGTTACAAAAGATAATATATACCACATCCGAATCATAGACAGGACGAGGGCCGACGGAGGCGGATACCAGAACCATCGCACTATATAATAACAAAAAATAATGAAAGTGAGTAATTTATACAAGTATGTATCTAAATCATACAAGGAAGATTTTTTTTCTTTTAAAAAGAAGATAAGAACAAGAGGCTCACCACGGTGGTGCTCGCGATGAGATCGGCATGGGGCGATCGACAATGGTGAGGACGGGCACGGGACGACACCCTACGCTTGTGCAGACTCTAAGAAGTTAATTTGAGCATTTGAAATGAGCTACACTAGCACTGACAAATGTAAGGATGAAGTAGCTAACCTTTTAAAACACTTGTGAAGTTGGTGCACGGCCAAACCTAGACAAATATTAAGGAAAATGGAGCTTGGAGGTCGAGCTTGGAGAGGAGAAAGCTTAAGTAGAGTGGCTCGGGCATTTCATCGAACACGTCATGTGCATGAACTAGAGTGGCAAGAGCATGGCATGGTCACACTTCAACAACCAAAAAACAGGGGATATGGTGGGTAGGGGCGAGGATTTATATAGGCAACACTTTAGTCCCGGTACTTGCCACGCCCCGGGACTAAAGGCCCCTGCTTCCCACCTTCTGGTCTGCCAAAAAGGGGCCTTTAGTCCCGGGTCGTGGCTCCACCCGGGACTAAAGGGTGTCTTTAGTCCCGGTTCGAGCCACGCCCGGGAGTAAAGGCCCCTGCTTCCCGCCTTTTGGTCTGCCGAAAAAGGGCCTTTAGTCCCGGGTCGTGGCTGCACCCGGGACTAAAGGGGTCTTTAGTCCCGGATCGAGCCCCGAACCGGGACTACAGATCCACCTGTATAAGCGGAAGTTAGAAAATTTCAAACCCAAATCGTCCATTTCTCTTCTTCTTCCTCTCGTTCTCCTGCCCGGCGCGACACAACGACGAACTCGACGACGCGGTCAGGCTGCCCGCCGTCCTGCTCGCCGCCGTCGCCGTCGTCCTCCTCGCCGCCGCCGTCCTCCTCGCCGCGCGCCGCCCTCCTTGCCGCGCGCCGCCGTCCTCCTCGCCGCGCGCCGTCGACACCTCCGGCCGGTAAGCCCCCCGCCCCCTCCTCCCCAACACTCCGGCCAGTAGAAGAAAAGAAAAAAAGGAGAAGAAAAGAAGAAAAAGGAGAAGAAAGGAAGAAAAAGGAGAAGAAAAGAAGAAAAAGGAGAAGAAAGGAAGAAAAAGGAGAAGAAAAGAAGAAAAAGGAGAAGAAAAGAAGAAAAAGGAGAAGAAAGAAGAAAAAGGAGAAGAAAGGAAGAAAAAGGAGAAGAAAGGAAGAAAAAGGGAAGGAGAAGAAAAGAAGAAAAAGGAGAAGAAAAGAAGAAAAAGGAGAAGAAAAGAAGAAAAAGGAGAAGAAACGAAGAAAAAGGAGAAGAAAGGAAGAAAAAGGGAAGAAAAGAAGAAAAAGAATTTTTTTGTCATTTAATTCCTATTGTTATTAGGTTTGTGCTAGATTATTAGGGTTAGTAATATGTAGAATTAGGAAAAAGGAAAATAAGAAGAGGAGGAGAAGAAAAGAAGAAAAAGGAGAATAAGAAGAGGAGGAGAGGAGAAGAAGAGGAAAAATAGAAGAAGAGGAGAGGAGAAGTAGTAGAAGAAGAGGAGAAGTAGAAGTAGAAGAAGAAGTAGAAGAAGAGGAGAAATAGAATAAGAGGAAAAATTAGTTTAGGGTTACAAGAACAAGAAATATTTTTATGTCATTTAATTTTGCTACTGTATAGTGTATATGCTTAAGTGCTAATAGTGTTTCTTAGATTATTGCTTAATTTTGCTATTGTATATGCTTAAGTGTTAATAGTTTAATTTTGCTATTGTATATGATTAAGTGTTAATAGTTTATCTTTAGCAAGAAAATTAAAAGAACTAGTTTAATTTTGCTATTGTATATGCTTAAGTGTCCGGGACTGGGCTCCGCCCGGCTGGTATTTTAGAGTTTAGGTTCTAGCCAAGACCCGGGACTAAAGGTCCTCCTATATAAAACGACACTTCGAAGTTTCCAACCCCTCTTATATAGTTTGTTAGTTTATTAGTTAATCAAATGTCCGTTTTTTGCAGAACTATGGATCCACATATCAGGAACCTCGAAGAGGAAGAACTTCTCGAAGATATAATCAAAGACGGCCCCGACGTTGAACCAGCTGAATCTCCGTCGTCATATCTAAACGACTCCGGATATGGAATGGAGGTCAAGCGACACGAAGATGAAGCCGATGGGGCAGGAGATAGGTCCAATGACGGAGAAGGCGATAGCTCCACTGATGGAGAAGCCAGTGGAGAAGCCGGTGAAGAAATAATAAATTCCGGCGAGGTATACATATGAAGTTCGACAATCACTTGTAATATGTGAAAAATATTGGAGATAGCTCTATATTGTATACATATACATTCATTTGACGAATGTTTCTCCCTCTTAGGCCTCCACATCGAGCAAAGCTACGAAACGAGGCCCAACTAGAAAGTTGGATGCACGGACGCATTACACCTTTGAGGTGATAATGCCTACGGGCGAACCCAAGCTTCCTAAGAATGCTGCTGACACATTCAAGAACCAATGCGGAGTTCTCGTTAGGGATCACGTCCCGATCAGCGTTCGGGAGTGGAACAAGCGCAAAGGGGCAGCCGATAGTGACTATGTCGCCGAAAGGTACAAAGATAATCTTTGGAATGATCTCATGTCACATTTCAACCTGCCAGAATGTGAGAATGAAGACGCCGCAGACAAACTGAGGGCCAAAGTCAAGCAGTGGACTCTAAAGAAGATGGCCGAACTGTTCCGTAGCTCGAAGAAGAAGCTATGGAAAAACTATCTGAAGACAAAGAAAGTGCCAGTATTCGAGGGGTATCTAGCCAAGCAGGCAAATCACTGGAAGGCATTTCAAGAGTACAAGGAGTCAGAAGATGCCCAGGCATTATCAGAAAAGAACAAGATAAATGCCGACAAGAAGAAATATCACCAAAAGCTGGGGCCAGGGGGCTATGAGACTGCCATCCCAAAGTGGGATAAGAAAGAGCAAGATCTTCTAGATAAAGGCATCGTACCTGAACCACTCCGTGATGAGTGGGGATTGAGAGCAAGAAATTGGTTCCTTGCGCATGGTGGGTCGTACGACGAAAAAACAGGGGACCTCATCAGCAATGACGGTCTTAGGATACCCAGGGAGAATTGGAAAAGGATAGTGAAAGAAATTAAGGAGGGAAAAAGAAAGTTCACTACAGATAGAGATAAAGATTTGCTCACACTGGTCCTCGGCAATGACGAACATGGAGGACGAACGCGAGGCTTCGGTCCTTCTTACCCGTGGTGGCTTGGGTTTGCCAGAGACCAAGACACTTACAGAAGCTGAGAGAGAGCAAAGAAGCGGCAGCATGATGAGGAGAATGACAAGTTCAACCAGTTGCTTGCCAGGATTAACGAGCAACAGAAGTAGATTGATGAGCTTAGAGCAGTACCGCACGAGGAAGATCCTGCACTTGATATTACCGGCGCCCCATCTAAGTGGAAAAGCAGCGTGGCTGAATCTGAGGCCCCGCCCGACGATGAACGAAGAATGATAGAGGGCGGTCCCGGCTACCCCGTGGATGGAATCAAGGAGTCAACATCATGTGCACTCCATCAGAAATTCAAGAACATATCCATGAAGGTGGCCGTCGGACAAGCTTTACCTTCTGGCCCTGATGCACGCTGGCATGGCCGTGAGATTCCAGCTGGCTTTGCTAAAGTCGGGGTGGATGAAATCCTGACGGGGTTTCGTGATATGGAGCTCGACATAGCTGGACCCGAAGATGAGAGGACACTCGGAGAAGTACTGGGTGGAGTCATCCTATGGGACAAGAACTACATCAAGCTTCCAGGCTCGGCCCCAAGGACAACACCGCCTCTGAGTCGTCGCAGGTCACCTACACCTCCATTACCTCCAAGTCCTCCACATGACGTCGGCCAGCACAACACGAGTCCATCTCGATCACCGCCGCCGGACTTGGGTCGTCCGTCTCCGCCGCCGCCCGCTCCGGATACTAAGCGGGAGCGTGCCACCAAGAACGCTCCGCAGACGATTCCTAAGCCACGGAGCCCCCCAAAGCGCAAACGGTCGCCCCTCCCAAAGGTACGTCATGCTAATCTTCCTATCAGACCTTATGATCGTACCCCCGAGGAAAACGCCAGGATAGCAAAGGAACATCATGATGCGCAGATGAAAAGAAGGAACCCGAGCCCCGCCCGGAATACACCGAGAAGCAAATAGCATTTGCAAAATACTTCACGACCCTTCCATCACAGTATGACTTACACCATAAGCCTGATGACTATACACGCACATTGCAGAAGGAAGTGAAAAAGAGCAAATCACCTCCAAGCCCTCCACATGACGTCGGCCAGCACAACACGAGTCCATCTCGATCACCGCCGCCGGACTTGGGTCGTCCGTCTCCGCCGCCGCCCGCTCCGGATACTAAGCGGGAGCGTGCCACCAAGAACGCTCCGCCGACGATTCCTAAGCCACAGAGCCCCCCAAAGCGCAAACGGTCGCCCCTCCCAAAGGTACGTCATGCTAATCTTCCTATCAGACCTTATGATCGTACCCCCGAGGAAAACGCCAGGATAGCAAAGGAACATCATGATGCGCAGATGAAAAAGAAGGAACCCGAGCCCCGCCCGGAATACACCGAGAAGCAAATAGCATTTGCAAAATAATTCACGACCCTTCCATCACAGTATGACTTACACCATAAGCCTGATGACTATACACGCACATTGCAGAAGGAAGTGAAAAAGAGCAGATCACATGCAAGTGCAAGTGGGAGCAAATCAAGTTCAACTACAAGCAAGAAAAAATCAGACGTTCCTCAGCTTGGACAACAGGCCAAACAGTCGATCCCACCCCTCAAGGTGTTAACGGACAATGTTCCCCTCCGGTGCAGGGGCTAGCTTTTGAAATAGCAAAGGAGTTGGCGGCTGAATGTGGTATCTCGGTTGAAGATTTGCTGGCTTCCCAAGACGACAGGATACCCAAGGCTGTGGTTGCCCCTAAGCCACAGTTTGTCATGGGTGAGCCTTTGGTCAGCAAAGATGATCTCCCAACAAATATGTGTTACTTGCATCAATGGTACTTAAGTGAATCAAAGAATGGGAGAACGATGATCGTGCTGAGTGTCCCACAGGAGTACTACGGCCGCCCCGAACAAATCCATATCGACTTTGATGAACTCTTCTAGATGTACTATGGCGACGCCCTCGACAAATCGCTTATGAGTTGCTATTGTCTGTAAGTTTTTCAATTTGTTGTCTACATATAACTTGTTTGCTTATTTCAATTCATTGTCTATATATAACTTGTACTCTATTATGCAGAATGAAGATTCTGGATTGTAAAAGTAAGAGCATCCTAAATATTGGGTTTATTGACCCAGATAAAATACATATAGCGACGCTAACTGATTATCCCAAGGATACGGAGGAAAACCTTCAAAGGTTTCTAACAGATCAAAATTTCTGTGACCACATACTGTTTCCATACAACTTCAGGTGAGGGTCTTTACTCTGTTGTGTCCATTCACTTATAAGTGTAATTGATAAGTTACTGACACATATATATATATATACATGTGCATCTTCCATTGGATTCTGTTGGACATTCAAATTGATAAGGGAAGAGTTGATGCCTTCGACCCATTATCGAGACCCTTGAAACAGTTCCAAAGCCTGCAGGACATGCTCCAAGGGTAATTTCAATCATTCTTGCGCTCTATCGGTCTCTTTCGATGATTTTCTGATATATCAATTAATGAAAAACTTAGCAAATTATTATCCTTGTCGGGCAGGGTTTGGAAGCGGTTCAAGTGCATGACTCCCGGTAACTTTCCTGAGAAGCTGACCTTTAGAGCGGCTCAGGTAAGTAGTAGTATGATATACTTCTATTTTCAATACACTTATGATGCTAGATTATTATTTTGATTATATATATTCTATTCTCGTAAAGTGCGACCAGCAGCCACGGGGAACGCATCTATGCGGATACTATGTTTGCGAGACCATTCACACGTTTACCTCTGAGCACAAGGATCACAGATTCGACGTAGGCAATGAACATTCACACCTCTATTTTTACCCGTCATTCTCTGTTATCATGATTGATATTCATATTCATCTCCTCTTCTTATATAGGACACGGCCATGACGACAAAGGTCCTACCAGAGCAACGCGCGATTGCTGTTGCAGAGGAGCTTGTGGCCTTTCTGAGGACGGAAGCTATAGATGACAAAGGACAATTTAGTGTAGCTAGGGGCCATTACTGATGTTCGTCCATGTAATCTAATAGACGGGCTCTAGTCCCGATAATTCGGATCTCCATATAATTGTATATATATGCTCGCTTGTAAGATAAGTTAATCTTATATATATATGCATAATTATTTCTGTTTAAATTATATGAAAACTAATTCCCGAACACCAAACGAGGCATCACGTTAATCTCCCGAACACCTAAACCCTAACCCAAAAATAATTTCATTCAAAAAAACCCCAAAAATAAGCAAAATCTGAAACTCTTTAGTCCCAGTCCGTGTAACGAGCCGGGACTAAAGGGCCTGCCCCTGGGGCGCTACGAGGCGCCCACGTGGAGCACCTTTAGTCCCGGCTTGTAACAGGGCCGGGACTAAAGGTTAGGCCTTTAGTCCCGCCCCTTTAGTCCCGGTTGGTGAACCGGGACTAAAGCCCCTTACGGGCCGGGGCTAAAGGCTCCGTCCCCACTAGTGAAGGGCTAATAAGGAAGCACAAGATTGGAGAGAAGACATCACATATCTAGTGGTCAAGGACTCATGGTCCAAGGAGGACTACTCACGGCACGTCCGGGAAGCGTCCATGGCGGTGGAGAAGCTCCTGGAGGTCAATCCTCCCTCCGGCAAGGTGCCGGGAAGAGGTCTCCTCACGGTCTCGATCTCGGAAGCCCAGCGGTGGCGGAACGATGGAAAAATTCGCAATTTTGGATATGCTGGAAGGGTTTCCGATCGAAGGGGTAAATATAGGGCAAAGGAGGGCGTCTGGGGCGGCCAGGGGCGAGGCCATGCAGGGTGGCTGCCTCGGCACCCCCTAGCTTCCCTCTGGCCTATCTTCGATGATATGGAAGCTTCCGTTACGCTGATTTTTATATATTTTTCTCGGGGTTTTTGGGGCTTTGGAAATTTTGGTAAAAGCCCGTACAGAAAGACATCAGCAGACAGAAACTGGCACAGGATGCACTGAGTTAGTAGGTTAGTCCAAATATGTGTAAAAAGATATAAAAGTGTAGCGAACCATATAACAATGTCACCCAAAAGATTATGAAACAAGCAGAAATTATAGATACGTTTGGGACGTATCAGTGAGCCGGCCATGAAAGACATTTGCATCAAGCTATGGCCGACCGAGTCGCTGCCCAGCAGTTACTTCGTCCTGGTGAAAAAGATGATTGGTGATGCACCCCAAATCGATATTATTAAACATTCGGTCTGCTTCAAGGGAGCTCGGATGGCCTTTGTGAGGACAATGACGTAGTGGCCAAAGGTAGGGCCTTTGAAGATACCACTCATGACGAGTTGAGGTATATACTTTTCGCCCCTCGTTGGTTACCCCAAGTGGAAGGTGGAGATGTAGTAAGCAGCAAATTTCCCTTACACGAAGACTGTACGGTTTATCGAATCCAGGAGGACTCCTAGGCTTTAACAAGTAGGTGTCTTCCACCATGGCGCTAGCAGAAGACGTGGACCTGCACACACAACAAATAACTTTGCTCCCAACGAGTACAGAGAGGTTGTCAATCTCTCCGGCCTTGTAGTTTGCAAAGGATCAAAACACAAGCGGGAAGGTAATAGTGATTGCAACAGAAAAGTAAAGAAAGCGGTAAATAGTGGAGGTGTAAACAATGATGGTGATATGGGCTGGAGTCACATTACGTTCACTAGTGATGTCTCTCTCCCAAAAGTCGATAAACAACTAACCTAGGGTAAACAAATCACAGTTGGGCAATTGACCGAATTATGATCGCACCACAATGCTAATTATGCTCTTTAATAGTTAGAGGTTCAACAGTAATGGGCAGTACGCCAAGACAAGTAGACCGTTTATTCATCAACATCTACTTACGAATCATCCACCTTGAGATATCCACTACTGGAAATCAGTATTTTGCCATCTGCCTAGTCTTTGTCATCTGCTAGCTGATGGCAAAGATTGTCTTTGCCGTCAGCTTCAGCAAAACAGACGGCACAGTACTGGCTGATGGCATAGTCTTTTTGCCATCTGTCACCTCTTTGCCGTCTGCTAGCGGACGGAAAATAGTCCAGAGGCAGACGGCAAAGATGTAGATAGGCCCACCTGACCGCGGGGTTGCTAGGTCAAACAGGAGTCGGACCTTTGCCGTCTGCTAGCGGACGGCAAAGAGTCCAGAGGCAGACGACAAAGAGTCTAGACTCTTTGCCATCCGCCGGCAGACGACAAAGCGCTAACTCCGTTAACGGCTCCTTCCCCCCACCCCGCCCCTCTCTCTCTGTGTAACGGCTCATCCCCGCGTGCCCTCGCTCTCTCTCCCCACCCTGCGCGCTCCTCTCTTTGTAACGACCGCGAGGACCACCGTCGCGCCACCGCCCCCATCGCGTCGCCGCCCCTGCCGCCGCCCCTGTCGCGCCCCACTGCCGCCCCTGTCGGCCCTGTCGCCCCCGCCGCCGCCCCTCTCTCTCTCCCCACCTCGCCCCGCTGCCGCTGCCGCTGCCCCACCACCGTCGCGTCGCCGCACCTGGCGCCCCCGGCGCCGCCCCGCCACCCCCGCCACCCAGGCCCCTCCACAGCCGCCCCTCTCGGTGAGCCCCCACACCCCCACCCCCAACCCCACCCGCGTTATTTTTTACTAGTTTTATTATTTTTTAGTAGTTTTAGTAGTTGTTATTGTTAGTAGTTTTAGTGGTAGATTTAGTTAGTTTAGTAGTTTTGGTTAGGTTAGTAGATTTAGTTAGGTTAGTAGTTTATTTAGGTTAGTAGATTTAGTTAGGAGGAGAAGAGGAGAAGAGGAGGAGGAGGAGGACAAGAAGAGGAGAAGAAGAAGAGGAGTAGGAGGAGGAGGAGGAGGAGAAGAAAAAGAAGAAGAAGAGGAGAAGAAAAAAATAAGAAGGAGAAGAAGAAGAAAAAGAAGAAGAAGAGAAGAAAAAAATAAGAAGGAGAAGAAGTAAAGAAGAAGAGAAGAAGAAGAGAAGAAGAAGAGAAGAAGAAGAGAAGAAGAGAATAAGAAAAAAATAAGAAGGAGAAGAAGAGAAAAAAGAAGAAGAAGTTGATTTTTTATTGTTTGGTATTTAGTGGTAGCTAGATTCTTTTTTAGTTACTTAGTGGTAGATTCTGTTTTTGTTATAGTGGTAGATTCTATTTTTGTTATTTTTTTGCTGTTTAGTGCTATCTAGGTTTAGCGGTAGGTTTAGTTAGCTTGGTTAGTTAGGTTAGTTAGTTAGTTAGCTTACTAGAAAGAATAGGAAGAAGAAGAAGAGGAGGAGGAGGAGAAGAGGAGGAGGAGGAGGAGAAGAAGAAGAAGAAGAATAGGAGGAGGAGAAGACAAAAAGAAGATCACATGTTTGGTATTTAGTTTTTTGGAATTAATTAGTAGTTTTAGTGGTAGATTCTGTTAGTTAATTAGTAGATTTAGTGGTAGATTCTGTTAGTTTATTCGCCCATCATTATTGCTTAGGTTCAAAACTACTTCAAAGAAGATCACATGTTCTTTTGTTGAAATCAAGTCTGTCAAAATAATGTATCGTCTATATTTATTGGTACCGGAGCAAAACAGGACAACTTAAATAATATTGCCATCCTCAAATGTAGAAAATATGAAAAAGTTTTATATAAACTGAAAAGTAGTATAGGTAACCTGGAAAGTCCTCTGGACCAAAAGGGCAACTTCTGGACCTGCGAACTTTGCGTGGTAGGTGCATGTCCATGCAGCAGGGTAATTTCCCCAACAATGACATAATTAGTCCATTTACCTCCAAAATACCATAATAAGCTCAAAATGGCATAAGAACCTTGGTTAGCTCATTAATATTATATACTTAGCTTGTTTTCCTCTAAAATGGGATAATTAGCCCATTTAGCTCAAAAAGACATAATTAGGTAATTTAGCTCCAACAAGAGGAGAAGAGGAGAAGAAATAGGCAAAATGAAAAGAAAGAAGAAGAAGAAGAAGAAGAAGAAGAGAAGAAGGAGAAGGAGGAGGAGGAGGAGGAGGAGGAGAAGGCCAAGGACCTTCTATCCTTCTCCTCCTCCTCCTCCTTCTTCTTGATTTCTTCTTCTCCTCCTCCTCCTCCTCTTTCTTCTCCTCTTTCATATTATCCTTGCTTTAATTAACCCAACAATGACATAATTAGCCCATTTAGCTCCAAAATACCATAATAAGCTCAAAATGGCACAAGAACCTTGGTTAGCTCATGAATATTATATATTTAGCTTGTTTTCCTCTAAAATGACATAATTGGAATATTTGTGTTGATCGGGTGGATTTACATGTGATAGTTGTCTCGTCGCTGTGAGGTCTGCTGTGCAAAGACCTGCCCGTGCGTTGTACGAGCTCCGCCCCTGCATTCGTGGGTCAGTACAAATTTCATCTCCTCCCCGCCCCTTTATTTACTATGGCTCGGTTTCCGGATGAAACTTTCTAGATTTAGGTAATTCAATTAATTTATCAGTATGCGTGACCAGTATGCGTCTCCCGTTCGAAAGGGCGACATCTATAAATATGCATGTCTTTGTATATTTATAACCGCCATCCTTTCGAATTGTCCAATATTATCCATGGACAACCCGAGTATGTGTAGATTGGGTTCGTTTTCCCGTATGTTGTGCTCTGGATCCGATGCGGAATTTCGTTAGTGCCTCCCTGTTGTTCTCCGGATGCACATCCTCTCTGTTTATTGCGGAGACGTGTATCAGGAGAACAGCGGGGAGGTGCTGCCGAAATTTTGCGTTGGATGCGGAGCAGAGCATGGGAAAACGAACCCAATCTACACATACTCGGGTGGGATTAGGACCTATCTTTACCTATTAGCGTGTAGGTTGCCTCGACGTAATAAAAATGGCGAACCTGATTTACCGATGAATATAAATGCTAAATTATATATAAATATATTTCTTCTGTCTTTAGTAGGTACGCAAGATGAGTGATCGTGCGTGGATGTATACCGGTCACCCTAGTCAGAAAGAGATGACGAAAGAATGGTTTTTAAAAACAAAGGAATTTGTGAAAGCCGCATTCGCAAATGGCCAGGAAAGAAACTATTGCCCCTGTCCTGGATGCGACAACTATAAAAAGACGACAGAGGCTGTAATGATTAAACACCTGCAGAGGAGGGGTTTTAAGCCTAATTATACGGTGTGGACATTTCATGGTGAGTCTATACAACGCACAAGAGCTGAGGTGGTCCGTCGTCGCACGGACGAGCATGGTACTGGGATCGAAGACATGGTGCAAGACTTTGATGATGCTCGGGATTCGGAAGATGAGATGGAGGAATCTGCAAAGGCCTTTTATGAAATGTTGGAGTCTTCAAAACGTCCTCTCCATGAGCACACTGAGCTCTGTCAGCTAGATGCAATTGCACAAGTAATGGCTCTGAAGGCTCAGTTCAACTTGGGAAGAGAATGCTACGACGCGATGATGACACTATTTGGACGTTTCCTACCCAAAGGCCATGTCATGCCTGCAAACCTGTACCAGTCGGACAAAATACTTCGTGTACTTAAGATGCCCTATGAGAAGATAGATGCATGTGAGAAAGGATGTGTCTTATTTAGGAAGGAGTATGGACACTTGGACTATTGTCCCAATTGCGAGTCTTGCAGGTATCTTGTGTTAGACAACGGTATGGGTGAGAAGAGGCAGACCAAAATCGCAGTTAGTGTTCTTCGGTATATGCCAATCGTACCTAGACTTCAACATCTTTTCATGGTCGAAGAGACAGCCAGACAAATGACATGGCACAAATTGGGCAAAAGAACCGAACTAGATGCGCATGGGAATAAGATGATGGTGCACACATCGGATGGGGAAGCGTGGAAACATTTCGATGGATTGCATCAGGATAAAGCGACAGATCCAAGGAATCCTTGAGTCTGTGCCGCCACGGATAGTTTTAATTCAGTTGTTGGCCTGTATTTGTCATTCCACTCAATCTCCCCCTCGGGCAGATTATGCAAAGAAAGAACATATTTCTGACGTTGATAATTCCAGGTCCCAATTATCCGGGGAATAATATGAATGTGTACCTGCAACCGCTTAAGGATGAATTGGAAGAAGCTTGGAAAAATGGGGTCAAGACATACGATGCCGCTAGAAAAGAAAACTTCAAAATGCATGTGTGGTACATGTACTCTATGCATGACTTGCCAGCGTATGCGCTATTCTCTGGATGGTGTGTGCATGGAAGGTTCCCGTGCCCCCAATGCAAGGCAGCTCTTCAGTTTCATTGGTTGCAGGAGGGTCGGAAGTATTCTTGCTTTGACTTGCATAGACAGTTCCTGGATCCTGACCATCAGTTCAGAAAAGACAAGAAGAACATTACCAAAGGTAAAGTTGTCAAAAACTTGGCACCACCTGCGTTCACAGGCCAACAGATCCTGGATCAGTTAAACGCCATCGAGCCTGATCCAGAGCGTCCAGGGTATTTCAAGGGGTATAATTCAAAACATGCCTGGACTCACAACCCATGCTTCTGGGATCTGCCTTACTTCAAAGACCTCCTTCTTCCACACAATATCGACATGATGCACACTGAAAAGAATATCGGAGAGGCTATTTTTGGTACATTGTTCGACATAGATGGGAAGACAAAGGATAATATTAAGGCTAGAGTCGATCAAGAGACACTATGTCATAGACCGTTACAAAACATGCGAGAAGGCAAAGGAAAGCAGAAGTGGTCGAAGCCAAAGGCCTGGTTCAATCTTGGAAGGCCAGCTATGAGGGAAATTATCTTGTGGGTCAAAATGCACTTGATGTTCCCCGATGGGTATGCAGCGAATCTAAAGAGGGGAGCGAGTCTTGAAAAATTAAAAATCTTTGGTCTCAAGAGTCATGATTGGCACATATGGCTAGAGCGGGTAATGCCAGTGATGTTACGTGGCTTTATTCCTGAGGATGAATGGCTAGTACTGGCGGAGCTGAGCTATTTCTTTCGTGTTCTTTGTGCGAAAGAATTGTCGCCTGGAGTGGTAGAAGACATGGAGGAGTATGCACCGAAGTTGTTGTGCAAGTTAGAGAAGATCTTTCCACCGGGCTTCTTTAATCCAATGCAGCATTTGTTTTTACATCTACCGACCGAGGCAAGATTGGGTGGGCCCGTGCAAGATCGTAGGTGCTATGCAACTGAGAGGATGCAGAAGACCCTTCGAGCTAAATGTAAAAATAAGCGTAGAATTGAAGCATCGATGGTTGAGGCATTCATTACTGAGGAGGTGGCAAACTTTGTGACAGCACACTACGAAGCCAAAAATCATCATTTGCATAATCCAAAGCCTCGGCACAATGATGGAGACCCTAAAAAAGGTGGGTCCAACCTCAGCCTATTCAAAGGGAAGCTCGCACCAGCCGGTGCTTCGAAACCAATAACGTTGGATATCGAAGAATGGCCGAACATTTCGTTGTATATCTTCAACAACCTAACAGAAGTGCGACCGTACATCGAGTGAGTTCTCGGCACATTTTCCCGTAACTTCTAATTCATTTGAACTGCTCTTATTCCCGGATATTTCAAACAGCCGTTACGTCGTCAAATTCTCGGATGGAGCGGTGATAGAAAATGATTCCGTCGAAGAGTATGAGCTTCTGTCAAAGACAGGAGGCGGCTGTCCCGGTTTCATCTCTTGGTTCAAACGAACGGTAATTATCAATAATGGACCTTTTCATTCTTGGTCTAACTTGTGGCTAATGCAACAACCGTTTCGTATTAAACTTGTAGGCTAATTCAGAGTCTATGGACGCCGAATTGAGACAAGTCGCTAATGGTTTTGACTATAAGATCCGTTCATTTGAGAAATACAACATCAACGGGTATCTCTTTCGTACCTTTGGCAAAGAGCTATCTATGCCCGACCGGAAATCTACAAATTGTGGTGTCTCTGCTATTGGCGAAGGTGTTATCGAGTATTATGGAAGAGTTGAAGCAATTTATGAACTTCAATTCTATGGTGAAAACCCACCCAACGTCGTAGTCTTCAAATGTTATTGGTTCCAGCCAAAAAAGACTAGAAGCACTCATGAACATATAGGACTAGTCGACATCAATCCAAACACCCATTTAGATGTTCCCGATGTCTATATTACGGCTCAACAGGCGACCCAAGTTTTCTATCTACCGTGGGCATGCCAAACGGATAAGAATCTGGAAGGTTGGTATGTTGTTAATGAAGTGCCGCCACATGTCAGACCACCTCTCCCAAATGAACAGGATTATGAACCTCACATTAACCCAGACACATATGATGGAGAATTCTTCCAAGAAGCACGTCTTTCCAAGAAACGTTTCAAGAACCGCCGTGCTTCTTCCAAGAACATGGAAGTAGACAGCGACAATGAATCCGACTCCAGCCCTGAGCTGGAACCAGAAGACCTGGAACTCGTAGAGGTTACTGATGCGGATGACCTGTCAATGCTTCAACGATTAAAGGAAGGCCTTTCACAACTTCACGCCGTTGAACCCGATGAGCACGTCATTCATTAAGACATGCGTGACAGTGATGATGATGATGCATTTATTGATGATGATTATTAGTTTGTAAGATTCACAACTTAAATTATATATATTTGAATCTTTATTATTCATGTACATATTATAATTCATGTCAGTCATTCAATTTTTTTATGTTGTACTAATTTCTTTTAATCGTTATCATGGCAGGTGTTGAAAGATGGTGAGCGCGGGTCCAGAGCGCTCGACGGGTTCTTCCCAGGCGCCCCGCACGAGGGGTGGTACTTCCCTTCCACACCTATCTCTCCGTAGAGCCTTGGCAGACAGTCTTTCGACACCAGCCGGGGGTTCTTCTTCGTCGGCGGCATTGCCCACTGGGAGAGGTGCTGGTCGGGTAGGGAGGAAGGGGAAGGGTACAGGGAGAGGTGGTGGCCGCGGAAGATCCAGGAGGACTGTTGAGCCGTCCTCGCTACCACCACCAGCTCATTCACCCGAGCATAGGACTAGTATGGTCGACCCGTTTGCGGAGGAGGCTACGGGGACTCCGGTCCAGGAGCCTGGTGTTCACGGGCATCCGTCCCATGAGACTCCGGTCCAGGAGCAGCCTCGGGTCGAGGTGCATTCGGCCCAGGAGCAGCCGGAGGAGACTACGGTTCCGGAGGCTTCACCCGACGTGGAGAGGCCCAGATGGGAGCCTTGTCCGGATCGTACCGAGTTGCCGGATTGGACCGAGGGTCCGGGTGGCTTAGGGGGCAGGGATGGCGGGGATGAGCTTACGGATAGTGAGGGCGATGTGCAGGTGGACGGGGCCACCGTGTACAAGCGTGGTAGTACACGTCTCCCGGTCGCCCCGGCTACCCGCGAGCAGAGGCCGGTGATTAAACCTGAAGGAGATAGGAAAGTACATTTACCCTTTTTTTAGCTTTTGCCTTCAAGTTTGTTCAAATATCTAATGCGCTGACCTTATCATACTGCAGGGGATGGGTACACCCTCTTGGAGTCCGCAGGCCGAACTCCGTCCTTGGTGTGCTTTGCCGGACAAATTTCCCGGGGTTTGTCACGTTGCCTGGTGAGGGTCAAGTTCCTACACTAGGATTTACCTCGGAGCACTACCAGGCTGCGCAGGCCCCGCCGGAGGAGATTATAGATGGTGTCTTGTCCCACACGAGGGCCAAGATGGTGATCAAGAGCTTTTGGGTAAATTATCCTTTTACACAATCTAAAATTAACAATATACCTAATTATTGTACTAATCGGTGTTTTCACGTTTTATTGCAGACCTTCTATAGGTGTGAGGATGGATATGAGGAGGAGGCAGCCAGGGTTCTCGAGGTCGAGTGTAGGCGGTTACTACAGAACTTGCGCCACGAGGCTCGGCCGCAGGCTATTCGAGATTACTACGCCACGCGTGGTATTAAGAAGGAGAAGAAGGATTGCCGCGGGAAATTTCTGAAGAAGGAGCAATACATGAAGGTAATTACCTATTCTTAAGTCCTTCTACGTAGTTTTCTTGATTTCATTCATAGGTGTAGCACTGAAAATTCTTTCTAATAACTTACAGGTGCCCCCGAGATGGTGTGCGGATAAGATGGATTGTTGGGAGGCGTTGGTTGATGAGTGGTGCACAGGCAGCTGGCGAGCCGTCCACGAGAATCCGAAGGATCGGCGTAGCCAAATGGTTTGTGTGCCACACCATCAAGGCAGCGCCAACTTACTTTAGTTTGGACGAAACTGGGTATGTGATTTGCTTCATGATTCATGCAATTCATTCTTGATGCTAATATTTTGTTCCTCTCTTTTAGGCGCATCACAATAAGACTGAGATGCCACACTTGTACGACCTTTATGGCATGGCCCATACTGCCTCGTACAAGAAGGCGAAGGCATTCTATGAGTCTGACCTGGATGATCCCTGTAACTTCACCAACATATCATCCCACCAGAAGCTCGTGGCATACAGGGACGCGGGGAAGGCTACGAAAGGGGATGACTTTAACCCTAGCCAGGAACCTTTGGAACCAGAGCTGGTGATGATATCTGGTGGCGGGAGGCCCCATGGCTCGATAGCCATTGGAGATGGGATAATACGTTGTCCACTCACTCTTCCGGAGATCAAGGCGCGCCAGTCGAGCAGCTGTCCTGAGATAACGCCTCGTCCACGGCCAGTCGAACTTGCCATCGAGGTTAGTTGTACGGACTAAGAACACTTTCATCCATTTCATTATGTGTGTCACCATAGATCATTACTGTGGTAACGAGGAATGGTTTTTCAGGCTGCTCTTCAGAAAGAGAGAGCGGCAAACCAGGCTGCTCTTGAGAAAGAGAGATTGGCAAGCCAGGCTGCTCTTGAGGCTGCTCTTGGTGAGAGGGACCAGACCACGGCACGATTGCTTGAGGAGGAGAGGGCCCGGAATGAGGCGGGTCAACGGGCCCTGTACGAGCTTTTTGTGGTATGTTTTTTTTCACATTAGCCAGATCATGTGTGTAATGTCTATTTCAATACTAACTAATACGACCCACTCTTCAGGGTCTGTGCGAGCAGAGCGGTCAAGTCCCTCTGCCGATGCCCGTCTTCTCTTCGATTGGCACGGTGAGTTTCATTATAAACTAGTATTAATAATTGAGTGTCATCATTCTAACTGAGACATTGCAAAATATCTTTTCTGCAGAATAACTCCCGAGCGGCATCGCACGACCCTTCTCCAGGGCAACCGTCTCCAAACGAAGCCGGCGCGAGCAACCGTGGTGTTTCTCCTCCTTGATGACCACTACGGTAAGTTTCTCCTCCAAACTTAGCTTGTTTTCCTCTAAAATGAGATAATTAGCCCATTTAGCTCCAAGAAGATATAATTAGGTAATTTAGCTCCAACAAGAGGAGAAGAAATAGGAAAAATGAAAAGAAAGAAGAAGAAGAAGAAGAGAAGAAGGAGAAGGAGGAGAAGGAGGAGGAGGAGGAGGAGGAGGAGGAGGAGGAGAAGGAGGAGAAGGCCAAGGACCTTTTAGTCCTTCTCCTTCTCCTCCTTCTCCTCCTTCTCCTCCTTGATTTCTTCTTCTTCTCCTCCTCCTCCTCTTTCTTCTCCTCTTTCATATTATCCTTGCTTTAGTTTCCCCAACAATGACATAATTAGTCCATTTAGCTCCAAAATACAATAATAAGCTCAAAATGGCATAAGAACCTTGGTTAGCTCATTAATATTATATACTTAGCTTGTTTTCCTCTAAAATGGGATAATTAGCCCATTTAGCTCAAAAAAGACATAATTAGGTAATTTAGCTCCAACAAGAGGAGAAGAGGAGAAGAAATAGGCAAAATGAAAAGATAGAAGAAGAAGAAGAGATGAAGAAGAAGAGAAGAAGGAGAAGGAGGAGGAGGAGGAGGAGAAGGCCAAGGACCTTCTAGTCCTTCTCCTCCTCCTCCTTCTTCTTGATTTCTTCTTCTTCTCCTCCTCCTCCTCTTTCTTCTCCTCTTTCATATTATCCTTGCTTTAATTAACCCAACAATGACATAATTAGCCCATTTAGCTCCAAAATACCATAATAAGCTCAAAATGGCATAAGAACCTTGGTTAGCTCATGAATATTATATACTTAGCTTGTTTTCCTCTAAAATGACATAATTAGCCCATTTAGCTCAAAAAGAAGGAGAAGGAAGAAGAAGAAGAAGAAGAAGAGAAGAAAGAGGAGGAGGAGGAGGAGAAGAAGAAGAAGAATAGGAGGAGGAGAAGACAAAAAGAAGATCACATGTTTGGTATTTAGTTTTTTGGAATTAATTAGTAGTTTTAGTGGTAGATTCTCTTAGTTAATTAGTAGATTTAGTGGTAGATTCTGTTAGTTTATTCGCCCATCATTATTGCTTAGGTTCAAGACTACTTCAAAGAAGATCACATGTTCTTTTGTTGAAATCAAGTCTGTCAAAATAATGTATCGTCTATATTTATTGGTACCGGAGCAAAACAGGACAACTTGAATAATATTGCCATCCTCAAATGTAGAAAATATCGAAAACTTTATATAAACTGAAAAGTAGTATAGGTAACCTGGAAAGTCCTCTCGACCAAAAGGGCAACTTTTGGACCTACGAACTTTCCGTGGTAGGTGCATGTCCATGCAGCACGGTAATTTCCCCAACAATGACATAATTAGTCCATTTAGCTCCAAAATACCATAATAAGCTCAAAATGGCATAAGAACCTTGGTTAGCTCATTAATATTATATACTTAGCTTGTTTTCCTCTAAAATGGGATAATTAGCCCGTTTAGCTCAAAAAAGACATAATTCGGTAATTTAGCTCCAACAAGAGGAGAAGAGGAGAAGAAATAGGCAAAATGAAAAGAAAGAAGAAGAAGAAGAAGAAGAAGAAGAGAAGAAGGAGAAGGAGGAGGAGGAGGAGGAGGAGAAGGCCAAGGACCTTCTATCCTTCTCCTCCTCCTCCTTCTCCTCCTCCTCCTCCTTCTTCTTGATTTCTTCTTCTTCTCCTCCTCCTCCTCATTTTTCTCCTCTTTCATATTATCCTTGCTTTAATTAACCCAACAATGACATAATTAGCCCATTTAGCTCCAAAATACCATAATAAGCTCAAAATGGCACAAGAACCGTGGTTAGCTCATGAATATTATATACTTAGCTTGTTTTCCTCTAAAATGACATAATTGGAATATTTGTGTTGATCGGGTGGATTTACATGTGATAGTTATCTCGTCGCTGTGAGGTCTGCTGTTCAAAGACCTGCCCGTGCGTTGTACGAGCTCCGCCCCTGCAGTCGTGGGTCAGTACAAATTTCATCTCCTCCCCGCCCCTTCATTTACTGTGGCTCGGTTTCCGGATGAAACTTTCTAGATTTAGGTAATTCAATTAATTTATCAGTATGCGTGACTAGTATGCGTCTCCTGTTCGAAAGGGCGACATCTATAAATATGCATGTCTTTGCATATTTATAACCGCCATCCTTTCGAATTGTCCAACATTATCCATGGACAGCCCGAGTATGTGTAGATTGGGTTCGTTTTCCCATATGCTGTGCTCTGGATCCGATGCGGAATTTCGTCAGTGCCTCCCTGTTGTTCTCCGGATGCACATCCTCTCTATTTATTGCGGAGACGTGTATCAGGAGAATAGCGGGGAGGTGCTGCCAAAATTTTGCGTTGGATCCGGAGCATAGCATGGGAAAACGAACCCAATCTACACATAATCGTGTGGGATTAGGACCTTTCTTTACCTATTAGCGTGTAGGTTGCGTGGACGTAATAAAAATGGCGAACCTGATTAACCGATGAATATAAATGCTAAATTATATATAAATATATTTCTTCTGTCTTTAGTAGCTATGCAAGATGAGTGATCGTGCTTGGATGTATACCGGTCACCCTAGTCAGAAAGAGATGACGAAAGAATGGTTTTTAAAAACAAAGGAATTTGTGAAAGCCGCATTCGCAAATGGCCAGGAAAGAAGCCCCTGTCCTGGATGCGACAACTATAAAAAGACGACAGAGGCTGTAATGATTAAACACCTGCAGAGGAGGGGTTTTAAGCCTAATTATACGGTGTGGACATTTCATGGTGAGTCTATACAACGCACAAGAGCTGAGGTGGTCCGTCGTCGCACGGACGAGCATGGTACTGGGATCGAAGACATGGTGCAAGACTTTGATGATGCTCGGGATTCGGAAGATGAGATGTAGGAATCTTCAAAGGCCTTTTATGAAATGTTGGAGTCTTCAAAATGTCCTCTCCATGAGCACACTGAGCTCTGTCAGCTGGATGCAATTGCACAAGTAATGGCTCTGAAGGCTCAGTTCAACTTGGGAAGAGAATGCTACGACGCGATGATGACACTATTTGGACGTTTCCTACCCAAAGGCCATGTCATGCCTGCAAACCTGTACCTGTCGGACAAAATACTTCGTGTACTTAAGATGCCCTATGAAAAGATAAATGCATGTGAGAAAGGATGTGTCTTATTTAGGAAGGAGTATGGACACTTGGACTATTGTCCCAATGGCGAGTCTTGCAGGTATCTTGTGTTAGACAACGGTATGGGTGAGAAGAGGCAGAACAAAATCGCAGTTAGTGTTCTTCGGTATATGCCAATCGTACCAAGACTTCAACGTCTTTTCATGGTCGAAGAGACAGCCAGACAGATGACATGGCACAAATTGGGCAAAAGAACCGAACTAGATGCGGATGGGAATAAGATGATGGTACACACATCGGATGGGGAAGCGTGGAAACATTTCGATGGATTGCATCAGGATAAAGCGGCAGATCCAAGGAATCCTCAAGTCTGCGCCGCCACGGATGGTTTTAATCCCTTCGGCATGACGGCAACCCAATTCAGTTGTTGGCCTGTATTTGTCATTCCACTCAATCTCCCCCCCGGGCAGATTATGCAAAGAAAGAACATATTTCTGACGTTGATAATTCCAGGGCCCAATTATCCGGGGAAGAATATGAATGTGTACCTGGAACCGCTTAAGGATGAATTGGAAGAAGCTTGGGAAAATGGGGTCAAGACATACGATGCCGCTAGAAAAGAAAACTTCAAAATGCATGAGTGGTACATGTACTCTATGCATGACTTGCCAGCGTATGTGCTATTCTCTGGATGGTGTGTGCATGGAAGGTTCCCGTGCCCCCAATGCAAGGTAGCTCTTCAGTTTCATTGGTTGCAGGAGGGTCGGAAGTATTCTTGCTTTGACTTGCATAGACAGTTCCTGGATCGTGACCATCAGTTCAGAAAAGACAAGAAGAACTTTACCAAAGGTAAAGTTGTCAAAAACTTGGCACCACCTGCGTTCACAGGCCAACAGATCCTGGATCAGTTAAACGCCATCGAGCCTGATCCAGAGTGTCGAGGTATTTCAAGGGGTATAATTCAAAAGATGCCTGGACTCACAACCCATGCTTCTGGGATCTGCCTTACTTCAAAGACCTCCTTCTTCCACACAATATCGACATGATGCACACTGAAAAGAATATCGGAGAGGCTTTTTTTGGTACATTGGTCGACATAGTTGGGACGACAAAGGATAATATTAAGGCTAGAGTCGATCAAGAGACACTATGTCATAGACCGTTACAAAACATGCGAGAAGGCAAAGGAAAGCAGAAGTGATCGAAGCCAAAGGCCTGGTTCGATCTTGGAAGGCCAGCTATGAGGGAAATTATCTTGTGGGTCAAAATGCACTTGATGTTCCCCGATGGGTATGCAGCGAATCTAAAGAGGGGAGCGAGTCTTGAAAAATTAAAAATCTTTGGTCTCAAGAGTCATGATTGGCACATATGGCTAGAGCGGGTAATGCCGGTGATGTTACGTGGCTTTATTCCTGAGGATGAATGGCTAGTACTGGCGGAGCTGAGCTATTTCTTTTGTGTTCTTTGTGCGAAAGAATTGTCGCCTGGCGTGGTAGAAGACATGGAGGAGTATGCACCGAAGTTGTTGTGCAAGTTAGAGAAGATCTTTCCACCGGGCTTCTTTAATCCAATGCAGCATTTGATTTTACATCTACCGACCGAGGCAAGATTGGGTGGGCCCGTGCAAGATCGTAGGTGCTATGCAACTGAGAGGATGCAGAAGACCCTTCGAGCTAAATGTAAAAATAAGCGTAGAATTGAAGCATTGATGGCTGAGGCATTCATTACTGAGGATGTGGAAAACTTTGTGACACCACACTACGAAGCCAAAAATCATCATTTGCATAATCCAAAGCCTCGGCACAATGATGGAGACCCTAAAAAAGGTGGGTCCAACCTCAACCTATTCAAAGGGAAGCTCGCACCAGCCGGTGCTTCAAAACCAATAACGTTGGATATCGAAGAATGGCGGAACATTTCGTTGTATATCTTCAACAACCTAACAGAAGTGCGGCCGTACATCGAGTGAGTTCTCGGCACATTTTCCCGTAACTTCTAATTCATTTGAACTGCTCTTATTCCCGGATATTTCAAACACCCGTTACGTGGTCAAATTCTCGGATGGAGCGGTGATAGAAAATGATTCCGTCGAAGAGTATGAGCTTCTGTCAAAGACAGGAGGCGGCTGTCCCGGTTTCATCTCTTGGTTCAAACAAACGGTAATTATCAATAATGGACCATTTGATTCTTGGTCTAACTTGTGGCTAATGCAACAACCGTTTCGTATTAAACGTGTAGGGTAATTCAGAGTCTATGGACGCCGAATTGAGACAAGTCGCTAATGGTTTTGACTATAAGGTCCGTTCATTTGAGAAATACAACATCAACGGGTATCTCTTTCGTACCTTTGGCAAAGAGCTATCTATGCCCGACTGGAAATCTACAAATTGTGGTGTCTCTGCTATCGGCGAAGGTGTTATCGAGTATTATGGAAGAGTTGAAGCAATTTATGAACTTCAATTCTATGTCGAAAACCCACCGAACGTCGTAGTCTTCAAATGTTATTGGTTCCAGCCGAAAAAGACAAGAAGGACTCATGAACATATAGGACTAGTCGAAATCAATCCAAACACCCATTTAGATGTTCCCGATGTCTATATTACGGCTCAACAGGCGACCCAAGTTTTCTATCTACCGTGGGCATGCCAAACGATAAGAATCTGGAAGGCTGGTATGTTGTTTATGAAGTGCCGCCACATGTCAGACCACCTCTCCCAAATGAACAGGATTATGAACCTCACATTAATCCAGACACATATGATGGAGAATTCTTCCAAGAAGCACGTCTTTCCAAGAAACATTTCAAGAACCGCCGTGCTTCTTCCAAGAACATGGAAGTAGACAGCGACAATGAATCCGACTCCAGCCCTGAGCCAGAACCAGAAGACCTGGAACTCGTAGAGGTTACTGATGCGGATGACCTGTCAATGCTTCAACGATTAAAGGAAGACCTTTCACAACTTCACGCCGTTGAACCCGATGAGCACGTCATTCATGAAGACATGCGTGATAGTGATGATGATGATTATTAGTTTGTAAGATTCACAACTTAAATTATATATATTTGAATCTTTATTATTCATGTACATATTATTATTCATGTCAGTCATTCAATTTTTTTATGTTGTACTAATTTCTTTTAATCTTTATCATGGCAGGTGTTGAAAGATGGTGGGCGCGGGTCCAGAGCGCTTGACGGGTTCTTCCCAGGCGCCCCGCACGAGGGGTGGTACTTCCCTTCCACACCTATCTCTCCGTAGAGCCTTGGCAGACAGTCTTTCGACACCAGCCGGGGGTTCTTCTTCGTCGGCGGCATTGCCCACTGGGAGAGGTGTTGGTCGGGTAGGGAGGAAGGGGAAGGGTACAGGGAGAGGTGGTGGCCGCGGAAGATCCAGGAGGACTGTTCAGCCGTCCTCGCCACCACCACCAGCTCATTTACCCGAGCATAGGACTAGTATGGTCGACCCGTTTGCGGAGGAGGCTACGGGGACTCCGGTCCAGGAGCCTGGTGTTCACGGGCATTCGTCCCATGAGACTCCGGTCCAGGAGCAGCCTCGGGTCGAGGTGCATTCGGCCCAGGAGCAGCCGGAGGAGACTACGGTTCCGGAGGCTTCACCCGACGTGGAGAGGCCCGGATGGGAGCCTTGGCCGGATCGTACCGAGTTGCCGGATTGGACCGAGGGTCCGGGTGGCTTAGGGGGCAGGGATGGCGGGGATGAGCTTACGGATAGTGAGGGCGATGTGCAGGTGGACGGGGCCACCGTGTACAAGCATGGTAGTACACTTCTCCCGGTCGCCCCGGCTACCCGCGAGCAGAGGCCGTGATTAAACCTGAAGGAGATAGGTAAGTACATTTACCCTTTTTTTAGCTTTTGCCTTCAAGTTTGTTCAAATATCTAATGCGCTGACCTTATCATACTGCAGGGGATGGGTACACCCTCTTGGAGTCCGCAGGCCGAACTCCGTCCTTGGTGTGCTTTGCCGGACAAATTTCCCAGGGTTTGTCACGTTGCCTGGTGACGGTCAAGTTTCTACACTACGATTTACCTGGGAGCACTACCAGGCTGCGCAGGCCCCGCCGGAGGAGATTATAGATGGTGTCTTGTGCCACACGAAGGCCAAGATGGTGATCAAGAGCTTTTGGGTAAATTATCCTTTTACAGAATCTAAAATTAACAATATACCTAATTATAGTACTAATCGGTGTTTTCACGTTTGATTGCTGACCTTCTATAGGTGTGAGGACTGATATGAGGAGGAGGCGGCCAGGGTTCTCAAGGTCGAGTATAGGCGGTTACTACAGAACTTGCGCCACGAGGCTCGGCCGCAGGCTATTCGAGATTACTATGCCACGCGTGGTATTAAGAAGGAGAAGAAGGATTGCCGCGGAAAGTTTCTGAAGAAGGAGCAATACATGAAGGTAATTACCTATTCTTAAGTCCTTCTACGTAGTTTTCTTCATTTTATTCATAGGCGTAGCACTGAAAATTATTTCTACTAACTTACAGGTGCCCCCGAGATGGTGTGCGGATAAGATGGATTGTTGGGAGGCGTTGGTTGATGAGTGGTGCACAGGGAGCTGGCGAGCTGTCCATGAGAATGCGAAGGATCGGCGTAGCCAAATGGTTGGTGTGCCACACCATCAAGGCAGCACCAACTTACTTCAGTTTGGACGAAACTGGGTATGTGATTTGCTTCATGATTCATCCAATTCATTCTTGATGCAAATATTTTGTTCCTCTCTTTTAGGCACATCACAATAAGACTGAGATGCCACACTTGTACGACCTTTATGGCATGGCCCATACTGCCTCGTACAAGAAGGCGAAGGCATTCTCTGAGTCTGACCTGGATGATCCCAGTAACTTCACCAACATATCATCCCACCAGAAGCTCGTGGCATACAGGGACGCGGGGAAGGCTACGAAAGGGGATGACTTTAACCCTAGCCAGGAACCTTTGGATCCAGAGCTGGTGATGATATCTGGTGGCGGGAGAGCCATGGCTCGATAGCCATTGGAGATGGGATAATACGTTGTCCACTCACTCTTCCGGAGATCAAGGCGCGCCAGTCGAGCAGCTGTCCTGACATAACGCCTCGTCCACGGCCAGTCGAACTTGCCATCGAGGATAGTTGTACGGACTAAGAACACTTTCATCCATTTCATTATGTGTGTCACCATAGATAATTACTGTGGTAACGAGGAATGGTTTTTCAGGCTGCTCTTCAGAAAGAGAGAGCGGCAAACCAGGTTGCTCTTGAGAAAGAGAGATTGGCAAGCCAGGCTGCTCTTGATGAGAGGGACCAGACCACGGCACGATTGCTTGAGGAGGAGAGGGCCCGGAATGAGGCGGGTCAACGGGCCCTGTACGAGCTTTTTGTGGTATGTTTTTTTTCACATTAGCCAAATCATGTGTGTAATGTCTGTTTCAATACTAACTAATACGACCCACTCTTCAGGGTCTGTGCAAGAACAGCGGTCAAGTCCCTCCGCCGATGCCCGTCTTCTCTTCGATTGGCACGGTGAGTTTCATTATAAACTAGTATTAATAATTGAGTGTCATCATTCTAAATGAGACATTGCAAAATATCTTTTCTGCAGAATAACTCCCGAGCGGCATCGCACGACCCTTCTCCAAGGCAACCGTCTCCAAACGAAGCCGGCGCGAGCAACCGTGGTGTTTCTCCTCCTCGATGACCACTACGGTAAGTTTCTCCTCCAAACTTAGCTTGTTTTCCTCTAAAATGAGATAATTAGCCCATTTAGCTCGTAGAAGACATAATTAGGTAATTTAGCTCCAACAAGAGGAGAAGAAATAGGAAAAATGAAAAGAAAGAAGAAGAAGAAGAAGAGAAGAAGGAGAAGGAGGAGAAGGAGGAGGAGGAGGAGGAGGAGGAGGAGGAGAAGGAGGAGAAGGCCAAGGACCTTCTAGTCCTTCTCCTCCTCCTCCTTCTCCTCCTTCTCCTCCTTGATTTCTTCTTCTTCTCCTCCTCCTCCTCTTTCTTCTCCTCTTTCATATTATCCTTGCTTTAATTTCCCCAACAATGACATAATTAGTCCATTTAGCTCCAAAATACAATAATAAGCTCAAAATGGCATAAGAACCTTGGTTAGCTCATTAATATTATATACTTAGCTTGCTTTCCTCTAAAATGGGATAATTAGCCCATTTAGCTCAAAAAAGACATAATTAGGTAATTTAGCTCCAACAAGAGGAGAAGAGGAGAAGAAATAGGCAAAATGAAAAGATAGAAGAAGAAGAAGAGATGAAGAAGAAGAGAAGAAGGAGAAGGAGGAGGAGGAGGAGGAGGAGGAGAAGGCCAAGGACCTTCTAGTCCTTCTCCTCCTCCTCCTTCTTCTTGATTTCTTCTTCTTCTCCTCCTCCTCCTCTTTCTTCTCCTCTTTCATATTATCCTTGCTTTAACTAACCCAACAATGACATAATTAGCCCATTTAGCTCCAAAATACCATAATAAGCTCAAAATGGCATAAGAACCTTGGTTAGCTCACGAATATTATATACTTAGCTTGTTTTCCTCTAAAATGACATAATTAGCCCATTTAGCTCAAAAAGAAGGAGAAGGAAGAAGAAGAAGAAGAAGAAGAGAAGAAGAAGGGAAGGAGAAGGAGAAGAAGAAGAAGGAGGAGGAGAAGAAGAGAAGAAGAAGGAGAAGGAGGAGAAGGAGGGCTCCTTCTCCTTCTTCTCCTTCTTCTTCTCTCCTTCTTCTCCTCCTTCTTCTCCTTCTTCTTCTCTTCTTTTTTCTTCTTCTCCTCCCCCTTCTCCTTCTCCTTCCCGTTCCCCTCCTCCTCCTCCTCCTCCTTCTTGTTTTTCTTCTCCTTGTTCTCTTCTTGCTTCTTCTCTTTCTTCTTCAATTTAGCTTATTTGTCATATATATGTTGTTGTTCTTCTTCTTCTGACTTTCTTATTCCCATTTTGCAGATTTGATGTACTACATGCATGGAAGCTGGCGTTGGAGTGCTTTAGTTTCTGTTTTTATTTGAGTTGATGAACAATGTGGAACTATATGTATATGTATATATGGATGAACAATATATGTGCAACTATATGTATGTATATATGGATGAAACTTTGTATGTGTTGGTTCTTTTGATATATTGGATGTACGTTGATGAACAAATGGCATTGATGAGTTTTATATGTATATCATATATGTGTTGTGACCTATTTATCATATATGTGCTATGAATTATATGTATATGTGTTGTGAAATAGAAAAAATAAACAAAAATGTGACAATATAGGCTCTTTGCCATCTGCCAGCTGACGGCAAAGGCCTTTGCCGTCAGCTGACCGACGGCAAAGGTGCCACGTGGCGCCCAGCTGTGCAACCTGGCCAGTAGCAGCTGGCCATATAGTCTCTTTGTCGTCAGCCTCCAGGGGGCAGACGGCAAAGAAGAGGGAACACATGAGGGGGGGAGGAGAGGGGGGAGGGGAGGACCCGGCAGATGGCAAAGATGGACGTGGAGGCAGACAGCAAAGATGGAGGGGGAGGGGAGGGGAGTCGAAGGCAGACGGCAAAGATGGATGGGGAGGCAGACGACAAAGATGGACGGGGAGGCAGACGGCAAAGATGGACGGGGAGGCAGACGGCAAAGATGGACGGGGAGGCAGACGACAAATGCTCCGTTAACCCCTAACGGAGGCAACGCGTGTCGGCTGCCGTCTCAAGAGCTTTGCCGACAGCTCCTGAGGAAAGCTGACGGCAAGGAGCTTTGCCGTCCGCCTTGCGCGGGCAGACGGCAAAGAAGGTCCTATGCCGTCGTAGGCTGACGCAGAAATTTTGCCAGCCGTGACAATCTTTGCCGTCTGTGGTATTGTCTTTGCCGTCCGGGATATTGTCTTTGCCGTCTGTGATGGCAGACGGCAAAGAAGGTGATTCCTGTAGTGATCTATCTAGAACATCTCTCCGGTATTAAGTTGCGAGCCCCACCCAAAGTGTAAACTCAAAGCAATGGACAACTGCATTAATGAACTATGTGTAAGGTAAACAATCCTTGCAACCATGGTCAAAAGAACCATTGTTTTCTCCCTGGTGGCAGCAAGCACATCCCCTAGTCTCATGTTTGTGTCACTCAAGCTAGACATCAAGGAGCCCGAACGCACAATAATGCATAACGTTCCATCTTGGAGTTACAATCTACTACTTGGCCAAAGCAATAAAAAGCAACGGAGAACATGCATGAATCACTAAGGAACATAATATAAAAGGATAATAAAATATATCACTCATAACAATCTGAACATAATCTCATAATCCATCGGATCCCAACAAATCGAGCATAGCAATAGCAAGATAATTACATAGATGCCTTGATCATGTAGGGTAGCTCACAAGGACTAACCATTGAAGCACAAGATTGGAGAGAAGACATCACATACCTACTAGTCATGGACTCATGGTCCAAGGGGAACTACTCACGGCACATCCGGGAAGCGTACATGGTGGTGGAGAAGCTCTCGGAGGTCAATGCTCCCTCCGGCAGGGTGCCGGGAAGAGGTCTCGTGATGCTCCCGATCTCGGAAGCGCTATGGCGGCATAACGATGGAGAAATTCGCGATTCCAGAAAGTCTGCGAGGGTTTCCTCTCGGGACTCCAAATATAGGCCAAAGGAGGGCACCGGAGGAGGTGGGACCCACCTAGGCAACCTCCTGGCGCGGCCTAGGGCCTGGTCGTGCCAGCAGGCCGCCTGGGAGGCCCCTGGCCCCCCTTCGATGATCCGGAACCTTCTGTTTCACTGAATTGTTATATATTTTTTCTGGATTTTTTCGGGCGTCAGAAAATTGGGTAAAAGCCCCTTCAAAATAGACATCAGCAGACATAAACTCGCACTGGGTGCACTGAGTTAGTAGATTAGTCCAAATATGAGTGAAATGATATAGAAGTGTAGCAAAACATATAGCAATGTCACACAAAAGATCATGGAACAAGCAGAAAATATACATACGTTTGCACTACTAGGAAAAACCTTATAGGTAGGAGCCTATTAGTAGCGCTGGAAAGTAGAAAGCGTTGCTACTATTAAGCAGTAGCGCTGGATATCACCCAGCGCTACTGCTAATGTCCTTAGCAGTAGCGCAGGCTTCATAATATGCGCTACTGATAAACAGGGAACCCCGCAGTAGCTATAGTAGCAGCAGCGTTCCTAAACCTGCACTACTGCTAAGTTCAATATCAGTAGCGTTGTGTAGTATCCAGCGCTACTGATAAAAGGGGCCCAACGACGTAACCGCACTAGCTGTAGTAGCAACGCAGGTTTAGTACCACCGCTACTGCTAAGTACAATAGCAGTAGCACATGTTTAGGAACCAACGCTACTACTATGTTCAGTTAACACCCCCACCACGGCCACGAAATTTCCTAACTCCCCCATGCCCCACCCCCCTATCCTTGATCTGAAGCCGCCGCCGCCGCCTCCCTCGCCTCCCTCACCATCGTTTTCGTCGTCGCCACCGCCTCCCTCGTCGTCGCCACCGCCCCCTCCCCTCGTGGCCGCCACCGCCCCCTTCGCCACCGCCTCCCTCGCCGTCAACACCGCCCCCTCCCGCTTCGGTAAGCCCCCACAGCGGCCTTGATCTTGTTCACGGCCTCGTACCCAAGTAGATGGAGGCATCACAACCCTGCAAAAGGTCATTATAAAAGATACATTGTTAGATTTGTACGCATCTATGTATATTTCAATGCATGCCTGGACAGTCTCATGTTCATTCCACAAGGGACATAGGGAGTAGTATGTTTATTAGTTTATATAGAATGAAAATGATAAGACAACTTCTTCGTTGTTTGTGACCACATAAATGGATTTAGTTCATGCTATGCCATGTATGTTGATCATTGGTCATCTAAACTTTGGGAAAATAACCCTTGTTAGATGATCCTTGATCTTCTAAAATTGTTGGTGTTGTTCACCTAAAGGTTGATGATTTCAAGTACTTAGACTTAGTAAGAAACACCTCTTGCATAATATAGGTTTAAAACATAAATCTTATTTTTCTAGACAGTAGAAGCTTAATAAGAGTTGAAGTTGGTGAGAAACCAAAAATTAAGCTCATGTTTTTTCTTACCTTGCATCTAGCAAATGTTCTATTTGAAATGTAGTGCACATTATTATTCGAGTGTTGCCGGAATATCCGAGTGGCCTATGTTTTGCCGCAATGTTGATTCATTTCCGTTCCGGCAAATTTCAGGCACACCATATGTCCACTATTTAGCAAAGGTCATGCCGGAAATTTCCGTGAATCTTTTCATGACTAGTGCTAGAAACAAGGACATATGGAGTGCTTGAGAGTGTGAATTCTTTCGATATAGTGTCACGGTTGTTGTTTACACATTTACCACATTAAAACAGGAAATGTGTGACGATCAATATTGGGAGTGTGAATATTGCGGCGACTGTCGGGGTATGTGCGACACGCCTCACCTGCGAGACGTTAGGATCTTTAGCATGACGCTTGACGAGAATGGAGATATGTTCCTCCCTTGACATGCAGAAGATATGTGTTGGAGAGGCTCGGTTTCAAAGACAACGAGAGAATTGAGACGAGGATTGCTAACCTGAGGACTATACATGGTCACACATTTGATATCAAAGTACTTAATTCAGTTTTTCAAACAGAATTTGGGTGCCCAAAGTGGGAACATCTTTGCAAGGCATATGGATTTCAGGAGGGTATGGAAATAACCTTCGATCTTCGTCATGAAGATAATATGCCAGGCAACATCGACATTTGGGTTGTTGTCGATGATATGCTTCCTGTTTTACCTCCATGTGAGTTTCTCAATGATAATTTTCAAGTAATTTGCATTTATATTTAGAAATAGTTGGTGTTCATCCATATACTAAATTTGTTAAATTATAATTTACAGCTTATTTCGTTGCTTCGACTGAATTAGGAAATTAATTGACACAACACACTACACGTATGGATCACATCCAACTTGGGAGGAGAATGATGCTCTTCTCCACTTTCTTGTTGCTGGTGTTCTGATTTCTACTCAAACCTTCCCGTATAATTCTGGAATTGGTCAAAATTATACATTTTACATGCCACTGGTGCATAGGTTGAGGCCGGATGACATTCGCCGAAATGTATTGGTAAGAGTTTCCTTATTAAGTATGCTTTACTATTGCATAAATGATGTTGATTACATTGCTAACTAGGTTATTATTATGTTCTTCAATAGCAACTGCCACATGATGTAGTGCCTCTGATGATGCTCCCAGAAGGTGAAATGAAAATTAGAAGCCCACTGAGGGATGAGTTCGATGCTCCATACTCGAGTAACCTCAAATGAAGATCAAAAAGGCTCGAAATTGAAGCATGGAGAGAAATAAAGAAGGAGCGCAACCCACAAGTTGGAGACCGTTGGATCTCTGTGATTCATCATGGAGACATAGGTGTTATTCTATTTTATGACATTATACCTAAGAGTGAGGACTAGGTCTTATGAGAGACAAGTTATTCTGGTTTATATTAACTTGACATGGTCGATTAGGATGCATGCATATGATGAATATTAAGATGTTTCTCTGTTTTACTTTATGTGTATCATATGATAACTTGGTATATGCTACCTCTTGAGCTTGCGTTGGTTTTTCCCTTGAAGAGGAAAGGGTGATGCAGCACGGTAGCAGAAAGTATTTCCCTCATTTTTGAGAACCAAGGTATCAATCCAGTAGGAGAATCAAGCCAAGTGTCCAGAGTACCTGCGCAAACACAAACGAAGTAAAAGTGGTTGTCAATCCCTGCGCTATAAAGGGATTGTCAATCCCTTCAAGATTGATTGCATAGTGAGATCTGAAGGCGGAAAGTGCAACGAAGTAAAAGTGTAAGGCTGAAAATATGATGTGAAGTAGACCCGGGGGCCATAGTGTTCACTAGAGGCTTCTCTCAAAATAGCAAATATTACGGTGGGTGAACAAATTACTGTCGAGCAATTGATAGAACCGTGCAAAGTCATGACGATATCTAAGGCAATGATCATACATATAGGCATCATGTCCGAGACAAGTAGACCGATACTGTCTGCATCTACTACTATTACTCCACACATCGACCGCTATCCAGCATGCATCTAGTGTATTGAGTTCATGACGAACAGAGTAATGCCTTAAGCAAGACGACATGATGTAGAGGGATAAACTCAAACCAATTATGTAAACCCCATCTTTTTACCCTTGATGGCAACAACATGATGCGTGCCTCGCTACCCCTTCTGTCACTGGGTGAGGTCACCGCACGGTATGAACCCAAAACCAAGCACTTCTCCCATTGCAAGAATCATAGATCAAGTTGGCCAAACAAAACCCACGACTCGACGAGAATTACAAGGACATGAAATCATGCATATAAGAGATTAGAAGAAATTCAAATAAGATTCATAGATAATCTGATCATAAATCTACAATTCATTGGATCTCGACAAACACACCACAAAAGAAGATTACATCGGATAGATCCCCATGAAGATCATGGAGAACTTTGTATTGAAGATCCAAGAGAGAGAAGAAGCCATCTAGCTACTAGCTGTGGACCCAAAGGTCTATGGTGAACTACTCACGCATCATCAGAGAGGCCATGGTGTTGATGAAGAAGCCCTCCGTATCCGAATCCCCCCTCCGGCAATGCACCAGAACATGCCCCAAATGGGATCTTGTGGAGACGGAAGCTTGCGGCGGCGGAAAAGTATTTTCGTGGATCTCTCCCAGGGTTTTGGATTTTTTGGGAATTTATAGGCGGAAGAGGTAGGGCAGACGAGCCATAGGGGGGCCACAAGCCTGCTAGGCGCGACCCCCCTGGCCGCGCCTATGGGGGTTTGTGGCCTCCCCTGGTGGCCTCTGCCTTGGTTCTCACGTCCCGTGCGTATCTTCTGTTCCAGAAAAAATCTTATCGGAAGTTTAATTCCATTTGGACTTTGTTTAATATTCTCCTCTGAAAAGGGTCAAAAACACAGAAAAAACAGGAACTGGCACTTGGCACTGAGTTAATAAGTTAGTCCCAAAAAAGATAAAAAAGGCATACAAAACATCCAAAGTTTGACCAGATAATAGCATGGAACCATCAAAAATTATAGATACGTTGGTGACGTATCAAGCATCCCGAAGCTTAACTCCTACTCGTCCTCGAGTAGGGAAGTGATAAAGACTGAATATTTGATGTGGAATGCTACCTAGCATAGTTGTCCTTTGTAATTTCTTGCATGTGACATGAATGTTTAGATCCGTAAGATTCAAAACAATAGTTTGCTATTGACATGAAAACAATAATACTTCAAGCAAACTAGCAAGGTAGTCATGAACTTTCGAAATAACAAGGCCAAAGAAAGTTATTCCTACAAAATCATATAGTCTGGCTATGCTCCATCACCCCCACACAACTAATTTCAATCATGCACAACCCCGGTATTGGCCAAGCAATTGTTTTTGCACTCTTACTTTCGCAAACCTTTTTCAACTTTCACGCAATACATGAGCGTGAGCCATGGATATAACACTATAGGTGGAATAGAGTGTGGTGGAGTTGTGAGGCAAAAAGGAGGAAATGGTAACATCGACTCGGCATATCAAAGGGCTATGGAGATGCCCATTAATAGATATCAATGTGAATGACTAGGGATTTCCATACAACGGATGCACTAGAGCTATAAGTATGTGAAAGCTCAAAAGGAGAACTAGTGGGTGTGCATCCAACTTGCTTGCTCATGAAGACCTAGGGCAATTTTGAGGAAGCCCATCATTGGAATATACAAGCCAAGTTATATAATGAAGATTCCCACTAGCATATGGTGGTGATAAAACGAGAGGCTCTCAATCATGAAGAACATGCACTACAGGAATCGGGCATTTTGCCGTCACGACGCTAAAGACGGCAAAGAGAGAATTACAGACGGCAAATTTTTTGCCGTCAGCCCATGACGGCAAAAAATGTCGTCAGACCATGTGCCCGCAAAGGGTTATTTTGTCGTCAGCATTTTTTCAGGCAGATGGCAAAAAAATTTCCGTTAGTGAAAATGGTTTGCCCTCATCTATTATGAGGCAGACGGCAAAAAACGTAACAGAACCACCCGGACGGCGTTAACTCTTTGCCGTCATCCGACCGGAATGCAAGACGGTAAAAATTACGGGTTGGCCGTCAGTAGTTATCAATACCAGACGGCAAAGAAATTTTCTTTTGAAAAAAAATAAACAACAATCCTCAGTTATCAAAAAATATATTGCATAACACATAATCTTCATTATTAAAAAACCCAAAGGCTCAATCATCAATTATCACAAAATATATACACACTACGATGTACATAATACACATAATGCATCACAATACATAGGCCAAAAAAAACCACACGCTGTCGCCCACATCGAGCGGAACCAGCCGCTTCTCCCGTCCTGATGCCCCCGCACAGGAGCGTCACTACCCAACGCCCAGCCGCATCGCGCTCTCGTCGACCTCGCCGGCCGGTCGCCGGCCGGAGCCCAACCTCTTCTTCCCACCCGCCTGGCGCGGTAGCGCTCCCCTGCGTGCGCTCCTGCTCCCGCCCCTGCCCTGCCCCTCGTGCAAAGCCGGCGCAGCCGCTGCCACTCCCAATAGGTGGCGTCGTGGGTGATGGGGCACATAGGCCAGCAGTACCAGGGGCGACGTGTGAGGAGGCCGATGGTGCCGGGGGAGACGAGGGAGGAGTCGGGGCCGGCGGCCGACGGGGGCGACGGGGGAGGAGTCGGGGCCGGCGGCCGACGGGGGTGACGGGGGAGGAGTCGGGGTCGGTGGCCGACGGGGGCGACGGGGGAGATGAGGGAGGAGTCGGGGCCGGCGGGCGACGGGGGCGGCGGGGGAGACGAGGGAGGAGTCGGGGCCGGTAGCCGATGGGGGCGGCGGGGGAGACGAGGGAGGAGTTGGGGCCGGCGGCCGACGGGGGCGGCGGGGGAGATGAGGGAGGAGTCGGGGCCAGTGGCCAACGGGGGCGACGGGGGAGACGAGGGAGGAGTCGGGGGCGGCGGCCGACGAGGGCGGCAGGGGAGATGGTGGGTACGTGCGTTGTGCGACGGGGGCGGCGGGGGAGATGGATGGGGGCGGCGGGGGAGATGGATGGGTACGAGAGAGAAGAGAGGTGGGGAGAGGATAAGGTCGGGTGGAGGTGAGTGGTGGGCCAGCCGGGGTCTTTTTTTTTAGGGGACCAGCCGGGTTGAGTGGGTGGGAGAGGCAGCGACGGTGGGATGGGCCGCCACGTCATCGATCCGTGGGATCGATCCGCGTTGTGTGCTTTCTCTTTGCCGTCATCCGGTTATTTTTCAAGACGGCAAATTAAGTCTTTGCCGTCAACTGGTTATTTTTACAGACGGCAAAATATTTTTTCACACACGTCCGTGCGTGGTGCGATGGGGTAGGCCGGTGTGTCTCAGATCTTTCCACGTCATTGATCCGCGTGAGCAATCCGTGTGTTGTGCTTCTTATTTTGCCGTCATCTAGTTATTTTTAGAGATGGCAAAATACGTCTTTGCTGTCATCCAGTTATTTTTACACACGGCAAAATATTTTTTCACCCATGTCCGTGCGTGGTGGGATGGGGTAGGCTGGTGTGTCTTAGATCTTGCCACGTCACTGATCCGCGTGATCGATCCGTGTGCTGTGCTTCTTCTTTGTCGTCATCACTTTCTATTACAGGAGGCAAATTATGTCTTTGCCGTAATCCGCTTATTTTTACAGACGGCAAAATAATTTTACCGTCTGCAATTTTTATTATAGACGGCAAAATATGTTTACGCCGGTAGTCATTCTTTGCCGTCAGCAGCTGACGGCAACTGACGGCAAAAGTGCTCTTTGCTGTCATCCATGAAGAAAAGCTGACGGCAAAGATCTGAACATACGGTAAATTACCTGATTCCCGTAGTGATGGTGCTATTATGAAGCACATGTGTGGAAAGAGATAGTAGCATTGTCCCTTCTCTCTTTGT
This sequence comes from Hordeum vulgare subsp. vulgare, assembly GCF_904849725.1. Taxonomy (NCBI): domain Eukaryota; kingdom Viridiplantae; phylum Streptophyta; class Magnoliopsida; order Poales; family Poaceae; genus Hordeum; species Hordeum vulgare. The sequence continues at coordinate 632,153,068 of NC_058519.1, forward strand.
CTCTCTCTTTTTTTTGTTTGGGCTCTTTGGCCTCTTTCCATATCTCTTTTTTTTGTGGGAAACTTTGGCCTCTTTTTTTATTTCCTCACATGGGAAAATGCTCTAATAATGATTATCATCACACTTTTATTTACTCACAACTCAAAGCTTAGAACAATGATGACTCTATAGGAAATGCCTCCAGCAGTGTACCGAGATGTGCAACGATCTAGCTTGGCGTATGACGTTGAAACATCTCGCTAGCTATCTTACTATCATGCAATGGCAATATGAGAGTGACGACACAAGTCATGAGACGGAACGGTGGGAGTTGCATGGCAATATATCTCGGAATGGCTATGAAAATGCAGTAGTAGGTAGGTATGGTGGCTGTTTTGAGGAAGGCATATGGTGGGTTTGTGCACCGGTGAAAATTGCACGGAACTAGAGAGGCTAGCAATGGTGGAAGGTGAAAGTGCATATATACCATGGACTCACATTAGTCATGAAGAACTCACATACTTATTGCGAAAGTTTTTATTAATAATCGAAACAAAGTGCTAAACGCATACTCCTAGGGGAAGGGTTGCTAGGTGTTAACCATCGAGTGATCCTTACCGTAACACAAAGGATGACAATCAATAGATCAATTATTCTCCGACTTCGTGACATAGCGTTTCACCATACGTGCATGTTACAGGAATCACTAATTTCAACACAAGTATTTCTAAATTCACAACACCCTACTAACATGACTCTTAATATTACCAAACCCACGTCTCAAAACTAATTGAGAGGAATCAAACTTCTCTTTCTAATCAATGGACATGAAGATGGAAGTTTTATTGTATCCTTTTTGGGTACCTATCACCTTTGGGACTACTTTCATAGCACAAGCCAACTACCAAGTTACGCACAGCCGTGCTCTAAAAGATCTAAGTGAAGCACATAGAGCAAAATTGCCTAACTCAAAAGATATAAGCGAAGCTCAACGAGTATTCTAGCAAATTCACGATGAGTGTACGTATGTCTCTCTCAAAAGGTGTGCAGCAAGGATGATTGTGAAACAACCAAAAATAAAAGACTCTTACGATACAAGACGCTCCAAGCAAAACACATATCATGTGGTGAATAAAAATATAGCTCCAAGTAATGTTACCGATGGATTGAAGACGAAAGAGGGGATGCCTTCCCGGGGCATCCCCAAGCTTAGGCTTTTTGGTGTCCTTGAATTTGGCTTGGGATGCCTTGGGAATCCCCAAGATTGAGCTCTTTCCACTCTTTATCCCTTTGTCCATGAGAACATCACCCAAAACATGAAAACTTCACAACACAAAACTTAAACAGAAACACGTGATATCATTAGCACAAGAAAAGAAACTACCACCTCTTGACATACTGTAGAAATCTTGATTTCTATTTATAATGGGGTTACATTAATGTATTCTCACTTCTCCATGGCTAGTACCCCCGATACTATCCATAGTTTCATCAAAACAAGCAACCAACACAACAAAAAAGAGAATCTGTCAAAAACAAACCAGTCTATAGCAATTTGTATACTTCATATACTTATGGTACCTCCAAAATCCTGAAAAATTACCACAGCCTGGGAAAATGGCATATAAACGAGAAGCAAGAAGAATCAACTCAAAATCTCGTTCTGGATAAAAATGAAAAATAATTTCGTGAGCGAAAAGTTTCTATCATTTTCCAGCAGGATCAAACAACCAACACCAAACTAGTCATAAAGGTTTTGCTTGGCTCAAACACAAAAAGAAACACAAAAGACACAATCATAACAGAATTATGATGGTGTGGACGCAACAAAACAGAAAGAAAAAAGATAAATTCATTGGGTTTCCTCCCAACAAGCGCTATTGTTTAACGCCCTTAGCTAGGCATAAGGTGATGGAATCACGTATCGTCGTCTTTGGTACTCAAACCATAAGTAGCCCTCATCATGGATTCATAAGGCAATCTTATTTTCTTTCTAGGAAAATGCTCCATGCCCTTCTTTAAAGGTAATTGAAATCTAATATTCCCTTCCTTCATATCGATGATAGCACCAATAGTCCTTAGGAAAGGTCTACCTAAAATGATAGGGCATGTAGGATAGCAATCAATACCAAGCACAATGAAATCCACGGGTACATAGTTCCTATTTGCAATAATAAGAACATCATTGATCATTCCCATGGGTTTCTTGACAGTAGAATCCGCAAGATGAAAATTAAGAGAGCACTCCTCAATCTCATTAAAGCCTAGAACATCACATAAAGACTTTGGAATTGCGGAAACACTAGCACCCAAATCACATAAAGCAATGCATTCATTGTTTTTGATTTTGATTTTGATAGTAGGTTCCCACTCATCATGAAGATTTCTAGGAATAGAAACTTCCAACTCAAGTTTCTCTTCAAGAGATTTTATCATAGCATCGATGATATGATTGGTGAAGGCCTTGTTTTGGCTATAAGTGGGTGGAGAGTTTAGCATGGATTGCATCAAGTAAATGCATTCAATCAAGGAGCAACTATCATAATTGAATTCCTTGAAATCCAAGGTAGTGGTTTCATTACTACTCAAAGTTTTGATATCTTCTACTCCACTTTCAATGCTTTTAGCATCAAGATAGATGGACTCCGAATCATTGGGGCGTTTTTCACCCAAAGTGGATTCATATCCAGCCCCATCATCATTAGGTTTGACACTAGAAAACAAGGATTCAATGAGAGTCACACCAAGCACTTTAAGATCTTCGTTATTCTCATCACAAATTCAGGTTTAGCAGCCATTTTATTGACTAAGGTAGCCTGTTTATCAGAAATCTGGCCTACCAATTTTTCAAGACGATCAAACTGAGAATTTAGCGCAAGGAATTCTTTGGCCATATCATCAACTTCTTTATTCATAAAAGCCGTAGAAGAATTTTGCTCATTTAGTTTTCTACGAAAGTAACTATTATAATCAAACTGTGTAGACATGAAGCCTTTAACACTAGTTTCACTCTCTTCCAACCTCGCATAGTAAGCATCAAAATCCTTTGGTTGGGCCATACAGGTCTTAGCAGGCAGACAAGCGCACAAGCGAACAGAAAGCAAGCGAAAGAAAAGGGCGAAGGAAAAAGGCAAATATTTTTGTAAATTTTTGTTTTTCAGAAGTGGGGGAGAGGAAAATGAGAGGCAAAAAAGTAAATGCAAGAGATGAGTTTGCGACACTTACTTGGATAAGCTTCACCTAGAATAATCTCGGGTGCCAGAAATTGACACGTTGACGGGAGACTATTCTTGACTTGATCCTCCCCGGCAATGGCGCCAGAAATCCTTCTTGCTACCTCTTGAGCTTGCGTTGGTTTTTCCCTTGAAGAGGAAAGGGGGATGCAGCACAGTAGCAGTAAGTGTTTCCCTCAGTTTTGAGAACCAAGGTATCAATCCAGTACGAGAATCAAGCCAAGTGTCCAAAGTACCTGCGCAAACACAAACGAGCTTGCACCCAACGCTATAAAGGGGTTGTCAATCCCTTCAAGATTGATTGCAAAATGAGATCTGAAGGCAGAAAGTGCAACGAAGTAAAAGTGTAAGGCTGAAAATATGATGTGAAGTAGACCCGGGGGCCATAGTGTTCACTAGAAGCTTCTCTCAAAATAGCAAATATTATGGTGGGTAAACAAATTACTCTCGAGAAATTGATAGAACCGCGCAAAGTCATGACGATATCTAAGGCAATGACCATACATATAGGCATCACGTCCAAGACAAGTAGACCGATACTGTCTGCATCTACTACTATTACTGCACACATCGACCGCTATCCAGCATGCATCTAGTGTATTGAGTTCATGACGAACAGAGTAATGCCTTAAGCAAGACGACATGATGTAGTGGGATAAACTCAAACCAATGATGTAAACCCCATCTTTTTACCCTTGATGGTAACAACATGATGCGTGCCTCGCTACTCCTTCTGTCACTGGGTGAGGTCACTGCACGGTATGAACCCAAAACCAAGCACTTCTCCCATTGCAAGAATCATAAATCAAGTTGGCCAAACAAAACCCACAACTCGAAGAGAATTACAAGGATATGAAATCATGCATATAAGAGATCAGAAGAAACTCAAATAAGATTCATAGATAATCTGATCATAAATCCACAATTCATCAGATCTTGACAAACACACCACAAAAGAATATTACATCGGATAGATCTCCATGAAGATCATGGAGAACTTTGTATTGAAGATCCAAGAGAGAGAAGAAGCCATCTAGCTACTAGCTATTGACCCGAAGGTCTATGGTGAACTACTCACGCATCATCGGAGAGGCCATGGTGTTGATGAAGAAGCTCTCCGTATCCGAATCCCCCCTCCGGCAGGGCACCAGAACGTGCCCCGGATGGGATCTTGCAGAGACGGAAGCTAGCGCCGGCAGAAAAGTATTTTCGTGGATCTCTCCTGTGGTTTTGGATTTTTCGGGAATTTATAGGCAGAAGAGGTAGGGGAGACGAGCCACAGGGGGCCCACAAGCCTGCTAGGCGCGCCCCCTTGGTCGCGCCTAGGGGTCTTGTGGCCTCCCATGGTGGCCTCTGCCTAGGTTCTCACGTCCCCTGCGTATCTTCTATTCCGGAAAAAAACTTTTCAGAAGTTTTATTCCGTTTGGACTCCGTTTAATATTCTCCTCTAAAAAGGGTCAAAAAACATGGAAAAAACAGGAACTCACACTTGGCACTGAGTTAATAAGTTAGTCCCAAAAAAGATATAAAGGGCATACAAAACATCCAAAGTTTGACAAGATAATAGCATGGAACCATAGAAAATTATAAATACGTTGGACACGTATTAGTATATGATTAAGATGATGATGAGTTGTTAGATGAGTACATAAGATGATGATGAGTTATATGACATGATACTCCCTCCGTCCCAAAATTCTGGTCTTAGCTTTGTCTAGAAATGGATGTATCTAAGTACTAAATTTGACTAGATACATTCGTATCTAAACAAATATCACACAAGAATTTTGGGACCGAGGGAGTACTTTATGTGTATGATGTGATGCAAATTATGCATGTTTATTACTATATGATTAAACCATTGTATAGACCATGCACAAATACGTAGGGGGACATAAATATGATATGTTTATTTTAATAATTATTTGGATTTCAAACAATTAAATCATGTGACATCAAGACCTAAGGGTTAATAGGATTGATAGCTTACTATTGTCAGGAAAACACCAAGTGCAGTCTTGGAAACTAGGGGTAATAGAACCAGGAAGTTAAGCGTGCTAGGGCTGAAGCAGTCACAGGATGGTGACCGGCCGGGAAGTTAGACGATTTAAAGATTTAATTTTCAAATAATTCAAAGATTTCAAATGAAAATTAGAATAAAACATAAAAACAAATCAAAACATATTCAAAAGTTTTCTCATATTTGAAAATAAAAACATAGTTACCAGTAGCGCTGGACAGGGAAGCGCTACTGCTAACATTAGTTACCAGTAGCGTTGCCCATACCAGCGCTACTCGTAAAGCTTAGCTGTAGCCCGATAGCAGTAGCGCTTGGCCCAGCGCTACTACTAGGGTTTTCTCTAGTAGTGTTGGGACGTATCAACATCCCCAAGCTTAATTTCTGCTCATCCTCGAGCAGATAAATGATAACACAATAATTTCTGCGGTGACATGCTAACACACATATAAGAACTTCAAAGTAAGGCAAGTTAGATATGCAATTCAAGTCCAGATACTAACAAGCAAGAGTCTATATCTAGTATTGAATTTAGCAATGTAAGAACATAATGGTGCAAGAGCTCTCGCTGTCCGTGACTCGAATGTCTCCAAATGGTGTTTGCGTGCAAGAAGTGGCAAATGGGTTGAGATCATAAAATATATATTTTTAATTCAGAACTCAATCTACTAAACCTAACACTAAGTCTCCTTCGGAATCTTATTTTGACTCATCCCCAGACCACTTGTCAGGCACAAGTCAAAATAATCCTCTCCCTTTCGACTTTGAGCACTCATGCAATGGATGAGCGTAAGCAAGATATGTTGGCACTTAGGATGGAAAATAGAATAATGATGGGGAAGGAAGACAAAAAGGTGTAAAAGGCTCACGTCAATGAGAACAACCATAGGCGAGAGAAAACCAAATGTTAGATATAATGTGAGGAGTAGGGATTGCCATGTAACGGATGCACATATGAGCTACGGTATGCTCTCCAATGGAACTAGTGGGGGTGCATCCTACTTGTTTGCTCATGAAGACCTAGAGCTCATTTGAGGAGGCTCATCATTGGAATATGCAAACCAAGTTCTATAGTGTAAGGATCCCCACATAGTTATGCATGAATGATAATCTCTATGTAGTACCAATATAGTAATAGAGTACGAGTGTGGATCTTTCAAAAGGAATAGTAGTGTTGCCCCCATCTCTCTTTTTATTTATTTTTATTTATTTTTCTCTTTTTTGTGGACTCGTTGGCTATTTATTTTTGTCTCTCATTTGTTCTCTTTGGGATCTTTTGTTTTGTCCACTTTGGGATCTTTTCCTCTCTTAAGGGCAACACTTTATGTTTTACATGTATAAAAATAAAAATCATCACATTTATAAGAAGTACTCAACAGAAAGACAAGTGAACACTATAATGATGTATGCAAATGTATGCCTCTGCCAGTATAGCAGGATATGCAATGATACTAGCGCACCATGGAGAAATAATTTGGGCAAGCCCAACTATCATGCGGCTCTATGATCAAGCAAAACCATGTATGACATGAAGATCAAGTCATGAGATGGTGGATGTTACATGGCAATGTATCTCGGAAATGCTATGGAAATGCCTTAATAGGTAAGTATGGTGACTGTTTTGAGGAAAGATATAATGAGGCTTAGGTATGATAGAGCGTATCATGTCATGTGTTTGGACGCACCGGCGGAGTTTGCACCAACTCTCAATGTGAGAAAGGGCAATGCACGACACTAAAGAGGCTAGCAAAATATGGATGGTGGAAGTGCCAACAATCGAATGCTCACATTAGTCCAAAGAACTCATACACTTATTATCGGTAACTCTCTATCTAGTTACGAAATTCACAAAGAGACAAGTACCCCGAGGAGGACTGTTTGGGGGTTTGGTTATCCTTGCGCATCCTCGACTCATGGTAACGTGAGGGTACTCTATATATTCCAACCCCTCTAGAGGTTAGCGATCAATTTAGTAGCTAGAGTTCTCAATTAATTTTAGTTTTTCAAAAACACACGGATTTCCCAAAATACGACACCTATCACTAATAGGCTCAAGCTCTTGCACCAATAGTCCAAACATTACTCAAATCAATAGCACAAAACTATTGCATGTTACTACTATACTTAAATAGCCACCTCAATTACCTACTCATGCAAGACACACAACTCAGTGCAACAAGCCAACTCTCTAAACAAGATAAGCATGATAACTCAAGAGAGTTCAAAAATCAACCTAAATAAAAGGTCTGAAAAAGATAAGCATGAAAGCTAAGAGCTAAGCATGACAGTAGCTACAAAAAGATGAAGAACACACAAAAAGAATAAGCATGAAAACCTATGTTGTGTTCTAAAGTGGAATGGAGCGTGTCTCTCTACAAAACAATGTAGGCTAGGTTCTGACTTGTTATAACCAGCAAGCAAAACTAAAACAAACTAAAAAAGCAAATAGCAGGATGCTCCAAGCATAGCACATATCATATGAAGTGTAACATCCCAAATTTTGGAATGTTAATAAAATTATTAGATTGATTGTTTGTTTGTTTGAGTGATAGAAACTTGAGTGAAGGTTGAAACTTTTTAAAACTTTTGAATGAGAGGGAATAAAATGACTTTCCCCTTTTTCCCATGAATTCAAATTCATCCGTTTAAAATCAGTGAGAGAAGATAACATGACTTCTTCAACTATATGGAATTTGAATCAAGGTGGCATTTGAATTTCTTTCGGTATTTGATTCAAATTTATTTTTGGCACAAGATTTGAACCACAAAAATTTTCCTGACAATATACTTGCCAAGCAAGAAAGAAAGGAGACAAAAGTTGGATTTTTATTGGATTTTAAAAAAATATATTTTTATAAAGTTTTTATTTTGTAAAAAAGAAAGTGTCCACGTTGTGGGAAATATTTTCTTGATAATTTTGATATATAATACTTCTATATTTGGAGTTATATTTATTTTCCTTTTTATGTTTTACTTTCCTATTATAATAAAAAGGAAACAAATCGTTTTATTAGGGAAGCTATCGTGGGCCAGTTAGGAAACCGAATGAGGCGCATAATTTCCTTCTTCTTCCTTTGATTTCCTTCCTTCCCTGTGCACGTTACCTTCGAGAAAAGCTTCCAGCCATGGCGCCAGGATCCTCTCTTCCCCGATCTTCGCGTACCTTCCTCCCCTCGCCCTCCCGAGACCGCTATAAGAACCCCACCCCTCTCCTCTCTCCATTTTCCCCAAGAGCCGCCACTCTCCTCGCCTCTCACCGTTGCCCACACCTCCCCGGAGAACCGGCCGGACCGAAGCTTCCAGGAGCTCCTGCCGCGCCCTCCAACGCCCCAGGCGCCACCCTGACGCCATCAAGAGATCATCGTGGTTCCCCTCCACCGGCCGCACCCCTCCGCCACCTCGGAGCAACACCGGAGCTACCTTCCTGTCGTCTTCTCTAACTCTGGCGACTAACTCCAGTGAGCTTCAAAAAAATCCCGTAACAGTTTTTTCAGAAAAAGAGCAAACTTATAAAATTCATATCTATTAGTCTATAACTCCGAATTAGGTCATTCTTTTTGCACTGGATCAAAAATTTTATGTAGTCTATGTAGATATAAAATTTTACCATGTTTATATAGTTAAATTTTGATTTTAAACAGATTTGATTTAAACCTTGTTTTGTGAAAATCGAGAGTTTAAAAATAGCTTTTGAGTTTATTCTTTTTGCTACTGATCACTAGTGATATTATTTATCAGTAGGTTTAATTTCAGAATTTTTAGGATATTTGAACTTAGGGTTTTAAGAAAAACAGATTCTGTTTTAGTTTTTTTTGTTTTCTTGCTATTTCTTTTGTATTAATTGTTCTAAATTTGTTTTTTTGTAATTGTGACAAGTTATATTTTGTTTTCTGATATTTACCAGTAACTTTTCAAAAACAACAAAATTATATTTTATTTATTCTTATTTGTTTGCATGGAATCAATTCTAGTTCTATACTAACTTGCAAATTGATTGCATTGCTAGTTTGATTTCCTATTTTGAAAATAGTTATAAAATAATATTGTTTTGTAAATTTTACTTCTGTTATCTTAGTTATTTTATATTTTGTTTTCTGTTATTTTTTCTATTTTAGTGGTTTATTTTGTTGTTAATTTTCATTAGACAAAAACTATTTAGTGTTTGATGTAGTAGAAGACTCGCTAGTCTTATTTGAAGTTTCCTTCGGATTCTTATTCGCTCTCTCCTTTGTTTTGATTTCTAGAATGATTGCTAGTATGAGTGCTTACGTGAATGATATGGTTGTTATATAGATTTCATCGGAGAGTGACGACTTGTCTATCGAGTTATTCCTCGAGAACGAAAATTCTTCTTCGTCAACATCACCAGGCAAGTCACTTTGATCATACTATCACCTATGTTTTTCTATGCATGGTACTTCCACCTTCGTATACCCAATTGCATGCTGAGTAGGTACTTGGAAATTATGGTTACATATTGTAGTATCATGTGGTAGGCACCCAACAAACCCGTTACTTTGCCCGGGACGACAAATTTCATATTGCTATGCTTGAGTAGACGGGGTTCTGGTTGAGAGTTTATCATGAGTGATGCGAGAATAATTTAATAACCAAGACCGGTTAAGTCGACCTTTCAAGACCTCGCGATGCAATGCAACTCTGGGTGAAGGAAGGTTGATCGGCTCCCTGGAGAAACCAATGGATGACCCGGGATGCTGGAGACGTGCCATGACATCTTGCGGAAAGCTTCACCCAGGCTCAAAGAGACGGGCGGATATTTTCAAGACCCAAGCCTTACCTGCACAGCCACAAGTCATTATGGGCTCTGGCTTGGTTGGACAACGCGGCGACTCTGGACAGGCAGTGCCAGCAGATGTAGAAGAACGGTAGGATTTGGATGGGCACCGACAGGGATTCAGAGGGACCCGTTGAAAGACCATGTTTTGATCATCCGGTCTTCAAACACCCTAAAGCACGAGGACATACATTGAGGCGATCAAATCTTGTGGGGAACGTGTGCAAAACTCTGTAGAGTACTCAAACCTAATCGATTAGCCGTGTCCACGGTCATGGACAACTTGAGCCAAAGGAACTGAAGTTATTAGGAATCCTCAACACCATTATATATATTTGATGTGGGTAATATTGATAACTTGGGTATGAGAACTGGTTGGCGGAACCATCTCATTAATAACCAACAACGTAGTAACATTTTGCTTTTAGCCCCTCTCTTGATGTAGGAGAAAACTTTGCTTTTCGCTAAAAACTTATAGCCCCACCTGCCATATATGCATATAGTATAGATGATTACTTTTCACCCCTCTCTTATGTGACTTGCTGGCATATTCAATATGCTGACCTACACGGCTGCAACCTCTTACCTTGCAGATATTTTCCTCGACGAGTAAGAGTACGATTCAGGGTTACGGTCTACAATCAACTTGTCGTTGGTGTTTATTGGGACTCCACTCCCTTGACTGCTTCCGCTGAGATATTTAAGGTATATATCAGTTTTACTCTATTTCCATGTGATTGCACTTTGATATATACATTCATGTATTGTGTGTGCCAGCATACTGATCCAGGGATGGCCAGATACACAAAGGCTTGACTCGTTTTGAGTAGGGTCGCTACATAAATGGTATCAGAGCACATGTTGACTGCAGGACGTGACCCTCGAAACTGGAAATTTCTTAGGAAAGGATCTCTCTAAAATTTTATTTCCAAGAACACCTTTTACTTCTCATCTCTTCTGATTTCGTCAAACGTTCTCTCTCACCTCAAATAGTTAGACAATGCCCTTTCCCCTTTGACCACGTGAAGGATCAATCAACTCCGACTTCAAAGTAAAGAGGATTTCATCATGAAGTTGAAGCTACACCAATTGAAGACTCTCAAGACCCGAAGAACTCGAAGACCCCGAAACGTTCCAATGTTTATTAGAAGTCCAAACCCCAATTATATACCCACGCTAGTTACGATGATTTGTGAGCCGTCATTGGTGTGTGTTTTCCGACGGCCACAACTAAAACCTATTCTCAAAAATATTGTTTGTATTTGGTGTATCTCCCTCCCTCTCTTACCCATCTCATCCCCAAAACCACAACCCTACCAGATGGAGTATGAGGCTAGACTTGTAGTCTCTGGACCAATGACCCAGCTGGAGGCTGAAATACGGATTCAGAACATGGAGAACCACTTCGGGAGCAACTTGATCTCAAGGAAGTATGAAGTGGAACACACTCTCCAGTATTTTACCCAAAGTGCTGCTATCTGTTGGAAAATGCACCATGCCGTACAAGGATTTACTGGAGCAAAAACTTGGGACGAATTCAAGAACACTCTGTTAAGATCCCGACTTATTCCGAAGTGCTATGAAAATCCGAAGGAGAAGACTTGTGCATGCAAGATCTATGGAGAAATAGGACACACCCAGGAAGAACACAAGGATGGATGCACCCATTGTGAAGAAAATCATCCAGCTGAGGAGAGCCCAAGTAGTCAGGTGACTTGTTTCCTTTATGAAGGAACCACCCACTACCCAGCTCAATGTCACATTTACCCCAAGGTGCAACAAGTTGTCAAGCAGTAGAAAGATGCAATGAAGGAAACCCTCAAGAAGAAGATTCTAGAAGAACCTGTGATGAATGAAAATATAGAAGACCCTGATGAACAAGGTCTGACCAGATTTTTCTCCAATGCATGCTACTCATGTGGAGAAGAAGGACATTATTCACAGGATTGCACGAAGGGAAGCCAAGAGTATCTGGGAAACTTTCCGACGGAAAAAGTGGAGTTTGATCCACTTGAAATAGAAGAACTGGCCAAAATAAAGGAGTCCGGAAAGAAAAAAAGGTACCCTCAGAAGAGCCAAATCTCTGCAGATATAGACCTGAGTCATGTGAGATGTTACAAGTGTATGGAATTTGGCCACCACAAATACATGTGCTCAGGAAGGAAGCCGGAAACGCAAGGAGCAAAAGCAAACACTAAGAAGCCTCGAGACTTGTCAGAACTCATTTGCTTTCGTTGCAAGGAAGTGGGACATTATGCTAATGATTGTCCACATGGGAAGAAAGCTAGAATGGAGTAGTTAAGTTTTGACCATGGCAATAAGTGTAATCTGAAGCACTCTTGTTTTTCATGAGATCATGGAGTTGAAATTTTTGTAATAGAAGTCCCTGAGATTGTAATAACTTCATGAATCAATGGAATTTATTGTCTCATGATTGCCTATGTTGAAACTGTATGCGTTGTTTTCTCTACGAACAAAGATCTCTGAACATTTTTGAGGATATGAGAAAATATGGTCTATGCTGGCATGAGTACAATTCATTTTAAGTGTGGTAGTAATCGGTAAACCCACAGGATCCACTGAGTAGGAATGTACAATGATTACCAAGGAGACACATACATTCCTCTGAGCACCTATTTACTGACACCTGCAGATGACAACTCTCTACGAGTCATTCCTCAAGGGCCCCGAAACGATCATGACCCTGACCAGTGATCATGATTACCCAAAAATCCTGAATGACATGATGAAGCACATTCATCTTGAAGGACATGCAGTCTACAAAGGCTACCCGTTCATGGAAAATGGAGTGGAACTTTGGTTTGTGGAAGTACACCTCCACCAGGTGAAAGGAGTTTGTCCAAAGACTATGGGGCAATACCTTTTTCATTTCATGTGCACCACGAGCAACCTTCTTTGATGTTGTTCGTGAAGCTGCCATGGAAGCCATACATCAGATTGGAGAAATACTTGAAACGAGACTCCGTCATACCCAGGAATACCTGAGTGAAGTGCATGCGGAGATGATGGAAATGAAGCTCATGCACTAGTGGAAAACGGGCCTTTGGCCGGGACCCTTTAGTCCCGGCCTGCCTCTGGGCCGGGACTAAAGGCCTAGCCACGTCGCCCCAATTCTCAATGCCTCCCTCGAGGCTTTAGTCCCGGCCCGTAAGGAGCCTTTAGTCCCGGTTCGTGTCCCAAACCGGGACTAAAGGGCTACGCGGTGGGCAGTGGTGGTGGCAACCGTTCGTATCCCCCTTCAGTCCAGGTTGGTGGCTCAACCCGGGACTAAAGGCCTAACACGTGGCCTGCCGTAGTGGTGGCAACCGTTGGTATACCTCTTTAGTCCCGGTTTGTGGCTCAACCCGGGACTAAAGGCCCTAAACGGTTTGCATCCCGCGTCGTTTCGGGCGATGAAAACACGAACCGAAGCAGAGTCGCGATTTCTGAGTTTCTTCTTCTCTCTCGCTCTCGCTCCCTGTTCTTCTCCTCTCTTCTTCCCTTCTCTTCTTCCACCATGCCAACTCGCTTTGGAGAGGTGCTCGCACATGGCACGACCATGCTCGATGTCGTGTACACGAACGAGAGCAAGGAGATGCCGTATTTTCTTGAACAGTTGAAGGAACAATGGCTTGACGCTACAATGGATCATGAGAAGTTCTTGGGGCTTGATCTGGAGTACACGGCCGATCAACGCGGTGTTGCCGTCATCCAACTATGCTTCGCACACCATGTCTTGATCTTCCAATGGGCGAGGTAAGTTTTGAGGCTTTCTTTGATCCAAGGTAATGACACTGTAAGTTTATTTGTTTCTATCATAGTTTGTTCCCTTCAAATAGTTGTAGTGAAACAATTTTGATTAGTTGAAGGGGAACACAATCTGATTGGAATAGTGTTCCATAATCTGAAACATCGTATTAGAATCAACTAGTGTTTAATATGTTCCATTGGAATCATAGTTGGTTCGCTTCAAATAGTTGTAGTGAAACAATTTTGATTAGTTGAAGGGAACACAATCTGATTGGAATAGTGTTCCACAATCTGAAAAATCTAATTGGTTCAATATGTTCCATTGAAATCATAGTTGTAGTGAAACAATTTTATGCGGTATTCTTTGATCCAAGGTTATGAAAATTGCATATAGCTAGTGATCTCTCTAGGTTCCATGGGATAGCAATATGATATGTCATAGTCATGAAAATTGCATATAGCTAGTGATCTCTCTAGGTTCCATTGAATAGCTATAGTGATCTCTCTAGGTTCCATTGCATATGTTCTATTTGAATCCTAAAGATAATTTTCTCTTTAGTTGTAGTGAAACATGTTTCCTTATTGCAGCAGTATGTAACATTTGTTCCATTTTAATTTGTTTCTGTTGCAGTAGTGACAAGCATTGTCCAGAACTCATGGACTTCCTTCGCAGTGGCATCACTTTTGCTACCGTTGACATAACGAACGACAAGCTGAAGATGAGGTACAGCTTCGGTATTGAGATACCAACTGGTTGCCTCATTGATCTCCAAACGGTATTCAGGCTTCGACATGTCAGGACTTTGATGGCTCATATGGCAGTTGCCTTGATCGACGAGGAATATGGTGATATGAAGACCAATTTCCCAAAGTCTCAGCACAAAGTTTGGGAGAAGGCCCCACTTGATCGTATCAACATTGAGTATGCATCAAAAGATGCATACGTTTCATACGAGTTGTACCGCAAGATTCGAGTCGTCAACTATGGCCAGCGTCACCTCGAATAAGGTGGAAATTCTGATTCGAGTCGTCAACTATGGCCAGCGTCACCTTGAATATATATATCTATGATAGCTATTATTATGTACTGTTTGGACTAGTATCATGTACTGCTTGGACCAATTTATATATGTCTAGTTTCTGTTTGTGCCATTATAGTTTCCAAATTTGAATGGTTTAGCCCTTTCTAACTTCATTTGCTACTTTTGAATGGTTTAGCCCTTTCTAACTTCATGGTATCATGCATTTCGACCACATATATATACAAAAAGTCTTCAGTTCAAATAAGTTCAAAAAATGAAATCCCTTTTGTAACAGATCTGTTTTTGATTAAAACAGTCATTTAAAAATGAAAGACCATTAGTCCCACGTGGCGTGCAGCGGAACCACGTGGCGTGCCGCGGAACCACTTTTGTTGTGGGGGTCTCTTTTCCTTCTTCTCCTTGTGCTAGATATTTGTTATGCATTAGGGAAAGAAGGAATAGCGACCATCATCGACGGTCAAAAAATCAGGTGAGGCAATGTCCACCATACATGAGAGAAGAAGAATGTCGACTGTTGTTGTGGGGGTCGTTTCTCCTTCTTCTCCTTGTGCTAGATATTGGTTATGCACTAGGGGAAGTAGGAGTAGCGACCATCATCGACGGTTGAAAAATCAGGTGAGCTAGTGCCACCATATATGAGAGAAGAAGAATGTCCACCATATACCATAGGTGAGCTAGTGTCCACCACATATGAAAATAAGTTAATGCACGAAGAATACCAAATGAAGTCAGAAATTGTTGAAATTTTGTGATGTGCCTTTGAATGGTGCATTTTGAACACACAAAAAGTATGGAGTTCAAATAAGTTCAAAAAAACGAAATCCCTTTGTAAGAGATGAGTTCTCGTTCGAAACGCTGATACTTCGAGAGAGATTGTCCGTTTTGTACACGAAGTGCGTCCAGTTTTTGTCGTAGCCCTCTCAAATTTTTAACACATGCTATGTGGGTGAAATGATGATAGCACACCAAATTTCAACATTTTCAGAGTTCATTTGTAGTGCTTTTTCATTTCAGGGTCAACTACCTCAAAAAAATAAGTTAATGCACGAAAAATACCAAATGAAGTCAGAAATTGTTGAAATTTTGTGATGTGCCTTTGAATGGTGCATTTTGAACACACAAAAAGTATGGAGTTCAAATAAGTTCAAAAAAATGAAATCCCTTTGTAAGAGATGAGTTCTCGTTCGAAACGCTCATACTTCGAGAGAGATTGTCCGTTTTGTACACGAAGTGCATCCAGTTTTTGTCGTAGCCCTCTCAACTTTTTAACACATACTATGTGGGTGAAATGATGATAGCATGCCAAATTTCAACATTTTCAAAGTTCATTTGTAGTGCTTTTCAATTTCAGGGTCAACTACCTCAAAAAAAAAAAGTTAATGCACGAAGAATACCAAATGAAGTCAGAAATTGTTGAAATTTTGTGATGTGCCTTTGAATGGTGCATTTTGAACACACAAAAAGTATGGAGTTCAAATAAGTTCAAAAAAATGAAATCCCTTTGTAAGAGATGAGTTCTCGTTCGAAACGCTAATACTTCGAGAGAGATTGTCCGTTTGTACACGAAGTGCATCCAGTTTTTGTCGTAGCCCTCTCAACTTTTTAACACATGCTATGTGGGTGAAATGATGATAGCATGCCAAATTTCAACACTTTCAGAGTTCATTTGTAGTGCTTTTCAATTTCAGGGTCAACTAGCTCAAAAAAAAAAGTAAATGCACGAAGAATACCAAATGAAGTCAGAAATTGTTGAAATTTTGTGATGTGCCTTTGAATGGTGCATTTTGAACACACAAAAAGTATGGAGTTCAAATTTTTAATAAACATAGTTTTTAATTGAAAATAACAAAATAGTTAATAGTTTGGATAGTCAAAATTATTAGTTATGAAAATAGAGAATAGTTTTGCATTATTTATTCAATTTCAAACACTTTTCATTATCATTGTTTTGTCAAATTTTCAAATATGCAAAAAGAATTTTTAATAAACATAGTTTTTAATTGAAAATAACAAAATAGATAATAGTTTGGATAGTCAAAATTATTAATTATGAAAATAGAAAAAAATTGAAATTATATGAGAATTTATAGAGAAAATTCAATCTAAATTCAAAGTGAACTCACTTTGAATTCAGGTTGAATTTTCTCCATAATTTCGAATATAGTTTCAATTTTCAGTCAGTTTAGGCCCGTAAGCCTGCTTTAGAGAGGGGCTCGATGGAGAAGCTGCGACGGGGCTTATAAACAAGTGTTAATCCCCCTCGCTGGGCGAGGTGGGACTAAACTTATCGTGCAGCCGAGCAGGGGCTTTAGTCCCGGGTGGAGCCACGCCCCGGGACTAAAGCCCCTCGCCTGCCGCCTGCCGAGGAGGGGCTTTAGTCCCGGTGCGTGGCTCCACCCAAGACTAAAGGCCCCTGCTTCCCGCCTTTTGGTCTGCCCGAAAAGAGGCCTTTAGTCCCGGGTCGTAGCTCCACCCGGGACTAAAGGGGGTCTTTAGTCCCGGTTCGAGCCACGCACCGGGACTAAAGATCCACCTATATAAGCGGGACTTCGAAAAATTCCAACCCAAATCGCCCATTGCTCTTCTTCTTCCTCTTGTTCTCCTGCCCGGCGCGGCACGGCGATGAACTCGACAACACCGTCAGGCTGCCCGCCGTCCCGCTCGCCGCCGCCTACCGTCGCCGTCGTCCTCCTCGCCGCGCGCTGCCCTCCTCGCCGCGCGCCGCGCCGTCCTCCTCGCCGCGCGCCGTCGACACCTCCGGCCGGTAAGCCCCCCGCCCCCTCCTCCCCAACACTCCGGCTAGTAGAAGAAAAGAAGAAAAAGGAGAAGAAAAGAAGAAAAAGGAGAAGAAAGGAAGAAAAAGGAGAAGAAAGGAAGAAAAAGGGAAGAAAAGAAGAAAAAGTTTTTTTTTTGTCATTTAATTCCTATTGTTATTAGGTTTGTGCTAGATTATTAGGGTTAGTAATATTTAGAATTAGGAAAAAGGAAAATAAGAAGAGGAGGAGAAGAAAAGAAGAAAAAGGAGAATAAGAAGAGGAGGAGAGGAGAAGAAGAGGAAAAATAGAAGAAGAGGAGAAGTAGAAGAAGATAAAAAATTAGAAGAGGAGGAGAGGAGAAGTAGAAGAAGAGAAGAGGAGAAGTAGTAGAAGAAGAGGAGAAGTAGAAGTAGAAGAAGAAGTAGAAGAAGAGGAGAAATAGAAGAAGAGGAAAAATTAGTTTAGGGTTACAAGAAGAAGAAATATTGTATAGTGTATATGCTTAAGTGTTAATAGTGTTTCTTAGATTATTGCTTAATTTCGCTATTGTATATGCTTAAGTGTTAATAGTTTAATTTTGCTATTGTATATGCTTAAGTGTTAATAGTTTATTTTTAGCAAGAAAATTAATAGAACTAGTTTATTTTTTTAGTTCATTTTACGATGCCTATCCCGCATCCTCGTCGTCGACTCGGCGGAGGACACCTGCTTGATCAGAGGGGCCCTGTCCGGGACTGGGCTCCGCCCGGCTGGTATTGGGAGGTGCTCCCTTCCGGGGGGCGTAGGTTGGTGAGGAGCCAGCCCGTCGTTGACCCGATCCTTGTTTGGTGGCGGTCGCGTGGGCCAGTGACGGTGCCGAGGCTTCCGGACACCGCGGAGGTGGTACGTAACCGTGTCAGCGAGGAGGATGAGCACGTCCGTCGCTAAATGGTTGCGTTGGAGGGCAGGTTCGAGCATGCCTAGCAGGTTCTTCGGGGATCTCACTGGAGCGATGATCCTGTGATGGTTCCTTCTCTTTGGGTGTCCACCGCCCGCGCCGATACCCGTCGGGCGCTACGGTTCTAGATGTATCAGTGATGCTATATGTATGATAGTATTCGAGGAGTATTAGTGATAATATTCGACAATGTACGGACAAAAGAGATGATGCATTTGCTTATAGTTGAATGCATGCTAATTTGAATACAACTTTATTTTACGATTTGGTTTTGCTTATTGAATGCTCACATTGGAAAAGTACTCCTACTTTGAATACTATGCAGAAATCTAGGAGTCCCGGGTGGAGCCACGACCCGGGACTAAAGTTGTTTTGGAACGGAGTTCCTGATAGAATAATTCTTTTTTGGTACAAAGGTTAAGAGAATCCGTTTTTTGCAGAACTATGGATCCACATATCAGGAACCTCAAAGACGAAGAACTTCTCGAAGATATAATCAAAGACGGCCCCGACGTTGAACCAACTGAATCTCCGTCGTCATATCTAAACCCCGACGTTGGAATGGAGGTCGAGCGACACGAAGATGAAGCCGATGGTGCAGGAGATAGGTCCAATGACGGAGAAGGTGATAGCTCCACTGATGGAGAAGCCGGTGGAGAAGCCGGTGAAGAAATAATAAAGTCCGGCGAGGTATACATATGAAGTTCGACAATCACTGGTAATATGTGAAAAATATTGGAGATAGCTCTATATTGTATACATATACATTCATTTGATGAATGTTTCTCCCTCTTAGCCCTCCACATCGAGCAAAGCTACGAAGCGAGGCCCGACTAGAAAGTTGGATGCACGGACGCATTACACCTTTGAGGGGATATTGCCTACGGGCGAACCCAAGCTTCCTAAGAATGCTGCTAACACATTCAAGAAGCAATGCGGAGTTCTTGTTAGGGATCACGTCCCGATCAACGTTCAGGAGTGGAACAAGCGCAAAGGGGCAGCCGATAGTGACTATGTCGCCGAAAGGTACAAAGATAATCTTTGGAATGATCTCATGTCACATTTCAACCTGCCAGAATGTGAGAATGAAGACGCTGCAGACAAACTGAGGGCCAAAGTCAAGCAGTGGACTCTAAAGAAGATGGCCGAACTGTTCCGTAGCTGGAAGAAGAAGATATGGAAAAACTATCTGAAGACAAAGAAAGTGCCAGTATTCGAGGGGTATCTAGCCAAGCAGGCGAATCACTGGATGGCATTTCAAGAGTACAAGGAGTCGGAAGATGCCCAGGCATTATCAGAAAAGAACAAGATAAATGCCGACAAGAAGAAATATCACCACAAGCTGGGGCCAGGGGGCTATCAGACTGCCATGAAGGTGGCCGTCGGACAAGCTTTACCTTCTGGCCCTGATGCACGCTAGCATGGCCGTGAGATTCCAGCTGGCTTTGCTAAAGTCGGGGTGGATGAAATCCTGACGGGGTTTCATGATATGGAGCTCGACATAGCTGGACCCGAAGATGAGAGGACACTCGGAGAAGTACTGGGTGGAGTCATCCTATGGGACAAGAACTACATCAAGCTTCCAGGCTCGGCCCCAAGGACAACACCGCCTCCGAGTCGTCCACATGACGTCGGCCAGCACAGGTCACCTACACCTCCATTACCTCCAAGCCCTCCACATGACGTCGGCCAGCACAACACGAGTCCATCTCGATCACCACCGCCGGACTTGGGTCGTCCGTCTCCGCCGCCGCCCGCACATGATACAAAGCGGAAGTGTGCCACCAAGAACGCTCCGCCGACGATTTCTAAGCGACGGAGCCCCCAAAGAACAAACGGTCACCCCTCCCAAAGGTACCTCTTGCTAATCTTCCTATCAGACCTTATGATCGTACCCCCGAGGAAAACGCCGGGATAGCAAAGGACCATCATGATGCGCAGATGAAAAAGAAGGAACCCGAGCCCCGCCCGGAATACACCGAGAAGCAAATAGCATGGGCAAAATACTTCACGACCCTTCCATCACAGTATGACTTACACCATAAGCCTGATGACTATACACACACATTGCAGAAGGAATTGAAAAAGAGTAGATCACGTGCAAAGTGCAAGTGGGAGCAAATCAAGTTCAACTACAAGCAAGAAAAAATCAGACGTTCCTCAGCTTGGACAACAGGCCAAACAATCGATCCCACCCCTCAAGGTGTTAACCGAGAATGTTCCCCCTCGGGTGCAGGGGCAAGCTTTTGAAATAGCAAAGAATTGGGCGGCTGAATGGGGTGTCTCGGTTGAAGATGTTCTGGCTTCCCAAGACGACAGGTTACCCAAGGCTGTGGTAGCCCCTAAGCCACAGTTTGTCATGGGAGAGCCTTTGGTCAGCAAAGATTATCTCCCAACAAATATGTGTTACTTGCATACATGGTACTTAAGTGAATCAAAGAATGGGAGAACGATGATCGTGGTGAGTGTCCCACGGGAGTACTGCGGCCGCCCCAAAGAAATCCATATCGACTTTGATGAACTCTTCCAGATATACAACGGCGACGCCCTCGACAAATCGCTTATGAGTTGCTATTGTCTGTAAGTTTTTCAATTCGTTGTCTGCATATAACTTGTTTAATTATTTCAATTCATTGTCTATATATAACTTGTACTCTATTATGCAGAATGAAGATTCTGGATTGTAAAAGTAAGAGCATCCTAAATATTGGGTTTATTGACCCAGATAAAATACATATAGTGACGCTAACTGATAAACCCAAGGAGACGGAGGAAAACCTTCTAAGGTTTCTAAAAGATCAAAATTTCTATGACCACATACTGTTTCCATACAACTTCAGGTGAGTGTCTTTACTCTGTTGTGTCCATTCACTTATAAGTGTAATTGATAAGTTACTGACACACACACACACATATATATACATGTGCAGCTTCCATTGGATTCTGTTGGACATTCAAATTGATAAGGGAAGAGTTGATGCCTTCGACCCATTATCGAGACCCTTGGAACAGTTCCAAAGCCTACAGGACATGTTCCAAGGGTAATTTCAATCATTCTTGTGCTCTATCGGTCTCTTTCGATGATTTTCTGATATATCAATTAATGAAAAACTTAGCAAATCATTATCCTTGTCAGGTAGGGTTTGGAAGCGGTTCAAGTGCGTGACTCCCGGTAACTTTCCTAAGAAGCTGACCTTTAGAGCGGCTCAGGTAAGTAGTAGTATGATATACTTCTATTTTCAATACATTTATGATGCTAGATTATTATTTTGATTATATATATTCTATTCTCGTAAAGTTCGACCAGCAGCCATGGGGAACGCATCTATGCGGATACTATGTTTGCGAGACCATTCGCACGTTTACCTCTGAGCACAAGGATCACAGATTTGACGTAAGCAATGAACATTCACACCTCTATTTTTACCCGTCATTCTTTGTTATCATGATTGATATTCATATTCATCTCCTCTTCTTATATAGTACACGGCCATGAGGACGAAGGTCCTACCAGAGCAACGTGCGATTGCTGTTGCAGAGGAGCTTGCGACCTTTCTGAGGACGGAAGCTATAGATGACAAAGGACGATTTAGTGTAGCTAGGGGCCATTACTGATGTTAGTCCATGTAATCGAATAGACGGGCTCTAGTCCCGATAATTCAGATCTCCATATAATTGTATATATATGCTCGCTTGTAAGATAAGTTAATCTTATATATATATGCATAATTATTTCTATTTAAATTATATGAAAACTAATTCCCGAACACCAAACGAGGCATCACGTTAATCTCCCGAACACCTAAACCCTAAAACCCTAAAACCCAAAAATAATTTCATTCAAAAAAAAACCAAAAATTAAGCAAAATCTGAAACTCTTTAGTCCCGGTCCGTGTAACGAGCCGGGACTAAAGGGCCTGCCCCTGGGCGCTACGAGGCGCCCACATGGAGCACCTTTAGTCCCGGCTTGTAACAGGGCCGGGACTAAAGGTTAGGCCTTTAGTCCCGCCCCTTTAGTCCCGGTTGGTGAACCGGGACTAAAGCCCCTTACGGGCCGGGGCTAAAGGCCCCGTCCCCACTAGTGATGGCCACCATGAGAAATCTAAGATGGATCAGCAAACGTTTCTTAGGAGCATACGAAAACCCGAGAGCTGTGAAGATACGATAGATGTTTTGTTCAGCTTGCAGAAACAATGGATTATCTGAACTTCATTCGTGGACAAGAAAAATTCTGCAATGCTTGTGAGGATGCCCAAGTGTTAGAATGTGAGATTCGCTAAACCTTATATAGAGAAATGATTTGGGTGCGGAATGGATTGAGCACCATGACGACTTACTCTTATCATTTATCTTGCTATTCTGAATGGTAAATCTGAGAGACCTACCCATAGAGAGAGACGACGTTCTTTGAAGCTTTTGTTTAAGCATTAAAATGGTATGATGAAAGCCCCATGTACATGGCATTTGTTGTCACGCATAGGAAATTTTACGGTGAGAATGAAACCAAGACCTCTCTCTCTGCAGGATAACCACAAATGGTAGACCACCATGAGAATCATCAATTGGTTATTTGGAATTGACCGCGAGACTGTCAGTTAAGAAGACCCAGAAAAGGAAGAAGCTTATATCAACAGAAGGACCCTCGTTTTTTATGGAAATGTTACGAATATAACGGAAGAGCATCACCAAAGGAGTTAGTATGAAGAATGTGAGGAGTCAGATGCCAAGACCCCAGAGGATTGTTAAAATTTTGAGGGACTAGTAATCCTCATTTTAAGTGTGGTAGCATCCCACTTTGCAGGAGATTGGATTTGTTAGAAGACCCCCAAACCCTAACCTTTCTTTCTAGCCTCTTCGAATCTCGAGGACGAGATTCATTTTAAGTGTGGTAGGTTTGTAACATCCCAAATTTTGGAATGTTAATAAAATTATTAGATTGATTGTTTGTTTGTTTGAGTGATAGAACTTGAGTGAAGTTTGAGACTTTTTAAAACTTTTGAATGAGAGGGAATAAAATGACTTTCCCCTTTTTCCCATGAATTCAAATTCATCCATTTGAAATCAGTGAGAAAAGATAACATGACTTCGTCAACTATAAGGAATTTGAATCAAGGTGGCATTTGAATTTCTTTCGGTATTTGATTCAAATTTATTTTTGGCACAAGATTTCAACCACAAAATTTTTCCTGACAATATACTTGCCAAGCAAGAAAGAGAGGAGGTAACATGACACCCCCCAAAAAAATAAAAGTCAGTAGAAAAAGAGTGCCAAAAATTTTAAAGACAAAAGTTGGATTTTTATTGGATTTTAAAAAAATAAATTTTTTATAATGTTTTTATTTTGTAAAAAAGAAAGTGTCCACGTTGTGGGAAATATTTTCCTGATAATTTGATATATAATACTTCTATATTTGGAGTTATATTTATTTTCCTTTTTATGTTTTACTTTCCTATTATAATAAAAAGGAAACAAATCGTTTTATTAGGAAAGCTATCGTGGGCCGGTTAGGAAACCGAATCAGGCCCATTATTTCCTTCTTCTTCCTCTGATTTCCATCCTTCCCTGTGCACGTTACCTTCCAAAAAAGCTTCCAGCCATGGCGCCAGGATCCTCTCTTCCCCGATCTTCGCGTACCTTCCTCCCCTCGCCCTCCCGAGACCGCTATAAGAACCCCACCCCTCTCCTCTCTCCATTTTCCCCAAGAGCCACCACTCTCCTCGCCTCTCGCCGCTGCCCACACCTCCCCGGAGAACCGGCCGGACCGAAGCTTCCAGGAGCTCCTGCCGCGCCCTCCAACGCCCCAGGCGCCACCCTGACGCCATCAAGAGATCACCGTGATTCCCCTCCACCGGTCGCACCCCTCCACCACCTCGGACCAATCCCGGAGCCACCTTCCTGTCGTCTTCTCCAACTCCGGCGACTACTCCGGTGAGCTCCAAAAAAATCCCGTAACAGTTTTTTCAAAAAAAGAGCAAACTTATAAAATTCATATCTATTAGTCTATAACTCCAAATTAGATGATTCTTTTTTGCACTGGATCAAAACATTTATGTAGTTTATGTAGATATAACATTTGACCATGTTTAGATAGTTAAATTTTGAGTTTAAACAGATTTGATTTAAAACTTGTTTTGTGAATATCGAGAGTTTAAAAATAGCTTTTGAATTGATTCTTTTTGCTACTGAACACTAGTGATATTATTTATCAGTAGGTTTAATTTCAGAATTTTTAGGATATTTGAACTTAGGGTTTTAAGAAAAACAGATTCTGTTTTAGTTTTTTTTGTTTTCTTGCTATTTCTTATGTATTAATTGTTCTTAATTTGTTTTTTTGTATTTGTGACAAGTTATATTTTGTTTTCTGATATTTACCAGTAACTTTTCAACAACAACAAAATTTTATTTTACTTGTTCTTATTTGTTTGCATGGAATCAATTGTAGTTCTATACTAACTTGCGAATTGATTGCATTGCTAGTTTGATTTCCTATTTTGAAAATAGTTATAAAATAATATTGTTTTGTAAATTTTACTTCTGTTATCTTAGTTATTTTATATTTTGTTCTCTGTTATTTTTTCTATTTTAGTGGTTTATTTTGTTGTTAATTTTCATTAGACAAAAACTATTTAGTGTTTGATGTAGTAGAAGACTCCCTAGTCTTATTTGAAGTTTCCTTCGGATTCTTATTCGCTCTCCCCTTTCGTTGATTTCTAGAATGATTGCTAGTATGAGTGATTACGTGAATGATATGGTTGTTATATAGATTTCATCGGAGAGTGACGAGTAGTTTATCAAGTTATTCCCCGAGAACGAAAATTCTTCTTCGTCAACATCACCAGGCAAGTCACT
Organism: Hordeum vulgare subsp. vulgare; assembly: GCF_904849725.1. NCBI lineage: Eukaryota > Viridiplantae > Streptophyta > Magnoliopsida > Poales > Poaceae > Hordeum > Hordeum vulgare. The sequence continues at coordinate 632,178,428 of NC_058519.1, forward strand.
TTGATCATACTATCACCTATATTTTTCTATGCATGGTAGTTCCACCTTCCTATACCCAATTGCATGCTGAGTAGGTACTTGGAAATTATGGTTACATATTGTAGTATCATGTGGTAGGCACGCAACAACCCCGTTACTTGGCCCGGGACGACAAATTTCATATTGCTATGCTTGAGTACACGGGATTCTGGTTGAGAGTTTATCACGAGTGATGCGAGAATAATTTAATAACCAAGACCGGTTAAGTCAAGACCTTTCAAGACCTCGCGATGCAATGCAACTCTAGGCGAGGGATGGTTGATCGGCTCCCTGGAGAAACCAGTGGATGACCCGGGATGCTGGAGACGTGCCATGACGTCTTGCGGAAAGCTTCACCCAGGCTCAAAGAGACGGACGGATATTTTCAAGACCCAAGGCTTACCTGCACAGCCACAAGTCATTATGGGCTCTGGCTTGGTTGGACAACACGGCAACTCTGGACAAGCGCTGCCAGCAGATGTAGAAGAACGGTAGGATTTGGATGGGCACCGACAGGGATTCAGAGGGACCCGTTGAAAGACCATGTTTTGATCATCCGGTCTTCAAACACCCTGAAGTGCGAGGACATACACGGAGGCGATCAAATCTTGTGGGGAACGTGTGCAAAACTCTGCAGAGTACTCAAACCTAATCGATTAGCCGTGTCCACGGTCATGGACAACTTGAGCCAAAGGAACTGAAGTTATCTGGAATTCTCAACACCATTATATATTTGATGTGGGTAATATTGATAACTTGGGTATGAGAACTGGTTGGCGGAACCATCTCATTAATAACCAACAGCGTAGTAACATTTTGCTTTTAGCCCCTCTCTTGATGTAGGAGAAAACTTTGCTTTTCGCTAAAAACTTATAGCCCCACCTGCCATATATGCATATAGTATATATGATTACTTTTCACTCCTCTCTTATGTGACTTGCCGGCATATTCAATATGCTGAACTACACGGCTGGAACCTCTTATGTTGCAGATATTTTCCTCGATGAGTAAGAGTACAATTCAGGGTTACGGTCTACACTCAACTTGCCATTGGTGTTTATTGGGACTCCACTCCCTTGACTGCTTCCGCTGAGATATTTAAGGTATATATTAGTTTTACGCTATTTCCATGTGATTGCACTTTGATATGTACATTGATGTACTGTGTGTGCCGGCATACTGATCCAGGGATGGCACAAATACACAGAGGCTTGACTCATTTTGAGTCAGGTCGCTACATGAAGTGATAAAAATATAGCATGGAGATGGATGACCTGATGATTGGTGATAGAGAAGGGGATGCACGGGATCATCCCCAAGCTTAGACGCTTGAGTCTCCTTGAATATTTCTTGGGAAGCATGGGGGCATTGATGACCCACAAGTATATGGGATCAATCGTAGTCCTTTCGATAAGTAAGAGTGTTGAACCCAACGAGGAGGAGAAGGCTCTGATAAACGGTTTTCAGCAAGGTAATAACTGCAGGCACTGAAAGTAGCGGTAAGAAGTAATTGTGTAGTGAGGTGAAACGTAGTAGGTGAAAAGTAACAAGTAACAAGAGCAGCAACGGTGCAGCAAAGTGTCCCAATCCCTTTTGTAGCAAGGGACAAGCCTGAACAAAGTCTTATAGGAGGAAAAACGCTCCCGAGGACACACGGGAATTTCTGTCATGCTAGTTTCATCATGTTCATATCACGTTCGTTACTTTGATAGTTTGATATGTGGGTGGACCGACGCTTGGGTACTGCCCTTACTTGGACAAGCATCCCACTTATGATTAACCCCTCTCGCAAGCATCCGCAACTACGAAAGAAGAATTAAGACAATGTCTAACCATAGAATTAAACTAGTGGATCCAAATCAGCCCCTTACGAAGCAACGCATAGACTCGGGTTTAAGCTTCTGTCACTCTAGCAACCCATCATCTACTTAGTACTCCCCAATGCCTTCCTCTAGGCCCAAATAATGGTGAAATGTGTAGTCGACGTTCACATAACACCACTAGAGGAAAAGAATACCAAATTCACATGACTATTATTAGCATGACTTATCCCATGTCCTCAGGAACAAAAGTAACTAATCACAAAGTATAATCATATTCATGACTAGAGAGGTAATGAGTAGCATCAAGGATTTGAACATAAACTCTTCCACCAAGTAATCCAACTAGCATCAACTACAAAGAGTAATCAACACTACTAGCAACCTTACAAGTACCAATCGGAGTCGCGAGACGGAGATTGGTTACAAGTGATGAACTAGGGTTTGGAGATGAGATGGTGCTGATGAAGATGTTGATGCTGACGAGTCCCCTCCGATCAGAGGAGTGTTGGTGATGACGATGGCGACGATTTCCCCCTTCGGGAGGGAAGTTTCCCCGGCAGGATCACCCTACCGGAGCTCTAGATTGGTTCTGCTCAAGTTCCGCCTCATGGCGGCAGAGAATCCACGAAAAAGCTCCACACTATTTTTTTTCCGGACGAAACCCTTCATATAGCAGAAGAGGGGGGCCAGTGGGCCACCAGGGTTCCCACAAGCCTTGTAGCCGTGGCAAGGGGGGCAGGCCGTGGCCACCAGGCTTGTGGGCCCCTGGCAGCTCCCCTGTGGCACTTTTTTCGCCCAGTATTTTTTATATATTCCCAAAAAATTTCCATGTTGATTTTCTGGGCATTTGGAGTTACGCAGAATAGAGGACTCAGACTTGCTCCTTTTCCAGTCCAGAATTCCAGCTGCCGGTATTCCCCCTCTTCAAATAAACCTTGCAAAATAAGAGAGAAAAGGCATAAGTATGGTACCACAAAGTATAATAACTGTCCATAAAGCGATAAATATCAACATGAAAGCATGATGCAAAATGGACGTATCAGGCATCCCCAAGCTTGAGCGCTTGACACTCCTTTATCTTCTTTCATCATCTCTCCCATTGCATACTTGAAAACTCCCTTTATACGAAACTCATCATAAGTTGATTAGAGTGGTTAGTACCCTTAACAAAATAATTCAATATCTGCTGGATATAAACATTTTCATGAAAATATGCTACTTCTCATGAATGCCAAAACATTTTTGCAAATAAAAATCAAGCTTAGGATTCGCAAAAGAATGAAAACACAAAACATAGCAGAATCTTGTGAAAAACAGATCAGCAGGTAGTAAATAATATATTCGGGGCACTTCTGCAACTCAAATCAAAAAACTCAGAACATATGCTAGAAATGCAATTATATAGAGCATGCTGTCAAAAACATTCATATCAAAAAGACGGTCTAGTGATTTTTGGCGAATTGTTCCGTCAAGCAGACAGAATCTGTTTCTCGACAGCATGTCACAATTTTTGGACTTTCTTGCAATCGGAGGCTATAGCTTGGCAAAAACTTAAAAATAAAGATACAATGATGTTGATACAGTAGTAACACATATCAAGACCACTAAAGATTTAAAGTAAAAACTCAAAGTAAATATAACAAGGGTTGTCTCCCTAGAGCTCTTTTTATAGCCATAAAGATAGGCTTAAGATTTTATTGAAGCTCTCGTAGGAATAAGACTTGTAGAACAAAAGAGAGCATCAAGAAGAAAATACCAAACACATTTAAGTCTAACATGCTTCCTATGCATAGGAATATTGCAACAGAATAATTCATTGAAGCACAAAGCAATAAGCATAGGAAGGCAAAACAAGTGCAGCTTCAAAACCTTCCACATAAAGAGAGGGAACTTGATATTATTGAAATACCTATAAGCATATGTTCCCTTCTCATAATAATTTTCAGTGGGATCATGAATAAACTCAACAATATAAGTATCACATAAACCATTGTTACCATGATCCACATGGACTTCATGAAGAGGATAAAACTTGGAGTAAAAGAGAGACTGAATCTTTTCCCAATCCCGTAGGTGAGAATTGATGGGGAACGTCGCATGGGAAACAAAAATTTTCCTCCGCGCATGAAGACCTATCATGGTGATGTCCATCTACGAGAGGGGATTTCCGATCTACGTACCCTTGTAGATCGCACAGCAGAAGCGTTAAGAAACATGGTTGATATAGTGGAACGTCCTCACGTCCCTCGATCCGCCCCGCGAACCGTCCCACGAACCGTCCCGCGATCCGTCCCACGATCCGCTCCAATCTAGTGCTGAACGGACGGCACCTCCGCGTTCAGCACACGTACAGCTCGACGATGATCTCGGCCTTCTTGATCCAGCAAGAGAGACGGAGAGGTAGATGAGTTCTCCGGCAGCGTGATGGTGCTCCGGAGGTTGGTGGTGATCTAATCTCAGCAGGGCTCCGCCCGAGCTCCGCCCGAGCTCCGCAGAAACGCGATCTAGAGGAAAAACCGTGGAGGTATGTGGTTGGGCTGCCGTGGAAAAAGTTGTCTCAAATCAGCCCTAAAACCCCACTATATATAAGAGGGAGGGAGGGGAGGAGGAAGCCTCAAAACCAAAAGGTTTGGCCGAAATTGGAGGTGGAGGAGTCCTACTCCAATCCTTCTTGGAGTAGGATTCCACCTTCCCACTTGGAAACTCTTTCCACCTTGTGTTTTTTCCTTCTCAAACCTTATGGGCCTTAGTGGGAACTTAATCCAGCCCACTAGGGTCTGGTTTATCTCATCCCATAGCCCATGAGACCCGTTGGGGCGTCACACCCCTCCTGATAGTCCCCGGCACCCCTCCCGACACTCCTAGTACACTAACGATGAGCCCGAAACTTTTCCGGTAATGCACGAAAACCTTCCGGTAACCAAAAGAGGTCATCCTATATATCAATCTTTGTTTCCGGACCATGCCGGAAACCCTCGTGACTTCTGTGATCTCATCCGGGACTCCGAACAACATTCGGTAACCAACCATATAACTCAAATATGCATAAAACAACGTGGAACCTTAAGTGTGCAGACCCTGCGGGTTCGAGAACTATGTAGACATGACCCGAGAGACTCCTCGGTCAATATCCAATAGCGGGACCTGGATGCCCATATTGGATCCTACATATTCTACGAAGATCTTATCGTTTGAACCTCACTGCCAAGGATTCACTACTGGAAATCAGTATTTTGCCATCTGCCTAATCTTTGCCGTCTGCTGGCTGATGGCAAAGAGTGTCTTTGCCGTCAGCTTCAGCAAAATAGACGGCACAGCACAGGCTGATGGCATACAATCTTTTTGCCATCTGTCACATCTTTGCCATCTGCTAGCGAACGGCAAAGAGTCTAGAGGCAGACGACAAAGATATAGATAGGCCCACCTGACCGCGGGGTGGCTAGGTCAAACTGGAGTCGGACCTTTGCCGTCTGCTAGCGGACGGCAAAGAGTCCGGAGGCAGACGGCAAAGAGTCTAGCCTTTTGCCGTCCGCCGGCGGACGGCAATGCTCTAACACCGTTAACGGCTCCTTCCCCCCCCACCCCGCCCCTCTCTCTCTCTGTAACGGACACCCCGCGCGCCCCTCTCTCTTTCTCCCCACCCCGCGCGCCCCTCTCTCTGTAACGGCAGCCGCCACCCCCGTCGCGCCGCCGCCCCTATCGCCCCTGCCGCCGCCCATGTCGTGCCCCACTGCCGCCCCTGTCGCCCCCGCCGCCGCCCCTCTCTCTCTCTCCCCCCACCTCGCCCCCGCTGCCGCTGCCCCACCACCGTCGCGCCGCCGCCCCTGGCGCCTCTGGCGCCGCCCCGCCACCCCCGCCACCCCGGCCCCTCCATAGGCGCCCCTCTCGGTGAGCCCCCACACCCCCACCCCACCCCCCACCCGCATTATTTTTTAGTAGTTTTATTATTTTTAGTAGTTTTAGTAGTTGTTATTGTTAGTAGTTTTAGTGGTAGATTTAGTTAAGTTAGTAGTTTTAGTTAGGTTAGTTAGTTAGCTTGGTTAGTTAGGTGGAGGAGGAGAAGAGGAGAAGAGGAGGAGGAGGAGGACAAGAAGAGGAGAAGAAGAAGAGGAGTAGGAGGAGGAGGAGGAGCAGAAGAAAAAGAAGAAGAAGAAGAAGAAGAAGAAGAAGAAGAAGAAGAGGAGAAGAAAAAAATAAGAAGGAGAAGAAGAAGAAGAGAAGAAAAAAATAAGAAGGAGAAGAAGTAAAGAAGAACAGAAGAGGAACAGAAGAAGAGAATAAGAAAAAAATAAGAAGGAGAAGAAGAGAAAAAAGAAGAAGAAGTTGATTTTTTATTGTTTGGTATTTAGTGGTAGCTAGATTCTTTTTTAGTTACTTAGTGGTAGATTCTGTTTTTGTTATAGTGGTAGATTCTGTTTTTGTTATTTTTTTGATGTTTAGTGCTATCTAGGTTTAGCGATAGGTTTAGTTAGCTTGGTTAGTTAGGTTAGTTAGTTAGTTAGCTTGCTAGAAAGAATAGGAAGAAGAAGAAGAGGAGGAGGAGGAGAAGAGGAGAAGAGGAGGAGGAGGAGGAGAAGAAGAAGAAGAAGAATAGGAGGAGGAGAAGACAAAAAGAAGATCACATGTTTGGTATTTAGTTTTTTGGAATTAATTAGTAGTTTTAGTGGTAGATTCTGCTAGTTACTTAGTAGATTTAGTGGTAGATTCTATTAGTTTATTCGCCATCATTATGGCTTACGTTCAAGACTACTTCAAGGAAGATCACATGTTCTTTTGTTGAAATCAAGTCTGTCAAAATAATGTATCGTCTATATTTATTGGTACCGGAGCAAAACAGGACAACTTAAATAATATTGCCATCCTCAAATGTAGAAAATATCGAAAAGTTTTATATAACCTGAAATGTAGTATAGGTAACCTGGAAAGTCCTCTGGACCAAAAGGGCAACTTCTGGACCTGCGAACTTTGCGTGGTAGGTGCATGTCCATGCACGAGGGTAATTAACCCAACAATGACATAATTAGCCCATTTAGCTCCAAAATACCATAATAAGCTCAAAATGGCATAAGAACCTTGGTTAGCTCATTAATATTATATACTTAGCTTGTTTTCCTCTAAAATGGGATAATTAGCCCATTTAGCTCAAAAAAGACATAATTAGGTAATTTAGCTCCAACCAGAGGAGAAGAGGAGAAGAAATAGGCAAAATGGAAAAAAGAAGAAGCAGAAGAAGAAGAAGAGAAGAAGGAGAAGGAGGAGGAGGAGGAGGAGAAGGCCAAGGACCTTCTATCCTTCTCCTCCTCCTCCTCCTCCTTCTTGATTTCTTCGTCTTCTCCTCCTCCACCTCTTTCTTCTCCTCTTTCATATTATCCTTGCTTTAATTAACCCAACAATGACATAATTAGCCCATTTAGCTCCAAAATACCATAATAAGCTCAAAATGGCATAAGAACCTTGGTTAGCTCATTAATATTATATACTTAGCTTGTTTTCCTCTAAAATGGGATAATTAGCCCATTTAGCTCAAAAAAGACATAATTAGGTAATTTAGCTCCAACAAGAGGAGAAGAGGAGAAGAAATAGGCAACATGAAAAGTAAGAAGAAGAAGAAGAAGAGAAGAAGAAGAAGAGAAGAAGGAGAAGGAGGAGGAGGAGGACGAGGACGAGGAGGAGAAGGCCAAGGACCTTCTAGTCTTTCTCCTCCTCCTCCTCCTCCTTCTCCTCCTTCTTCTTGATTTCTTCTTCTTCTCGTCCTCCTCCTCTTTGTTCTCCTCTTTCATATTATCCTTGCTTTAATTTCCGCAACAATGACATAATTAGCCCATTTAGCTCCAAAATGCCATAATAACCTCAAAATGGCATAAGAACCTTGGTTAGCTCATGAATATTATATACTTAGCTTGTTTTCCTCTAAAATGACATAATTGGAATATTTGTGTTGATCGGGTGGATTTACATGTGATAGTTGTCTCGTCGCTGTGAGGTCTGCTGTGCGAAGACCTGCCCGTGCGTTGTACGAGCTCCGCCCCTGCATTCGTGGGTCAGTACAAATTTCATCTCCTCCCCGCCCCTTCATTTACTGTGGCTCGGTTTCTAGATGAAATTTCTAGATTTAGGTAATTCAATTAATTTATCAGTATGCATGACCAGTATGCGTCTCCCGTTCGAAAGGGCGACATCTATAAATATGCATGCCTTTGCATATTTATAACCGCCATCCTTTCGAATTGTCCAACATTATCCATGGACAGCCCGAGTATGTGTAGATTGGGTTCGTTTTCCCGTATGCTGTGCTCTGGATCCGATGTGGAATTTCGTCAGTGCCTCCCTGTTGTTCTCCAGATGCACGTCCTCTCTGTTTATTGCGGAGACGTGTATCAGGAGAATAGCGGGGAGGTGCTGCCGAAATTTTGCGTTGGATCCGGAGCAGAGCATGGGAAAATGAACCCAATCTACACATACTCGGGTGGGATTAGGACCTACCTTTACCTATTAGCGTGTAGGTTGCCTGGACGTAATAAAAATGGCAAACCTGATTAACCGATGAATATAAATGCTAAATTATATATAAATATATTTCTTCTATCTTTAGTAGCTACGCAAGATGAGTGATCGTGCGCGGATGTATACCGGTCACCCTAGTCAGAAAGAGATGACGAAAGAATGGTTTTTAAAAACAAAGGAATTTGTGAAAGCCGCATTCGCAAATGGCCAGGAAAGAAACTATTGCCCCTGTCCTGGATGCGACAACTATAAAAAGACGACAGAGGCTGTAATGATTAAACACCTGCAGAGGAGGGGTTTTAAGCCTAATTATACGGTGTGGACATTTCATGGTGAGTCTATACAACGCACAAGAGCTGAGGTGGTCCGTCGTCGCACGGACGAGCATGGTACCGGGATTGAAGACATGGTGCAAGACTTTGATGATGCTCGGGATTCAGAAGATGAGATGGAGGAATCTGCAAAGGCCTTTTATGAAATGTTGGAGTCTTCAAAACGTCCTCTCTATGAGCACACTGAGCTCTGTCAGCTGGATGCAATTGCACAAGTAATGGCTCTGAAGGCTCAGTCTAGTTGGGAAGAGAATGCTACGACGCGATGATGACACTATTTGGACGTTTCCTACCCAAAGGCCATGTCATGCCTGCAAACCTGTACCAGTCGGAAAAAATACTTCGTGTACTTAAGATGCCCTATGAGAAGATAGATGCATGTGAGAAAGGATGTGTCTTATTTAGGAAGGAGTATGCACACTTGGACTATTGTCCCAATTGCGAGTCTTGCAGGTATCTTGTGGTAGACAACGGTATGGGTGAGAAGAGGCAGACCAAAATCGCAGTTAGTGTTCTTCGGTATATGCCAATCGTACCAAGACTTCAACATCTTTTCATGGTCGAAGAGACAACCAGACAGATGACATGGCACAAATTGGGCAAAAGAACCGAACTAGATGCGGATGGGAATAAGATGATGGTACACACATCGGATGGGGAAGCGTGGAAACATTTCGATGGATTGCATCAGGATAAAGCGGCAGATCCAAGGAATCCTCGAGTCTGCGCCGCCACGCATGGTTTTAATCCCTTCGGCATGACGGCAACCCAATACAGTTGTTGGCCTGTATTTGTCATTCCACTCAATCTCCCCCCTGGGCAGATTATGCAAATAAAGAACATATTTCTAACGTTGATAATTCCAGGGCCCAATTATCCGGGGAAGAATATGAATGTGTACCTACAACCTCTTAAGAATGAATTGGGAGAAGCTTGGGAAAATGGGGTCAAGACATACGATGCCACTAGAAAAGAAAACTTCAAAATGCATGTGTGGTACATGTACTCTATGCATGACTTGCCAGCGTATGCGCTATTCTCTGGATGGTGTGTGCATGGAAGGTTCCCGTGCCCCCAATGCAAGGCAGCTCTTCAGTTCAGAAAAGTATTCTTGCTTTGACTTGCATAGACAGTTCCTGGATCCACTAGTGGGGACGGGGCCTTTAGCCCCGGCCCGTAAGGGGCTTTAGTCCCCGTTCACCAACCGGGACTGAAGGGGCGCGACTAAAGGCCTAACCTTTTCGTCCCGGCCCTCTTACACGCCGGGACTAAAGGTGCTCCACGTGGGCGCCTCCTAGCACCCCAGGGGCAGGCCCTTTAGTCCCGGTTTGTTACACGGTCCGGGACTAAAGATTTTCAGATTTTGCTGGCTTTTGGTTTTTTTTGAATGAAATTATTTTTGGGTTTTAGGGTTTTAGGGTTTAGGTGTTCAAGAGATTAATGTGATGCCTCGTTTGGTGTTTGGGAATTAGTTTTTATATAATTTAAAATAGAAATCATTATGCATATATATATATAAGATTAACTTATCTTACAAGCGATCATATATATACAATTATATGGAGATCTGAATTATCGGGACTAGAGCCCGTCTATTCGATTACATGGACGAACATCAGTAATGGCCCTTAGCTACACTAAATCGTCCTTTGTCTTCTATAGCTTCCGTCCTCAGAAATCCCGCAAGCTCCTCTGCAACAGCAACCGCGCGTTGCTCTGGTAGGACCTTCGTCCTCATGGTCGTGTGCTATATAAGAAGAGGAGATGAATATGAATATCAATCATGACAACAAAGAATGACGGGTAAAAAGAGAGGTGTGAATGTTCATTGCTTACGTCGAATCTGTGATCCTTGAACTCAGAGGTAAACGTGCGAATGGCCTCGCAAACATAGTATCCGCATAGATGCGTTCCCCGTGGCTGCTGGTCGCACTTTACGAGAATAGAATATATATAATCAAAATAATAATCTAGCATCATAAATGTATTGAAAATTAATAGAATTATATCATACTACTACTTACCTGAGCCGCTCTAAAGGTCAGCTTCTCAAGAAAGTTACCGGGAGTCATGCACTTGAACCGATTCCAAACCCTGGCCGACAAGGATAATGATTTGCTAAGTTTTTCATTAATTGATATATCAGAAAATCATCAAAAGAGACCGATAGAGCGCAAGAATGATTAAAATTACCCTTGGAGCAAGTCTTGCATGCTTTGGAACTGTTCCAAGGGTCTCGATAATGGGTCGAAGGCATCAATTCTTCCCTTATCAATTTGAATGTCCAACAGAATCCAATGGAAGCTGCACATGTGGTCACAGAAATTTTGAGTAACTTATATATATGTGTGTGTGTGAGTAACTTATCAATTACACTTATAAGTGAATGGACACAACAGAGTAAAGACCCTCACCTGAAGTTGTATGGAAACAGTATGTGGTCACAGAAATTTTGATCTATTAGAAACCTTAGAAGGTTTTCCTCCGTCTCCTTGGGATAATTAGTTAGCGTCGCTATATGTATTTTATCTGGATCAATAAAACCAATATTTAGGATGCTCTTACTTTTACACTCCAGAATTTTCATTCTGCATAATAGAGTACAAGTTATATATAGACAATGAATTGAAATAACTAAACAAGTTATATGTAGACAACGAATTGAAAAACTTACAGACAATAGCAACTCATAAGCGATTTGTCAAGGGCGTCGCCATTGTACATCTGGAAGAGTTCATCAAAGTCGATATGGATTTCTTCGGAGCGGCCGTAGTACTCCTGTGGGACACTCAGCACAATCATCGTTCTCCCATTCTTTGATTCACTTAAGTACCATTTATGCAAGTAACGCATATTTGTTGGGAGATCATCTTTGCTGACCAAAGGCTCTCCCATGAAAAACTGTGGCTTAGGGGCTACAACAGCCTTGGGTATCCTGTCGTCTTAGGAAGCCAGCAAATTTTCAACCAAGATACCACATTCATCCGCCAACTCCTTTGCTTTTTCAAAAGCTTGCCCCTGCACCGGAGGGGGAACATTCTCGGTTAACACCTTGAGGGGTGGGATCGACTGTTTGGCCTGTTGTCCAAGCTGAGGAACGTCTGATTTTTTCTTGCTTGTAGTTGAACTTGATTTGCTCCCACTTGCACTTGCATGTGACCTGCTCTTTTTCACTTCCTTCTGCAATGTGCGTGTATAGTCATCAGGCTTATAGTGTAAGTCATACTGTGATGGAGTGGTTATGAAGTCTTTTGCCCATGCTATGTTCTTCTCGGTGTATTTCGGGCGGGGCTCGGGTTCCTTCCTTTTCATCTGTGCGTCATGTTGTTCCTTTGCTATCCTGGCGTTTTCCTCGGGGGTACGATCATAAGGTCTGATAGGAAGATTAGCATGAGGTACCTTCGGGAAGGGCGACAGTTTGCGCTTTGGGGAGCTCCGTCCCTTAGAAATCATCGATGAAGCGTTCTTGCTGGCACGCTTCCGCTTAGTATCATGTGCGGGCGGCGGCGGAGACGGATGACCCAAGTCCGGCGGCGGTGATCGAGATGGACTCGTGTTGTGCTGGCCGACGTCATGTGGAGGGCTTGGAGGTAATGGAGGTGTAGGTGACCTGCGACGACTTAGAGGCGGTGTTGTCCTTGGGGCCGAGCCTGGAAGCTTGATGTAGTTCTTGTCCCATAGGATGACTCCACCCAGTACTTCTCCGAGTGACCTCTCATCTTCGGGTCCAGCTATGTCGAGCTCCATATCATTAAACCCCGTCATGATTTCATCCACACCGACTTTAGCAAAGCCAGCTGGAATCTCACGGCCATGCCAGCGTGCATCAGGGCCAGAAGGTAAAGCTTGTCCGACGGCCACCTTCATGGATAGGTTCTTGAATTTCTGATGGAGTTCACATGATGTTGACTCCTCGATTCCATCCACGGGGTAGCCGGGACCGCCCTCTATCATTCTTCGTTCATCGTGGGCGGGGCCTCAGATTCAGCCATGCTGCTTTTCCGCTTAGATGGGGCGCCGGTAATATCAACTGGAGGATCTTCCTGGCGCGGTACTCCTCTAAGCTCATCAATCTGCTTCTGTTGCTCGTTAATCCTGGCAAGCCACTGGTTGAACTTGTCATTCTCCTCATCCTGCTGCCGCTTCTTTGCTCTCTCTCGGCTTCTGTATGTGTCTTGGTCTCTGGCAAACCCAAGCCACCACGGGTAAGAAGGACCGAAGCCTCGCATTCGTCCTCCATGTTCGTCATTGCCGAGGACCAGTGTGAGCAAATCTTTATCTCTATCTGAAGTGAACTTTCTTTGTCCCTCCTTAATTTCTTTCACTATCCTTTTCCAATTCTCCCTGGGTATCCTAAGATTGTCATTGCAGATGAGGTCCCCTGTTGTTTCGTCATACGACCCACCATGCGCAAGGAACCAATTTCTTGCTCTCAATTCCCACTCATCACAGAGTGGTTCAGGTACGGCACCTTTATCTATCAGATCTTGCTCTTTCTTATCCCACTTTGGGATGGTAGTCTCATAGCCCCCTGGCCCCAGCTTGTGGTGATATTTCTTCTTGTCGGCATTTATCTTGTTCTTTTCTGATAATGCCTGGGCATCTTCTGACTCCTTGTACTCTTGAAATGCCTTCCAGTGATTCGCCTGCTTGGCTAGATACCCCTCGAATACTGGCACTGTCTGTGTCTTCAGATAGTTTTTCCATAGCTTCTTCTTCCAGCTACGGAACAGTTCGGCCATCTTCTTCAAAGTCCACTGCTTGACTTTGGCCCTCAGTTTGTCTGCGGCGTCTTCATTCTCACATTTTGGCAGGTTGAAATGTGACATGAGATCATTCCAAAGATTATCTTTGTACCTTTCGGCGACATAGTCACTATCGGCTGCCCCTTTGCGCTTGTTCCACTCCCGAACGCTGATCGGGACGTGATCCCTAACGAGAACTCCGCATTGCTTCTTGAATGTGTCAGCAGCATTCTTAGGAAGCTTGGGTTCGCCCGTAGGAAATATCACCTCAAATGTGTAATGCGTCCGTGCATCCAACTTTCTAGTCGGGCCTCGTTTCGTAGTTTTGCTCGATGTGGAGGCCTAAGAGGGAGAAACATTCGTCAAATGAATGTATATGTATACAATATAGAGCTATCTCCAATATTTTTCACATATTACAAGTGATCGTCGAACTTCATATGTATACCTCGCCGGACTTCTCCTCTTCACCGGCTTCTCCATCAGTGGAGCTATCACCTTCTCCGTCATTGGACCTATCTCCTGCCCCATTGGCTTCATCTTCGTGTCGCTCGACCTCCATTCCAACGTCCTGGTTTAGATATCACAACGGAGATTCAGCTGGTTCAACGTCGGGGCCGTCTTTGATTATATCTTCCAGAAGTTCTTCCTCTTCGAGGTTCCTGATATGTGGATCCATAGTTCTGCAAAAAACGGATTCTCTTAACCTTTGTACCAAAAACCAAAGTAGGAGTACTTTTCCAATTTGAGACTCCTAGATTTCTGCATAGTATTCAAAGTAGGAGTACTTTTCCAATTTGAGACTCCTAGATTTCTGCTTAGTATTCAAAGTAGGAGTACTTTTCCAATTTGAGCATTCAATAAGAAAAACCAAATCGTAAAATAAAGTAGTATTCAAATTAGCATGCATTCAATTATAAGCTAATACATCATCACTTTTGTCCGTACATCGTCGAATATTATCATTAATACTCCTTGAATACTATCATACATATAGCATCACTAATACATCTAGAACCATAGCGCTCGACGGGTATCGGCGCGGGCGGTGGACACCCAAAGAGAAGGAACCATCACAGGATCATAGCTCCAGTGAGATCCCCGAAGAACCTGCCAGGTATGCTCGAACCTGCCCTCCAACGCAACCATGTAGCGACGGACGTGCTCATCCTCCTCGCTGACACGGTGACGTACCACCTCCGCGGTGTCTGGAAGCCTCGGCACCCTCACTGGCCCACGCGACCGCCACCAAACAAGGATCGGGTCAACGACGGGCTGGCTCCTCACCAACCTACGCCCCCCGGAAGGTAGCACCTCCCAATACCAGCCGGGCGGAGCCCAGTCCCGGACAGGGCCCCTCTGATCAAGCAGGTGTCCTCCGCCGAGTCGACGACGAGGATGCGGGATAGGCATCGTAAAATGAACTAAAAAAAATAAACGGGTTCTATTAATTTTCTTGCTAAAAAAAACTATTAACACTTAAGCATATACAATAGCAAAATTAAACTATTAACACTTATTTTCATTTTTCTTCTCCTCCTCTTCTTTCTTCTCTTCTCCTCCTCTTCTTTTCTTCTCTTCTCCTCCTCTTCTTTTCTTCTTTTCTTATACACTATACACTATATACACTATAGCAAAATTCCTCCTCTCCTTATACACTATACACTATATACACTATACACTTAAGCATATACACTATACAATATACACTTTTTCTTCTTTTCTTCTCCTCCTCTTCTTATTTTCATTTTTCCTAATCTTATTTTCTTATTTTTGTTCATATTTCTTCTTCTTGTAACCCTAACCTAATTCTAAATATTACTAACCCTAATAATCTAGCACAAACCTAATAACAATAGGAATTAAATGACAAAAAAATCTTTTCTTTTTCTTCTTTTCTTCTCCTTTTTCTTCTTTTCTTCTCCTTTTTCCTCCTTTCTTCTCCTTTTTCTTCTTCTCTTCTCCTTTTTCTTCTTTTCTTCTATACTAGCCGGAGTGTTGGGTAGGAGGGGTCGAGGGGCTTACTGGCCGGTGTGTTGGCGAGGAGGACGGCGAGGAGCACGGCGCGACGACTAGGAGGACGGCGCGACGGCGAGGAGGACGGTGCAGCGGCGAGGAGGACGGCGAGGAGGACCGCGCGACGGCGAGGAGGACAGCACGGCGGCGAGGAGGACGACCCGACGGCGAGGAGGACGACGCGGCGGCGAGGAGGACGGCCGACGGCGAGGAGGACGGCAGGCGGCGGCGAGCAGGACGGCGGGCAGCCTGACGGCGTCGGTTAGTTCGTCGCTGTGCCGCGCCGGGCAGGAGAACGAGAGGAAGAAGAAGAGAAATGGACGAATTGGGTTGGAAATTTTCGAAGTCCCGCTTATATAGGTGGATCTATAGTCCCGGTGCGTGCCTCGAGCCGGGACTAAAGACCCCCTTTAGTCCCGGGTGGAGCCGCGACCTGGGACTAAAGGCCTCTTTTCGGGCAGACCAAGAGGCGGGAAGCAGGGGTCTTTAGTCCCGGTGCGTGGCTCCAGCCGGGACTAAAGGGGGTCTTTAGTCCCGGGGCGTGGCTCCACCCGGGACTAAAGCCCCTCCTCGGCTGCACGATAAGTTTAGTCCCACCTCGCCCAGCAGCTTGTCCATCGAGCTCCTCTCTAAAGGAGGCTTACGGGCCTAAACTTACTGAAAATTGAAACTATATTCGAAATTGTGGATAAAATTCAATCTGAATTCAAAGTGAATTCAGGTCGAATTTTGTCCATGATTTCTCATACAGTTTCAATTTTTTCTATTTTCAAAATTAATTATTTTGACTATCCAAACTATTATCTTATTTTGTTATTTTCAATTAAAAACTATGTTTATTAAAAATTCTTTTTGCATATTTGAGAATTTGACAAAACTATGATAATGAAAAGTGTTTGAAATTGAATAAATAATTCAAAACTATTTTCTATTTTCAAAATTAATTATTTTGACTATCCAAACTATTAACTTATTTTGTTATTTTCAATTAAAAACTATGTTTATTAAAAATTCTTTTTGCATATTTGAAAATTTGACAAAACTATGATAATGAAAAGTGTTTGAAATTGAATAAATAATTCAAAACTATTTTATATTTTCAAAATTAATAATTTTGACTATCCAAAGTATTAACTTATTTTGTTATTTTCAATTAAAAACTATGTTTATTAAAAATTCTTTTTGCATATTTGAGAATTTGACAAAACTATGATAATGAAAAGTGTTTCAAATTGAATAAATAATGCAAAACTATTTTTTATTTTCATAATTAATAATTTTGACTATCCAAACTATTATCTATTTCATATTTTTTAACTTATTTGAACTCCATACTTTTTGTGTGTTCAAAATGCACCATTCAAAGGCACATCACAAAGGGATCAACAATTTCTGACTTCGTTTGATATATTTCGTGCATTTACTTATTTTTTTTGAGCTAGTTGACCCTGAAATTGAAAAGCACTACAAATGAACTCCGAAAATGTTGAAAGTTGGAATGCTATCATCATTTCACCCACATAGCATGTGTTAAAAAGTTGAGAGGGCTACGACAAAAACTGGATGCAGTTCGTGTACAAAACTGACAATCTCTCTCGAAGTAGCAAGGTTTCGAACGAGAACTCATCTCTTACAAAGGGATTTCATTTTTTTAACTTATTAGAACTCCATACTTTTTGTGTGTTCAAAATGCACCATTCAAAGGCACATCACAAAATTTCAACAATTTCTGACTTCATTTGGTATATTTCGTGCATTTACTTTTTTTTTTGAGCTAGTTGACCCTGAAATTGAAAAGCACTACAAATGAACTCTGAAAATGTTGAAAGTTGGCATGCTATCATCATTTCACCCAAATAGCATGTGTTAAAAAGTTGAGAGGGCTACGACAAAAACTGGATGCAGTTCGTGTACAAAACTGAAAATCTCTCTCGAAGTAGCAGGGTTTTGAACGAGAACTCATCTCTTACAAAGGGATTTCATTTTTTTAACTTATTCAAAGTCCATACTTTTTGTGTGTTCAAAATGCACCATTCAAAGACACATCACAAAATTCCAACAATTTCTGACTTCATTTGATATATTTCGTGCATTTACTTATTTTTTCTTTACCTAGTTGACCCTGAAATTGAAAAGCACTACAAATGAACTCTGAAAATGTTGAAAGTTGGCATGCTATCATCATTTCACCCACATAGAATGTGTTAAAAAGTTGAGAGGGCTACGACAAAAACTGGATGCAGTTCGTGTACAAAACTGAAAATCTCTCTCGAAGTAGCAGGGTTTCGAACGAGAACTCATCTCTTACAAAGGGATTTTATTTTTTTTAACTTATTTGAACTCCATACTTTTTGTGTGTTCAAAATGAACCATTCAAAGGCACATCACAAAGGGATCAACAATTTCTGACTTCATAAGATATATTTCGTGCATTTACTTATTTTTTTTTGAGCTAGTTGACCCTGAAATTGAAAAGCACTACAAATGAACTCTGAAAATGTTGAAAGTTGGCATGATATCATTATTTCACCCACATAGCATGTGTTAAAAAGTTAAGAAGGCTACGACAAAAACTGGATGCAGTTCGTGTACAAAACTGACAATCTCTCTCGAAGTAGCATGGTTTCGAACGAGAACTCATCTCTTACAATGGGATTTCATTTTTTTAACTTATTCGAACTCCATACTTTTTGTGTGTTCAAAATGCACCATTCAAAGGAACATCACAATATCTAGCACAAGGAGAAGAAGGAGAAGCGACCCCCACAACAAAAGTGGTTCCGCGGCACGCCACGTGGTTCCGCTGCACGCCACGTGGTTCCGCTGCACGCCACGTGGGACTAATGGTCTTTCATTTTTAAATGATTGTTTTAATCAAAAACAGATCTGTTACAAAATGTTTTTCATTTTTTGAACTTATTTGAACTGAAGACTTTTTGTATATATATGTGGTCGAAATGCATGATACCATGAAGTTAGAAAGGGTTAAACCATTCAAAAGTAGCAAATGAAGTTAGAAAGGGCTAAACCATTCAAATTTGGAAACTATAATGGCACAAACAGAAACTAGACATATATAAATTGGTCCAAGAAGTACATGATACTAGCCCAAACAGTACATAATAATAGCTACCATAGATATATATACAAGTGTTCGACGTTCAAAACACTACTCGTCTGAATCATCTAAATCAGAATGTCCATGTTCCTCGAGGTGACGCTGGCCATAGTTGACGACTCGAATCTTGCGGTACAACTCGTATGAAACGTATGCATCTTTTGTTGCATACTCAATGTTGATATCATCAAGTGGGCCCTTCTCCCAAAGTTTGTGCTGATACTTTGGGAAACTAGTCTTCATATCAGCATATGACTCGTCGATCAAGGCAACTGCCATATGAGCCATCGAAGTCCTGTCATGTCGAAGCCTGAATATCGTTTGGAGATCAACGAGGCAACCAGGTGGTATCTCAATACCGAAGCTGTGCCTCATCTTCAGCTTGTCGTTCCTTATGTCAACGGAAGCAGAAGTGATGCCACTGCGAAGGAACTCCATGAGTTCTGGACAATGCTTGTCACTCCTGCAAAAGAAACAAATTAAAATGGAACAAATGTTACATACTGCTGCAATAAGGAAACATGTTTCACTACAAGTAAAGAGAAACTTATCTTTAGGATTCAAATAGAACATATGCAATGGAACCTAGAGAGATCACTAGCTATATGCAATTTTCATGACTATGACATATCATATTGTTATCCAATGGAACCTAGACAGATCACTAGCTATATTCAATTTTCATAACCTTGGATCAAAGAACAACGCATAAAATTGTATCACTACAACTATGATTTCAATGGAACATATTGAACCAATCAGATTTTTCAGATTATGGAACACTATTCCAATCAGATTGTGTTTCGTTCAACTAATCAAAATTGTTTCACTACAACTATTTGAAGCGAACCAACTATGATTCCATTGGAACATATTAAACACTAGTTGATTCTAATACGATTTTTCACATTATGGAACACTATTCCAATGAGATTGTGTTTCCTTCAACTAATCAAAATTGTTTCACTACAACTATTTGAAGGCAACCAACTATGGTTCCAATGGAACATATTAAACACTAGTTGATTCTAATACAATTTTTCAGATTATGGAAAACTATTCCAATGAGATTGTGCTCCCCTTCAACTAATCAAAATTGTTTCACTACAACTATTTGAAGGGAACCAACTATGATTCCAATGGAACATATTAAACACTAGTTGATTCTAATACGATTTTTCAGATTATGGAACACTATTCCAATTAGATTGTTCTCCCCTTCAACTAATCAAAATTGTTTCACTACAACTATTTGAAGGGAACCAACTATGATTGAAACAAATAAACTTACAATGTCATTATCTTGGATCAAAGAAAGCCTCAAAACTTACTTCACCCATTGGAAGATCAAGACATGGCGTTGGAAGCATAGCTGGATGATGGCGACACCGTGTTGATCGGCCGTGTACTCCAGATCAAGCCCCAAGAACTTCTCATGATCCGCTGCATGGTCAAACCATTTTTCCTTCAACTGTTGAAGAAAAAACGGCACCTCGTTGCTCAGGTTCGTGTACACGACATCGAGCATCGTCGTGCCATGTGCGAGCACCTTACGAAAGCTAGTTGGCATGGTGGAAGAAGAGAAGGGAACAAGAGAGGAGAAGAACAGAGGAGAAGAACAGAGAGGGCGACGCGAGAGAGAAGAAGAACAAAGAAATGGCGACTGTACGCTTCGGTTCGTGCTTTTCATCGCCCGAAACGACGCGGGATGCAAACCGTTTGGGCCTTTAGTCCCGGGTTGAGCCACCAACCGGGACTAAAGAGGTATACCAAACGGTTGCCACCACTACGGCAAGCCACGTGTTAGGCCTTTAGTCCCGGGTTGAGCCACCAACCGGGACTAAAGAGGTATACCAACGGCCGCCACCACTACGGCAGGCCACGTGTTAGTCCTTTAGTCCCGGGTTGACCCACCAACCGGGACTAAAGGAGGATACGAACGGTTGCCACAACCACTGCCCGCCGCGTATCCCTTTAGTCCCGGTTTGGGACACGAACGGGACTAAAGGCTCCTTACGGGCCGGGACTAAAGCCTCGAGGGAGGCATTGAGAATTGGGGCGACGTGGCCGGGCCTTTAGTCCCGGCCCAGAGGCAGGCCCGGACTAAATGGTCCAGGCCAAAGGCCCGTTTTCCACTAGTGATCCTGACCATCAGTTCAGAAAAGACAAGAAGAACTTTACCAAAGGTAAAGTTATCAAAAACTTGGCACCACCTGCGTTCACAGGCCAACAGATCCTGGATCAGTTAAACGCCCTCGAGCCTGATCCAGAGCGTCCAGGGTATTTCAAGGGGTATAATTCAAAACACGCCTGGACTCACAAGCCATGCTTCTCGGATCTGCCTTACTTCAGAGACCTCCTTCATCCACACAATATCGACATGATGCACACTGAAAAGAATATCGGAGAGGCTATTTTTGGTACATTGTTCGACATAGATGGGAAGAAAAAGGATAATATTAAGGCTAGAGTCGATCAAGAGACACTACTGTTGGAATTATGCCCTAGAGGCAATAATAAATATAGTTATTATTATAATTCCTGTATCAAGATAATCGTTTATTATCCATGCTATAATTGTATTGAACGGAGACTCATTTACATGTGTGGATACATAGACAAAACACAGTCCATAGCAAGCCTCTAGTTGGCTAGCCAGTTGATCAAAGATAGTCAGTGTCTTCTGATTATGAACAAGGTGTTGTTGCTTGATAACTGGATCACGTCATTAGGAGAAGCACGTGATGGACTAGACCCAAACTAATAGACGTAGCATGTTGATCGTGTCATTTTGTTGCTACTGTTTTTCTGCGTGTCAAGTATTTATTCCTATGACCATGAGATCATATAACTCACTAACACCGGAGGAATACTTTATGTCTATCAAACCTCGCAACGTAACTGGGTGACTATAAATATGCTCTACAGGTATCTCCTAAGGTGTTCGTTGAGTTAGTATGGATCAAGACTGGGATTTGTCACTCCGTGTGACGGAGAGGTATCTCGGGGCCCACTCGGTAATACAACATCACACACAACCCTTGCAAGAAATGTGACTTAGTGTAAGTTGCGGGATCTTGTATTACGGAACGAGTAAAGAGACTTGCCGGTAAACGAGATTGAAATAGGTATGCGGATACTGACGATAGAATCTCGGGCAAGTAACACTTAAGGTTCGACGTTGTTTTATGCGTATTTGAGTTATATGGTTGGTTACCGAATGTTGTTCGGAGTCCCGGATGAGATTACAGACGTCACGAGGGTTTCCGGAGTGGTCCGGAAATGAAGATTTATATATAGGATGACCTCATTTGATTACCGGAAGGTTTTCGGAGTTACCGGGAATGTACCGGGAATGACGAATGGGTTCCGGGAGTTCACCGGGGGGGCAACCCACCCCGGGGAAGCCCATAGGCGTTGGGGGTGGCACACCAGCCCTTAGTGGGCTGGTGGGACAGCCCAAAAGAGCCCTATGTGCCATAGGAAGAAAAATCAAAGAGAAAAAAAGAGGAGGTGGGAAAAGGTAGAAGGACTCCACCTTCCAAACCAAGTAGGACTCGGTTTGGGGGGGAGACCTTCCCCCCTTGGCTCAGCCGAAACCCTTAGGGGTCCTTGGACCCCAAGGCAAGGCTCCCCCTCTTCCCCCTATATATACGGAGGTTTTAGGACTGATTTGAGACGAGTTTTCCACGGCAGCCCGACCACATACCTCCACGGTTTTTCCTCTAGATCGCGTTTCTGCGGAGCTCGGGCGGAGCCCTGCTGAGACAAGATCATCACCAACCTCCGGAGCGCCGTCACGCTGCCGGAGAACTCTTCTACCTCTCCATCTCTCTTGCTGGATCAAGAAAGCCGAGATCATCGTCGAGCTGTACGTGTGCTGAACGCGGAGGTGCCGTCCGTTCGGCACTAGATCGTGGGACTGATCGCGGGACGGTTCGCGGGGCGGATCGAGGGACGTGAGGACGTTCCACTACATCAACCGCGTTCACTAACGCTTCTGCTGTACGGTCTACAAGGGTACGTAGATCAACATCCCCTCTCGTAGATGGACATCACCATGATAGGTCTTCGTGCGCGTAGGAAATTTTTTGTTTCCCATGCGACGTTCCCCAACAGTGGATTCAGAGCTAGGTTCATGCGTAGATGTCTTCTCGAGTAGAACACAAAAGTTTTTGTGGGCGGTGATGTGCGTTTTGCTGCCCTCCTTAGTCTTTTCTTGATTCCGCGGTATTGTTGGATTGAAGCGGCTTGGACCGACATTACTCGTACGCTTATGAGAGAGTGGTTTCATCGCTACGAGTAACCCCGTTGCTCAAAGATGACTGGAAAGTGTCAGTTTCTCCAACTTTAGTTGAATCGGATTTGACCGAGGAGATCCTTGGATGAGGTTAAATAGCAACTCATATATCTCCGTTGTGGTGTTTGCGTAAGTAAGATGCGATCCTACTAGATACCCATGGTCACCATGTAAAACATGCAACAAACAAAATTAGAGGACGTCTAACTTGTTTTTGCAGGGTATGCTTATGATGTGATATGGCCAACGATGTGATGTGATATATTGGATGTATGAGATGATCATGTTGTAATAGATAATATCGACTTGCACGTCGATGGTACGGCAACCGGCAGGAGCCATAGGGTTGTCTTTATACTAATGTTTGTGCTTGCAGATGCGTTTACTATTTTGCTAGGATGTAGCTTTAGTAGTAATAGCATGAGTAGCACGACAACCCCGATGGCGACACGTTGATGGAGATCATGGTGTGGCACCAGTGACAAGAAGATCGTGCCGGTGCTTTCGTGATGGAGATCAAGGAGCACGTGATGATGGCCATATAATGTCACTTATGAATTGCATGTGATGTTAATCCTTTATCCACCTTATTTTGCTTAGAACGACGGTAGCATTATAAGGTGATCTCTCACTAAAATTTCAAGACGAAATTGTGTTCTCCCCGACTGTGCACCATTGCTACAGTTCGTCGTTTCGAGACACCACATGATGATCGGGTGTGATAGACTGAACGTTCACATACAACGGGTGCAAAACAGTTGCTCAAGCGGAACAGTTGCATGTGCAGACATGGCCTCGGAACACATGAGACCGAAAGGTCGATCATGAATCATATAGATGATATGATTAGCATAGGGATGCTTACCACTGAAACTAAACTCAACTCACATGATGATCGGACTTGAGCTAGTGTAAGTGGATCATGAAACACTCAAATGACTAGAGAGATGTACTTTTTGAGTGGGAGTTTAGCGAATAATTTGATTAAGTTAAACTCTAATTATCTTGAACATAGTCTAAGTCCACTTTGAATATATTTGTGTTGTAGATCATGGCTCACGCGACAGTCACCCTGAATTTTAATACGTTCCTAGAGAAAGCTAAGTTGAAAGATGATGGGAGCAACTTTGTAGACTGGGCTCGTAATCTTAAGCTAATATTACAAGCTGGGAAGAAGGATTATGTCCTTAATGCTGCGCTAGGAGATGAACCACCCGCTACGGCTGATCAGGATGTTAAGAACGCTTGGTTAGCACGTAAGGAGGACTACTCAGTAGTTCAATGTGCAGTCTTGTATGGCTTAGAACCGGGACTTCAACGTCGCTTTGAGCGTCATGGAGCATTTCAGATGTTCCAGGAGTTGAAGTTTATCTTTCAGAAGAACGCCTGGATCGAGAGGTATGAGACCTCCGATAAATTCTATGCTTGCAAGATGGAGGAGAACTCGTCTGTCAGTGAACATGTGCTCAAAATGTCTGGGTACTCAAACCGTCTAGCTGAGCTGGGGATTGAACTCCCGCAAGAGGCTATCATTGATAGAATCCTTCAATCACTGCCGCCAAGCTACAAAGGCTTTGTGTTGAACTACAACATGCAAGGGATGAACAAGTCACCCGGCGAGTTGTTTGCGATGCTGAAAGTCGCAGAGTCTGAACTCCGTAAAGAGCATCAAGTGTTGATGGTGAATAAGAGCACTAGTTTCAAGAGAAACGGCAAAGGCAAGAAGGGTAATTCATAGAAGAGCGGCAGGCCTGTTGCCAATCCAACGAAGAAACCCAAAGCTGGACCTAAGCCTGAAACAGAGTGTTACTATTGCAAGGGTATGGATCACTGGAAGCGCAATTGCCCCAAGTATCTGGCAGATAAGAAGGCGGCCAAAGAAAAATCAGGTATATTTGATATACATGTTATTGATGTGTACTTAACCGGCTCTCGTAGTAGTGCCTGGGTATTCGATACCGGTTCTGTTGCTCATATTTGCAACAGGAACTGCGGAAAAGACGAAGGCTGGCGAAAGATGAAGTGACGATGCGCGTAGGAAATGGTTCCAAGGTTGATGCAATCGCCGTCGGCACAGTTTCACTTCAGTTACCATCAGGATTAGTTATGAACTTGAATCATTGTTATTTAGTGCCTGCGTTGAGCATGAACATTATATCTGGATCTTGTTTATTGCGAGACGGTTACTCTTTTAAGTCAGAGAATAATGGTTGTTCTATTTCTATGAGTAACATATTTTATGGTCATGCACCCAATGTGAGAGGATTGTTCATATGTAATCTTGATAGCGATACACACATACATAACATTGAGACCAAAAGAGTTAGAGTTAACAATGATAGCGCCTATTTTTGTGGCACTGCCGCTTAGTTCATATTGGTGTAAAGCGCATGAAGAAACTCCATGCCGATGGACTTTTGGAGTCACTTGACTTTGATTCACTTGACACGTGTGAGCCATGCCTCATGGGCAAGATGACTAAAACTCCATTCTCTGGAACAATGGAGCGTGCAAGTGACTTGTTGGAAATCATACATACCGATGTGTGTGGTCCGATGAGCGTAGAGGCACGCGGCTGATATCGTTATTTTCTCACCTTCACTGACGATTTGAGTAGATATGGTTATGTCTACTTAATGAAGCACAAGTCTGAAACATTTGAAAAGTTCAAGAAATTTCAGAGTGAAGTTGAAAATCATCGTAACAAGAAGATCAAGTTCCTACGATCTGATCGTGGGGGTGAATATCTGAGTTTCGAGTTTGGTGCTCACTTAAGACAATGTGGAATTGTTTCACAGTTGACACCGCCTGGAACACCACAGCGTAATGGTGTGTCTGAACGTCGTAATCGTACTTTATTAGAGATGGTGCGATCTATGATGTCTCTTACTGATTTGCCGTTATCGTTTTGGGGTTATGCATTAGAAACAGCTGCATTCACTTTAAACAGGGCACCATCAAAATCCGTTGAGACAACACCATACGAACTGTGGTATGGCAAAAGGCCAAAGTTGTCGTTTCTTAAAGTTTGGGGATGTGGTGCTTATGTCAAAAAGCTTCAGCCTGAAAAGCTGGAACCCAAAGCGGAAAAGTGTATCTTCATAGGATACCCAAAAGAGACAGTTGGGTACACCTTCTATCTCAAATCCAAGGGCAAAGAGTTTGTTGCTAAAATGGAGCTTTTCTCGAGAAGGAGTTTCTCTCGAGAGAATTGAGTGGGAGGAAGATAGAACTTGACGAGGTTGTCGAACCTTTCATCCCTCTGGATAGCGGCGCAGGGCAAGGGGAAACCTCTGTCGTTGCGATGCCGGTTGAGGAGGAAGTTAATGATGATGATCATGAAACTCCGGTTCAAGTTTCTGTCGAACCACGCAGGTCGACGAGACCACGTGCTGCTCTAGAGTGGTACGGTAATCCCGTCTTATCAATCATGTTGTTGGACAACAATGAACCTGCAAATTATGAAGAAGCAATGGTGGGCCCAGATTCCAACAAATGGCTAGAAGCCATGAAGTCCGAGATAGGATCCATGTATGAGAACAAAGTGTGGACTTTGGAGGTATTGCGTGAGGGCCGCAAGGCTATTCAGAACAAATGGATCTTTAAGAGGAAGACAGACGCTGACTGCAATGTGTCCGTTTATAAAGCTCGACTTGTGGCAAAGGGTTTTTCACAAGTTCAAGGAGTTGACTACGATGAGACATTCTCACCCGTAGCGATGCTTAAGTCCGTCAGAATCATGTTAGCAATAGCTGCATTTTTCGATTATGAAATCTGGCAGATGGATGTCAAAACGGCGTTCCTTAACGGTTTCCTTAAGGAAGAATTGTATATGATGCAACCCGAAGGTTTTGTCGATCCTGAGAATGCTAACAAGGTGTGCAAGCTCCAGCGATCCATTTATGGACTGGTGCAAGCATCTCGGAGTTGGAACAAACGCTTTGATGAGGTGATCAAAGCATTTGGGTTTATACAAGTGGTTGGAGAATCTTGTATTTACAAGAAAGTGAGTGGGAGCTCTATGGCGTTTCTAATATTATATGTGGATGACATATTACTGATTGGAAACAACGTAGAGTTTTTGGAGAGCATAAAGGATTACTTGAATAAAAGTTTCTCTATGAAGGACCTAGGAGAAGCTGCTTATATTCTAGGCATTAAGATCTATAGGGATAGATCAAAACGCCTGGTAGGACTTTCACAAAGCACATACCTTGATAACGTTTTGAAGAGGTTCAAAATGGAACAGTCCAAGAAAGGGTTCTTGCTAGTTTTACAAGGTACGAGATTGAGTAAGACTCAGTGGCCAGCAACTGATGAGGATAGAGAGCATATGCGCTCCGTCCCCTATGCTTCAGCCATAGGTTCTATCATGTATGCAATGTTGTGCACTAGACCGGACGTTAGCCTGGCCATAAGTATGGCAGGTAGGTTCCAGAGTAATCCAGGAGTGGATCACTGGATAGCGGTCAAGAATATCCTGAAGTACCTGAAAAGGACTAAGGAGATGTTTCTCGTGTATGGAGGTGACGAAGAGCTCGCCGTAAAAGGTTACGTCGATGCAAGCTTTGACACAGATCCGGACGACTTTAAGTCGCAAACCGGATACGTATCTATTCTTAATGGGGGTGCGGTAAGCTGGTGCAGTTCCAAGCAATGCGTCGTAGCAGATTCTACATGTGAAGCGGAGTAAATGGCTGCCTCGGAGGCGGCTAAGGAGGGTGTCTGGATGAAGCAATTCATGACGGATCTTGGAGTGGTGCCAAGCGCACTGAATCCAATAACCTTGTTCTGTGAGAACACGGGTGCCATTGCCTTAGCAAAGGAACCACGGTTTCACAAGAAGTCCAGACACATCAAACGACGCTTCAACCTCATCCGCTACTACGTCGAAGGGGAGGACGTAAATATATGCAAAGTGCACACGGATCTGAATGTAGCAGACCCGCTGACGAAACCTCTTCCACGGGCAAAGCATGATCAACACCAGAACTGTATGGGTGTTAGATTTATTACAATGTAATTCACATAATGATGTGAGGGCTAGATTATTGACTCTAGTGCAAGTGGGAGACTGTTGGAATTATGCCCTAGAGGCAATAATAAATATAGTTATTATTATAATTTCTGTATCAAGATAATCGTTTATTATCCATGCTATAATTGTATTGAATGAAGACTCATTTACATGTCTGGATACATAGACAAAACTCAGTCCATACCAAGCCTCTAGTTGGCTAGCCAGTTGATCAAAGATAGTCAGTGTCTTCTGATTATGAACAAGGTGTTGCTGCTTGATAACTGGATCACGTCATTAGGAGAATCACGTGATGGACTAGACCCAAACTAATAGATGTAGCATGTTGATTGTGTCATTTTGTTGCTACTGTTTTTCTGCATGTCAATTATTTGTTCCTATGACCATGAGATCATATAACTCACTAACACCGGAGGAATACTTTGTGTGTATCAAATGTCGCAACGTAACTGGGTGACTATGAAGATGCTCTACAGGTATCTCTGAAGGTGTTCGTTGAGTTAGTATGGATCAAGACAGGGATTTGTCACTCCGTGTGACGGAGAGGTATCTCGGGGCCCACTCGGTAATACAACATCACACACAAGCCTTGCAAGCTATGTGACTTAGTGTAAGTTGCGGGATCTTGTATTACGGAATGAGTAAAGAGACTTCCGGTAAACGAGATTGAAATAGGTATGCGGATACTGACGATCGAATCTCGGGCAAGTAACATACCGAAGGACAAAGGGAATGACATACGAGATTATATGAATCCTTGGCACTGAGGTTCAAACGATAAGATCTTCGTAGAATATGTAGGATCCATTATGGGCATCCAGGTCCTGCTATTGGATATTGACCGAGGAGTCTCTTGGGTCATGTCTACATAGTTTTCGAACCCGCAGGGTCTGCACACTTAAGGTTCGACGTTGTTTTATGCGTATTTGAGTTATATGGTTGGTTACCAAATGTTGTTCGGAGTCCCGGATGAGATTACGGACGTCACGAGGGTTTCCGGAGTTACCGGGAATGTACCGGGAATGACGAATGGGTTCCGGGAGTTCACCGGGGGGCAACCCACCCCGGGGAAGCCCATAGGCCTTGGGGGTGGCACACCAGCCCTTTGTGGGCTGGTGGGACAGCCCAAAAGATCCCTATGCACCATAGGAACAAAAATCAAAGAGAAAAGAAAAAAAAGAGGAGGTGGGAAAAGGGAGAAGGACTCCACCTTCCAAACCAAGTAGGACTCGGTTTGGGGGGGGAGACCTTCCCCACTTGGCTCGGCCGAAACCCTTAGGGGTCCTTGGACCCCAAGGCAATGCTCCCCCTCTTCCCCCTATATATACGGAGGTATTAGGGCTTATTTGAGACAACTTTTCCACGGCAGCCCGACCACATACCTCCACGGTTTTTCCTCTAGATCGCGTTTCTGCGGAGCTCGGGCGGAGCCCTGCTGAGACAAGATCATCACCAACCTCCGGAGCGCCGTCACGCTGCCGGAGAACTCTTCTACCTCTCCGTCTCTCTTGCTGGATCAAGAAGGCCGAGATCATCGTCGATATGTACGTGTGTTGAACGCGGAGGTGCTGTCCGTTCGGCACTAGATCGTGGGACTGATCGCGGGACGGTTCGCGGGGCGGATCGAGGGACGTGAGGACGTTCCACTACATCAACCGCGTTCACTAACGCTTCTGCTGTACGGTCTACAAGGGTACGTAGATCACACATCCCCTCTCGTAGATGGACATCACTATGATAGGTCTTCGTGCGCGTAGGAAAAATTTTGTTTCCCATGCGACGTTCCCCAACAACTATGTCATAGACCGTTACAAAACATGCGAGAAGGCAAAGGAAAGCAGAAGTGGTCGAAGCCAAAGGCCTGGTTCAATCTTGGAAGGCCAGTTATGAGGGAAATTATCTTGTGGGTCAAAATGCACTTGATGTTCCCGGATGGGTATGCAGTGAATCTAAAGAGGGGAGCAAGTCTTGAAAAATTAAAAATCTTTGGTCTCAAGAGTCATGATTGGCACATATGGCTAGAGCGGGTAATGCCGGTGATGTTACGTGGCTTTATTCCTGAGGATGAATGGCTAGTACTGGTGGAGCTGAGCTATTTCTTCCGTGTTCTTTGTGCGAAAGAATTGTCGCCTGGCGTGGTAGAAGACATGGAGGAGTTTGCACCGGAGTTGTTGTGCAAGTTAGAGAAGATCTTTCCACCGGGCTTCTTTAATCCAATGCAGCATTTGATTTTACATCTATCGACCGAGGCAAGATTGGGTGGGCCCGTGCAAGATCGTTGGTGCTATGCAACCGAGAGGATGCAGAAGACCCTTCGAGCTAAATGTAAAAATAAGCGTAGAATTAAAGCATCGATGGCTGAGGCATTCATTACTGAGGAGATGGCAAACTTTGTGACAGCACACTACGAAGGCAAAAATCATCATTTGCATAATCCGAAGCCTCGGCACAATGATGGAGACCCTAAAAAAGGTGGATCCAACCTCAGCCTATTCAAAGGGAAGCTCGCACCAGCCGGTGCTTTGAAACCAATAACGTTGGATATCGAAGAATGGCGGAACATTTCGTTGTATATCTTCAACAACCTATCACTAGTGCGGCCATACATCGAGTGAGTTCTCGGAACATTTTCCCGTAACTTCTAATTCATTTGAACTGCTCTTATTCCCGGATATTTCAAACAGCCGTTACGTCGTCAAATTCTCGGATGGAGCGGTGATCGAAAATGATTCCGTCGAAGAGTATGAGCTTCTGTCAAAGACAGGAGGCGGCTATCCCGGTTTCATCTCTTGGTTCAAACAAACGGTAATTATCAATAATGGACCATTTCATTCTTGGTCTAACTTGTGGCTAATGCAACAACCGTTTCGTATTAAACTTGTAGGCTAATTCAGAGTCTATGGACGCCGAATTGAGACAAGTCAGTAATGGTTTTGACTATAAGGTTCGTTCATTTGAGAAATACAACATCAACGGGTATCTCTTTCGTACCTTTGGCAAAGAGCTATCTATGCCCGACCGGAAATCTACAAATTGTGGTGTCTCTGCTATCGGCGAAGTTGTTATCGAGTATTATGGAAGAGTTGAAGCAATTTATGAACTTCAATTCTATGGTGAAAACCCACCGAACGTCGTAGTCTTCAAATGTTATTGGTTCCAGCCGAAAAAGACTAGAAGGACTCATGAACATATAGGACTAGTCGAAATCAATCCAAACACCCATTTAGATGTTCCCGATGTCTATATTACGGCTCAATAGGCGACCCAAGTTTTCTATCTACCATGGGCATGCCAAACGGATAAGAATCTGGAAGGTTGGTATGTTGTTTATGAAGTGCCGCCACATGTCAGACCACCTCTCCCAAATGAACAGGATTATGAACCTCACATTAACCCAGACACATATGATGGAGAATTCTTCCAAGAAACACGTCTTTCCAAGAAACATTTCAAGAACCGCCGTGCTTCATCCAACAACATGGAAGTAGACAGCGACAATGAATCCGACTCCAGCCCTGAGCCGGAACCAGAAGACCTGGAACTCGTAGAGGTTACTCATGTGGATGACCTGTCAATGCTTCAACGATTAAAGGAAGGCCTTTCACAACTTCACGCCGTTGAACCCGATGAGCACGTCATTCATGAAGACATGCGCGATAGTGATGATGATGATGCATTTATTGATGATGATTATTAGTTTGTAAGATTCACAACTTAAATTATATATTTTTTAATCTTTATTATTCATGTACATATTATTATTCATGTCAGTCATTCAATTTTTTTATGTTGTACTAATTTATTTTAATCTTTATCATGGCAGGTGTTGAAAGATGGTGGGCGCGGGTCCAGAGCGCTCGACGGGTTCTTCCCAGGCGCCCCGCACGAGGGGTGGTACTTCCCTTCCACCCCTATCTCTCCGTAGAGCCTTGGGAGACAGTCTTTCGACACCAGCCGTGGGTTCTTCTTCGTCGGCGGCATTGCCCACTGGGAGAGGTGCTGGTCGGGTAGGGAAGAAGGGGAAGGGTACAGGGAGAGGTGGTGGCCGCGGAAGATCCAGGAGGGCTGTTGAGCCGTCCTCGCCACCACCACCAGCTCATTCACCCGAGCATAGGACTAGTATGGTCGACCCGTTTGCGGGGGAGGCTACGGGGACTCCGGTCCAGGAGCCTGGTGTTCACGGGCATTCGTCCCATGAGACTCCGGTCCAGGAGCAGCCTCGGGTCGAGGTGCATTCGGCCCAGGAGCAGCCGGAGGAGACTACGGTTCCGGAGGCTTCACCCGACGTGGAGAGGCCCGGATGGGAGCCTGGGCCAGATCGTACCGAGTTGCCGGATTGGACCGAGGGTCCGGGTGGCTCAGGGGGCGGGGATGGCGGGGATGAGCTTACGGATAGTGAGGGTGATGTGCAGGTGGACGGGGCCACCGTGTACAAGCGTGGTAGTACACGTCTCCCGGTCGCCCCGGCTACCCGCGAGCAGAGGCCGGTGATTAAACCTGAAGGAGATAGGTAAGTACATTTACCCTTTTTTTAGCTTTTGCCTTCAAGTTTGTTCAAATATCTAATGCGCTGCCTTATCATACTGCAGGGTATGGGTACACCCTCTTGGAGTCCGTAGGCCGAACTCCGTCCTTGGTGTGCTTTGCCGGACAAATTTCCCGGGGTTTGTCACGTTGCCTGGTGAGGGTCAGGTTCCTACACTAGGTTTTACCTGGGAGCACTACGAGGCTGCGCAGGCCCCGCTGGAGGAGATTATAGATGGTGTCTTGTGCCACACGAGGGTCGAGATGGTGATCAAGAGCTTTTGGGTAAA
Source organism: Hordeum vulgare subsp. vulgare (assembly GCF_904849725.1). Lineage (NCBI taxonomy): Eukaryota > Viridiplantae > Streptophyta > Magnoliopsida > Poales > Poaceae > Hordeum > Hordeum vulgare. The sequence continues at coordinate 632,211,136 of NC_058519.1, forward strand.
TTATCCTTTTGCAGAATCTAAAATTAACAATATAGCTAATTATTGTACTAATCGGTGTTTTCACGTTTGATTGCAGACCTTCTATAGGTGTGAGGATGGATATGAGGAGGAGGCGGCCAGGGTTCTCGAGGTCGAGTGTAGGCGGTTACTACAGAACTTGCGCCACGAGGCTCGGCCGCAGGCTATTCGAGATTACTACGCCACGCGTGGTATTAAGAAGCAGAAGAAGGATTGCCACGGAAAGTTTCTGAAGAAGGAGCAATACATGAAGGTAATTACCTATTCTTAAGTCCTTCTACGTAGTTTTCTTGATTTCATTCATAGGCGTAGCGCAGAAAATTCTTTCTAATAACTTATAGGTGCCCCCGAGATGGTGTGCGGATAAGATGGATTGTTGGGAGGCGTTGGTTGATGAGTGGTGCATAGGCAGCTGGCGAGCCGTCCACGAGAATGCGAAGGATCGGCGTAGCCAAATGGTTGGTGTGCCACACCATCAAGGCAGCGCCAACTTACTTCAGTTTGGACGAAACTGGGTATGTGATTTGCTTCATGATTCATGCAATTCATTCTTGATGCTAATATTTTGTTCCTCTCTTTTGGGCGCATCACAATAAGACTGAGATGCCACACTTGTACGACCTTTATGGCATGGCCCATACTGCCTCATACAAGAAGGCGAAGGCATTCTCTGAGTCTGACCTAGATGATCCCAATAACTTCACCAACATATCATCCCACCAGAAGCTCGTGGCATACAGGGACGCGGGGAAGGCTACGAAAGGGGATGACTTTAACCCTAGCCAGGAACCTTTGGATCCAGAGCTGGTGATGATATCTGGTGGCGGGAGGCCCCATGGCTCGATAGCCATTGGAGATGGGATAATACGTTGTCCACTCACTCTTCCGGAGATCAAGGCGCGCCAGTCGAGCAGCTGTCCTGAGATAACACGTCGTCCACGGCCAGTCGAACTTGCCATCGAGGTTAGTTGTACGGACTAAGAACACTTTCATCCGTTTCATTATGTGTGTCGCCATAGATAATTACAGTGGTAACGAGGAATGGTGTTTCAGGCTGCTCTTCAGAAAGAGAGAACGGCAAACAAGGCTGCTCTTGAGTAAGAGAGATTGGCAAGCCAGGCTGCTCTTCAGGCTGCTCTTGATGAGAGGGACCAGACCACGACACGATTGCTTGAGGAGGAGAGGGCCCGGAATGAGGCGGGTCAACGGGCCCTGTACGAGCTTTTTGTGGTATGTTTTTTTCACATTAGCCAAATCATGTGTGTAATGTCTGTTTCAATATTAACTAATACGACCCATTCTTCAGGGTCTGTGCGAGAAGAGCGGTCAAGTCCCTCCACCGATGCCCGTCTTCTCTTCGATTGGCACGGTGAGTTTCATTATAAACTAGTATTAATAATTGAGTGTCATCATGCTAACTGAGACATTGCATAATATCTTTTCTGCAGAATAACTCCCGAGCGGCATCGCACGACCCTTCTCCAGGGCAACCGTCTCCAAACAAAGCCGGCGCGAGCAACCGTGGTGTTGCTCCTCCTTGATGACCACTACGGTAAGTTTCTCCTCCAAACTTAGCTTGTTTTCCTCTAAAATGAGATAATTAGCCCATTTAGCTCCAAGAAGCCATAATTAGGTAATTTAGCTCCAACAAGAGGAGAAGAAATAGGAAAAATGAAAAGAAAGAAGAAGAAGAAGAAGAGAAGAAGGATAAGGAGGAGGAGAAGGAGGAGAAGGCCAAGTACCTTCTAGTCCTTCTCCTCCTCCTCCTTCTCCTCCTTGATTTCTTCTTCTTCTCCTCCTCCTCCTCTTTCTTCTCCTCGTTCATATTATCCTTGCTTTAATTTCCCCAACAATGACATAATTAGTCCATTTAGCTCCAAAATACCATAATAAGCTCAAACTGGCATAAGAACCTTGGTTAGCTCATTAATATTATATACTTAGCTTGTTTTCCTCTAAAATGGTATAATTAGCCCATTTAGCTCAAAAAAGACATAATTAGGTAATTTAGCTCCAACAAGAGGAGAAGAGGAGAAGAAATAGGCAAAAGGAAAAGAAAGAAGAAGAAGAAGAAGAAGAGAAGAAGGAGAAGGAGGAGGAGGAGGAGGAGGAGGAGAAGGCCAAGGACCTTCTATCCTTCTCCTCCTCCTCCTTCTCCTCCTCCTCCTCCTTCTTCTTGATTTCTTCTTCTTCTCCTCCTCCTCCTCTTTCTTCTCCTCTTTCATATTATCCTTGCTTTAATTAACCCAACAATGACATAATTAGCCCATTTAGCTCCAAAATACCATAATAAGCTCAAAATGGCATAAGAACCTTGGTTAGCTCATGAATATTATATACTTAGCTTGTTTTCCCCTAAAATGGTATAATTAGCCCATTGAGCTCAAAAAAGACATAATTAGGTAATTTAGCTCCAACAAGAGGAGAAGAGGAGAAGAAATAGGAAAAATGAAAAGAAAGAAGAAGAAGAAGAAGAGAAGAAAAAGAAGAGAAGAAGCAGAAGGTGGAGGAGGAGGAGGAGGAGAAGGCCAAGGACCTTCTAGTCCTTCTCCTCCTCCTTTTTATTTCTTCTTCTTCTCCTCCTCCTCCTCTTTCTTCTCCTCTTTCATATTATCCTTGCTTTAATTAACCCAACAATGACATAATTAGCCCATTTAGATCCAAAATACCATAATAAGCTCAAAATGGCATAAGAACCTTGATTAGCTCATGAATATTATAAACTTAGCTTGTTTTCCTCTAAAATGGGATAATTAGCCCATTTAGCTCAAAAAAGACATAATTAGGTAATTTAGCTCCAACAAGAGGAGAAGAGGAGAAGAAATAGGAAAAATGAAAGAAAAGAAGAAGAAGAAGAAGAGAAGAAGAAGAAGAGAAGAAGGAGATGGAGGAGGAGGAGGAGGAGGAGGAGAGGGCCAAGGACCTTCTAGTCCTTCTCCTCCTCCTCCTTTTCCTCCTCCTTCTTCTTGATTTGTTATTCTTCTCCTCCTCCTCCTCTTTCTTCTCCTCTTTCATATTATCCTTGCTTTAATTAACCCAACAATGACATAATTAGCCCATTTAGCTCCAAAATACCATAATAAGCTCAAAATGGCATAAGAACCTTCGTGAGCTCATTAATATTATATACTTAGCTTGTTTTCCTCTAAAATGGGATAATTAGCCCATTTAGCTCAAAAAAGACATAATTAGGTAATTTAGCTCCAACAAGAGGAGAAGAGGAGAAGAAATAGGCAAAATGAAAAGAAAGAAGAAGAAGAAGAAGAGAAGAAGGAGAAGGAGGAGCAGGAGGACGAGGACGAGGAGGAGAAGGCCAAGGACCTTCTAGTCCTTCTCCTCCTCCTCCTTCTCCTCCTTCTTATTCATTTCTTCTTATTCTCCTCCTCCTCCTCTTTATTCTCCTCTTTCATATTATCCTTGCTTTAGTTTCCGCAACAATGACATAATTAGCCCATTTAGCTCCAAAATGCCATAATAACCTCAAAATGGTATAAGAACCTTGGTTAGCTCATGAATATTATATACTTAGCTTGTTTTCCTCTAAAATGGGATAATTAGCCCATTTAGCTCAAAAAAGACATAATTAGGTAATTTAGCTCCAAGAAATGATATATAGTTCACCACACATATACTTAGCTTGTTTTCCTCTAAAATGGTATAATTAGCCCATTTAGCTCAAAAAAGACATAATTAGGTAATTTAGCTCCAACAAGAGGAGAATAAATAGGAAAAATGAAAAGAAAGAAGAAGAAGAAGAAGAAGAAGAGAAGAAGGAGAAGGAGGAGGAGGAGGAGGAGGAGAAGGCCAAGGACCTTCTATCCTTCTCCTCCTCCTCCTTCTTCTTGATTTCTTCTTCTTCTCCTCCTCCTCCTCTTTCTTCTCCTCTTTAATATTATCCTTGCTTTAATTAACCCAACAATGACATAATTAGCCCATTTAGCTCCAAAATACCATAATAAGCTCACAATGGCATAAGAACCTTGGTTAGCTCATGAATATTATATACTTAGCTTGTTTTCCGCTAAAATGGGATAATTAGCCCATTTAGCTCAAAAAAGACATAATTAGGTAATTTAGCTCTAACAAGAGGAGAAGAGGAGAAGAAATAGGCAAAATGAAAAGAAAGAAGAAGAAGAAGAAGAGAACAAGAAGAAGAGAAGAAGGAGAAGGTGGAGGAGGAGGAGGAGGAGGAGAAGGCCAAGGACCTTCTAGTCCTTCTCCGCCACCTTCTTCTTGATTTCTTCTTCTTCTCCTCCTCCTCCTCTTTCTTCTCCTCTTTCATATTATCCTTGCTTTAATTAACCCAACAATGACATAATTAGCCCATTTAGATCCAAAATACCACAATAATCTCAAAATGGCATAAGAACCTTGGTTAGCTCATGAATATTATATACTTAGCTTGTTTTCCTCTAAAATGGGATAATTAGCCCATTTAGCTCAAAAAAGACATAATTAGGTAATTTAGCTCCAACAAGAGGAGAATAGGAGAATAAATAGGCAAAATGAAAAGAAAGAAGAAGAAAAAGAAGAAGAGAAAAAGAAGAAGAGAAGAAGGAGAAGGAGGAGGAGGAGGAGGAGGAGGAGGAGAGGGCCAAGGACCTTCTAGTCCTTCTCCTCCTCCTCCTTCTCCTCCTTCTCCTCCTTCTTCTTGATTTCTTCTTCTTCTCCTCCTCCTCCTCTTTCTTCTCCTCTTTCATATTATCCTTGCTTTAATTAACCCAACAATGACATAATTAGCCCATTTAGCTTCAAAATACCATAATAATCTCAAAATGGCATAAGAACCTTGGTTAGCTCATTAATATTATATACTTAGCTTGTTTTCCTCTAAAATGGGATAATTAGCCCATTTAGCTCAAAAAAGACATAATTAGGTAATTTAGCTCCAACAAGAGGAGAAGAGGAGAAGAAATAGGCAAAATGAAAAGAAAGAAGAAGAAGAAGAAGAAGAAGAGAAGAAGGAGAAGGAGGAGGACGAGGACGAGGACGAGGAGGAGAAGGCCAAGGACCTTCTAGTCCTTCTCCTCCTCCTCCTTCTCCTGCTTCTCCTCCTTCTTGATTTCTTCTTCTTCTCCTCCTCCTCCTCTTTCTTCTCCTCTTTCATATTATCCTTGCTTTAATTTCCGCAACAATGACGTAATTAGACTATTTAGCTCCAAAATGCCATAATAACCTCAAAATGGTATAAGAACCTTGGTTAGCTCATGAATATTATATACTTAGCTTGTTTTCCTCTAAAATGGGATAATTAGCCCATTTAGCTCAAAAAAGACATAATTAGGTAATTTAGCTCCAACAAATGATATATAGTTCACCACACATATTCTTAGCTTGTTTTCCACTAAAAATGACATAATTAGCTGAAAAACATCATATTTTGTTCTTCTTCTAACTTTCTTATTCACATTTTTGCAGATTGGATATACTACATGCATGGAAGCTGGCATTCATGGAGTTGAACAATGTCGATGGATGAACTTTATATGTATATCATCTAGTTTTCATTTGAGTTGATGAACAATGTCGAACTATATGTATATGTATATATGGATAAACAGTGCAATACTTGGTATGTTGGTTCTTTGGATATATGGGGATGTACATTGGTGAATCATATATGTGTGGTGAATTATATATATGTGTTGGCAAGTATATGTGTGGTGAACTATATATCATATATGTGTGGTGAATTATGTAAATGTGCTGTCAAATATATATATATATATGTTGTGAAATAATATAAAACAAAAAAAAACAGGAACTATATGGGCTCTTTGCCGTTTGCCAGCTGATGGCAAAGACCTGTGCCATCAGCTGGCAGACGGCAAAGGTGCCACATGGCACCCAGCTGTGCATCCTGGGGTGTCTATGTAGTCTCTTTGCCGTCAGCCTCCAGGGTGGGCAGACGGCAAAGAAGAGGGAACATAGGAGGGGGGAGGAGGAGGCAGACGGCAAGGAGTGGAGAGTGGGGGAGGGGAGGAGCAGGCAGACGGCAAAGATGGACAGGGATGCAGACGACAAAGATGGAGGGGGAGGGGAGGGGAGGAGAAGGCAGACGGCAAAGATGGACGGGGAGGCAGACGGCAAAGATGGACAGGGAGGCAGACGACAAAGGCTCCGATAACCCCTAACGGAGGCAACGCGTGTCGGCTGTCGTCTCGAGCACTTTGCCGACTGCTCCTAAGGAAAGCTGGCGGCAAAGAGCTTTGTCGTCCGCCTTGCGCGGGCAGACGACAAAGAAGGTCCTATGTCGTCGTAGGCTGACGCAGAAATTTTGCCGGCCGTGAGAATCTTTGTCGTCGGTGATATTGTCTTTGCCGTCCGGGATATTGTCTTTGCCGTCTGTGATGGCAGACGGCAAATTAGCTGATTCCTGTAGTGATTCATATAATCCCGTATGTCATTCCCTTTGTCCTTCGGTATGTTACTTGCCTGAGATTCGATCGTGAGTATCCGCATACCTATTTCAATCTCGTTTACCGGCAAGTCTCTTTACTCGTTCCATAATACAAGATCCCGCAACTTACACTAAGTCACATTGCTTGCAAGGCTTGTGTGTGATGTTGTAGTACCGTGTGGGCCCCGAGATACCTCTCCGTCATACGGAGTGACAAATCCCAGTCTTGATCCATACTAACTCAACGAACACCTTCGGAGATACCTATAGAGCATCTTTATAGTCACCGAGTTACATTGCGATGTTTGATACACACAAAGCATTCCTCCGGTGTCAGTGAGTTATATGATCTCATGGTCATAGGGACAAATACTTGACACGCAGAAAACAGTAGCAACAAAATGACACGATCAACATCACATGATTCTCCTAATGATGTGATCCCGTTATCAAGTAACAACACTTGCCTATGGCCAGGAGACCTTGACCATCTTTGATCAACGAGCTAGTCAACTAGAGGCTTACTAGGGACAATGTTTTGTCTATGTATCCACACAAGTATTGTGTTTCCAATCAATACAATTATAGCATGGATAATAAACGATTATCATGAACAAAGAAATATAATAATAACTAATTATTATTGCCTCTAGGGCATATTTCCAACAGTCTCCCACTTGCACTAGAGTCAATAATCTAGTTCACATCACCATGTGATTTCAACGAATCCAACACCCATATAGTTCTGGGGTCTGATCACGTCTTGCTCGTGAGAGAGGTTTTAGTCAACGGTTCTGAAACTTTCAGATCCGTGCGTTCTTTAGAAATCTTGATGTCATCTTATAGATGCTGCTACTACGTGCTATTTGGAAATGCTCCAAATATCTACTCTATTATACGAATCCGTTTCACTACTCATAGTTATTCGGATTAGTGTCAAAGCTTGCACCGACGTAACCCTTTACGACGAACTCTTTGACCACCTCCATAATCGAGAAAAATTCCTTAGTCTATTTCGTTACTAAGGATAACTTTGACTGTTGATCAGTGATTCAATCCTGGATCACTCTATGTACCTCTTAACAGACTTGCTGCAAGGCACACATCAGGTGCGGTACTCAGCATGGCATACTTTAGAGTCTACGGCTAAGGCATAGAAGACGACCTTCGTCTATTCTCTTTATTCTGCCGTGGTCAGGTTTTGAGTCTTACTCAAATTCACACCTTACAACACAGTCAAAACTCCTTCTTTGCTGATCTATTTCGAATTCCTTCAAAAACTTGTCAAGGCATGCATCTTGTTGAAACTTGTATTAAGCGTTTTGATCTATCTCCATAGATCTTGATGCTCAATGTTCAAGTAGCTCAATCCAGGTATTCCTTTGAAAAACTCCTTTAAAACAACCTTTTATGCTTGACAGAAATTCTACATTACTTCTGATCAACCATATGTCAACCACATATACTTATCAGAAATTCTATAGTGCTCCCACTCACTTCTTTGGAAATACAAGTTTCTCATAAACCTTGTACAAACCCAAAATCTTTGATCATCTCATCAAAGTGTATATTCCAATTCCGAGATGCTTGCACCAGTCCATTGAAGGATCGCTGGAGCTTGCATACTTGTTAGTATCTTTAGGATCGACAAAACCTTCTGGTTGTATCACATACAATGTTTGCTCAAGGAAACCGTCGAGGAAACAATGTTTTGACATCCTATGTGCAATATTTCAAAAATAATGCAACAACTACTAACATAATTCTAACAGACTTTTAACATCGCTACGAGTGAGAAAGTCTCACCATAGTCAACTGTTTGATCATGTCGGAAACATCTTTGCGACAAGTCGAGCTTTTCTTAATAGTGACTTATCACCATCGTCGTCTGTCTTCCTTGTAAAGATCCTTCTTTACTCAATAGTCCTACGACCATCAAGTAGTTCTTCCAAAGTCTACACTTTGTTTTCATACATGGATCCTCTCTCGGATTTCATGGCCTCCAGCCATTTGTCGGAGTCCGGACCCACCATCGCTTCTCCATAGCTCGTAGGTTCATTATTGTTCAACACAATGACCTCCAAGACAGGGTTACCATACCACTCTGTAGTAGTACGCGACCTTGTCGACCTACGAGGTTTGTAGTAACTTGATCCGAAGCTCAATGATCACCATCATCAGCTTCCACTTCAATTGGTGTAGGCACCACAGGAACAACTTCCTGCGCCCTGCTACACACTGGTTGAAGTGATGGTTCAATAACCTCATCAAGTTCTACCACCCTCCCACTCAATTCTTTCGAGAGAAACCTTTCCTCGAGAAAGGATCCGTTTTATAAACAAACACTTTGCTTTCGGATCTGAGATAGGAGATGTACCGAACTGTTTTGGATATCCTATGAAGATGCATTTAACCGCTTTGGGTTCGAGCTTATCAGACTGAAACTTTTTCACATAAGTGTCGAAGCCCCAAACTTTCAAGAAACGACAGTTTAGATTTCTCTAAACCTCATTCTATACTGTGTCATCTCAACGGAAATACGCGGTGCCCTATTTAAAGTGAATGCGGTTGTCTCTAATGCATAACCCATAAACGATAGTGGTAATTCGATAAGAGACATCATAGCATGCACTATACCAAATAGTGTGTGGCTATGACGTTCAGACACATCATCACACTATGATGTTCCAGGTGGCATGAACTGCGAAACAATTTCCACATTGTCTTAACTGCGTACCAAAACTCGTAACTCAGATATTCATTTCTATGATCATATCGTAGACAGTTTATCCTCTTGTTACGACGAACTTCACTCGGAAATAGAATTGAACTTTTCAATATTTCAGACTTGTGATTCATTAAGTAAATACTCTTGTATCTACTCAAATCGTCATTGAAGTAAGAACATAATGATATCCACTGCGTGCCTCAGCACCCATTGGACTGCATACATCAAAATGTATCACTTCCAACAAGTTACTATCTTGTTTCATCTCAATGAAAACAAGGCCTTGCTCATGTGGTATGATTTGCATGTCACTAGTGATTCAAAATCAAGTGAGTATAAAGATCCATCAGCATGGAGTGTCTTCATGCAATTTATACCAACATGACTCAAGCGGCAGTGCCACAAGTAAGTGGTACCATCATCATTACCTCGTATCTTTTGGTACCAATATCATGAACATGTGTAACACTACGATCGAGATTCAATAAACCATTGAAGGTGATTATTCAAGCAAATAGAGTAACCATTATTCTCTTTAAATGAATAATCGTATTGCAATAAACACGATCCAATCATGTTCATGCTTAACGCAAGCACCAAATAACAATTATTTAGGTTCAACACCAATCCCGATGGTAGAGGGAGCGTGCGACGTTTGATCATATCAACCTTGGAAACACTTCCAACACGTATCGTCACCTCGCTTTTAGCTAGTCTCCGTTTATGCCGTAGCTTTCATTTCGTGTTACTAATCACTTAGCAACCGTACCGGTATCCAATACCCTCGTGCTACTAGGAGTACTAGTAAAGTACACATCAACATCATATATATCAAATATACTTCTTTCGACTTTTGCCAGCCTTCTTATCTACCAAGTATCTAGAGTTGCTCCGCCTCAGTGACCGTTCCCCTCATAACAGAAGCACTTAGAACCGGGCTTGGGTTTAATCTGGGGTCTCTTCATTAGTGCAGCAACTGCTTTGCCGTTTCACGAAGTATCCCTTCTAGCCCTTGCCTTTCTCGAAACTTAGTGGTTGTACTAACCATCAACTATTGATGCTCCTTCTTGATTTCTACTTTCCCAGTGTCAAACATCACGAATCGCTCAAGGATCATTGTATCTATCCTTGATATGTTATAGTTCATCACGAAGCTCTCACAGCTTGGTGGCAGTGACTTTGGAGAACCATCACTATCTTATCTGGAAGATCAACTCCCACTTGATTCAAGCGATTGTCGTACTCAGATAATCTGAGCACACGCTCAACGATTGAGCGTTTCTCCTTTACTTCGTGGAAAAGAATCTTGTCGGAGGTCTCATACCTCTTAACAAGGGCACAAGCATGAAATCACAATTTGATCTCTTTAGAACATCTCTTATGTTCCGTGACGTTTCAAAACGTCTTCGGCGCCTTACTTCTAAGCCATTAAGTATTTTGTACTGAACTATCGTGTAGTCATCAGAAACGTGTATGTCGGATGTTCACAACATCTACAGACGACGCTCGAGGTGCAGCACACCGAGTGGTGCATTAAGGACATAAGCCTTCTGCGCAGCAACGAGGACAATCCTCGGTTTTACAGACTCAGTCTGCAAAGTTTGCTACTATCAACTTTCAACTAAATTTTCTCTAGGAACATATAAAAACAGTAGAGCTATAGCGCAAGCTACATCGTAATTCGCAAAGACCATTAGACTATGTTCATGACAATTAGTTCAACTAATCATATTACTTAAAAACTCCCACTCAAAAAGTACATCTCTCTAGTCATTTGAGTGGTACATGATCCAAATCCACTATCTCTAGTCCGATCATCACGTGAGTCAAGAATAGTTTCAGTGGTAAGCATCTCTATGCTAATCATATCAACTATACGATTCATGCTCGACCTTTCGGTCTCATGTGTTCCGAGGCCATGTCTGCACATGCTAGGCTCGTCAAGCTTAACCCGAGTGTTCCGCGGGTGCAACTGTTTTGCACCCGTTGTATGTGAACGTTGAGTCTATCACACCCGATCGTCACGTGGTGTCTCGAAACAAAGAACTGTCGCAACGGTGCACAGTCGGGGAGAACACAATTTCGTCTTGAAATTTTAGTGAGAGATCACCTCATAATGCTACCATCGTTCTAAGCAAGATAAGGTGCATACAGGATTAACATCACATGCAATTCATAAGTGACATGATATGGCCATCATCATGTGCTTCTTGATCTCCATCACCAAAACACCGGCATGATCTTCTTGTCACCGGCGTCACACCATGATCTCCATCATCATGATCTCCATCAATGTGTCGCCATCGGGGTTGTCGTGCTACTCATTCTATTACTACTAAAGCTACGTCCTAGCAATATAGTAAACGCATCTGTAAGCACAAACGTTAGTTTAAAGACAACCCTATGGCTCCTGCCGGTTGCCGTACCATCGACGTGCAAGTCGATATTAACTATTACAACATGATCATCTCATACATCCAATATATCACATCACATCGTTGGCCATATCACATCACAAGCATACCCTGCAAAAACAAGTTAGACGTCCTCTAATTGTTGTTGCATGTTTTACGTGGTGACCATGGGTATGTAGTAGGATCGCATCTTACTTACGCAAACACCACAACGGAGATATATGAATTGCTATTTAACCTCATCCAAGGACCTCCTCGGTCAAATCCGATTAAACTAAAGTTCGAGAAACTGACACTCGTCGGTCATCTTTGAGCAACGGAGTTACTCGTAGCGATGAAACCAGTCTCTCGTAAGCGTACGAGTAATGTCGGTCCGAGCCGCTTCGATCCAACAATACCGCGGAATCAAGAAAAGACTAAGGAGGGCAGCAAAACGCACATCACCACCCACAAAAACTTTTGTGTTCTACTCGAGAAGACATCTACGCATGAACCTAGCTCATGATGCCACTGATGGGGAACGTCGCATGGGAAACAAAAATTTTCCTACGCGCACGAAGACCTATCATGGTGATGTCCATCTATGAGAGGGGATTTCCGATCTACGTACCCTTGTAGATCGCACAGCAGAAGCGTTAAGAAACGCGGTTGATGTACTGGAACGTCCTCACGTCCCTCGATCCGCCCCGCGAACCGTCCCGCGATCCGTCCCACGATCCGCTCCGATCTAGTGCCGAACGGACGGCACCTCCACGTTTAGCACACGTATAGCTCGACGATGATCTCGGCCTTCTTGATCCAGCAAGAGAGACGGAGAGGTAGATGAGTTCTCCGGCAGCGTGACGGCACTCCGGAGGTTGGTGGTGATCTAATCTCAGCAGGGCTCCGCCCGAGCTCCGCAGAAACGCGATCTAGAGGAAAAACCCTGGAGGTATGTGGTCGGGCTGCTTTCGCAAAAGTTGTCTCAAATCAGCCCTAAAACCCCACTATATATAGGAGGGAGGGAGGGGAGGAGGCAGCCTCAAAACCTAAAGGTTTTGCCGAAATTGGAGGTGGAGGAGTCCTACTCCAATCCTACTTGGAGTAGGATTCCACCTTCCCACTTGGAAACTCTTTCGACCTTGTGTTTTTTCCTTCTCAAACCTTATGGGCCTTAGTGGGAACTTATTCCATCCCACTAGGGGCTGGTTTATCTCTTCCCATAGCCCATGAGACCCCTTGGGGCAAGACACCCCTCCTGATAGTCCTCGGCACCCCTCCCGGCACTCCCAGTACACTACCGATGAGCCCAAAACTTTTCCGGTAATGCACGAAAACCTTCCGATAACCAAATGAGGTCATCCTATATAACAATCTTCGTTTCCAGACCATTCCGGAAATCCTCGTGACGTCTGTGATCTTATCCGGGACTCTGAACAACATTCGGTAACCAACCATATAACTCAAATACGCATAAAACAACGTCGAACCTTAAGTGTGCAGACCCTGCGGGTTCGAGAACTATGTAGACATGACCCGAGAGATTCCTCGGTCAATATCCAATACCGGGACCTGGATGCCCATATTGGATCCTACATATTATACGAAGATCTTATCGTTTGAACCTCAGTGCCAAGGATTCATATAATTCCGTAAGTCATTCCCTTTGTCCTTCGGTATGTTACTTGCCTGAGATTCGATCGTCAGTATCCGCATACCTATTTCAATCTCGTTTACCGGCAAGTCTCTTTACTCGTTCCATAATACAAGATCCCGCAACTTACACTATGTCACATTGCTTGCAAGGCTTGTGTGTGATGTTGTATTACCGAGTGAGCCCCGAGATACCTCTCCGTCATACGGAGTGACAAATCCCAGTCTTGATCCATACTAACTCAACGAACACCTTCGGAGATACCTGTAGAGCATATTTATAGTCACCCAGTTACGTTGCGACGTTTGATACACACAAAGCACTCCTCCAGTGTCAATGAGTTATATGATCTCATAGTCATAGGAACAAATACTTGACACGCAGAAAACAGTAGCAACAAAATGACACGATCAACATGCTACGTCTATTAGTTTGGGTCTAGTCCATCACATGATTCTCCTAATGATGTGATCCCGTTATCAAGTAACAACACTTGCCTATGGCCAGGAAACCTTGACCATCTTTGATCAACGAGCTAGTCAACTTGAGGCTTACCAGGGACAGTGTTTTGTCTATGTATCCACACAAGTATTGTGTTTCCAATCAATACAATTATAGCATGGATAATAAACGATTATCATGAACAAAGAAATATAATAATAACTAATTATTATTGCCTCTAGGGCTTATTTCCAACAAGAATCATCTAGTAGCCTATACCATTCCAATGCTTTTCCTTTCAGTGACAAGGCAAATAATTTCCTCATGACTCCATCTCTTGTCAAACCTGAAATCTTAAACAACTCACAAAGTTCTGTAAGTTCCAACAAATGAATACTAGGATTGACTGTTCCATATCCTGCATAACAATCATTCCTAATTATTTCAATTATCCCAAGTGGTATTTTGAATGGGATATATTCAGTATGTGGAGGAGACTTCTCTACCACGGGTGTGGTAAAGCGGCCTTCCCAAAGCAGCGAATTAAGAGTGCAGTTTTCCATAAGCCTAACTAGTGAAGTCAAACAACTTAGTGTTCTGAGTGGAACCCATAGCAGCAGCAACAAGCAAGAAGAAAGCAACTAAAAAAAATTCTGTCGTTTTTGGTATAAGAATCTAAAGCAAAAACTAGAAAGCAAACTAACAAGACTAAAAACAAAAAGTAAAAGATAGCGTGGAACTCCCCTATCTTGAAGACTGGACTCCCCAGCAATGGCGCCAGAAATTCGCTTGATGACGAGGTGATGTATATACTTCTCGCCCCTCGTTGGTTACCCCAAGTGGAAGCTGGAGATGTAGTGAGCAGCAAATTTCCCTTACATGGAGACTGTAAGGTTTATCGAATCCAGGAGGACTCCTAGGCTCAACAAGTAGGCATCTTCCACCCTGGCGCTAGCAGAAGACATGGACCTGCACACACAACAAATAACTTTGCTCCCAACGAGTATGGAGAGGTTTTCAATCTCTCCGGCCTTGTAGTTTGTAAAGGATCAAAACACAAGCGGGAAGTTAAAAGTAAAGAAAGTGGTAAATAGTGGAGGTGTAAACAATGATGGTGATATGGACCGGCGTCACATGATGTTTACTAGTGATGTCTCTCTCCCAAAAGACGATAAACAACTATGCTAGGGTAAACAAATCAGAGTAGCGAAATTGACAGAATTATGATCGCACTACTATGCTAATTGTGCTCCTTGATAGTTAGAGGTTCAATAGTAATGGGCAGTACGCCAAGACAATTATCCCGTTTATTCATCAACATCTACTTACTAATCGTCCACCTTTTCATATCTATCCAGAACATCTCTCTGGTATTAAGTTGCGAGCCCCACCCGACGTGTAAACTCAAAGCAACGGACAACTGCATTAACGAACTATGTGTAAGGCAAACAGTCCTTGCAACTGTGGTCACAAGCATAGTTGTTTTCTCCCAGGTGGAAACAAGCACATCCCCTAGTCTCATGTTTCTGTCACTCAAGCTAGATATCGAGGTGCCCAAACCCAAAATCATGCATAACATTCCCTCTTGGAGTTACAATCTACTACTTGGCCAAAGCACTAAAAAGCAACGGTATAAAAGGATAATCAAATATTTGAATCATAACAATCTGAACATAATCTTATAATCCATCGGATCCCAACAAATCGAGCATACCAATAGCAAGAGAATTACATACATATGCCTTGATCATGTAGGGCAGCTCACAAGGACTAACCATTGAAGCACAAGATTGGAGAGAAGACATCACATAGCTACTGGTCATGGACTCATGGTCCAAGGGGAACTACTCACGGCACATCCAGGAAGCGTCCATGGTGGTGGAGAAGTTCCCGGAGGTCAATCCTCCCTCCGCCAGGGTGCCGGGAAGAGGTCTCCTGACGCTCCCGATCTCGGAAGCGCCATGGCGGCGAAACGATGGAGAAATTCGCAATTCCAGAAAGTATGTGATGGTTTCCTCTTGGGAGTCTAAATATTGGCCAAAGGAGGGCACTGGAGGAGGTGCGACCCTCCTGGCGCGGCCTAGGGCCTGGCCGCGGCAGCAGGCCGCCTATGAGGCCCGTCGCCCCCGTCTGTCCCCCCTTCGGTGATCCGGAAGCTTTTGGTTCGCTGATGTTTTATATATTTTTTTCTGGATTTTTTCTATGCCCTAGGTTTGTTAGCTCTACTGATTCATCCCCACCCTCTTAACTTTTGCTCACTTTTCCACACTCCCTTGGCCGAAACCCTCAGAACTGGTCACAAACGATGGATGCCGTCGGGTCAGTGCTTTCACCGTTAACTCTGACGAGTGGGGCCTGATGTCAGCTGTGCTTCCCCGGCAACGGCGACAGGAATAGTCGTGTCGACGGCACCAGGAATCCTTCTGCTACGGCTATGGAGCCTTGCGTTGGTGTTCCCTCGAAGCGGAAAGGGTGATATAGCACAGCGGTGGTAAGTATTTCCCTCAGTTTGAGAACCAAGGTATCAATCCAGTGGAGGAGTATCACAAGATCCTGCACAAACACAAAGAACCTGCTCCCAACGCTATGAAGGGGTTGTCAATCCCTTATAGATTGTTCGCCAAGTGAGAACTGAAAGCAACAAAGTAACAAAGCAAAGTAAAAGCAGAGGTGTAAACGATGAATGTGAATAGACCCGGGGGCCGTAGTGTTTACTAGTGGCTTCTCTCATGAAAACAAGTAGACGGTGGGTGAACAAATTACTATCGAGCAATTGATAGAACCGCGCAAAGTCTTGACAATATCTATGGCAATGATTATATCTATAGGCATCATGTCCAAAACAAGTAGACCCATACTTTCTGCATCTACTACTATTACTCCACACGTCGACCGCTATCCAGCATGCATCTAGTGTATTAAGTCCAAAATAACAGAGTAACGCCTTAAGCAAGATGACATGATGTAGATGGACAATCTCATATCAACGATAGAGCCCATCTTGTTACCCTTGATGGCAACTACTTAATGTGCGCCTTGCTGCCCCTACTGTCACTGGGAAAGGTCACCACATGGTAGAACCCAAAACCAAGCACTTCTCCCATTGCAAGAATCATAGATCTAGTTGTCCAAACAAAACCCAAGACTCGGAGAGACTTAATTACAAGGATATCAAATCATGCATATAAGAAATCAGCAAAGACTCAAATATATATCATAGATAATCTGATCACAAATCCACAATTCATCGGATCTCGACAAACACACCGCCAAAGAAGATTACATCGGATAGATCTCCATGAAGATCATGGAGAACTTTGTATTAAAGATCCAAGAGAAAGGAAAAGCCATCTAGCTACTAACTACGGACCCGTAGATCTGATGAGAACTACTCACGAGTCATCGGAGGGGCGATGATGATGAAGAAGAAGCGCTCCAACTCCAAAGTCCCCTCCGGTAGGGCGCCGGGAAGGGTCTCCAGATGAGATCTCGCAGAAACGGAAGCTCGCAGCGGTGGAAAAGTATTTTCGAGGCTCCCCTGATCTTTTGCTGTATTTTTAGGTCAGGGGGCAGCCAGGGAGGCCACAAGCCCTGCCACCGCCGCATCCCCCTGGTGGCGGAGTGGGGGCTTGTGGGCTCCCAAGAGCCCTCCTGGCTTGGCCCACAGGCCCCCTGATCTTCTTCCGTTCGGGAAAAAATCATTTCGGCGATTTTATTCCGTTTGGACTCCGTTCCAAAATCAGATCTGAAAGAGCCAAAAACACAGAAAAAACACAAACTGGCACTTGGCACTGAATTAATAAGTTAGTCCCAAAAAAGATATAAAAGGTACATAAAACATCCAAAGATGACAAGATAACAGCATGAAACCATCAAAAATTATAGATACGTTTGAGACGTATCAGGGTCGTGCTGACTGTGTCGCCCGTTGGACCTGATGAGTGGGGTCGCGGCGGTGGTGCCGCGGTTAGCCCGTTGGGCCGTGGTTAGAATTGGACCGTGCGCGCGCCGCAACAACAGAAGCCTGTTTTGCATGCACGACATGTCCAGCTAGCCTGCATGCATGCACGTAGCTAGCCTACCTGCATGTGCCGCTGCCTGCCGCCACGATGCGCTGACCGGCCTCTTTTTCACGCGAGCCGCCACGGACGCTAACCGGCCTCTTTTTCACGCGAGCCGCCACGGACACTGACCGGCCTCTTTTTCATGCGAGCCTCCATGGACGCAGGGACGGTTGCTGCCACTGGTTTGTATCATCTCCCGCGCATGTCTCCTCGATGTAGAGCATTGTTTCACACTTTTCGATCCACTCGCATCTATTCAACGTGGCAATTAAAACCTGTTGGCAATTAATGTGGCATATCGATCAACGCGGCTCGTTTGAACGTAGTAAATCCAAAGCGCGACTGGTGCCACTCCCCTTCCCTCTCCCTTTCCCTATTTAAACCACCACCCCTCCACCTATTCTCCACATATCCATTTGCGCAGCCCCCGAAACCCAGAGCACTCTCAAAGCAAGGCGAGGATGTAGTACAACGGCCCCACGTTCGAGCTCCACTGACCATGCCGGAGAGACTGTATTCGCTCGACGTCATCGTGGAGAGGACGCTCCGTGTGTGGTCGATCTCACGCTGGAGGACTACAAGGGGGTTTGCCGAGTGGTCCTCCGTGCGGGCTTCTCCCACCTCCCGGCGGGCTCGCCGATGATGTTTCGACTGGACGATGTGGGTCCAAACTCCAGGACTCCGCCGATAGGGCTCACCGTCACCTTCACCAAAAGTTTTGATGCGTCTTACATCCTCGGCAAGGTGTTTTGGTCTGGATGCGAATTCATCGCATTCACAACCTACAACATCTACACAAGCTTCGACTGCATCTTCCTCACCCGCGATGGTATGCACAGCCTCCCCTACTACATCAGCGAGGACAGCATGGAGAGGGAGCAGTGAAGAGAAGGCGCAGTTAAGATGGTGGCGAAGTCCCGGTCCCGGTATTGCCCTAGGTGTCAGGGCTTTTTATATTTCATATATTTTTAAATTAATTATGTCGTTGGTTGTACCGTGAACTTGGTTATGCTTGCTATATATTTCCATCCCTATTTCATATTTCATTGGTTATTAGTGTTTTTTCTTGCTATTTCTATCTTATTTGACGTGAGATAAATCGCTAGATGGATATGGTGCCGTAACAAATAACAAATGAAGTCAGAAAGGGTTGTAAATTGATGATGTGGCTTTGAATGGTGCATTTTGAACACAGAAAAACAAGAGGGTTCAAATAAGTTCAACAAAATTAAAATCCCTTTGTAACAGACGAGTTTCCGTATGAAACCCTAATACTTCGAAGGAGATTGTCTGTTTTGTACACGAAGTGCATCCAGTTTTTGCCGTAAGCCTCTCTACTTTCGTGCACATGCTATGTGGGTGAAATGATGATACCATGCCAACTTGGAACCTTTTCAGAGTTCATTTCAAATGCTTTTCAATTTCATGGTCTTATAGCTCAGAATAATCAGTAAATGCATGAAAAATAACAAATGAAGTCAAAAAGGGTTGTAAATTGATGATGTGGCTTTGAATGGTGCATTTTGAACACAGAAAAACAAGGGGGTTCAAATAAGTTCAACAAAAATGAAATCCCTTTGTAACAGACGAGTTTCCGTATGAAACCCTGATACTTCGAAGGAGATTATCAGTTTTCTACACGAAGTGCATCCTGTTTTTGCCGTAAGCCTCTCTACTTTCTTGCACATGCTATGTGGGTGAAATGATGATACCATGCCAACTTGGAACCTTTTCAGAGTTCATTTCAAATGCTTTTCAATTTCATGGTCTTATAGCTCAAAATAATCAGTAAATGCATGAAAAATAACAAATGAGTCAGAAAGAGTTGTAAATTGATGATGTGGCTTTGAATGGTGCATTTTGAACACAGAAAAACAAGGGGGTTCAAATAAGTTCAAAAAATTAAAATCCCTTTGTAACAGATGAGTTTCCGTATGAAACCCTGATACTTCAAAGGAGATTGTCTGTTTTGTACACGAAGTGCATCCAGTTTTTGCCGTAAGCCTCTCTACTTTCTTGCACATGCTATGTGGGTGAAATGATACCACGCCAACTTGGAACCTTTTCAGAGTTCATTTCAAATGCTTTTCAATTTCATGGTCTTATAGCTAAAAATAATCAGTAAATGCATGAAAAATAACAAATGAAGTCAGAAAGGGTTGTAAATTGATGATGTGGCTTTGAATGGTGCATTTTGAACACAAAAAAACAAGGGGGTTCAAATAAGTTCAACAAAAATGAAATCCCTTTGTAACAGACGAGTTTCCGTATGAAACCCTGATACTTCGAAGGAGATTGTCTGTTTTGTACACGAAGTGCATCCAGTTTTTGCTGTAAGCCTCTCTACTTTCTTGCACATGCTTTGTGGGTGAAATGATGATACCATGCCAACTTGGAACCTTTTCAGAGTTCATTTCAAATGCTTTTCAATTTCATGGTCTTATAGCTCAGAATAATCAGTAAATGCATGAAAAATAACAACTGAAATCAGAAAGGGTTGTAAATTGATGATGTGGCTTTGAATGGTGCATTTTGAACATAGAAAAACAAGGGGGTTCAAATAAGTTCAAAAAAATTAAAATCCCTTTGTAACAGATGAGTTTCCGTATGAAACCCTGATACTTCTAAGGAGATTGTCTGTTTTGTACACGAAGTGCATCCAGTTTTTGCCGTAAGCCTCTCTACTTTGTTGCACATGCTATGTGGGTGAAATGATACCACGCCAACTTGGAACCTTTTCAAAGTTCATTTCAAATGCTTTTCAATTTCATGGTCTTATAGCTAAAAATAATCAGTAAATGCATGAAAAATAACAAATGAAGTCAGAAAGGGTTGTAAATTGATGATGTGGCTTTGAATGGTGCATTTTGAACATAGAAAATCAAGGGGGTTCAAATAAGTTCAACAAAAATGAAATCCCTTTGTAACAGACGAGTTTCCGTATGAAACCATGATACTTCGAAGGAGGTTGTCTGTTTTGTACACGAAGTGCATCCAGTTTTTGCCGTAAGCCTCTCTACTTTCTTGCACATGCTTTGTGGGTGAAATGATGATACCATGCCAACTTAAAACCTTTTCAGAGTTCATTTCAAATGCTTTTCAATTTCATGGTCTTATAGCTCAGAATAATCAGTAAATGCATGAAAAATAACAAATGAAGTCAGAAAGGGTTGTAAATTGATGATGTGGCTTTGAATGGTGCATTTTGAACACAGAAAAACAAGGGGGATCAAATAAGTTCAACAAAATTGAAATCCCTTTGTAACAGACGAGTTTCCGTATGAAACCCTAATACTTCGAAGGAGATTGTCTGTTTTGTACACGAAGTGCATCCAGTTTTTGCCGTAAGCCTCTCTACTCTCTTGCACATGCTATGTGGGTGAAATGATGATACCATGCCAACTTGGACCCTTTTCAGAGTTCATTTCAAATGCTTTTCAATTTCATGGTCTTATAGCTCAAAATAATCATTAAATGCATGAAAAATAACAAATGAAGTCAGAAAGGGTTGTAAACTCATGATGTGGCTTTGAATGGTGCATTTTGAGCGCAGAAAAACAAGGGGGTTCAAATAAGTTAAACAAAAATTAAATCCCTTTGTAACAGACGAGTTTCCATATGAAACCCTGATACTTCGAAGGAGGTTGTCTATTTTGTACACGAAGTGCATCCAGTTTTCGCCGCAAGCCTCTCTACTTTCTTGCGCATGCTATGTGGGTGAAATGATGATACCATGCCAACTTGGAACCTTTTTAGAGTTCATTTCAAATGCTTTTCAATTTCATGGTCTTATAGCTCAAAATAATCAGTAAATGCATGAAAAATAACAAATGAAGTCGGAAAGGGTTGTAAATTGATGATGTGGCTTTGAATGGTGCATTTTGAACACAGAAAAACAAGGGGGTTCAAATAAGTTCAAAAAAATTAAAATCCCTTTGTAACAGATGAGTTTCTGTATGAAACCCTGATACTTCAAAGGAGATTGTCTGTTTTGTACACGAAGTGCATCCAGTTTTTGCCGTAAGCCTCTCTACTTTCTTGCACATGCTATGTGGGTGAAATGATACCACGCCAACTTGGAACCTTTTCAGAGTTCATTTCAAATGCTTTTCAATTTCATGGTCTTATAGCTAAAAATAATCAGTAAATGCATGAAAAATAACAAATGAAGTCAGAAAGGGTTGTAAATTGATGATGTGGCTTTGAATGGTGCATTTTGAACACAAAAAAACAAGGGGGTTCAAATAAGTTCAACAAAAATGAAATCCCTTTGTAACAGACGAGTTTCCGTATGAAACCCTGATACTTCGAAGGAGATTGTCTGTTTTGTACACGAAGTGCATCCAGTTTTTGCTGTAAGCCTCTCTACTTTCTTGCACATGCTTTGTGGGTGAAATGATGATACCATGCCAACTTGGAACCTTTTCAGAGTTCATTTCAAATGCTTTTCAATTTCATGGTCTTATAGCTCAGAATAATCAGTAAATGCATGAAAAATAACAAATGAAGTCAGAAAGGGTTGTAAATTGATGATGTGGCTTTGAATGGTGCATTTTGAACATAGAAAAACAAGGGGGTTCAAATAAGTTCAAAAAAATTAAAATCCCTTTGTAACAGATGAGTTTCCGTATGAAACCCTGATACTT
The DNA here is from genome assembly GCF_904849725.1 of Hordeum vulgare subsp. vulgare. Taxonomy (NCBI): domain Eukaryota; kingdom Viridiplantae; phylum Streptophyta; class Magnoliopsida; order Poales; family Poaceae; genus Hordeum; species Hordeum vulgare. The sequence continues at coordinate 632,233,480 of NC_058519.1, forward strand.
CTAAGGAGATTGTCTGTTTTGTACACGAAGTGCATCCAGTTTTTGCCGTAAGCCTCTCTACTTTGTTGCACATGCTATGTGGGTGAAATGATACCATGCCAACTTGGAACCTTTTCAAAGTTCATTTCAAATGCTTTTCAATTTCATGGTCTTATAGCTAAAAATAATCAGTAAATGCATGAAAAATAACAAATGAAGTCAGAAAGGGTTGTAAATTGATGATGTGGCTTTGAATGGTGCATTTTGAACATAGAAAAACAAGGGGGTTCAAATAAGTTCAACAAAAATGAAATCCCTTTGTAACAGACGAGTTTCCGTATGAAACCATGATACTTCGAAGGAGGTTGTCTGTTTTGTACACGAAGTGCATCCAGTTTTTGCCGTAAGCCTCTCTACTTTCTTGCACATGCTTTGTGGGTGAAATGTTGATACCATGCCAAATTAAAACCTTTTCAGAGTTCATTTCAAACGCTTTTCAATTTCATGGTCTTATAGCTCAGAATAATCAGTAAATGCATGAAAAATAACAAATGAAGTCAGAAAGGGTTGTAAATTGATGATGTGGCTTTGAATGGTGCATTTTGAACACAGAAAAACAAAGGGGTTCAAATAAGTTCAACAAAATTGAAATCCCTTTGTAACAGACGAGTTTCCGTATGAAACCCTAATACTTCGAAGGAGATTGTCTGTTTTGTACACGAAGTGCATCCAGTTTTTGCCGTAAGCCTCTCTACTCTCTTGCACATGCTATGTGGGTGAAATGATGATACCATGCCAACTTGGACCCTTTTCAGAGTTCATTTCAAATGCTTTTCACTTTCATGGTCTTATAGCTCAAAATAATCATTAAATGCATGAAAAATAACAAATGAAGTCAGAAAGGGTTGTAAACTGATGATGTGGCTTTGAATGGTGCATTTTGAGCACAGAAAAACAAGGGGGTTCAAATAAGTTAAACAAAAATTAAATCCCTTTGTAACAGACGAGTTTCCATATGAAACCCTGATACTTCGAAGGAGGTTGTCTATTTTGTACACGAAGTGCATCCAGTTTTCGCCGCAAGCATCTCTACTTTCTTGCGCATGCTATGTGGGTGAAATGATGATACCATGCCAACTTGGAACCTTTTTAGAGTTCATTTCAAATGCTTTTAAATTTCATGGTCTTATAGCTCAAAAATAATCAGTAAATGCATGAAAAATAACAAATGAAGTCAGAGAGAGTTGTAAATTGATGATGTGGCTTTGAATGGTGCATTTTGAACACAGAAAAACAAGGGGGATCAAATAAGTTCAAAAAAATTGAAATCCCTTTGTAACAGACGAGTTTCCGTATGAAACCCTAATACCTCGAAGGAGATTGTCTGTTTTGTACACGAAGTGCATCCAGTTTTTGTCGTAAGCCTCTCTACTTTCTTGCACATGCTTTGTGCGTGAAATGATACCACGCCAACTTGGAACCTTTTCAGAGTTCATTTCAAATGCTTTTCAATTTCATGGTCTTATAGCTCAAAATAATCATTAAATGCATGAAAAATAAAAAATGAAGTCAGAAAGGGTTGTAAATTGATGATGTGGCTTGGAATGGTGCATTTTGAACACATAAATACAAGGGGGTTCAAATAAGTTCAACAAAATTGAAATCCCTTTGTAACACACGAGTTTCCGTATGAAACCCTGATGCTTCGAAGGAGATTGTCTGTTTTGTACAAGAAGTGCATCCAGTTTTTGCCGTAAGCCTCTCTACTTTCTTGCACATGCTATGTGGGTGAAATGATGATACCATGCCAACTTGGAACCTTTTCAGAGTTCATTTCAAATGCTTTTCAATTTCGTGGTCTTATATCTCAAAATAATCAGTAAATGCATGAAAAATAACAAATGAAGTCAGAAAGGGTTGTAAATTCATGATGTGACTTTGGATGGTGCATTTTGAACAGAGAAAAACAAGGGGCTTCAAATAAGTTCAACAAAAATGAAATCCCTTTGAAACAGACGAGTTTCCGTATGAAACCCTGATACTTCAAAGGAGATTGTCTGTTTTGTACACGAAGTGCATCCAGTTTTTGCCGTAAGCCTCTCTACTTTTTGCACATGCTATGTGGGTGAAATGATGATACCATGCCAACTTGGAACCTTTTCAGAGTTCATTTCAAATGCTTTTCAATTTCATGGTCTTATAGCTCAAAATAATCAGTAAATGCATGAAAAATAACAAATGAAGTCAGAAAGGGTTGTAAATTGATGATGTGGATTTGACTGGTGCATTTTGAACACAGAAAAACAAGGGGGTTCAAATAAGTTCAAAAAAATTGAAATCCCTTTGTAACAGACGAGTTTCCGTATGAAACCCTAATACTTCGAAGGAGATTGTCTGTTTTGTACACGAAGTGCATCCAGTTTTTGCCGTAAGCCTCTCTACTTTCTTGCACATGCTATGTGGTTGAAATGATGATACCATGCCAACTTGGAACCTTTCCAGAGTTCATTTCAAATGCTTTTCAATTTCATGGTCTTATAGCTCAAAATAATCATTAAATGCATGAAAAACAACAAATGAAGTCAGAAAGGGTTGTAAATTGATGATGTGGCTTGGAATGGTGCATTTTGAACACAGAAAAACAAGGGGGTTCAAATAAGTTCAACAAAATTGAAATCCCTTTGTAACAGACGAGTTTCCGTATGAAACCCTGATACTTCGAAGGAGATTGTCTGTTTTGTACAAGAAGTGCATTCAGTTTTTGCCGTAAGCCTCTCTACTTTCTTGCACATGCTATGTGGGTGAAATGATGATACCATGCCAACTTCGAACCTTTTCAGAGTTCATTTCAAATGTTTTCAATTTCATGGTCTCATAGCTCCAAAATAATCAGTAAATGCATGAAAAATAACAAATGAAGTCGGAAAGGGATGTAAATTGATGATGTGGCTTTGAATGGTGCATTTTGAACACAGAAAAACAAGGGGGTTCAAATAAGTTCAACAAAATTGAATTCCCTTTGTAACAAACGAGTTTCCGTATGAAACCCTAATACTTCGAAGGAGATTGTCTCTTTTGTACACGAAGTGCATCCAGTTTTTGCCGTAAGCCTCTCTACTTTCTTGCACATGCTACGTGGGTGAAATGATGATACCATGCCAACTTGGAACCTTTTCAGAGTTCATTTCAAATGCTTTTCAATTTCGTGGTCTTATATCTCAAAATAATCAGAAAATGCATGAAAAATAACAAATGAAGTCAGAAAGGGTTGTAAATTGATGATGTCGCTTTGAATGGTACATTTTGAACACAGAAAAACAAGGGGGTTCAAATAAGTTCAACAAAATTGAAATCCCTTTGTAAGAGACGAGTTTCCGTATGAAACCATAATACTTGGAAGGAGATTGTCTGTTTTGTACACGAAGTGCATCTAGTTTTTGCCGTAAGCCTCTCTACTTTCTTGCACATGCTATGTGGGTGAAATGATGATACCATGCCAACTTGGAACCTTTTCAGAGTTCATTTCAAATGCTTTTCAATTTCGTGGTCTTATATCTCAAAATAATCAGTAAATGCATGAAAAATAACAAATGAAGTCACGAAGGGTTGTAAATTCATGATGTGACTTTGGATGGTGCATTTTGAACACACAAAAACAAGGGGGTTCAAATAAGTTCAACAAAATTGAAATCCCTTTGTAACAGACGAGTTTCCGTATGAAACCCTGATACTTCGAAGGAGATTGTCTGTTTTGTACACGAAGTGCATCCAGTTTTTGCCGTAAGCCTCTCTACTTTCTTGCACATGCTATGTGGGTGAAATGATGATACCTTGCCAACTTGGAACCTTTTCAGAGTTCATTTCAAATGCTTTTCAATTTCATGGTCTCATAGCTCAAAAATAATCAGTAAATGCATGAAAAATAACAAATGAAGTCAGAAAGGCTTGTAAATTGATGATCTGGCTTTGAATGGTGCATTTTAAGCACAGAAAAACAAGGGGGTTCAAATAAGTTCAACAAAATTGAAATCCCTTTGTAACAGACGAGTTTCCGTATGAAACCCTAATACTTCGAAGGAGATTGTCTGTTTTGTACACGAAGTGCATATTGTTTTTGCCGTAAGCCTCTCTACTTTCTTGCACATGCTATGTGGGTGAAATGATGATACCATGCCAACTTGGAACCTTTTCCGAGTTCATTTCAAATGCTTTTAAATTTCGTGGTCTTATATCTCAAAATAATCAGTAAATGCATGAAAAATAACAAATGAAGTCAGATAGGGTTGTAAATTCATGATGTGGCTTTGAATGGTGCATTTTGAACACAGAAAAACAAGGGGGTTCAAATAAGTTCAACAAAAATGAAATCCCTTTGTAACCGACGAGTTTCCATATGAAACCTGATACTTCGAAGGAGATTGTCTGTTTTGTACACGAAGTGCATCCAGTTTTTGCCATAACACTCTCTACTTTCTTGCACATGCTATGTGGGTGAAATGATGATACCATGCCAACTTGGAACCTTTCCAGAGTTCATTTCAAATGCTTTTCAATTTCATGGTCTCATAGCTAAAAAATAATCAGTAAATGCATGAAAAATAACAAATGAAGTCAGAAAGGGTTGTAAATTGATGATGTGGCTTTGAATGGTGCATTTTGAACACAGAAAACAAGGGGGTTCAAATAAGTTCAACAAAATTGAAATCCCTTTCTAACAGACGAGTTTCCGTATGAAACCCTGATACTTCGAAGGAGATTGTCTGTTTTGTACACGAAGTGCATCCAGTTTTTGCCGTAAGCCTCTCTACTTTCTTGCACATGCTATGTGGGTGAAATGATGATACCATGCCAACTTGGAACCTTTTCAGAGTTCATTTCAAATGCTTTTCAATTTCGTGGTCTTATATCTCAAAATAATCAGTAAATGCATGAAAAATAACAAATGAAGTCAGAAAGGGTTGTAAATTGATGATGTGGCTTTGAATGGTGCATTTTGAACATAGAAAAACAAGGGGGTTCAAATAAGTTCAACAAACTTGAAATCCCTTTGTAACAGACGAGTTTCCGTATGAAACCCTGATGCTTCGAAGGAGATTCTCTGTTTTGTACACGAAGAGCATCCAGTTTTTGCCGTAAGCCTCTCTACATTCTTGCACATGCTATGTGGGTGAAATGATGACACCATGCCAACTTGGAACCTTTCTAGAGTTCATTTCAAATGCTTTTCAATTTCATGGTCTTATAGCTCAAAATAATCAGTAAATGCATGAAAAATAACAAATGAAGTCAGAAAGGGTTGTAAATTGATGATGTGGCTTTGAATGCTGCATTTTGAACACAGAAAAACAAGGTGGTTCAAATAAGTTCAACAAAAATGAAATCCCTTTGTAACAGACGAGTTTCCGTATGAAACCCTGATGCTTCGAAGGAGATTGTCTGTTTTGTACACGAAGTGCATCTAGTTTTTGCCGTAAGCCTCTCTACTTTCTTGCACATGCTATGTGGGTGAAATGATGATACCATGCCAACTTGGAACCTTTTCAGAGTTCATTTCAAATGCTTTTCAATTTCATGGTCTTATATCTCAAAAGAATTAGTAAATGCATGAAAAATAACAAATGAAGTGAGAAAGGGTTGTAAGTTGATGATGTGGCTTTGAATGGTGCATTTTCAACACAGAAAAACAAGGGGGTTCAAATAAGTTCAACAAAATTGAAATCCCTTTGTAACAGACGAGTTTCCGTATGAAACCCTAATACTTCGAAGGAGATAGTCTGTTTTTGACACGAAGTGCATCCAGTTTTTGCCGTAAGCCTCTCTACTTTCTTGCACATGCTACGTGGGTGAAATGATGATACCATGCCAACTTGGAACCTTTTCAGAGTTCATTTCAAATGCTTTTCAATTTCGTGGTCTTATATCTCAAAATAATCAGAGAATGCATGAAAAATAACAAATGAAGTCAGAAAGGGTTGTAAATTGATGATGTCGCTTTGAATGGTACATTTTGAACACAGAAAAACCAGGGGGTTCAAATAAGTTCAACAAAATTGAAATCCCTTTGTAAGAGACGAGTTTCCGTATGAAACCATAATACTTGGAAGGAGATTGTCTGTTTTGTACATGAAGTGCATCCAGTTTTTTCCGTAAGCCTCTCTACTTTGTTGCACATGCTATGTGGGTGAAATGATGATACCATGCCAACTTGGAACCTTTTCAGAGTTCATTTCAAATGCTTTTCAATTTCATGGTCTTATAGCTCAAAATAATCAGTAAATGCATGAAAAATAACAAATGAAGTCATAAAGGGTTGTAAATTGATGATATGGCTTTGAATGGTGCATTTTGAACACAGAAAAACAAGGGGGTTCAAATAAGTTCAACAAAATTGAAATCCCTTTGTAACAAACGAGTTTCCATATGAAACCCTAATACTTCAAAGGAGATTGTCTGTTTTGTACACGAAGTCCATCCAGTTTTTGCCGAAGCCTCTCTACTTTCTTGCACATGCTATGTGGGTGAAATGATGATACCATGCCAACTTGGAACCTTTTCAGAGTTCATTTCAAATGCTTTTCAATTTCATGGTCTTATAGCTCAAAATAATCAGTAAATGCATGAAAAATAACAAATGAAGTCGGAAAGGGTTGTAAATTGATGATGTGGCTTTGAATGGTGCATTTTGAACACAGAAAAACAAGGGGGTTCAAATAAGTTCAACAAAATTGAAATCCCTTTGTAACAGACGAGTTTCCGTATGAAACATTAATACTTCCAAGGAGATTGTCTGTTTTGTACGCGAAGTGCATCCAGTTTCTGTCGTAAGCCTCTCTACTTTCTTGCACATGCTATGTGGGTGAAATGATGATACCATGCCAACTTGGAACATTTTCAGAGTTCATTTCAAACGCTTTTCAATTTCATGGTCTTATAGCTCAAAATAATATGTAAATGCATGAAACATAACAAATGAAGTCAGAAAGGGTTGTAAATTGATGATGTGGCTTTGAATGGTGCATTTTCAACACAAAAAAACAAGTGGGTTCAAATAAGTTCAACAAAATTGAAATCCCTTTGTAACAAACGAGTTTCCGTATGAAACATTAATACTTCGAAGGAGATTGTCTGTTTTGTACGCGAAGTGCATCCAGTTTTTGTCGTAAGCCTCTCTACTTTCTTGCACATGCTATGTGGGTGAAATGATGATACCATGCCAACTTGGAACCTTTTTAGAGTTCATTTCAAACGCTTTTCAATTTCATGGTCTTATAGCTCAAAATAATCTGTAAATGCATGAAAAATAACAAATGAAGTCAGAAAGGGTTGTAAATTGATGATGTGGCTTTGAATGGTGCATTTTGAACACAGAAAAACAAGGGGGTTCAAATAAGTTCAACAAAAATGAAATCCCTTTGTAACAGACGATTTTTCGTATGAAACCCTGATACTCGGAAGGAGATTGTCTGTTTTGTACACGAAGTGCATCCAGTTTTTGCCGTAAGCCTTTCTACTTTCTTGCACATGCTTTGTGGGTGAAATGATGATACCATGCCAACTTAAAACCTTTTCAGAGTTCATTTCAAATGCTTTTCAATTTCACGGTCTTATAACTCAGAATAATCAGTAAATGCATGAAAAACAACAAATGATGTCAGAAAGGGTTGTAAATTGATGATGTGGCTTTGAATGGTGCATTTTGAACATAGAAAAACAAGGTGGTTCAAATAAGTTCAACAAAAATGAAATCCCTTTGTAACAGACGAGTTTCCGTATGAAACCGTGATACTTCGAAGGAGATTGTCTGTTTTGTACACGAAGTGCATCCAGTTTTTGCCGTAAGCCTCTCTACTTTCTAGCACATGCTATGTGGGTGAAATGATGATACCATGCCAACTTGGAACCTTTTCAGAGTTCATTTCAAATGCTTTTCAATTTCATGGTCTTATATCTCAAAATAATCAGTAAATGCATGAAAAATCACAAATGATGTCAGAAAGGGTTGTAAATTCATGATGTGGCTTTGAATGGTGCATTTTAAACACAGAAAAACAAGGGGTTCAAATAAGTTCAACAAAAATGAAATCCCTTTGTAACAGACGAGTTTCCGTATGAAACCCTGATACTTCGAAGGAGATTGTCTGTTTTGTACACGAAGTGCGTCCAGTTTTTGCCGTAAGCCTCTCTACTTTCTTGCACATGCTATGTGGGTGAAATGATGATACCATGCCAACTTGGAACCTTTTCAGAGTTCATTTCAAATGCTTTTCAATTTCATGGTCTTATAGCTCAAAATAATCAGTAAATGCATGAAAAAGAACAAATGAAGGTGGAAAGGGTTGTAAATTGATGATGTGGCTTTGAATGGTGCATTTTGAACACAGAAAAACAAGGGGGTTCAAATAAATTCAACAAAATTGAAATCCCTTTGTAACAGACGAGTTTCCGTATGAAACCCTAATACTTCGAAGGAGATTGTTTGTTTTGTACACGAAGTGCATCCAGTTTTTGCCGTAAGCCTCTCTACTTTCTTGCACATGCTATGTGGGTGAAATGATGATACCATGCCAACTTGGAACCTTTTCAGAGTTCATTTCAAATGCTTTTTAATTTCATGGTCTTATATCTCAAAATAATCAGTAAATACATGAAAAATCACAAATGATGTCAGAAAGGGTTGTAAATTGATGATGTGGCTTTGAATGGTGCATTTTAAACACAGAAAAACAAGGGGGTTCAAATCAGTTCAACTAAAATGAAATCCCTTTGTAACAGCCGAGTTTCCGTATGAAACCTTGATACTTCGAAGGAGATTGTCTGTTTTGTACACGAAGTGCATCCAGTTTTTACCGTAAGCCTCTCTACTTTCTTGCACATGCTATGTGGGTGAAATGATGATACCATGCCAACTTGGAACCATTTCAGAGTTCATTTCAAATGCTTTTCAATTTCATGGTCTTATAGCTCGAAATAATCATTAAATGCATGAAAAATGACAAATGAAGTCGGAAAGGGTTGTAAATTGATGAAGTGGCTTTGAATGGTGCATTTTGAACACAGAAAAACAAGGGGGTTCAAATAAGTTCAACAAAATTGAAATCCCTTTGTAACAGACGAGTTTCCGTATGAAACCCTGATACTTCGAAAGAGATTATCTGTTTTGTACACGAAGTGCATCCAGTTTTTGCCATAAGCCTCTCTACTTTATTGCACATGCTATGTGGGTGAAATGATGATACCATGCCAAATTGGAACCTTTTCAGAGTTCATTTCAAATGCTTTTCAATTTCATGGTCTTATAGCTCAAAAATAATCAGTAAATGCATGAAAAATAACAAATGAAGTCAGAAAGGGTTGTAAATTGATGATGTGGCTTTGAATGGTGCATTTTGAACACAGAAAAACAAGGGGGTTCAAATAAGTTCAAAAAAAATGAAATCCCTTTGTAACAGACGAGTTTCCGTATGAAACCCTGATACTTCGAAGGAGATTGTCTGTTTTGTACACGAAGTGCATCTAGTTTTTGCCGTAAGCCTCTCTACTTTCTTGCACATGCTATGTGGGTGAAATGATGATACCATGCCAACTTGGAACCTTTTCAGAGTTCATTTCAAATGCTTTTCAATTTCATGGTCTTATATCTCAAAAGAATTAGTAAATGCATGAAAAATAACAAATGAAGTCAGAAAGGGTTGTAAATTGATGATGTGGCTTTGAATGGTGCATTTTCAACACAGAAAAACAAGGGGGTTCAAATAAGTTCAACAAAATTGAAATCCCTTTGTAACAGACGAGTTTCCGTATGAAACCCTAATACTTCGAAGGAGATAGTCTGTTTTTGACACGAAGTGCATCCAGTTTTTGCCGTAAGCCTCTCTACTTTCTTGCACATGCTACGTGGGTGAAATGATGATACCATGCCAACTTGGAACCTTTTCAGAGTTCATTTCAAATGCTTTTCAATTTCGTGGTCTTATATCTCAAAATAATCAGAGAATGCATGAAAAATAACAAATGAAGTCAGAAAGGGTTGTAAATTGATGATGTCGCTTTGAATGGTACATTTTGAACACAGAAAAACCAGGGGGTTCAAATAAGTTCAACAAAATTGAAATCCCTTTGTAAGAGACGAGTTTCCGTATGAAACCATAATACTTGGAAGGAGATTGTCTGTTTTGTACATGAAGTGCATCCAGTTTTTTCCGTAAGCCTCTCTACTTTGTTGCACATGCAATGTGCGTGAAATGATGATACCATGCCAACTTGGAACCTTTTCAGAGTTCATTTCAAATGCTTTTCAATTTCATGGTCTTATAGCTCAAAATAATCAGTAAATGCATGAAAAATAACAAATGAAGTCATAAAGGGTTGTAAATTGATGATATGGCTTTGAATGGTGCATTTTGAACACAGAAAAACAAGGGGGTTCAAATAAGTTCAACAAAATTGAAATCCCTTTGTAACAAACGAGTTTCCGTATGAAACCCTAATACTTCAAAGGAGATTGTCTGTTTTGTACACGAAGTCCATCCAGTTTTTGCCGAAGCCTCTCTACTTTCTTGCACATGCTATGTGGGTGAAATGATGATACCATGCCAACTTGGAACCTTTTCAGAGTTCATTTCAAATGCTTTTCAATTTCATGGTCTTATAGCTCAAAATAATCAGTAAATGCATGAAAAATAACAAATGAAGTCGGAAAGGGTTGTAAATTGATGATGTGGCTTTGAATGGTGCATTTTGAACACAGAAAAACAAGGGGGTTCAAATAAGTTCAACAAAATTGAAATCCCTTTGTAACAGACGAGTTTCCGTATGAAACATTAATACTTCCAAGGAGATTGTCTGTTTTGTACGCGAAGTGCATCCAGTTTCTGTCGTAAGCCTCTCTACTTTCTTGCACATGCTATGTGGGTGAAATGATGATACCATGCCAACTTGGAACATTTTCAGAGTTCATTTCAAACGCTTTTCAATTTCATGGTCTTATAGCTCAAAATAATATGTAAATGCATGAAACATAACAAATGAAGTTAGAAAGGGTTGTAAATTGATGATGTGGCTTTGAATGGTGCATTTTCAACACAAAAAAACAAGTGGGTTCAAATAAGTTCAACAAAATTGAAATCCCTTTGTAACAAACGAGTTTCCGTATGAAACATTAATACTTCGAAGGAGATTGTCTGTTTTGTACGCGAAGTGCATCCAGTTTTTGTCGTAAGCCTCTCTACTTTCTTGCACATGCTATGTGGGTGAAATGATGATACCATGCCAACTTGGAACCTTTTTAGAGTTCATTTCAAACGCTTTTCAATTTCATGGTCTTATAGCTCAAAATAATCTGTAAATGCATGAAAAACAACAAATGAAGTCAGAAAGGGTTGTAAATTGATGATGTGGCTTTGAATGGTGCATTTTGAACACAGAAAAACAAGGGGGTTCAAATAAGTTCAACAAAAATGAAATCCCTTTGTAACAGACGATTTTTCGTATGAAACCCTGATACTCGGAAGGAGATTGTCTGTTTTGTACACGAAGTGCATCCAGTTTTTGCCGTAAGCCTTTCTACTTTCTTGCACATGCTTTGTGGGTGAAATGATGATACCATGCCAACTTAAAACCTTTTCAGAGTTCATTTCAAATGCTTTTCAATTTCACGGTCTTATAACTCAGAATAATCAGTAAATGCATGAAAAACAACAAATGATGTCAGAAAGGGTTGTAAATTGATGATGTGGCTTTGAATGGTGCATTTTGAACATAGAAAAACAAGGTGGTTCAAATAAGTTCAACAAAAATGAAATCCCTTTGTAACAGACGAGTTTCCGTATGAAACCGTGATACTTCGAAGGAGATTGTCTGTTTTGTACACGAAGTGCATCCAGTTTTTGCCGTAAGCCTCTCTACTTTCTAGCACATGCTATGTGGGTGAAATGATGATACCATGCCAACTTGGAACCTTTTCAGAGTTCATTTCAAATGCTTTTCAATTTCATGGTCTTATATCTCAAAATAATCAGTAAATGCATGAAAAATCACAAATGATGTCAGAAAGGGTTGTAAATTGATGATGTGGCTTTGAATGGTGCATTTTGAACACAGAAAAACAAGGGGTTCAAATAAGTTCAACAAAAATGAAATCCCTTTGTAACAGACGAGTTTCCGTATGAAACCCTGATACTTCGAAGGAGATTGTCTGTTTTGTACACGAAGTGCGTCCAGTTTTTGCCGTAAGCCTCTCTACTTTCTTGCACATGCTATGTGGGTGAAATGATGATACCATGCCAACTTGGAACCTTTTCAGAGTTCATTTCAAATGCTTTTTAATTTCATGGTCTTATATCTCAAAATAATCAGTAAATACATGAAAAATCACAAATGATGTCAGAAAGGGTTGTAAATTGATGATGTGGCTTTGAATGGTGCATTTTAAACACAGAAAAACAAGGGGGTTCAAATCAGTTCAACTAAAATGAAATCCCTTTGTAACAGCCGAGTTTCCGTATGAAACCTTGATACTTCGAAGGAGATTGTCTGTTTTGTACACGAAGTGCATCCAGTTTTTACCGTAAGCCTCTCTACTTTCTTGCACATGCTATGTGGGTGAAATGATGATACCATGCCAACTTGGAACCATTTCAGAGTTCATTTCAAATGCTTTTCAATTTCATGGTCTTATAGCTCGAAATAATCATTAAATGCATGAAAAATGACAAATGAAGTCGGAAAGGGTTGTAAATTGATGATGTGGCTTTGAATGGTGCATTTTGAACACAGAAAAACAAGGGGGTTCAAATAAGTTCAACAAAATTGAAATCCCTTTGTAACAGACGAGTTTCCGTATGAAACCCTGATACTTCGAAAGAGATTATCTGTTTTGTACACGAAGTGCATCCAGTTTTTGCCATAAGCCTCTCTACTTTATTGCACATGCTATGTGGGTGAAATGATGATACCATGCCAAATTGGAACCTTTTCAGAGTTCATTTCAAATGCTTTTCAATTTCATGGTCTTATAGCTCAAAAATAATCAGTAAATGCATGAAAAATAACAAATGAAGTCAGAAAGGGTTGTAAATTGATGATGTGGCTTTGAATGGTGCATTTTGAACACAGAAAAACAAGGGGGTTCAAATAAGTTCAAAAAAAATGAAATCCCTTTGTAACAGACGAGTTTCCGTATGAAACCCTGATACTTCGAAGGAGATTGTCTGTTTTGTACACGAAGTGCATCCAGTTTTTGCCGTCAGCCTCTCTACTTTCTAGCACATGCTATGTGGGTGAAATGATGATAACATGCCAACTTGGAACCTTTTCAGAGTTCATTTCAAATGCTTTTCAATTTCATGGTCTTATATCTCAAAATAATCAGTAAATGCATGAAAAATCACAAATGATGTCACAAAGGGTTGTAAATTGATGATGTGGCTTTGAATGCTGCATTTTGAACACAGAAAAACAAGGTGGTTCAAATAAGTTGAACAAAAATGAAATCCCTTTGTAACAGACGAGTTTCCGTATGAAACCCTGCTACTTCGAAGGAGATTGTCTGTTTTGTACACGAAGTGCATCCAGTTTTTACCGTAAGCCTCTCTACTTTCTTGCACATGCTATGTGGGTGAAATGATGATACCATGCCAACTTGGAACCTTTTCAGAGTTCATTTCAAATGCTTTTCAATTTCATGGTCTTATAGCTCGAAATAATCATAAAATGCATGAAAAATGACAAATGAAGTCGGAAAGGGTTGTAAATTGATGATGTGGCTTTGAATGGTGCATTTTGAACACAGAAAAATAAGGGGGTTCAAATAAGTTCAACAAAATTGAAATCCCTTTGTAACAGACGAGTTTCCGTATGAAACCCTGATACTTCGAAGGAGATTGTCTGTTTTGTACACGAAGTGCATCCAGTTTTTACAGTAAGCCTCTCTACTTTCTTGCACATGCTATGTGGGTGAAATGATGATACCATGCCAACTTGGATCCTTTTCAGAGTTCATTTCAAATGATTTTCAATTTCATGGTCTTATAGCTCAAAAATAATCAGTAAATGCATGAAAAATAACAAATGAAGTCAGAAAGGGTTGTAAATTGATGATGTGGCTTTGAATGGTGCATTTTGAACACAGAAAAACAAGGGGGTTCAAATAAGTTCAACAAAAATGAAATCCCTTTGTAACAGACGAGTTTCCGTATGAAACCCTGATACTTCGAAGGAGATTGTGTGTTTTGTACATGAAGTGCATCCAGTTTTTTCTGTAAGCCTCTCTACTTTCTTGCACATGCTATGTGGGTGAAATGATGATACCATGCCAACTTAAAACCTTTTCAGAGTTCATTTCAAATGCTTTTCAATTTCATGGTCTTATAGCTCAGAATAATCATTAAATGCATGAAAAATAACAAATGATGTCAGAAAGGGTTGTAAATTGATGATGTGGCTTTGAATGCTGCATTTTGAACACAGAAAAACAAGGTGGTTCAAATAAGTTCAACAAAATTGAAATCCCTTTGTAACAGACGAGTTTCCGTATGAAACCCTGATACTTCGAAGGAGATTGTCTGTTTTGTACACGAAGTGCATCCAGTTTTTGCCGTAAGCCTCTCTACTTTCTTGCACATGCTATGTGGGTGAAATGATGATACCATGCCAACTTGGAATCTTTTCAGAGTTCATTTCAAATGCTTTTCAATTTCATGGTCTTATATCTCAAAATAATCAGTAAATGCATGAAAAATTACAAATGAAGTCAGAAAGCGTTGTAAATAGATGATGTGGCTTTGAATGGTGCATTTTGAACACAGAAAAACAAGGGGGTTCAAATAAGTTCAACAAAATTGAAATCCCTTTGTAACAGACGAGTTTCCGTATGAAACCCTGATACTTCGAAGGAGATTGTCTGTTTTGTACACGAAGTGCATCCAGTTTTTGCCGTAAGCCTCTCTAGTTTCTTGCACATGCTATGTGGGTGAAATGATGATACCATGCCAACTTGGAACCTTTTCAGAGTTCATTTCAAATGCTTTTCAATTTCGTGGTCTTATATCTCAAAATAATCAGTAAATGCATGAAAAATAACAAATGAAGTCATAAAGGGTTGAAAATTCATGATGTGACTTTGGATGGTTCATTTTGAACACAGAAAAACAAGGTGGTTCAAATAAGTTCAACAAAAATGAAATCCCTTCGTAACAGACGAGTTTCCGTATGAAACCCTGATACTTCGAAGGAGATTGTCTGTTTTGTACACGAAGTGCATCCAGTTTTTGCCGTAAGCCTCTCTACTTTCTTGCACAGGCAATGTGGGTGAAATTATGATACCATGCCAACTTGGAACCTTTTCAGAGTTCATTTCAAATGCTTTTCAATTTCATGGTCTTATATCTCAAAATAATCAGTAAATGCATGAAAAATTACAAATGAAGTCAGAAAGGGTTGTAAATAGAGGATGTGGCTTTGAATGGTGCATTTTGAACACAGAAAAACAAGGGGGTTCAAATAAGTTCAACAAAATTGAAATCCATTTGTAACACACGAGTTTCCGTATGAAACCCTGATACTTCGAAGGAGATTGTCTGTTTTGTACACAAAGTGCATCCAGTTTTTTCCGTAAGCCTCTCTACTTTCTTGCACATGCTATGTGGGTAAAATGATGATACCATGCCAACTTGGAACCTTTTCAGAGTTCATTTCAAATGCTTTTCAATTTCGTGGTCTTATATCTCAAAATAATCAGTAAATGCATGGAAAATAACAAATGAAGTCAGAAAGGGTTGTAAATTCATGATGTTACTTTGGATGGTGCATTTTGAACACAGAAAAACAAGGGGGTTCAAATAAGTTCAACAAAAATGAAATCCCTTTGTAACAGACGAGTTTCCGTATGAAACCCTGATACTTCGAAGGAGATTGTCTGTTTTGTACACGAAGTGCGTCCAGTTTTTGCCGTAAGCCTCTCTACTTTCTTGCACATGCTATGTGGGTGAAATGATGATACCATGCCAACTTGGAACCTTTTCAGAGTTCATTTCAAATGCTTTTCAATTTCATGGTCTTATATCTCAAAATAATCAGTAAATGCATGAAAAATCACAAATGATGTCACAAACGGTTGTAAATTGATGTTTTGGCTTTGAATGGTGCATTTTAAACACAGAAAAACAAGGTGGTTCAAATAAGTTCAACAAAAATGAAATCCCTTTGTAACAGACGAGTTTCCGTATGAAACCCTAATACTTCGAAGGAGATTGTCTGTTTTGTACACGAAGTGCGTCCAGTTTTTGCCGTAAGCCTCTCTACTTTCTTGCACATGCTATGTGGGTGAAATGATGATACCATGCCAACTTGGAACCTTTTCAGAGTTCATTTCAAATGCTTTTCAATTTCATGGTCTTATAGCTCAAAATAATCAGTAAATGCATGAAAAAGAACAAATGAAGGTGGAAAGGGTTGTAAATTGATGATGTGGCTTTGAATGGTGCATTTTGAACACAGAAAAACAAGGGGGTTCAAATAAATTCAACAAAATTGAAATCCCTTTGTAACAGACGAGTTTCCGTATGAAACCCTAATACTTCGAAGGAGATTGTTTGTTTTGTACACGAAGTGCATCCAGTTTTTGCCGTGAGCCTCTCTACTTTCTTGCACATGCTATGTGGGTGAAATGATGATACCATGCCAACTTGGAACCTTTTCAGAGTTCATTTCAAATGCTTTTCAATTTCATGGTCTTATATCACAAAATAATCAGTAAATACATGAAAAATCACAAATGATGTCAGAAAGGGTTGTAAATTGATGATGTGGCTTTGAATGGTGCATTTTAAACACAGAAAAACAAGGGGGTTCAAATAAGTTCAACTAAAATGAAATCCCTTTGTAACAGCCGAGTTTCCGTATGAAACCTTGATACTTCGAAGGAGATTGTCTGTTTTGTACACGAAGTGCATCCAGTTTTTACCGTAAGCCTCTCTACTTTCTTGCACATGCTATGTGGGTGAAATGATGATACCATGCCAACTTGGAACCTTTTCAGAGTTCATTTCAAATGCTTTTCAATTTCATGGTCTTATAGCTCGAAATAATCATTAAATGCATGAAAAATGACAAATGAAGTCGGAAAGGGTTGTAAATTGATGATGTGGCTTTGAATGGTGCATTTTGAACACAGAAAAACAAGGGGGTTCAAATAAGTTCAACAAAATTGAAATCCCTTTGTAACAGACGAGTTTCCGTATGAAACCCTGATACTTCGAAAGAGATTATCTGTTTTGTACACGAAGTGCATCCAGTTTTTGCCATAAGCCTCTCTACTTTATTGCACATGCTATGTGGGTGAAATGATGATACCATGCCAAATTGGAACCTTTTCAGAGTTCATTTCAAATGCTTTTCAATTTCATGGTCTTATAGCTCAAAAATAATCAGTAAATGCATGAAAAATAACAAATGAAGTCAGAAAGGGTTGTAAATTGATGATGTGGTTTGAATGGTGCATTTTGAACACAGAAAAACAAGGGGGTTCAAATAAGTTCAACAAAAATGAAATCCCTTTGTAACAGACGAGTTTCCGTATGAAACCCTGATACTTCGAAGGAGATTGTGTGTTTTGTACATGAAGTGCATCCAATTTTTCTGTAAGCCTCTCTACTTTCTTGCACATGCTATGTGGGTGAAATGATGATACCATGCCAACTTAAAACCTTTTCAGAGTTCATTTCAAATGCTTTTCAATTTCATGGTCTTATAGCTCAGAATAATCATTAAATGCATGAAAAATAACAAATGATGTCAGAAAGGGTTGTAAATTGATGATGTGGCTTTGAATGCTGCATTTTGAACACAGAAAAACAAGGTGGTTCAAATAAGTTCAACAAAAATGAAATCCCTTTGTAACAGACGAGTTTCCGTATGAAACCGTGATACTTCGAAGGAGATTGTCTGTTTTGTACACGAAGTGCATCCAGTTTTTGCCGTAAGCCTCTCTACTTTCTTTCACATGCTATGTGGGTGAAATGATGATACCATGCCAACTTGGAATCTTTTCAGAGTTTATTTCAAATGCTTTTCAATTTCATGGTCTTATATCTCAAAATAATCAGTAAATGCATGAAAAATTACAAATGAAGTCAGAAAGCGCTGTAAATAGATGATGTGGCTTTGAATGGTGCATTTTGAACACAGAAAAACAAGGGGGTTCAAATAAGTTCAACAAAATTGAAATCTCTTTGTAACAGACGAGTTTCCGTATGAAACCCTGATACTTCGAAGGAGATTGTCTGTTTTGTACACGAAGTGCATCCAGTTTTTGCCGTAAGCCTCTCTAGTTTCTTGCACATGCTATGTGGGTGAAATGATGATACCATGCCAACTTGGAACCTTTTCAGAGTTCATTTCAAATGCTTTTCAATTTCGTGGTCTTATATCTCAAAATAATCAGTAAATGCATGAAAAATAACAAATGAAGTCATAAAGGGTTGTAAATTCATGATGTGACTTTGGATGGTGCATTTTGAACACAGAAAAACAAGGTGGTTCAAATAAGTTCAACAAAAATGAAATCCCTTCGTAACAGACGAGTTTCCGTATGAAACCCTGATACTTCGAAGGAGATTGTCTGTTTTGTACACGAAGTGCATCCAGTTTTTGCCGTAAGCCTCTCTACTTTCTTGCACATGCAATGTGGGTGAAATTATGATACCATGCCAACTTGGAACCTTTTCAGAGTTCATTTCAAATGCTTTTCAATTTCATGGTCTTATATCTCAAAATAATCAGTAAATGCATGAAAAATTACAAATGAAGTCAGAAAGGGTTGTAAATAGAGGATGTGGCTTTGAATGGTGCATTTTGAACACAGAAAAACAAGGGGGTTCAAATAAGTTCAACAAAATTGAAATCCATTTGTAACACACGAGTTTCCGTATGAAACCCTGATACTTCGAAGGAGATTGTCTGTTTTGTACACAAAGTGCATCCAGTTTTTTCCGTAAGCCTCTCTACTTTCTTGCACATGCTATGTGGGTGAAATGATGATACCATGCCAACTTGGAACCTTTTCAGAGTTCATTTCAAATGCTTTTCAATTTCGTGGTCTTATATCTCAAAATAATCAGTAAATGCATGGAAAATAACAAATGAAGTCAGAAAGGGTTGTAAATTCATGATGTTACTTTGGATGGTGCATTTTGAACACAGAAAAACAAGGGGGTTCAAATAAGTTCAACAAAAATGAAATCCCTTTGTAACAGACGAGTTTCCGTATGAAACCCTGATACTTCGAAGGAGATTGTCTGTTTTGTACACGAAGTGCGTCCAGTTTTTGCCGTAAGCCTCTCTACTTTCTTGCACATGCTATGTGGGTGAAATGATGATACCATGCCAACTTGGAACCTTTTCAGAGTTCATTTCAAATGCTTTTCAATTTCATGGTCTTATATCTCAAAATAATCAGTAAATGCATGAAAAATCACAAATGATGTCACAAACGGTTGTAAATTGATGTTTTGGCTTTGAATGGTGCATTTTAAACACAGAAAAACAAGGTGGTTCAAATAAGTTCAACAAAAATGAAATCCCTTTGTAACAGACGAGTTTCCGTATGAAACCCTGATACTTCGAAGGAGATTGTCTGTTTTGTACACGAAGTGCATCCAGTTTTTACCGTAAGCCTCTCTACTTTCTTGCACATGCTATGTGGGTGAAATGATGATACCATGCCAACTTGGAACCTTTTCAGAGTTCATTTCAAATGCTTTTCAATTTCATGGTCTTATAGCTCGAAATAATCATTAAATGCATGAAAAATGACAAATGAAGTTGGAAAGGGTTGTAAATTGATGATGTGGCATTGAATGGTGCATTTTGAACACAGAAAAACAAGGGGGTTCAAATAAGTTCAACAAAATTGAAATCCCTTTGTAACAGACGAGTTTCCGTATGAAACCCTGATACTTCGAAGGAGATTGTCTGTTTTGTACACGAAGTGCATCCACTTTTTACAGTAAGCCTCTCTACTTTCTTGCACATGCTATGTGGGTGAAATGATGATACCATGCCAACTTAGAACCTTTTCAAAGTTCATTTCAAATGATTTTCAATTTCGTGGTCTTATAGCTCAAAAATAATCAGTAAATGCATGAAAAATAACAAATGAAGTCAGAAAGGGTTGTAAATTCATGATGTGGCTTTGAATGGTGCATTTTGAACACAGAAAAACAAGGGGGTTCAAATAAGTTCAACAAAAATGAAATCCCTTTGTAACAGACGAGTTTCCGTATGAAACCGTGATACTTCGAAGGAGATTGTGTGTTTTGTACACGAAGTGCATCCAGTTTTTTCCGTAAGCCTCTCTACTTTCTTGCACAGGCTATGTGGGTGAAATGATGATACCATGCCAACTTAAAACATTTTCAGAGTTCATTTCAAATGCTTTTCAATTTCATGGTCTTATAGCTCAGAATAATCATTAAATGCATGAAAAATAACAAATGATGTCAAAAAGGGTTGTAAATTGATGATGTGGCTTTGAATGCTGCATTTTGAACACAGAAAAACAAGGTGGTTCAAATATGTTCAACAAAAATGAAATCCCTTTGTAATAGACGAGTTTCCGTATGAAACCCTGATACTTCGAAGGAGATTGTCTGTTTTGTACACGAAGTGCATCCAGTTTTTGCCGTAAGCCTCTCTACTTTCTTGCACATGCTATGTGGGTGAAATGATGATACCATGCCAACTTGGAACCTTTTCAGAGTTCATTTCAAATGCTTTTCAATTTCGTGGTCTTATATCTCAAAATAATCAGTAAATGCATGAAAAATAACAAATGAAGTCAGAAAGGGTTGTAAATTCATGATGTGAATTTGGATGGTGCATTTTGAACACAGAAAAACAAGGTGGTTCAAATAAGTTCAACAAAAATGAAATCCCTTTGTAACAGACGAGTTTCCGTATGAAACCCTGATACTTCGAAGGAGATTGTCTGTTTTGTACACGAAGTGCATCCAGTTTTTGCCGTAAGCCTCTCTACTTTCTTGCACATGCTATGTGGGTGAAATGATGATACCATGCCAATTTGGAACCTTTTCAGAGTTCATTTCAAATGCTTTTCAATTTCATGGTCTTATATCTCAAAATAATCAGTAAATGCATGAAAAATTACAAATAAACTCAGAAAGGGTTGTAAATAGATGATGTGGCTTTGAATGGTGCATTTTGAACACAGAAAAACAAGGGGGTTCAAATAACTTCAACAAATTGAAATCCCTTTGTAACAGACGAGTTTCCGTATGAAACCGTGATACTTCGAAGGAGATTGTCTGTTTTGTACACGAAGTGCATCCAGTTTTTTCCGTAAGCGTCTCTACTTTCTTGCACATGCTATGTGGGTGAAATGATGATACCATGCCAACTTGAAACCTTTTCAGAGTTCATTTCAAATGCTTTTCAATTTCGTGGTCTTATATCTCAAAATAATCAGTAAATGCATGGAAAATAACAAATGAAGTCAGAAAGGGTTGTAAATTCATGATGTTACTTTGGATGGTGCATTTTGAACACAGAAAAACAAGGGGGTTCAAATAAGTTCAACAAAAATGAAATCCTTTGTAACAGACGAGTTTCCGTATGAAACCCTCATACTTCGAAGGAGATTGTCTGTTTTGTACACGAAGTGCATCTAGTTTTTGCCGTAAGCCTCTCTACTTTCTTGCACATGCTATGTGGGTGAAATGATGATACCATGCCAACTTGGAACCTTTTCAGAGTTCATTTCAAATGCTTTTCAATTTCATGGTCTTATAGCTCAAAATAATTAGTAAATGCATGAAAAATAACAAATGATGTCAGAAAGGGTTGTAAATTGATGATGTGGCTTTGAATGGTGCATTTTGAACACAGAAAAACAAGGGGGTTCAAATAAGTTCAAAAAAATTCAAATCCCTTTGTAACAAACGAGTTTCCGTATGAAACCCTAATACTTCGAAGGAGATTGTCTGTTTTGTACACGAAGTGCATCCAGTTTTTGCCGTAAGCCTCTCTACTTTCTTGCACATGCTATGTGGTTGAAATGATGATACCATGCCAACTTGGAACCTTTTCAGAGTTCATTTCAAATGCTTTTCAATTTCATGGTCTTATAGCTCAAAATAATCATTAAATGCATGAAAAATAACAAATGAAGTCAGAAAGGGTTGTAAATTGATGATGTGGCTTGGAGTGGTGCATTTTGAACACAGAAAAACAAGGGGGTTCAAATAAGTTCAACAAAATTGAAATCCCTTTGTAACACACGAGTTTCCGTATGAAACCCTGATACTTCGAAGGAGATTGTCTGTTTTGTACAAGAAGTGCATCCAGTTTTTGCCGTAAGCCTCTCTACTTTCTTGCACATGCTATGTGGGTGAAATGATGATACCATGCCAACTTGGAACCTTTTCAGAGTTCATTTCAAATGCTTTTCAATTTCATGGTCTCATAGCTCAAAAATAATCAGTAAATGCATGAAAAATAACAAATGAAGTCAGAAAGGGTTGTAAATTGATGATGTGGCTTTGAATGGTGCATTTTGAACACAGAAAAACAAGGGGGTTCAAATAAGTTCAACAAAATTGAAATCCCTTTGTAACACACGAGTTTCCGTATGAAACCCTCATACTTCGAAGGAGATTGTCTGTTTTGTACACGAAGTGCATCCAGTTTTTGCCGTAAGCCTCTCTACTTTCTTGCACATGCTATGTGGGTGAAATGATGATACCATGCCAACTTGGAACCTTTTCACAGTTCATTTCAAATGCTTTTCAATTTCGTGGTCTTATATCTCAAAATAATCAGTAAATGCATGAAAAATAACAAATGAAGTCAGAAAGGGTTGTAAATTCATGATGTGCCTTTGGATGGTGCATTTTGAACACAGAAAAACAAGGGGGTTCAAATAAGTTCAACAAAAATGAAATCCTTTGTAACAGACGAGTTTCCGTATGAAACCCTCATACTTCGAAGGAGATTGTCTGTTTTGTACACGAAGTGCAACTAGTTTTTGCCGTAAGCCTCTCTACTTTCTTGCACATGCTATGTGGGTGAAATGATGATACCATGCCAACTTGGAACCTTTTCAGAGTTCATTTCAAATGCTTTTCAATTTCATGGTCTTATAGCTCAAAATAATTAGTAAATGCATGAAAAATAACAAATGATGTCAGAAAGGGTTGTAAATTGATGATGTGGCTTTGAATGGTGCATTTTGAACACAGAAAAACAAGGGGGTTCAAATAAGTTCAAAAAAATTCAAATCCCTTTGTAACAAACGAGTTTCCGTATGAAACCCTAATACTTCGAAGGAGATTGTCTGTTTTGTACACGAAGTGCATCCAGTTTTTGCCGTAAGCCTCTCTACTTTCTTGCACATGCTATGTGGTTGAAATGATGATACCATGCCAACTTGGAACCTTTTCAGAGTTCATTTCAAATGCTTTTCAATTTCATGGTCTTATAGCTCAAAATAATCATTAAATGCATGAAAAATAACAAATGAAGTCAGAAAGGGTTGTAAATTGATGTTGTGGCTTGGAGTGGTGCATTTTGAACACAGAAAAACAAGGGGGTTCAAATAAGTTCAACAAAATTGAAATCCCTTTGTAACAGACGAGTTTCCGTATGAAACCCTGATACTTCGAAGGAGATTGTCTGTTTTGTACAAGAAGTGCATCCAGTTTTTGCCGTAAGCCTCTCTACTTTCTTGCACATGCTATGTGGGTGAAATGATGATACCATGCCAACTTGGAACCTTTTCAGAGTTCATTTCAAATGCTTTTCAATTTCATGGTCTCATAGCTCAAAAATAATCAGTAAATGCATGAAAAATAACAAATGAAGTCAGAAAGGGTTGTAAATTGAT
This sequence comes from Hordeum vulgare subsp. vulgare, assembly GCF_904849725.1. NCBI lineage: Eukaryota > Viridiplantae > Streptophyta > Magnoliopsida > Poales > Poaceae > Hordeum > Hordeum vulgare. The sequence goes on from NC_058519.1 coordinate 632,257,355, forward strand.
GATGTGGCTTTGAATGGTGCATTTTGAACACAGAAAAACAAGGGGGTTCAAATAAGTTCAACAAAATTGAAATCCCTTTGTAACACACGAGTTTCCGTATGAAACCCTCATACTTCGAAGGAGATTGTCTGTTTTGTACACGAAGTGCATCCAGTTTTTGCCGTAAGCCTCTCTACTTTCTTGCACATGCTATGTGGGTGAAATGATGATACCATGCCAACTTGGAACCTTTTCACAGTTCATTTCAAATGCTTTTCAATTTCGTGGTCTTATATCTCAAAATAATCAGTAAATGCATGAAAAATAACAAATGAAGTCAGAAAGGGTTGTAAATTCATGATGTGCCTTTGGATGGTGCATTTTGAACACAGAAAAACAAGGGGGTTCAAATAAGTTCAACAAAATTGAAATCCCTTTGTAACAGACGAGTTTCCGTTTGAAACCGTGATACTTCGAAGGAGATTGTCTGTTTTGTACACGAAGTGCATCCAGTTTTTGCCATAAGCCTCTCTACTTTCTTGCCCATGCTATGTGGGTGAAATGATGATACCATGCCAACTTGGAACCTTTTCAGAGTTCATTTCAAATGCTTTTCAATTTCATGGTCTTATATCTCAAAATAATCAGTAAATGCATGAAAAATTACAAATGAAGTCAGAAAGCGTTGTAAATAGATGATGTGGCTTTGAATGGTGCATTTTGAACACAGAAAAACAAGGCGGTTCAAATAAGTTCAACAAAAATGAAATCCCTTTGTAACAGACGAGTTTCCGTATGAAACCCTGATACTTCGAAGGAGATTGTGTGTTTTGTACACGAAGTGCATCCAGTTTTTGCCGTAAGCCTCTCTACATTCTTGCACATGCTATGTGGGTGAAATTATGATACCATGCCAACTTAAAACATTTTCAGAGTTCATTTCAAATGCTTTTCGATTTCATGGTCTTATAGCTCAGAATAATCATTAAATGCATGAAAAATAACAAATGATGTCAGAAAGGGTTGTAAATTGATGATGTGGCTTTGAATGCTGCATTTTGAACACAGAAAAACAAGGTGGTTCAAATTTGTTCAACAAAAATGAAATCCCTTTGTAACAGACGAGTTTCCGTATGAAACCCTGATACTTCGAAGGAGATTTCATTTTTGTACACGAAGTGCATCCAGTTTTTGCCGTAAGCCTCTCTACTTTCTTGCACATGCTATGTGGGTGAAATGATGATACCATGCCAACTTGGAACCTTTTCAAAGTTCATTTCAAATGCTTTTCAATTTCGTGGTCTTATATCTCAAAATAATCAGTAAATGCATGAAAAATAACAAATGAAGTCAGAAAGGGTTGTAAATTCATGATGTGACTTTGGATGGTGCATTTTGAACACAGAAAAACAAGGTGGTTCAAATAAGTTCAACAAAAATGAAATCCCTTTGTAACAGACGAGTTTCCGTATGAAACCCTGATACTTCGAAGGAGATTGTCTGTTTTGTACACGAAGTGCATCCAGTTTTTGCCGTAAGCCTCTCTACTTTCTTGCACATGCTATGTGGGTGAAATGATGATACCATGCCAATTTGGAACCTTTTCAGAGTTCATTTCAAATGCTTTTCAATTTCATGGTCTTATATCTCAAAATAATCAGTAAATGCATGAAAAATTACAAATAAAGTCAGAAAGGGATGTAAATAGATGATGTGGCTTTGAATGGTGCATTTTGAACACAGAAAAACAAGGGGGTTCAAATAACTTCAACAAATTGAAATCCCTTTGTAACAGACGAGTTTCCGTATGAAACCGTGATACTTCGAAGGAGATTGTCTGTTTTGTACACGAAGTGCATCCAGTTTTTTCCGTAAGCCTCTCTACTTTCTTGCACATGCTATGTGGGTGAAATGATGATACCATGCCAACTTGGAACCTTTTCAGAGTTCATTTCAAATGCTTTTCAATTTCGTGGTCTTATATCTCAAAATAATCAGTAAATGCATGGAAAATAACAAATGAAGTCAGAAAGGGTTGTAAATTCATGATGTTACTTTGGATGGTGCATTTTGAACACAGAAAAACAAGGGGGTTCAAATAAGTTCAACAAAAATGAAATCCCTTTGTAATAGACGAGTTTCCGTATGAAACCCTGATACTTCGAAGGAGATTGTCTGTTTTGTACACGAAGTGCATCTAGTTTATGCCGTAAGCCTCTCTACTTTCTTGCACATGCTATGTGGGTGAAATGATGATACCATGCCAACTTGGAACCTTTTCAGAGTTCATTTCAAATGCTTTTCAATTTCATGGTCTTATAGCTCAAAATAATTAGTAAATGCATGAAAAATAACAAATGATGTCAGAAAGGGTTGTAAATTGATGATGTGGCTTTGAATGGTGCATTTTGAACACAGAAAAACAAGGGGGTTCAAATAAGTTCAAAAAAATTCAAATCCCTTTGTAACAAACGAGTTTCCGTATGAAACCCTAATACTTCGAAGGAGATTGTCTGTTTTGTACACGAAGTGCATCCAGTTTTTGCCGTAAGCCTCTCTACTTTCTTGCACATGCTATGTGGTTGAAATGTTTGATACCATGCCAACTTGGAACCTTTTCAGAGTTCATTTCAAATGCTTTTCAATTTCATGGTCTTATAGCTCAAAATAATCATTAAATGCATGAAAAATAACAAATGAAGTCAGAAAGGGTTGTAAATTGATGATGTGGCTTGGAGTGGTGCATTTTGAACACAGAAAAACAAGGGGGTTCAAATAAGTTCAACAAAATTGAAATCCCTTTGTAACAGACGAGTTTCCGTATGAAACCCTGATACTTCGAAGGAGATTGTCTGTTTTGTACAAGAAGTGCATCCAGTTTTTGCCGTAAGCCTCTCTACTTTCTTGCACATGCTATGTGGGTGAAATGATGATACCATGCCAACTTGGAACCTTTTCAGAGTTCATTTCAAATGCTTTTCAATTTCATGGTCTCATAGCTCAAAAATAATCAGTAAATGCATGAAAAATAACAAATGAAGTCAGAAAGGGTTGTAAATTGATGATGTGGCTTTGAATGGTGCATTTTGAACACAGAAAAACAAGGGGGTTCAAATAAGTTCAACAAAATTGAAATCCCTTTGTAACACACGAGTTTCCGTATGAAACCCTCATACTTCGAAGGAGATTGTCTGTTTTGTACACGAAGTGCATCCAGTTTTTGCCGTAAGCCTCTCTACTTTCTTGCACATGCTATGTGGGTGAAATGATGATACCATGCCAACTTGGAACCTTTTCACAGTTCATTTCAAATGCTTTTCAATTTCGTGGTCTTATATCTCAAAATAATCAGTAAATGCATGAAAAATAACAAATGAAGTCAGAAAGGGTTGTAAATTCATGATGTGCCTTTGGATGGTGCATTTTGAACACAGAAAAACAAGGGGGTTCAAATAAGTTCAACAAAATTGAAATCCCTTTGTAACAGACGAGTTTCCGTTTGAAACCGTGATACTTCGAAGGAGATTGTCTGTTTTGTACACGAAGTGCATCCAGTTTTTGCCGTAAGCCTCTCTACTTTCTTGCACATGCTATGTGGGTGAAATGATGATACCATGCCAACTTGGAACCTTTTCAGAGTTCGATTCAAATGCTTTTCAATTTCATGGTCTTATATCTCAAAATAATCAGTAAATGCATGAAAAATTACAAATGAAGTCAGAAAGCGTTGTAAATAGATGATGTGGCTTTGAATGGTGCATTTTGAACACAGAAAAACAAGGGGGTTCAAATAAGTTCAACAAAATTGAAATCCCTTTGTAACAGACGAGTTTCCGTATGAAACCCTGATACTTCGAAGGAGATTGTCTGTTTTGTACAAGAAGTGCATCCAGTTTTTGCCGTAAGCCTCTCTACTTTCTTGCACATGCTATGTGGGTGAAATGATGATACCATGCCAACTTGGAACCTTTTCAGAGTTCATTTCAAATGCTTTTCAATTTCATGGTCTCATAGCTCAAAAATAATCAGTAAATGCATGAAAAATAACAAATGAAGTCAGAAAGGGTTGTAAATTGATGATGTGGCTTTGAATGGTGCATTTTGAACACAGAAAAACAAGGGGGTTCAAATAAGTTCAACAAAATTGAAATCCCTTTGTAACACACGAGTTTCCGTATGAAACCCTCATACTTCGAAGGAGATTGTCTGTTTTGTACACGAAGTGCATCCAGTTTTTGCCGTAAGCCTCTCTACTTTCTTGCACATGCTATGTGGGTGAAATGATGATACCATGCCAACTTGGAACCTTTTCACAGTTCATTTCAAACGCTTTTCAATTTCGTGGTCTTATATCTCAAAATAATCAGGAAATGCATGAAAAATAACAAATGAAGTCAGAAAGGGTTGTAAATTCATGATGTGCCTTTGGATGGTGCATTTTGGACACAGAAAAACAAGGGGGTTCAAATAAGTTCAACAAAATTGAAATCCCTTTGTAACAGACGAGTTTCCGTTTGAAACCGTGATACTTCGAAGGAGATTGTCTGTTTTGTACACGAAGTGCATCCAGTTTTCGCCGTAAGCCTCTCTACTTTCTTGCCCATGCTATGTGGGTGAAATGATGATACCATGCCAACTTGGAACCTTTTCAGAGTTCATTTCAAATGCTTTTCAATTTCATGGTCTTATATCTCAAAATAATCAGTAAATGCATGAAAAATTACAAATGAAGTCAGAAAGCGTTGTAAATAGATGATGTGGCTTTGAATGGTGCATTTTGAACACAGAAAAACAAGGGGGTTCAAATAAGTTCAACGAAATTGAAATCCCTTTGTAACAGACGAGTTTCCGTATGAAACCCTGATACTTCGAAGGAGATTGTCTGTTTTGTACACGAAGTGCATCCAGTTTTTGCCGTAAGCCTCTCTACTTTCTTGCACATGCTATGTGGGTGAAATGATGATACCATGCCAACTTGGAACCTTTTCAGAGTTCATTTCAAATGCTTTTCAATTTCCTGGTCTGATATCTCAAAATAATCAGTAAATGCATGAAAAATAACAAATGAAGTCAGAAAGGGTTGTAAATTCATGATGTGACTTTGGATGGTGCATTTTGAACACAGAAAAACAAGGTGGTTCAAATAAGTTCAACAAAAATGAAATCCCTTTGTAACAGACGAGTTTCCGTATGAAACCGTGATACTTCGAAGGAGATTGTCTGTTTTGTACACGAAGTGCATCCAGTTTTTGCCGTAAGCCTCTCTACTTTCTTGCACATGCTATGTGGGTGAAATGATGATACCATGCCAACTTGGAACCTTTTCAGAGTTCATTTCAAATGCTTTTCAATTTCATGGTCTTATATCTAAAAATAATCAGTAAATGCATGAAAAATTACAAATAAAGTCAGAAAGGGTTGTAAATAGATGATGTGGCTTTGAATGGTGCATTTTGAACACAGAAAAACAAGGGGGTTCAAATAAGTTCAACAAAATTCAAATCCCTTTGTAACAGACGAGTTTCCGTATGAAACCTTGATACTTCGAAGGAGATTGTCTGTTTTGTACACGAAGTGCATCCAGTTTTTTCCGTAAGCCTCTCTACTTTCTTGCACATGCTATGTGGGTGAAATGATGATACCATGCCAACTTGGAACCTTTTCAGAGTTCATTTCAAATGCTTTTCAATTTCGTGGTCTTATATCTCAAAATAATCAGTAAATGCATGGAAAAATAACAAATGAAGTCAGAAAGGGTTGTAAATTCATGATGTTACTTTGGATGGTGCATTTTGAACACAGAAAAACAAGGGGGTTCAAATAAGTTCAACAAAAATGAAATCCCTTTGTAACAGACGAGTTTCCGTATGAAACCCTGATACTTCGAAGGAGATTGTCTGTTTTGTACACGAAGTGCATCTAGTTTTTGCCGTAAGCCTCTCTACTTTCTTGCACATGCTATGTGGGTGAAATGATGATACCATGCCAACTTGGAACCTTTTCAGAGTTAATTTCAAATGCTTTTCAATTTCATGGTCTTATAGCTCAAAATAATTAGTAAATGCATGAAAAATAACAAATGAAGTCAGAAAGGGTTGTAAATTGATGATATGGCTTTGAATGGTGCATTTTGAACACAGAAAAACAAGGGGGTTCAAATAAGTTCAAAAAAATTCAAATCCCTTTGTAACAGACGAGTTTCCGTATGAAACCCTAATACTTCGAAGGAGATTGTCTGTTTTGTACGCGAAGTGCATCCAGTTTTTGCCGTAAGCCTCTCTACTTTCTTGCACATGCTATGTGGTTGAAATGATGATACCATGCCAACTTGGAACCTTTTCAGAGTTCATTTCAAATGCTTTTCAATTTCATGGTCTTATAGCTCAAAATAATCATTAAATGCATGAAAAATAACAAATGAAGTCAGAAAGGGTTGTAAATTGATGATGTGGCTTGGAATGGTGCATTTTGAACACAGAAAAGCAAGGGGGTTCAAATAAGTTCAACAAAATTGAAATCCCTTTGTAACAGACGAGTTTCCGTATGAAACCCTGATACTTCGAAGGAGATTGTCTGTTTTGTACAAGAAGTGCATCCAGTTTTTGCCGTAAGCCTCTCTACTTTCTTGCACATGCTATGTGGGTGAAATGATGATACCATGCCAACTTGGAACCTTTTCAGAGTTCATTTCAAATGCTTTTCAATTTCATGGTCTCATAGCTCAAAAATAATCAGTAAATGCATGAAAAATAACAAATGAAGTCAGAAAGGGTTGTAAATTGATGATGTGGCTTTGAATGGTGCATTTTGAACACAGAAAAACAAGGGGGTTCAAATAAGTTCAACAAAATTGAAATCCCTTTGTAACAGACGAGTTTCCGTATGAAACCCTAATACTTCGAAGGAGATTGTCTGTTTTGTACACGAAGTGCATCCAGTTTTTGCCGTAAGCCTCTCTACTTTCTTGCACATGCTATGTGGGTGAAATGATGATACCATGCCAACTTGGAACCTTTTCACAGTTCATTTCAAATGCTTTTCAATTTCGTGGTCTTATATCTCAAAATAATCTGTAAATGCATGAAAAATAACAAATGAAGTCAGAAAGGGTTGTAAATTCATGATGTGACTTTGGATGGTGCATTTTGAACACAGAAAAACAAGGGGGTTCAAATAAGTTCAACAAAAATGAAAACCCTTTGTAACAGACGAGTTTCCGTATGAAACCCTGATACTTCGAAGGAGATTGTCTGTTTTGTACACGAAGTGCATCTAGTTTTTGCCGTAAGCCTCTCTACTTTCTTGCACATGCTATGTGGGTGAAATGATGATACCATGCCAACTTGGAACCTTTTCAGAGTTAATTTCAAATGCTTTTCGATTTCATGGTCTTATAGCTCAAAATAATTAGTAAATGCATGAAAAATAACAAATGAAGTCAGAAAGGGTTGTAAATTGATGATATGGCTTTGAATGGTGCATTTTGAACACAGAAAAACAAGGGGGTTCAAATAAGTTCAAAAAAATTCAAATCCCTTTGTAACAGACGAGTTTCCGTATGAAACCCTAATACTTCGAAGGAGATTGTCTGTTTTGTACGCGAAGTGCATCCAGTTTTTGCCGTAAGCCTCTCTACTTTCTTGCACATGCTATGTGGTTGAAATGATGATACCATGCCAACTTGGAACCTTTTCAGAGTTCATTTCAAATGCTTTTCAATTTCATGGTCTTATAGCTCAAAATAATCATTAAATGCATGAAAAATAACAAATGAAGTCAGAAAGGGTTGTAAATTGATGATGTGGCTTGGAATGGTGCATTTTGAACACAGAAAAGCAAGGGGGTTCAAATAAGTTCAACAAAATTGAAATCCCTTTGTAACAGACGAGTTTCCGTATGAAACCCTGATACTTCGAAGGAGATTGTCTGTTTTGTACAAGAAGTGCATCCAGTTTTTGCCGTAAGCCTCTCTACTTTCTTGCACATGCTATGTGGGTGAAATGATGATACCATGCCAACTTGGAACCTTTTCAGAGTTCATTTCAAATGCTTTTCAATTTCATGGTCTCATAGCTCAAAAATAATCAGTAAATGCATGAAAAATAACAAATGAAGTCAGAAAGGGTTGTAAATTGATGATGTGGCTTTGAATGGTGCATTTTGAACACAGAAAAACAAGGGGGTTCAAATAAGTTCAACAAAATTGAAATCCCTTTGTAACAGACGAGTTTCCGTATGAAACCCTAATACTTCGAAGGAGATTGTCTGTTTTGTACACGAAGTGCATCCAGTTTTTGCCGTAAGCCTCTCTACTTTCTTGCACATGCTATGTGGGTGAAATGATGATACCATGCCAACTTGGAACCTTTTCACAGTTCATTTCAAATGCTTTTCAATTTCGTGGTCTTATATCTCAAAATAATCTGTAAATGCATGAAAAATAACAAATGAAGTCAGAAAGGGTTGTAAATTCATGATGTGACTTTGGATGGTGCATTTTGAACACAGAAAAACAAGGGGGTTCAAATAAGTTCAACAAAAATGAAATCCCTTTGTAACAGACGAGTTTCCGTATGAAACCCTGATACTTCGAAGGAGATTGTCTGTTTTGTACACGAAGTGCATCTAGTTTTTGCCGTAAGCCTCTCTACTTTCTTGCACATGCTATGTGGGTGAAATGATGATACCATGCCAACTTGGAACCTTTTCAGAGTTAATTTCAAATGCTTTTCAATTTCATGGTCTTATAGCTCAAAATAATTAGTAAATGCATGAAAAATAACAAATGAAGTCAGAAAGGGTTGTAAATTGATGATGTGGCTTTGAATGGTGCATTTTGAACACAGAAAAACAAGGGGGTTCAAATAAGTTCAAAAAAATTCAAATCCCTTTGTAACAGACGAGTTTCCATATGAAACCCTAATACTTCGAAGGAGATTGTCTGTTTTGTACGCGAAGTGCATCCAGTTTTTGCCGTAAGCCTCTCTACTTTCTTGCACATGCTATGTGGTTGAAATGATGATACCATGCCAACTTGGAACCTTTTCAGAGTTCATTTCAAATGCTTTTCAATTTCATGGTCTTATAGCTCAAAATAATCATTAAATGCATGAAAAATAACAAATGAAGTCAGAAAGGGTTGTAAATTGATGATGTGGCTTGGAATGGTGCATTTTGAACACAGAAAAACAAGGGGGTTCAAATAAGTTCAACAAAATTGAAATCCCTTTGTAACAGACGAGTTTCCGTATGAAACCCTGATACTTCGAAGGAGATTGTCTGTTTTTTACAAGAAGTGCATCCAGTTTTTGCCGTAAGCCTCTCTACTTTCTTGCACATGCTATGTGGGTGAAATGATGATACCATGCCAACTTGGAACCTTTTCAGAGTTCATTTCAAATGCTTTTCAATTTCATGGTCTCATAGCTCAAAAATAATCAGTAAATGCATGAAAAATAACAAATGAAGTCAGAAAGGGTTGTAAATTGATGATGTGGCTTTGAATGGTGCATTTTGAACACAGAAAAACAAGGGGGTTCAAATAAGTTCAACAAAATTGAAATCCCTTTGTAACAGACGAGTTTCCGTATGAAACCCTAATACTTCGAAGGAGATTGTCTGTTTTGTACACGAAGTGCATCCAGTTTTCGCCGTAAGCCTCTCTACTTTCTTGCACATGCTATGTGGGTGAAATGATGATACCATGCCAACTCGGAACCTTTTCACAGTTCATTTCAAATGCTTTTCAATTTCGTGGTCTTATATCTCAAAATAATCTGTAAATGCATGAAAAATAACAAATGAAGTCAGAAAGGGTTGTAAATTCATGATGTGACTTTGGATGGTGCATTTTGAACACAGAAAAACAAGGGGGTTCAAATAAGTTCAACAAAATTGAAATCCCTTTGTAACAGACGAGTTTCCGTTTGAAACCCTGATACTTCGAAGGAGATTGTCTGTTTGTACACGAAGTGCATCCAGTTTTTGCCGTAAGCCTCTCTACTTTCTTGCACATGCTATGTGGGTGAAATCATGATACCATGCCAACTTGGAACCTTTTCAGAGTTCATTTCAAATGCTTTTCAATTTCGTGGTCTTATATCTCAAAATAATTAGTAAATGCATGAAAAATTACAAATGAAGTTAGAAAGGGTTGTAAATTCATGATGTGGCTTTGAATGGTGCATTTTGAACACAGAAAAACAAGGGGGTTCACATAAGTTCAACAAAAATGAAATCCCTTTGTAACAGACGAGTTTCCGTTTGAAACCCTGATACTTCGAAGGAGATTGTCAGTTTTGTACACGAAGTGCATCCAGTTTTTGCCGTAAGCCTCTCTACTTTCTTGCACATGCTATGTGGGTGAAATGATGATACCATGCCAACTTGGAACCTTTTCACAGTTCATTTCAAATGCTTTTCAATTTCGTGGTCTTATATCTCAAAATAATCAGTAAATGCATGAAAAATAACAAATGAAGTCAGAAAGGGTTGTAAATTCATGATGTGCCTTTGGATGGTGCATTTTGAACACAGAAAAACAAGGGGGTTCAAATAAGTTCAACAAAATTGAAATCCCTTTGTAACAGACGAGTTTCCGTTTGAAACCCTGATACTTCGAAGGAGATTGTCTGTTTTGTACACGAAGTGCATCCAGTTTTTGCCGTAAGCCTCTCTACTTTCTTGCACATGCTATGTGGGTGAAATCATGATACCATGCCAACTTGGAACCTTTTCAGAGTTCATTTCAAATGCTTTTCAATTTCGTGGTCTTATATCTCATAATAATTAGTAAATGCATGAAAAATAACAAATGAAGTTAGAAAGGGTTGTAAATTCATGATGTGGCTTTGAATGGTGCATTTTGAACACAGAAAAACAAGGGGGTTCACATAAGTTCAACAAAAATGAAATCCCTTTGTAACAGACGAGTTTCCATATGAAACCTGATACTTCGATGGAGATTGACTGTTTTGTACACGAAGTGCATCCAGTTTTTGCTGTAAGCCTCTCTACTTTCCTGCACATGCTATGTGGGTGAAATGATGATACCATGCCAACTTGGAACCTTTTGAGAGTTCATTTCAAATGCTTTTCAATTTCGTGTTCTTATATCTAAAAATAATAAGTAAATGCATGAAAAATAACAAATGAAGTCAGAAAGGGTTGTAAATTGATGATGTGGCTTTGAATGGTGCATTTTGAACACAGAAAAACAAGGGGGTTCAAATAAGTTCAACAAAAATGAAATCCCTTTGTAACAGACGAGTTTCCGTATGAAACCCTGATGCTTCGAAGGAGATTGTCTGTTTTGTATACGAAGTGCATCCAGTTTTTGCCGTAAGCCTCTCTACTTTCTTGCACATGCTATGTGGGTGAAATGATGATACCATGCAAATTTGGAACCTTTTCAGAGTTCATTTCAAATGCTTTTCAATTTCATGGTCTTATAGCTCAAAATAATCAGTAAATGCATGAAAAATAACAAATGAAGTCAGAAAGGGTTGTAAATTGATGATGTGGCTTTGAATGCTGCATTTTGAACACAGAAAAACAAGGGGGTTCAAATAAGTTCAACAAAATTGAAATCCCTTTGTAACAGACGAGTTTCCGTATGAAACCCTAATACTTCGAAGGAGATTGTCTATTTTGTACACGAAGTGCATCCAGTTTTTGCCGTAAGCCTCTCTACTTTCTTGCACATGCTATGTGGGTGAAATGATGATACCATGCCAACTTGGAACCTTTTCAGAGTTCATTTCAAATGCTTTTCAATTTCGTGGTCTTTTATCTCAAAATAATTAGTAAATGCATGAAAAATAACAAATGAAGTCAGAAAGGGTTGTAAATTCATGATGTGGCTTTGAATGGTGCATTTTGAACACAGAAAAACAAGGGGGTCCAAATAAGTTCAACAAAAATGAAATCCCTTTGTAACAAACGAGTTTCCATATGAAACCTGATACTTCGAAGGAGATTGTCTGTTTTGTACACGAAGTGCATCCAGTTTTTGCCGTAAGCCTCTCTACTTTCTTCCACATGCTATGTGGGTTAAATGATGATACCATGCCAACTTGGAACCTTTTCAGAGTTCATTTCATATGCTTTTCAATTTCTTGGTCTTATAGCTCAAAAATAATCAGTAAATTTATGGAAATAACAAATGAAGTAAGAAAGGGTTGTAAATTGATGATGTGGCTTTGAATGGTGCATTTTGAACACAGAAAAACAAGGGGGTTCCAATAAGTTCAACAAAAATGAAATCCCTTTGTAACAGACGAGTTTCCATATGAAACCTTGATACTTCGAAGGAGATTGTCTGTTTTGTACACGAAGTGCATCCAGTTTTTGCCATAACACTCTCTACTTTCTTGCACATGCTATGTGGGTGAAATGATGATACCATGCCAACTTGGAACCTTTTCAGAGTTCATTTCAAATGCTTTTCAATGTCATGGTCTCATAGCTCAAAAATAATGAGTAAATGCATGAAAAATAACAAATGAAGTCAGAAAGGGTTGTAAATTGATGATGTGGCTTTGAATGGTGCATTTTGAACACAGAAAAACAAGGGGGTTCAAACAAGTTCAACAAAATTGAAATCCCTTTGTAACACACGAGTTTCCGTATGAAACCCTAATACTTCGAAGGAGTTTGTCTGTTTTGTACACGAAGTGCATCCAGTTTTTGTCGTAAGCCTCTTTACTTTTTGCACATGCTATGTGCGTGAAATGATAATACCATGCCAACTTGGAACCTTTTCAGAGTTCATTTCAAATGCTTTTCAATTTCGTGTTCTTATATCTAAAAATAATCAGTAAATGCATGAAAAATATCAAATGAAGTCAGAAAGGGTTGTAAATTGATGATGTGGCTTTGAATGGTGCATTTTGAACACAGAAAAACAAGGGGGTTCAAATAAGTTCAACAAAAATGAAATCCCTTTGTAACAGACGAGTTTCCGTATGAAACCTTGATACTTCGAAGGAGATTGTCTGTTTTGTACACGAAGTGCATCCAGTTTTTGCCGTAACACTCTCTACTTTCTTGCACATGCTATGTGGGTGAAATGATGATACCATGCCAACTTGGAACCTTTTCAGAGTTCATTTCAAATGCTTTTCAATTTCATGGTCTCATAGCTCAAAAATAATCAGTAAATGCATGAAAAATAAGAAATGAAGTCAGAAAGGGTTGTAAATTGATGATGTGGCTTTGAATGGTGCATTTTGAACACAGAAAAACAAGGGGGTTCAAATAAGTACAACAAAATTGAAATCCCTTTGTAACAGACGAGTTTCCGTATGAAACCCTAATACTTCGTAGGAGATTGTCTGTTTTGTACACGAAGTGCATCCAGTTTTTGCCGTAAGCCTCTCTACTTTCTTGCACATGCTATGTGGGTGAAATGATGTTACCATGCCAACTTGGAACCTTTTCACAGTTCATTTCAAATGCTTTTCAATTTCGTGGTCTTATATCTCAAAATAATCAGTAAATGCATGAAAAATAACAAATGAAGTCAGAAAGGGTTGTAAATTCATGATGTGACTTTGGATGGTGCATTTTGAACACAGAAAAACAAGGGGGTTCAAATAAGTTCAACAAAATTGAAATCCCTTTGTAACAGACGAGTTTCCGTATGAAACCCTGATACTTCGAAGGAGATTGTCTGTTTTGTACACGAAGTGCATCCAGTTTTTGCCGTAAGCCTCTCTACTTTCTTGCATATGCTATGTGGGTTAAATGATGATACCATGCCAACTTGGAACCTTTTCAGAGTTCATTTCAAATGCTTTTCAATTTCGTGGTCTTATATCTCAAAATAATTAGTAAATGCATGAAAAATAACAAATGAAGTTAGAAAGGGTTGTAAATTCATGATGTGGCTTTGAATGGTGCATTTTGAACACAGAAAAACAAGGGGGTTCACATAAGTTCAACAAAAATGAAATCCCTTTGTAACAGACGAGTTTCCATATGAAACCTGATACTTCGAATGAGATTGTTTGTTTTGTACACGAAGTGCATCTAGTTTTTGCCGTAAGCCTCTCTACTTTCTTGCACATGCTATGTGGGTGAAATGATGATACCATGCCAACTTGGAACCTTTTCAGAGTTAATTTCAAATGCTTTTCAATTTCATGGTCTGATAGCTCAAAATAATTAGTAAATGCATGAAAAATAACAAATGAAGTCAGAAAGGGTTGTAAATTGATGATGTGGCTTTGAATGGTGCATTTTGAACACAGAAAAACAAGGGGGTTCAAATAAGTTCAAAAAAATTCAAATCCCTTTGTAACAGACGAGTTTCCGTATGAAACCCTAATACTTCGAAGGAGATTGTCTGTTTTGTACGCGAAGTGCATCCAGTTTTTGCCGTAAGCCTCTCTACTTTCTTGCACATGCTATGTGGTTGAAATGATGATACCATGCCAACTTGGAACCTTTTCAGAGTTCATTTCAAATGCTTTTCAATTTCATGGTCTTATAGCTCAAAATAATCATTAAATGCATGAAAAATAACAAATGAAGTCAGAAAGGGTTGTAAATTGATGATGTGGCTTGGAATGGTGCATTTCGAACACAGAAAAACAAGGGGGTTCAAATAAGTTCAACAAAATTGAAATCCCTTTGTAACAGACGAGTTTCCGTACGAAACCCTGATACTTCGAAGGAGATTGTCTGTTTTTTACAAGAAGTGCATCCAGTTTTTGCCGTAAGCCTCTCTACTTTCTTGCACATGCTATGTGGGTGAAATGATGATACCATGCCAACTTGGAACCTTTTCAGAGTTCATTTCAAATGCTTTTCAATTTCATGGTCTCATAGCTCAAAAATAATCAGTAAATGCATGAAAAATAACAAATGAAGTCAGAAAGGGTTGTAAATTGATGATGTGGCTTTGAATGGTGCATTTTGAACACAGAAAAACAAGGGGGTTCAAATAAGTTCAACAAAATTGAAATCCCTTTGTAACAGACGAGTTTCCGTATGAAACCCTAATACTTCGAAGGAGATTGTCTGTTTTGTACACGAAGTGCATCCAGTTTTTGCCGTAAGCCTCTCTACTTTCTTGCACATGCTATGTGGGTGAAATGATGGTACCATGCCAACTTGGAACCTTTTCACAGTTCATTTCAAATGCTTTTCAATTTCGTGGTCTTATATCTCAAAATAATCTGTAAATGCATGAAAAATAACAAATGAAGTCAGAAAGGGTTGTAAATTCATGATGTGACTTTGGATGGTGCATTTTGAACACAGAAAAACAAGGGGGTTCAAATAAGTTCAACAAAATTGAAATCCCTTTGTAACAGACGAGTTTCCGTTTGAAACCCTGATACTTCGAAGGAGATTGTCTGTTTGTACACGAAGTGCATCCAGTTTTTGCCGTAAGCCTCTCTACTTTCTTGCACATGCTATGTGGGTGAAATCATGATACCATGCCAACTTGGAACCTTTTCAGAGTTCATTTCAAATGCTTTTCAATTTCGTGGTCTTATATCTCAAAATAATTAGTAAATGCATGAAAAATTACAAATGAAGTTAGAAAGGGTTGTAAATTCATGATGTGGCTTTGAATGGTGCATTTTGAACACAGAAAAACAAGGGGGTTCACATAAGTTCAACAAAAATGAAATCCCTTTGTAACAGACGAGTTTCCGTATGAAACCCTGATACTTCGAAGGAGATTGTCTGTTTTGTACACGAAGTGCATCCAGTTTTTGCCGTAAGCCTCTCTACTTTCTTGCACATGCTATGTGGGTGAAATGATGATACCATGCCAACTTGGAACCTTTTCACAGTTCATTTCAAATGCTTTTCAATTTCGTGGTCTTATATCTCAAAATAATCAGTAAATGCATGAAAAATAACAAATGAAGTCAGAAAGGGTTGTAAATTCATGATGTGCCTTTGGATGGTGCATTTTGAACACAGAAAAACAAGGGGGTTCAAATAAGTTCAACAAAATTGAAATCCCTTTGTAACAGACGAGTTTCCGTTTGAAACCCTGATACTTCGAAGGAGATTGTCTGTTTTGTACACGAAGTGCATCCAGTTTTTGCCGTAAGCCTCTCTACTTTCTTGCACATGCTATGTGGGTGAAATCATGATACCATGCCAACTTGGAACCTTTTCAGAGTTCATTTCAAATGCTTTTCAATTTCGTGGTCTTATATCTCATAATAATTAGTAAATGCATGAAAAATAACAAATGAAGTTAGAAAGGGTTGTAAATTCATGATGTGGCTTTGAATGGTGCATTTTGAACACAGAAAAACAAGGGGGTTCACATAAGTTCAACAAAAATGAAATCCCTTTGTAACAGACGAGTTTCCATATGAAACCTGATACTTCGATGGAGATTGACTGTTTTGTACACGAAGTGCATCTAGTTTTTTCTGTAAGCCTCTCTACTTTCCTGCACATGCTATGTGGGTGAAATGATGATACCATGCCAACTTGGAACCTTTTGAGAGTTCATTTCAAATGCTTTTCAATTTCGTGTTCTTATATCTAAAAATAATAAGTAAATGCATGAAAAATAACAAATGAAGTCAGAAAGGGTTGTAAATTGATGATGTGGCTTTGAATGGTGCATTTTGAACACAGAAAAACAAGGAGGTTCAAATAAGTTCAACAAAAATGAAATCCCTTTGTAACAAACGAGTTTCCGTATGAAACCCTGATGCTTCGAAGGTGATTGTCTGTTTTGTATACGAAGTGCATCCAGTTTTTGCCGTAAGCCTCTCTACTTTCTTGCACATGCTATGTGGGTGAAATGATGATACCATGCAAATTTGGAACCTTTTCAGAGTTCATTTCAAATGCTTTTCAATTTCATGGTCTTATAGCTCAAAATAATCAGTAAATGCATGAAAAATAACAAATGAAGTCAGAAAGGGTTGTAAATTGATGATGTGGCTTTGAATGCTGCATTTTGAACACAGAAAAACAAGGGGGTTCAAATAAGTTCAACAAAATTGAAATCCCTTTGTAACAGACGAGTTTCCGTATGAAACCCTAATACTTCGAAGGAGATTGTCTATTTTGTACACGAAGTGCATCCAGTTTTTGCCGTAAGCCTCTCTACTTTCTTGCACATGCTATGTGGGTGAAATGATGATACCATGCCAACTTGGAACCTTTTCAGAGTTCATTTCAAATGCTTTTCAATTTCGTGGTCTTTTATCTCAAAATAATTAGTAAATGCATGAAAAATAACAAATGAAGTCAGAAAGGGTTGTAAATTCATGATGTGGCTTTGAATGGTGCATTTTGAACACAGAAAAACAAGGGGGTCCAAATAAGTTCAACAAAAATGAAATCCCTTTGTAACAAACGAGTTTCCATATGAAACCTGATACTTCGAAGGAGATTGTCTGTTTTGTACACGAAGTGCATCCAGTTTTTGCCGTAAGCCTCTCTACTTTCTTCCACATGCTATGTGGGTTAAATGATGATACCATGCCAACTTGGAACCTTTTCAGAGTTCATTTCATATGCTTTTCAATTTCTTGGTCTTATAGCTCAAAAATAATCAGTAAATTTATGGAAATAACAAATGAAGTAAGAAAGGGTTGTAAATTGATGATGTGGCTTTGAATGGTGCATTTTGAACACAGAAAAACAAGGGGGTTCCAATAAGTTCAACAAAAATGAAATCCCTTTGTAACAGACGAGTTTCCATATGAAACCTTGATACTTCGAAGGAGATTGTCTGTTTTGTACACGAAGTGCATCCAGTTTTTGCCATAACACTCTCTACTTTCTTGCACATGCTATGTGGGTGAAATGATGATACCATGCCAACTTGGAACCTTTTCAGAGTTCATTTCAAATGCTTTTCAATGTCATGGTCTCATAGCTCAAAAATAATCAGTAAATGCATGAAAAATAACAAATGAAGTCAGAAAGGGTTGTAAATTGATGATGTGGCTTTGAATGGTGCATTTTGAACACAGAAAAACAAGGGGGTTCAAACAAGTTCAACAAAATTGAAATCCCTTTGTAACACACGAGTTTCCGTATGAAACCCTAATACTTCGAAGGAGATTGTCTGTTTTGTACACGAAGTGCATCCAGTTTTTGCCGTAAGCCTCTTTACTTTTTGCACATGCTATGTGCGTGAAATGATAATACCATGCCAACTTGGAACCTTTTCAGAGTTCATTTCAAATGCTTTTCAATTTCGTGTTCTTATATCTAAAAATAATCAGTAAATGCATGAAAAATATCAAATGAAGTCAGAAAGGGTTGTAAATTGATGATGTGGCTTTGAATGGTGCATTTTGAACACAGAAAAACAAGGGGGTTCAAATAAGTTCAACAAAAATGAAATCCCTTTGTAACAGACGAGTTTCCGTATGAAACCTTGATACTTCGAAGGAGATTGTCTGTTTTGTACACGAAGTGCATCCAGTTTTTGCCGTAACACTCTCTACTTTCTTGCACATGCTATGTGGGTGAAATGATGATACCATGCCAACTTGGAACCTTTTCAGAGTTCATTTCAAATGCTTTTCAATTTCATGGTCTCATAGCTCAAAAATAATCAGTAAATGAATGAAAAATAACAAATGAAGTCAGAAAGGGTTGTAAATTGATGATGTGGCTTTGAATGGTGCATTTTGAACACAGAAAAACAAGGGGGTTCAAATAAGTACAACAAAATTGAAATCCCTTTGTAACAGACGAGTTTCCGTATGAAACCCTAATACTTCGTAGGAGATTGTCTGTTTTGTACACGAAGTGCATCCAGTTTTTGCCGTAAGCCTCTCTACTTTCTTGCACATGCTATGTGGGTGAAATGATGATACCATGCCAACTTGGAACCTTTTCACAGTTCATTTCAAATGCTTTTCAATTTCGTGGTCTTATATCTCAAAATAATCAGTAAATGCATGAAAAATAACAAATGAAGTCAGAAAGGGTTGTAAATTCATGATGTGACTTTGGATGGTGCATTTTGAACACAGAAAAACAAGGGGGTTCAAATAAGTTCAACAAAATTGAAATCCCTTTGTAACAGACGAGTTTCCGTATGAAACCCTGATACTTCGAAGGAGATTGTCTGTTTTGTACACGAAGTGCATCCAGTTTTTGCCGTAAGCCTCTCTACTTTCTTGCATATGCTATGTGGGTGAAATGATGATACCATGCCAACTTGGAACCTTTTCAGAGTTCATTTCAAATGCTTTTCAATTTCGTGGTCTTATATCTCAAAATAATTAGTAAATGCATGAAAAATAACAAATGAAGTTAGAAAGGGTTGTAAATTCATGATGTGGCTTTGAATGGTGCATTTTGAACACAGAAAAACAAGGGGGTTCACATAAGTTCAACAAAAATGAAATCCCTTTGTAACAGACGAGTTTCCATATGAAACCTGATACTTCGAAGGAGATTGTTTGTTTTGTACACGAAGTGCATCCAGTTTTTGCCGTAAGCCTCTCTACTTTCCTGCACATGCTATGTGGGTGAAATGATGATACCATGCCAACTTGGAACCTTTTTAGAGTTCATTTCAAATGCTTTTCAATTTCGTGTTCTTATATCTAAAAATAATCAGTAAATGCATGAAAAATAACAAATGAAGTCAGAAAGAGTTGTAAATTGATGATGTGGCTTTGAATGGTGCATTTTGAACACACAAAAACAAGGGGGTTCAAATAAGTTCAACAAAATTGAAATCCCTTTGTAACAGACGAGTTTCCGTATGAAACCCTGATGCTTCGAAGGAGATTGTCTGTTTTGTACACGAAGTGCATCCAGTTTTTGCCGTAAGCCTCTCTACTTTCTTGCACATGCTATGTGGGTGAAATGATGATACCATGCCAACTTGGAACCTTTTCAGAGTTCATTTCAAATGCTTTTGAATTTCATGGTCTTATATCTCAAAAGAATTAGTAAATGCATGAAAAATAACAAATGAAGTGAGAAAGGGTTGTAAATTGATGATGTGGCTTTGAATGGTGCATTTTCAACACAGAAAAACAAGGGGGTTCAAATAAGTTCAACAAAATTGAAATCCCTTTGTAACAGACGAGTTTCCGTATGAAACCCTTATACTTCGAAGGAGATAGTCTGTTTTTTACACGAAGTGCATCGAGTTTTTGCCATAAGCCTCTCTACTTTCTTGCACATGCTACGTGGGTGAAATGATGATACCATGCCAACTTGGAACCTTTTCAGAGTTCATTTCAAATGCTTTTCAATTTCATGGTCTTATATCTCAAAATAATCAGAAAATGCATGAAAAATAACAAATGATGTCAGAAAGGGTTGTAAATTGATGATGTCGCTTTGAATGGTACATTTTGAACACAGAAAAACAAGGGGGTTCAAATAAGTTCAACAAAATTGAAATCCCTTTGTAACAGACGAGTTTCCGTATGAAACCTTAATACTTGGAAGGAGATTGTCTGTTTTGTACACGAAGTGCATCCAGTTTTTGCCGTAAGCCTCTCTACTTTGTTGCACATGCTATGTCGGTGAAATGATGATACCATGCCAACTTGGAACCTTTTCAGAGTTCATTTCAAATGCTTTTCAGTTTCATGGTCTTATAGCTCAAAATAATCAGTAAATGCATGAAAAATAACAAATGAAGTCAGAAAGGGTTGTAAATTGATGATGTGGCTTTGAATGGTGCATTTTGAACACAGAAAAACAAGGGGGTTCAAATAAGTTCAACAAAATTGAAATCCCTTTGTAACAGACGAGTTTCCATATGAAACCCTAATACTTCAAAGGAGATTGTCTCTTTTGTACACGAAGTCCATCCAGTTTTTGCCGTAAGCCTCTCTACTTTATTGCACATGCTATGTGGGTGAAATGATGATACCATGCCTACTTGGAACCTTTTCAGAGTTCATTTCAAATGCTTTTCAATTTCATGGTCTGATAGCTCAAAATAATCAGTAAATGCATGAAAAATAACAAATGAAGTCGGAAAGGGTTGTAAATTGATGATGTGGCTTTGAATGGTGCATTTTGAACACAGAAAAACAAGGGGGTTCAAATAAGTTCAACAAAATTGAAATCCTTTTGTAACAGACGAGTTTCCGTATGAAACATTAATACTTCGAAGGAGATTGTCTGTTTTGTAAGCGAAGTGCATCTAGTTTTTGTCGTAAGCCTCTCTACTTTCTTGCACATGCTATGTGGGTGAAATGATGATACCATGCCAACTTGGAACCTTTTCAGAGTTCATTTCAAACGCTTTTCAATTTCATGGTCGTATAGATGAAAATAATATGTAAATGCATGAAAAATAACAAATGAAGTCAGAAAGGGTTGTAAATTGATGATGTGGCTTTGAATGGTGCATTTTGAACACAGAAAAACAAGGGGGTTCAAATAAGTTCAACAAAATTGAAATCCCTTTGTAACAAACGACTTTCCGTATGAAACATTAATACTTCGAAGGAGATTGTCTGTTTTGTACGCGAAGTGCATCCAGTTTTTGTCGTAAGCCTCTCTACTTTCTAGCACATGCTATGTGGGTGAAATGATGATACCATGCCAACTTGGAACCTTTTCAGAGTTCATTTCAAATGCTTTTCAATTTCATGGTCTTATAGCTCAAAACAATCTGTAAATGCATGAAAAATAACAAATGAAGTCAGAAAGGGTTGTAAATTGATGATGTGGCTTTGAATGGTGCATTTTGAACACAGAAAAACAAGGGGGTTCAAATAAGTTCAACAAAAATGAAATCCCTTTGTAACAGACGAGTTTCCGTATGAAACCGTGATACTTCGAAGGAGATTGTGTGTGTTGTACAAGAAGTGCATCCAGTTTTTGCCGTAAGCCTCTCTACTTTCTAGCACATGCTATGTGGGTGAAATGATGATACCATGCCAACTTGGAACCTTTTCAGAGTTCATTTCAAATGCTTTTCAATTTCATGGTCTTATATCTCAAAATAATCAGTATATGCTGAAAAATCACAAATGATGTCAGAAAGGGTTGTAAATTGATGATGTGGCTTTGAATGGTGCATTTTAAACACAGAAAAACGAGGGGGGTTCAAATAAGTTTAACAAAAATGAAATCCCTTTGTAACAGACGAGTTTCCGTATGAAACCCTGATACTTCGAAGGAGATTGTCTGTTTTGTACACGAAGTGCGTCCAGTTTTTGCCGTAAGCCTCTCTACTTTCTTGCACATGCTATGTGGGTGAAATGATGATACCATGCCAACTTGGAACCTTTTCAGAGTTCATTTCAAATGCTTTTCAATTTCATGGTCTTATAGCTCAAAATAATAAATAAATGCATGAAAGAGAACAAATGAAGTCGGAAAGGGTTGTAAATTGATGATGTGGCTTTGAATGGTGCATTTTGAACACAGAAAAGCAAGGGGGTTCAAATAAGTTCAACAAAAATGAAATCCCTTTGTAAGAGACGAGTTTCCGCATGAAACCCTAATACTTCGAAGGAGATTGTCTGTTTTGTACACGAAGTGCATCCAGTTTTTGCCATAAGCCTCTCTACTTTCTTGCACATGCTATGTGGGTGAAATGATGATACCATGCCAACTTGGAACCTTTTCACAGTTCATTTCAAATGCTTTTCAATTTCGTGGTCTTATATCTCAAAATAATCAGTAAATGCATGAAAAATAACAAATGAAGTTAGAAAGGGTTGTAAGTTCATGATGTGGCTTTGAATGGTGCATTTTAAACACAGAAAAACAAGGGGGTTCAAATAAGTTCAACAAAAATTAAATCCCTTTGTAACAGACGAGTTTCCGTATGAAACCCTGATACTTCGAAGGAGATTGTCTGTTTTGTACACGAAGTGCGTCCAGTTTTTGCCGTAAGCCTCTCTACTTTCTTGCACATGCTATGTGGGTGAAATGATGATACCATGCCAACTTGGAACCTTTTCGGAGTTCATTTCAAATGCTTTTCAATTTCATGGTCTTATAGCTCGAAATAATCATTAAATGCATGAAAAATGACAAATGAAGTCGGAAAGGGTTGTAAATTGATGATGTGGCTTTGAATGGTGCATTTTGAACACAGAAAAACAAGGGGGTTCAAATAAGTTCAACAAAATTGAAATCCCTTTGTAACAGACGAGTTTCCGTATGAAACCCTGATACTTCGAAGGAGATTGTCTGTTTTGTACACGAAGTGCATCCAGTTTTTGCCGTAACACTCTCTACTTTCTTGCACATGCTATGTGGGTGAAATGATGATACCATGCCAACTTGGAACCTTTTCACAGTTCATTTCAAATGCTTTTCAATTTCGTGGTCTTATAGCTCAAAAATAATCAGTAAATGCATGAAAAATAACAAATGAAGTCAGAAAGGGTTGTAAGTTGATGATGTGGCTTTGAATGGTGCAATTTAAACATAGAAAAACAAGGGGGTTCAAATAAGTTCAACAAAATTGAAATCCCTTTGTAACAGACGAGTTTCCGTATGAAACCCTGATACTTCGAAGGAGATTGTCTGTTTTGTACACGAAGTCCATCCAGTTTTTACCGTAAGCCTCTCTACTTTCTTGCACAAGCTATGTGGGTGAAATGATGATACCATGCCAACTTGGAACCTTTTCGGAGTTCATTTCAAATGCTTTTCAATTTCATGGTCTCATAGCTCAAAAATAATCAGTAAATGCATGAAAAACAACAAATGATGTCAGAAAGGGTTGTAAATTGATGATGTGGCTTTGAATGGTGCATTTTGAACACAGAAAAACAAGGGGGTTCAAATAAGTTCAACAAAATTGAAATCCCTTCGTAACAGACGAGTTTCCGTATGAAATCCTAATACTTCGAAGGAGATTGTTTGTTTTGTACGCGAAGTGCAACCAGTTTTTGTCGTAAGCCTCTCTACTTTCTTGCACATGCTATGTGGGTGAAATGATGATACCATGCCAACTTGGAACCTTTTCGGAGTTCATTTCAAATGCTTTTCAATTTCATGGTCTTATAGCTCGAAATAATCAGTAAATGCATGAAAAATAACAAATGAAGTCGGAAAGGGTTGTAAATTGATGATGTGGCTTCGAATGGTGCATTTTGAACACAGAAAAACAAGGGGGTTCAAATAAGTTCAACAAAATTGAAATCCCTTTGTAACAGACGAGTTTCCGTGTGAAACATTAATACTTCGAAGGAGATTGTCCGTTTTGTACGCGAAGTGCATCCAGTTTTTGTCGTAAGCCTCTCTACTTTCTTGCACATGCTATGTGGGTCAAATGATGATACCATGCCAACTTGGAACCTTTTCAGAGTTCATTTCAAACGCTTTTCAATTTCATGGTCTTATAGCTCAAAATAATATGCAAATGCATGAAAAATAACAAATGAAGTCAGAAAGGGTTGTAAATTGATGATGTGGCTTTGAATGGTGCATTTTGAACACAGAAAAACAAGGGGGTTCAAATAAGCTCAATAAAATTGAAATCCCTTTGTAACAAACGAGTCTCCGTATGAAACATTAATACTTCGAAGGAGATTGTCTGTTTTGTACGCGAAGTGCATCCAGTTTTTGTCGTAAGCCTCTCTACTTTCTTGCACATGCTATGTGGGTGAAATGATGATACCATGCCAGCTTGGATCCTTTTCAGAGTTCATTTCAAACGCTTTTCAATTTCATGGTCTTATAGCTCAAAGTAATCTGTAAATGCATGAAAAATAACAAATGAAGTCAGAAAGGGTTGTAAATTGATGATGTGGCTTTGAATGGTGCATTTTGAACACACAAAAACAAGGGGGTTCAAATAAGTTCAACAAAAATGAAATCCCTATGTAACACACCATTTTCCGTATGAAACCCTCATACTTGGAAGGAGATTGTCTGCTTTGTACACGAAGTGCATCCAGTTTTTGCCATAAGCCTTTCTACTTTCTTGCACATGCTTTGTGGGTGAAATGATGATACCATGCCAACTTAAAACCTTTTCAGAGTTCATTTCAAATGCTTTTCAATTTCACGGTCTTATAACTCAGAATAATCAGTAAATGCATGAAAAACAACAAATGATGTCAGAAAGGGTTGTAAATTGATGATGTGGCTTTGAATGGTGCATTTTGAACACAAAAAAACAAGGTGGTTCAAATAAGTTCAACAAAAATGAAATCCCTTTGTAACAGACGAGTTTCCGTATGAAACCGTGATACTTCGAAGGAGATTGTCTGTTTTGTACATGAAGTGCATCCAGTATTTGCCGTAAGCCTCTCTACTTTCTATCACATGCTATGTGGGTGAAATGATGATACCATGCCAACCTGGAACCTTTTCAGAGTTCATTTCAAATGCTTTTCAATTTCATGGTCTTATATATCAAAATAATCAGTAAATGCATGAAAAATCACAAATGATGTCAGAAAGGGTTGTAAATTGATGATGTGGCTTTGAATGGTGCATTTTGAACACAGAAAAACAAGGGGGTTCAAATATGTTCAACAAAATTGAAATCCCTTTGTAACAAACGAGTTTCCGTATGAAACCCTGATACTTCGAAGGAGATTGTCTGTTTTGTACACGAAGTGCGTCCAGTTTTTGTCGTAAGCCTCTCTACTTTCTTGCACATGCTATGTGGGTGAAATGATGATACCATGCCAACTTGGAACCTTTTCAGAGTTCATTTCAAACGCTTTTCAATTTCATGGTCTTATAGCTCAAAATAATCTGTAAATGCATGAAAAATAACAAATGAAGTCAGAAAGGGTTGTAAATTGATGATGTGGCTTTGAATGGTGCATTTTGAACACAGAAAAACAAGGGGGTTCAAATAAGTTCAACAAAAATGAAATCCCTATGTAACACACCATTTTCCGTATGAAACCCTCATACTTGGAAGGAGATTGTGTGCTTTGTACACGAAGTGCATCCAGTTTTTGCCATAAGCCTTTCTACTTTCTTGCACATGCTTTGTGGGTGAAATGATGATACCATGCCAACTTAAAACCATTTCAGAGTTCATTTCAAATGCTTTTCAATTTCACGGTCTTATAACTCAAAATAATCAGTAAATGCATGAAAAACAACAAATGATGTCAGAAAGGGTTGTAAATTGATGATGTGGCTTTGAATGGTGCATTTTGAACACAAAAAAACAAGGTGGTTCAAATAAGTTCAACAAAATTGAAATCCCTTTGTAACAGACGAGTTTCCGTATGAAACCGTGATACTTCGAAGGAGATTGTCTGTTTTGTACATGAAGTGCATCCAGTTTTTGCCGTAAGCCTCTCTACTTTGTATCACATGCTATGTGGGTGAAATGATGATACCATGCCAACCTGGAACCTTTTCAGAGTTCATTTCAAATGCTTTTCAATTTCATGGTCTTATATCTCAAAATAATCAGTAAATGCATGAAAAATCACAAATGATGTCAGAAAGGGTTGTAAATTGATGATGTGGCTTTGAATGGTGCATTTTGAACACAGAAAAACAAGGGGGTTCAAATATGTTCAACAAAATTGAAATCCCTTTGTAACAAACGAGTTTCCGTATGAAACCCTGATACTTCGAAGGAGATTGTCTGTTTTGTACACGAAGTGCGTCCAGTTTTTGTCGTAAGCCTCTCTACTTTCTTGCACATGCTATGTGGGTGAAATGATGATACCATGCCAACTTGGAACCTTTTCAGAGTTCATTTCAAATGCTTTTCAATTTCATGGTCTTATAGCTCAAAATAATCAGTTAATGCATGAAAAAGAACAAATGAAGCCGGAAAGGGTTGTAAATTGATGATGTGGCTTTGAATGGTGCATTTTGAACACAGAAAAACAAGGGGGTTCAAATAAGTTCAACAAAATTGAAATCCCTTTGTAATAGACGAGTTTCCGTATGAAACCCTGATACTTCGAAGGAGATTGTCTGTTTTGTACACGAAGTGCATCCAGTTTTTGCCGTAAGCCTCTCTACTTTCTTGCACATGCTATATGGGTGAAATGATGATACCATGCCAACTTGGAACCTTTTCAGAGTTCATTTCAAATGCTTTTCAATTTCATGGTCTTATATCTCTAAATAATTAGTAAATGCATGAAAAATCACAAATGATGTCAGAAACGGTTGTAAATTGATGATGTGGCATTGAATGGTGCATTTTAAACACAGAAAAACAAGGGGGTTCAAATAAGTTCAACAAAAATGAAATCCCTTTGTAACAGACGAGTTTCCGTATGAAACCCTGATACTTCGAAGGAGATTGTCTGTTTTGTACACGAAGTGCGTCCAGTTTTTGCCGTAAGCCTCTCTACTTTCTTGCACATGCTATGTGGGTGAAATGATGATACCATGCCAACTTGGAACCTTTTCAGAGTTCATTTCAAATGCTTTTCAATTTCATGGTCTTATAGCTCAAAATAATCAGTAAATGCATGAAAAAGAACAAATGAAGTCGGAAAGGGTTGTAAATTGATGATGTGGCTTTGAATGGTGCATTTTGAACACAGAAAAACAAGGGGGTTCAAATAAGTTCAACAAAAATGAAATCCCTTTGTAACAGACGAGTTTCCGCATGAAACCCTAATACTTCGAAGGATATTGTCTGTTTTGTACACGAAGTGCATCCAGTTTTTGCCGTAAGCCTCTCTACTTTCTTGCACATGCTATGTGGGTGAAATGATGATACCATGCCAACTTGGAACCTTTTCACAGTTCATTTCAAATGCTTTTCAATTTCGTGGTCTTATATCTCAAAATAATCAGTAAATGCATGAAAAATAACAAATGAAGTTAGAAAGGGTTGTAAGTTCATGATGTGGCTTTGAATGGTGCATTTTAAACACAGAAAAACAAGGGGGTTCAAATAAGTTCAACAAAAATGAAATCGCTTTGTAACAGACGAGTTTCCGTATGAAACCCTGATACTTCGAAGGAGATTGTCTGTTTTGTACACGAAGTGCGTCCAGTTTTTGCCGTAAGCCTCTCTACTTTCTTGCACATGCTATGTGGGTGAAATGATGATACCATGCCAACTTGGAACCTTTTCGGAGTTCATTTCAAATGCTTTTCAATTTCATGGTCTTATAGCTCGAAATAATCATTAAATGCATGAAAAATGACAAATGAAGTCGGAAAGGGTTGTAAATTGATGATGTGGCTTTGAATGGTGCATTTTGAACACAGAAAAACAAGGGGGTTCAAATAAGTTCAACAAAATTGAAATCCCTTTGTAACAGACGAGTTTCCGTATGAAACCCTGATACTTCGAAGGAGATTGTCTGTTTTGTACACGAAGTGCATCCAGTTTTTGTCGTAAGCCTCTCTACTTTCTTGCACATGCTATGTGGGTGAAATGATGATACCATGCCAACTTGGAACCTTTTCAGAGTTCATTTCAAACGCTTTTCAATTTCATGGTCTTATAGCTCAAAATAATATGTAAATGCATGAAAAATAACAAATGAAGTCAGAAAGGGTTGTAAATTGATG
Organism: Hordeum vulgare subsp. vulgare; assembly: GCF_904849725.1. Lineage (NCBI taxonomy): Eukaryota > Viridiplantae > Streptophyta > Magnoliopsida > Poales > Poaceae > Hordeum > Hordeum vulgare. The sequence continues at coordinate 632,285,750 of NC_058519.1, forward strand.
ATGTGGCTTTGAATGGTGCATTTTGAACACAGAAAAACAAGGGGGTTCAAATAAGTTCAATAAAATTGAAATCCCTTTGTAACAAACGAGTTTCCGTATGAAACATTAATACTTCGAAGGAGATTGTCTGTTTCGTACGCGAAGTGCATTCAGTTTTTGTCGTAAGCCTCTCTACTTTCTTGCACATGCTATGTAGGTGAAATGATGATACCATGCCAACTTGGAACCTTTTCAGAGTTCATTTCAAACGCTTTTCAATTTCATGGTCTTATAGCTCAAAATAATCTGTAAATGCATGAAAAATAACAAATGAAGTCAGAAAGGGTTGTAAATTGATGATGTGGCTTTGAATGGTGCATTTTGAACACAGAAAAACAAGGGGGTTCAAATAAGTTCAACAAAAATGAAATCCCTATGTAACACACCATTTTCCGTATGAAACCGTGATACTTGGAAGGAGATTGTCTGCTTTGTACACGAAGTGCATCCAGTTTTTGCCATAAGCCTTTCTACTTTCTTGCACATGCTTTGTGGGTGAAATGATGATACCATGCCAACTTAAAACCTTTTGAGAGTTCATTTCAAATGCTTTTCAATTTCACGGTCTTATAACTCAGAATAATCAGTAAATGCATGAAAAACAACAAATGATGTCAGAAAGGGTTGTAAATTGATGATGTGGCTTTGAATTGTGCATTTTGAACACAAAAAAACAAGGTGGTTCAAATAAGTTCAACAAAAATGAAATCCCTTTGTAACAGACGAGTTTCCGTATGAAACCGTGATACTTCGAAGGAGATTGTCTGTTTTGTACACGAAGTGCATCCAGTTTTTGCCGTAAGCATCTCTACTTTCTAGCACATGCTATGTGGGTGAAATGATGATACCATGCCAACCTGGAACCTTTTCAGAGTTCATTTCAAATGCTTTTCAATTTCATGGTCTTATATCTCAAAATAATCAGTAAATGCATGAAAAATCACAAATGATGTCAGAAAGGGTTGTAAATTGATGATGTGGCTTTGAATGGTGCATTTTGAACACATAAAAACAAGGGGGTTCAAATAAGTTCAACAAAATTGAAATCCCTTTGTAACAAACGAGTTTCCGTATGAAACCTTGATACTTCGAAGGAGATTGTCTGTTTTGTACACGAAGTGCGTCCAGTTTTTGCCGTAAGCCTCTCTACTTTCTTGCACATGCTATGTGGGTGAAATGATGATACCATGCCAACTTGGAACCTTTTCAGAGTTCATTTCAAATGCTTTTCAATTTCATGGTCTTATAGCTCAAAATAATCAGTTAATGCATGAAAAAGAACAAATGAAGTCGGAAAGGGTTGTAAATTGATGATGTGGCTTTGAATGGTGCATTTTGAACACAGAAAAACAAGGGGGTTCAAATAAGTTCAACAAAATTGAAATCCCTTTGTAACAGACGAGTTTCCGTATGAAACCCTGATACTTCGAAGGAGATTGTCTGTTTTGTACACGAAGTGCATCCAGTTTTTGCCGTAAGCCTCTCTACTTTCTTGCACATGCTATATGGGTGAAATGATGATACCATGCCAAATTGGAACCTTTTCAGAGTTCATTTCAAATGCTTTTCAATTTCATGGTCTTATATCTCAAAATAATTAGTAAATGCATGAAAAATCACAAATGATGTCAGAAACGGTTGTAAATTGATGATGTGGCATTGAATGGTGCATTTTAAACACAGAAAAACAAGGGGGTTCAAATAAGTTCAACAAAAATGAAATCCCTTTGTAACAGACGAGTTTCCGTATGAAACCCTGATACTTCGAAGGAGATTGTCTGTTTTGTACATGAAGTGCATCCAGTTTTTACCGTAAGCCTCTCTACTTTCTTGCACATGCTATGTGGGTGAAATGATGATACCATGCCAACTTGGAACCTTTCCAGAGTTCATTTCCAATGCTTTTTCAATTTCATGGTCTTATAGCTCGAAATAATCATTAAATGCATGAAAAATGACAAATGAAGTCGGAAAGGGTTGTAAATTGATGATGTGGCTTTGAATGGTGCATTTTGAACACAGAAAAACAAGGGGGTTCAAATAAGTTCAACAAAAATGAAATCCCTATGTACCACACCATTTTCCGTATGAAACCGTGATACTTGGAAGGAGATTGTCTGCTTTGTACACGAAGTGCATCCAGTTTCTGCCATAAGCCTTTCTACTTTCTTGCACATGCTTTGTGGGTGAAATGATGATACCATGCCAACTTAAAACCTTTTCAGAGTTCATTTCAAATGCTTTTCAATTTCACGGTCTTATAACTCAGAATAATCAGTAAATGCATGAAAAACAACAAATGATGTCAGAAAGGGTTGTAAATTGATGATGTGGCTTTGAATGGTGCATTTTGAACACAAAAAAACAAGGTGGTTCAAATAAGTTCAACAAAAATGAAATCCCTTTGTAACAGACGAGTTTCCGTATGAAACCGTGATACTTCGAAGGAGATTGTCTGTTTTGTACACGAAGTGCATCCAGTTTTTGCCGTAAGCCTCTCTACTTTCTAGCACATGCTATGTGGGTGAAATGATGATACCATGCCAACCTGGAACCTTTTCAGAGTTCATTTCAAATGCTTTTCAATTTCATGGTTTTATATCTCAAAATAATCAGTAAATGCATGAAAAATCACAAATGATGTCAGAAAGGGTTGTAAATTGATGATGTGGCTTTGAATGGTGCATTTTGAACACATAAAAACAAGGGGGTTCAAATAAGTTCAACAAAATTGAAATCCCTTTGTAACAAACGAGTTTTCGTATGAAACCTTGATACTTCGAAGGAGATTGTCTGTTTTGTACACGAAGTGCGTCCAGTTTTTGCCGTAAGCCTCTCTACTTTCTTGCACATGCTATGTGGGTGAAATGATGATACCATGCCAACTTGGAACCTTTTCAGAGTTCATTTCAAATGCTTTTCAATTTCATGGTCTTATAGCTCAAAATAATCAGTTAATGCATGAAAAAGAACAAATGAAGTCGGAAAGGGTTGTAAATTGATGATGTGGCTTTGAATGGTGCATTTTGAACACAGAAAAACAAGGGGGTTCAAATAAGTTCAACAAAATTGAAATCCCTTTGTAACAGACGAGTTTCCGTATGAAACCCTGATACTTCGAAGGAGATTGTCTGTTTTGTACACGAAGTGCATCCAGTTTTTGCCGTAAGCCTCTCTACTTTCTTGCACATGCTATATGGGTGAAATGATGATACCATGCCAATTGGAACCTTTTCAGAGTTCATTTCAAATGCTTTTCAATTTCATGGTCTTATATCTCAAAATAATTAGTAAATGCATGAAAAATCACAAATGATGTCAGAAACGGTTGTAAATTGATGATGTGGCATTGAATGGTGCATTTTAAACACAGAAAAACAAGGGGGTTCAAATAAGTTCAACAAAAATGAAATCCCTTTGTAACAGACGAGTTTCCGTATGAAACCCTGATACTTCAAAGGAGATTGTCTGTTTTGTACACGAAGTGCATCCAGTTTTTACCGTAAGCCTCTCTACTTTCTTGCACATGCTATGTGGGTGAAATGATGATACCATGCCAACTTGGAACCTTTCCAGAGTTCATTTCCAATGCTTTTCAATTTCATGGTCTTATAGCTCGAAATAATCATTAAATGCATGAAAAATGACAAATGAAGTCGGAAAGGGTTGTAAATTGATGATGTGGCTTTGAATGGTGCATTTTGAACACAGAAAAACAAGGGGGTTCAAATAAGTTCAACAAAATTGAAATCCCTTTGTAACAGACGAGTTTCCGAATGAAACCCTGAAACTTCGAAGGAGATTGTCTGTTTTGTACACGAAGTGCATCCAGATTTTGCCGTAAGCCTCTCTACTTTCTTGCACATGCTATGTGGGTGAAATGATGATACCATGCCAACTTGGAACCTTTTTAGAGTTCATTTCAAATGCTTTTCAATTTCATGGTCTTATAGCTCAAAAATAATCACTAAATGCTTGAAAAATAACAAATGAAGTCAGAAAGGGTTGTAAATTGATGATGTGGCTTTGAATGGTGCATTTTGAACACAGAAAAACAAGGGGGTTCAAATAAGTTCAACAAAAATGAAATCCCTTTGTAACAGACGAGTTTCCATATGAAACCGTGATACTTCGAAGGAGATTGTCTGTTTTGTACACGAAGTGCATCCAGTTTTTTCCATAAGCCTCACTACTTTCTTGCACATGCTATGTGGGTGAAATGATGATACAATGCCAACTTAAAACCTTTTCAGAGTTCATTTCAAATGCTTTTCAATTTCATGGTCTTATAGCTCAGAATAAGAAGTAAATGCATGAAAAATAACAAATGAAGTCAGAAAGGGTTTTAAATTGATGATGTGGCTTTGAATGCTGCATTTTGAACACAGAAAAACAAGGTGGTTCAAATAAGTTCAGCAAAAATGAAATCCCTTTGTAACAGACGAGTTTCCGTATGAAACCCTGATACTTCGAAGGAGATTGTCTGTTTTGTACACGAAGTGCATCCAGTTTTTGCCGTAAGCCTCTCTACTTTCTTGCACATGATATGTGGGTCAAATGATGATACCATGCCAACTTGGAACCTTTTCAGAGTTCATTTCAAATGCTTTTCAATTTCATGGTCTATTATCTCAAAATAATCAGTAAATGCATGAAAAACAACAAATGAAGTCAGAAATGGTTGTAAATTGATGATGTGGCTTTGAATGGTGCATTTTGAACACAGAAAACAAGGGGGCTCAAATAAGTTCAACAAAATTGAAATCCCTTTGTAACAGACGAGTTTCCGTATGAAACCCTGATACTTCGAAGGAGATTGTCTGTTTTGTACACGAAGTGCATCCAGTTTTTGCCGTAAGCCTCTCTACTTTCTTGCACATGCTATGTGGGAAAAATGATGATACCATGCCAACTTGGAACCTTTTCAGAGTTCATTTCAAATGCTTTTCAATTTCATGGTCTTATAGCTCAGTATAATCAATAAATGCATGAAAAATAACAAATGAAGTCAGAAATGGTTGTAAATTGATGATGTGGCTTTGAATGGTGCATTTTGAACACAGAAAAACAAGGGCGTTCAAATAAGTTCAACAAAATTGAAACCCCTTTGTAACAGACGAGTTTCCGTATGAAACCCTTATACTTCGAAGGAGATTGTCTGTTTTGTACACGAAGTGCATCCAGTTTTTTCCGTAAGCCTCTCTACTTTCTTGCACATGCTATGTGGGTGAAATGATGATACCATGCCAACTTGGAACCTTTTCAGAGTTCATTTCAAATGCTTTTTAATTTCATGGTCTTATTGCTCAAAATAATCAGTAAATGCATGAAAAATAACAAATGAAGTCAGAAAGAGTTGTAAATAGATGATGTGGCTTTGAATGGTGCATTTTGAACACAGAAAAACAAGGGGGTTCAAATAAGTTCAACAAAATTGAAATCCCTTTGTAACACACGAGTTTCCGCATGAAACCCTGATACTTCGAAGGAGATTGTCTGTTTTGTACACGAAGTGCATCCAGTTTTTGCCGTAAGCCTCTCTACTTTCTTGCACATGCTATGTGGGCGAAATGATGATACCATGCCAACTTGGAACCTTTTCAGAGTTCATTTCAAATGCTTTTCAATTTCATGGTCTTATAGCTCAGAATAATCAGTAAAGGCATGAAAATAACAAATGAAGTCAGAAAGGGTTATCAATTGATGATGTGGCTTTGAATGGTGCATTTCGAACACAGAAAAACAAGGGGGTTCAAATAAGTTCAACAAAAATGAAATCCCTTTGTAACAGACGATTTTCCGTATGCAACCCTGATACTTGGAAGGAGATTGTCTGTTTTGTACACGAAGTGCATCCAGTTTTTGCCGTAAGCATCTTGCACATGCTTTGTGGGCGAAATGATGATACCATGCCAACTTGGAACCTTTTCAGAGTTCATTTCAAATGCTTTTCAATTTCACGGTCTTATAACTCAGAATAATCAGTAAATCCATGAAAAACAACAAATGATGTCAGAAAGGGTTGTACATTGATGATGTGGCTTTGAATGGTGCATTTTGAACACAGAAAAACAAGGGGGTTCAAATAAGTTCAACAAAATTGAAATCCCTTTGTAACACACGAGTTTCCGTATGAAACCCTGATACTTGGAAGGAGATTGTCTGTTTTGTACACGAAGTGCATCCAGTTTTTGCCGTAAGCCTTTCTACTTTCTTGCACATGCTTTATGGGTGAAATGATGATACCATGCCAACTTAAAACCTTTTCAGAGTTCATTTCAAATGCTTTTCAATTTCACGGTCTTATAACTCAGAATAATCAGTAAATGCATGAAAAAGAACAAATGATGTCAGAAAGGGTTGTAAGTTGACGATGTGGCTTTGAATGGTGCATTTTGAACATAGAAAAACAAGGGGGTTCAAATAAGTTCAACAAAATTGAAATCCCTTTGTAACAGACGAGTTTCCGTATGAAACCGTGATACTTCGAAGGAGATTGTCTGTTTTGTACACGAAGTGCATCCAGTTTTTGTCGTAAGCCTCTCTACTTTCTTGCACATGCTATGTGGGTGAAATGATGATACCATGCCAACTTGGAACCTTTTCAGAGTTCATTTCAAATGCTTTTCAATTTCAGGGTCTTATAGCTCAAAAATAATCAGTAAATGCTTGAAAAACAACAAATGAAGTCAGAAAGGGTTGTAAATTGATGATGTGGCTTTGAATGGTGCATTTTGAACACAGAAAAACAAGGGGGGTTCAAATAATTTCAACAAAAATGAAATCCCTTTGTAACAGACGAGTTTCCGTATGAAACCCTGATACTTCGAAGGAGATTGTCTGTTTTGTACACGAAGTGCATCCAGTTTTTTCCGTAAGCCTCTCTACTTTCTTGCACATGCTATGTGGGTGAAATGATGATACCATGCCAACTTGGAACCTTTTCAGAGTTCATTTCAAATGCTTTTCAATTTCACGGTCTTATAACTCAGAATAATCAGTAAATGCATGAAAAACAACAAATGATGTCAGAAAGGGTTGTAAATTGATGATGTGGCTTTGAATGCTGCATTTTGAACACAGAAAAACAAGGTGGTTCAAATAAGTTCAACAAAAATGAAATCCCTTTGTAACAGACGAGTTTCCGTATGAAACCGTGATACTTCGAAGGAGATTGTCTATTTTGTACACGAAGTGCATCCAGTTTTTACCGTAAGCCTCTCTACTTTCTAGCACATGCTATGTGGGTGAAATGATGATACCATGCCAACTTGGAACCTTTTCAGAGTTCATTTCAAATGCTTTTCAATTTCAGGGTCTTAGATCTCAAAATAATCAGTAAATGCATGAAAAATCACAAATGAAGTCAGAAAGGGTTGTAAATTGATGATGTGGCTTTGAATGGTGCATTTTGAACACAGAAAAACAAGGGGGTTCAAATAAGTTCAACAAAAATTAAATCCCTTTGTAACAGACCAGTTTCCGTATGAAACCCTGATACTTCGAAGGAGATTGTCTGTTTTGTACACGAAGTGCATCCAGTTTTTTCCGTAAGCCTCTCTACTTTCTTGCACATGCTATGTGGGTGAAATGATGATACCATGCCAACTTGGAACCTTTTGAGAGTTCATTTCAAATGCTTTTCAATTTCATGGTCTTATAGCTCAAAATAATCAGTAAATGCATGAAAAACAACAAATGAAGTCGGAAAGGGTTGTAAATTGATGATGTGGCTTTGAATGGTGCATTTTGAGCACAGAAAAACAAGGTGGTTCAAATAAGTTCAACAAAAATGAAATCCCTTTGTAACAGACGAGTTTCCGTATGAAACCCTGATACTTCGAAGGAGATTGTCTGTTTTGTACACGAAGTGCATCCAGTTTTTGCCGTAAGCTTCTCTACTTTCTTGCACATGCTATGTGGGTGAAATGATGATACCATGCCAACTTGGAACCTTTTCAGAGTTCATTTCAAATGCTTTTCAATTTGATGGTCTTATATCTCAAAATAATCAGTAAATGCATGAAAAATCACAAATGAAGTCAGAAAGGGTTGTAAATTGATGATGTGGCATTGAATGATGCATTTTAAACACAAAAAAACAAGGGGGTTCAAATAAGTTCAACAAAAATGAAATCCCTTTGTAACAGACGAGTTTCCGTATGAAACCTTGATACTTCGAAGGAGATTGTTTGTTTTGTACACGAAGTGCATCCAGTTTTTACCGTAAGCCTCTCTACTTTCTTGCACATGCTATGTGGGTGAAATGATGATACCATGCCAACTTGGAACCTTTTCAGAGTTCATTTCAAATGCTTTTCAATTTCATGGTCTTATAGCTCGAAATAATCATTAAATGCATGAAAAATGACAAATGAAGTCGGAAAGGGTTGTAAATTGATGATGTGGCTTTGAATGGTGCATTTTGAACACAGAAAAACAAGGGGGTTCAAATAAGTTCAACAAAATTGAAATCCCTTTGTAAGAGACGAGTTTCCGTATGAAACCCTGATACTTCGAAGGAGATTGTCTGTTTTGTACACGAAGTGCATCCAGTTTTTGCCGTAAGCCTCTCTACTTTCTTGCACATGCTATGTGGGTGAAATGATGATACCATGCCAACTTGGAACCTTTTCAGAGTTCATTTCAAATGCTTTTCAATTTCATGGTCTTATAGCTCAAAAATAATCAGTAAATGCTTGAAAAATAACAAATGAAGTCAGAAAGGGTTGTAAATTGATGATGTGGCTTTGAATGGTGCATTTTGAACACAGAAAAACAAGGGGGGTTCAAATAAGTTCAACAAAAATGAAATCCCTTTGTAACAGACGAGTTTCCGTATGAAACCGTGATACTTCGAAGGAGATTGTCTGTTTTGTACACGAAGTGCATCCAGTTTTTTCCGTAAGCCTCTCTACTTTCTTGCACATGCTATGTGGGTGAAATGATGATACCATGCCAACTTGGAACCTTTTCAGAGTTCATTTCAAATGCTTTTCAATTTCATGGTCTTATATCTCAAAATAATCAGTAAATGCATGAAAAATTACAAATGAAGTCAGAAAGGGTTGTAAATAGATGATATGGCTTTGAAGGGTGCATTTTGAGCACAGAAAACAAGGGGGCTCAAATAAGTTCAACAAAATTGAAATCCCTTTGTAACACACGAGTTTCCGTATGAAACCCTGATACTTCGAAGGAGATTGTCTGTTTTGTACATGAAGTGCATCCAGTTTTTGCCGTAAGCCTCTCTACTTTCTTGCACATGCTATGTGGGCGAAATGATGATACCATGCCAACTTGGAACCTTTTCAGAGTTCATTTCAAATGCTTTTCAATTTCATGGTCTTATAGCTCAGAATAATCAGTAAATGCATGAAAAATAACAAATGAAGTCAGATATGGTTGTAAATTGATGATGTGGCTTTGAATGGTGCATTTTGAACACAGAAAAACATGTGGGTTCAAATAAGTTCAACAAAATTGAAATCCCTTTGTAACAGACGAGTTTCCGTATGAAACCCTTATACTTCGAAGGAGATTGTCTGTTTTGTACACGAAGTGCATCTAGTTTTTTCCATAAGCCTCTCTACTTTCTTGCACATGCTATGTGGGTGAAATGATGATACCATGCCAACTTGGAACCTTTTCAGAGTTCATTTCAAATGCTTTTCAATTTCATGGTCTTATTGCTCAAAATAATCAGTAAATGCATGAAAAATAACAAATGAGGTCAGAAAGGGTTGTAAATTGATGATGTGGCTTTGAATGGTGCATTTTGAACACAGAAAAACAAGGGGGTTCAAATAAGTTCAACAAAATTGAAATCCCTTTGTAAGAGACGAGTTTCCGAATGAAACCCTGATACTTCGAAGGAGATTGTCTGTTTTGTACACGAAGTGCATCCAGTTTTTGCCGTAAGCCTCTCTACTTTCTTGCACATGCTATGTGGGTGAAATGATGATACCATGCCAACTTGGAACCTTTTCAGAGTTCATTTCAAATGCTTTTCAATTTCATGGTCTTATAGCTCAGAATAATCAGTAAATGCATGAAAATAACAAATGAAGTCAGAAAGGGTTATAAATTGATGATGTGGCTTTGAATGGTGCATTTCGAACACAGAAAAACAAGGGGGTTCAAATAAGTTCAACAAAAATGAAATCCCTTTGTAACAGACGAGTTTCCGTATGAAACCCTGATACTTCGAAGGAGATTGTTTGTTTTGTACACGAAGTGCATCCAGTTTTTACCGTAAGCCTCTCTACTTTCTTGCACATGCTATGTGGGTGAAATGATGATACCATGCCAACTTGGAACCTTTTCAGAGTTCATTTCAAATGCTTTTCAATTTCATGGTCTTATAGCTCGAAATAATCATTAAATGCATGAAAAATCACAAATGAAGTCGGAAAGGGTTGTAAATTGATGATGTGGCTTTGAATGGTGCATTTTGAACACAGATAAACAAGGGGGTTCAAATAAGTTCAACAAAATTGAAATCCCTTTGTAAGAGACGAGTTTCCGAATGAAACCCTGATACTTCGAAGGAGATTGTCTGTTTTGTACACGAAGTGCATCCAGTTTTTGCCGTAAGCCTCTCTACTTTCTTGCACATGCTATGTGGGTGAAATGATGATACCATGCCAACTTGGAACCTTTTCAGAGTTCATTTCAAATGCTTTTCAATTTCATGGTCTTATATCTCAAAATAATCAGTAAATGCATGAAAAATTACAAATGAAGTCAGAAAGGGTTGTAAATAGATGATGTGGCTTTGAAGGGTGCATTTTGAGCACAGAAAACAAGGGGGCTCAAATAAGTTCAACAAAATTGAAATCCCTTTGTAACACACGAGTTTCCGTATGAAACCCTGATACTTCGAAGGAGATTGTCTGTTTTGTACATGAAGTGCATCCAGTTTTTGCCGTAAGCCTCTCTACTTTCTTGCACATGCTATGTGGGCGAAATGATGATACCATGCCAACTTGGAACCTTTTCAGAGTTCATTTCAAATGCTTTTCAATTTCATGGTCTTATAGCTCAGAATAATCAGTAAATGCATGAAAAATAACAAATGAAGTCAGAAATGGTTGTAAATTGATGATGTGGCTTTGAATGGTGCATTTTGAACACAGAAAAACATGTGGGTTCAAATAAGTTCAACAAAATTGAAATCCCTTTGTAACAGACGAGTTTCCGTATGAAACCCTTATACTTCGAAGGAGATTGTCTGTTTTGTACACGAAGTGCATCTAGTTTTTTCCGTAAGCCTCTCTACTTTCTTGCACATGCTATGTGGGTGAAATGATGATACCATGCCAACTTGGAACCTTTTCAGAGTTCATTTCAAATGCTTTTCAATTTCATGGTCTTATTGCTCAAAATAATCAGTAAATGCATGAAAAATAACAAATGAGGTCAGAAAGGGTTGTAAATTGATGATGTGGCTTTGAATGGTGCATTTTGAACACAGAAAAACAAGGGGGTTCAAATAAGTTCAACAAAAATGAAATCCCTTTGTAACAGACGAGTTTCCGTATGAAACCCTAATACTTCGAAGGAGATTGTCTGTTTTGTACACGAAGTGCATCCAGTTTTTGCCGTAAGCCTCTCTACTTTCTTGCACATGCTATGTGGGCAAAATGATGATACCATGCCAACTTGGAACCTTTTCAGAGTTCATTTCAAATGCTTTTCAATTTCATGGTCTTATAGCTCAGAATAATCAGTAAATGCATGAAAATAACAAATGAAGTCAGAAAGGGTTATAAATTGATGATGTGGCTTTGAATGGTGCATTTCGAACACAGAAAAACAAGGGGGTTCAAATAAGTTCAACAAAAATGAAATCCCTTTGTAACAGACGAGTTTCCGTATGAAACCCTGATACTTCGAAGGAGATTGTTTGTTTTGTACACGAAGTGCATCCAGTTTTTACCGTAAGCCTCTCTACTTTCTTGCACATGCTATGTGGGTGAAATGATGATACCATGCCAACTTGGAACCTTTTCAGAGTTCATTTCAAATGCTTTTCAGTTTCATGGTCTTATAGCTCGAAATAATCATTAAATGCATGAAAAATGACAAATGAAGTCGGAAAGGGTTGTAAATTGATGATGTGGCTTTGAATGGTGCATTTTGAACACAGAAAAACAAGGGGGTTCAAATAAGTTCAACAAAATTGAAATCCCTTTGTAAGAGACGAGTTTCCGTATGAAACCCTGATACTTCGAAGGAGATTGTCTGTTTTGTACACGAAGTGCATCCAGTTTTTGCCGTAAGCCTCTGTACTTTCTTGCACATGCTATGTGGGTGAAATGATGATACCATGCCAACTTGGAACCTTTTCAGAGTTCATTTCAAATGCTTTTCAGTTTCATGGTCTTATAGCTCAAAAATAATCAGTAAATGCTTGAAAAAGAACAAATGAAGCCAGAAAGGGTTATAAATTGATGATGTGGCTTTGAATGGTGCATTTTGAACACAGAAAAACAAGGGGGGTTCAAATAAGTTCAACAAAAATGAAATCTATTTGTAACAGACGAGTTTCCGTATGAAACCCTGATACTTCGAAGGAGATTGTCTGTTTTGTACACGAAGTGCATCCAGTTTTTTCCGTAAGCCTCTCTACTTTCTTGCACATGCTATGTGGGTGAAATGATGATACCATGCCAACTTGGAACCTTTTCAGAGTTCATTTCAAATGCTTTTCAATTTCATGGTCTTATATCTCAAAATAATCAGTAAATGCATGAAAAATTACAAATGAAGTCAGAAAGGGTTCTAAATAGATGATGTGGCTTTGAAGGGTGCATTTTGAGCACAGAAAACAAGGGGGCTCAAATAAGTTCAACAAAATTGAAATCCCTTTGTAACAGACGAGTTTCCGTATGAAACCGTGATACTTCGATGGAGATTGTCTGTTTTGTACACGAAGTGCATCCAGTTTTTGCCGTAAGCCTCTCTACTTTCTTGCACATGCTATGTGGGCGAAATGATGATACCATGCAACTTGGAACCTTTTTAGAGTTCATTTCAAATGCTTTTCAATTTCATGGTCTTATAGCTCAAAAATAATCAATAAATGCTTGAAAAATAACAAATGAAGTCGGAAAGGGTTGTAAATTGATGATGTGGCTTTGAATGATGCATTTTGAACACAGAAAAACAAGGGGGTTCAAATAAGTTCAACAAAAATGAAATCCCTTTGTAACAGACGAGTTTCCGTATGAAACCCTGATACTTCGAAGGAGATTGTCTGTTTTGTACACGAAGTGCATCCAGTTTTTGCCGTAAGCCTCTCTACTTTCTTGCACATGCTATGTGGGCAAAATGATGATACCATGCCAACTTGGAACCTTTTCAGAGTTCATTTCAAATGCTTTTCAATTTCATGGTCTTATAGCTCAGAATAATCAGTAAATGCATGAAAATAACAAATGAAGTCAGAAAGGGTTATAAATTGATGATGTGGCTTTGAATGGTGCATTTCAAACACAGAAAAACAAGGGGGTTCAAATAAGTTCAACAAAAATGAAATCCCTTTGTAACAGACGATTTTCCGTATGCAACCCTGATACTTGGAAGGAGATTGTCTGTTTTGTACACGAAGTGCATCCAGTTTTTGCCGTAAGCATCTTGCACATGCTTTGTGGGTGAAATAATGATACCATGCCAACTTAAAACCTTTTTAGAGTTCATTTCAAATGCTTTTCAATTTCACGGTCTTATAACTCAGAATAATCAGTAAATGCATGAAAAACAACAAATGATGTCAGAAAGGGTTGTAAATTGATGATGTCGCTTTGAATGGTGCATTTTGAACACATAAAAACAAGGGGGTTCAAATAAGTTCAACAAAATTGAAATCCCTTTGTAACAGACGATTTTCCTTATGAAACCCAGATACTTGGAAGGAGATTGTCTGTTTTGTACACGAAGTGCATCCAGTTTTTGCCGTAAGCCTTTCTACTTTCTTGCACATGCTTTGTGGGTGAAATGATGATACCATGCCAACTTAAAACCTTTTCAGAGTTCATTTCAAATGCTTTTCAATTTCACGCTCTTATAACTCAGAATAATCAGTAAATGCATGAAAAACAACAAATGATGTCAGAAAGGGTTGTAAATTGATGATGTGGCTTTGAATGATGCATTTTGAATACACAAAAACAAGGTGGTTCAAATAAGTTCAACAAAAATGAAATCCCTTTGTAACAGACGAGTTTCCGTATGAAACCATTATACTTCGAAGGAGATTGTCTGTTTTGTACACGAAGTGCATCCAGTTTTTACCGTAAGCCTCTTTACTTTCTTGCACACGCTATGTGGGTGAAATGATGATACCATACCAACTTGGAACCTTCCCAGAGTTCATTTCAAATGCTTTTCAATTTCAGGGTCTTATATTTGAAAATAATCAGTAAATGCATGAAAAATCACAAATGAAGTCAGAAAGGGTTGTAAATTGATGATTTGGCTTTGAATGGTGCATTTTGAACACAGAAAAACAAGGGGGTTCAAATAAGTTCAACAAAAATTAAATCCCTTTGTAACAGACGAGTTTCCGTATGAAACCCTGATACTTCGAAGGAGATTGTCTGTTTTGTACACGAAGTGCATCCAGTTTTTGCCGTAAGCCTCTCTACTTTCTTGCACATGCTATGTGGGTGAAATGATGATACCATGCCAACTTGGAACCTTTTCAGAGTTCATTTCAAATGCTTTTCAATTTCACGGTCTTATAGCTCAAAATAATCAGTAAATGCTTGAAAAACAACAAATGAAGTCGGAAAGGGTTGTAAATTGATGATGTGGCTTTGAATGGTGCATTTTGAGCATAGAAAAAGAAGGTGGTTCAAATAAGTTCAACAAAAATGAAATCCCTTTGTAACAGACGAGTTTCCGTATGAAACCCTGATACTTCGAAGGAGATTGTCTGTTTTGTACACGAAGTGCATCCAGTTTTTGCCGTAAGCGTCTCTACTTTCTTGCACATGCTATGTGGGTGAAATGATGATACGATGCCAACATGGAACCTTTTCAGAGTTCATTTCAAATGCTTTCCAATTTCATGGTCTTATATCTCAAAATAATCAGTAAATGCATGAAAAATCACAAATGAAGTCAGAAAGGGTTGTAAATTGATGATGTGGCTTTGAATGGTGCATTTTAAACACAGAAAAACAAGGGGGTTCAAATAAGTTCAACAAAAATGAAATCCCTTTGTAACAGACGACTTTCCGTATGAAACCCTGATACTTCGAAGGAGATTGTCTGTTTTGTACACGAAGTGCCTCCATTTTTTGCCGTAAGCCTCTCTACTTTCTTGCACATGCTATGTGGGTGAAATGATGATACCATGCCAACTTGGAACCTTTTCAGAGTTCATTTCAAATGCTTTTCAATTTCATGGTCTTATAGCTCAAAATAATCAGTAAATGCATGAAAAACAACAAATGAAGTCGGAAAGAGTTGTAAATTGATGATGTGGCTTTGAATGGTGCATTTTGAACACAGAAAAACAAGGGGGTTCAAATAAGTTCAACAAAATTGAAATCCCTTTGTAACAGACGAGTTTCCGTATGAAACCCTGATACTTCGAAGGAGATTGTCTGTTTTGTACACGAAGTGCATCCAGTTTTTGCCGTAACACTCTCTACTTTCTTGCACATCCTATGTGGGTGAAATGATGATACCATGCCAACTTGGAACCTTTTCACAGTTCATTTCAAATGCTTTTCAATTTCGTGGTCTTATAGCTCAAAAATAATCAGTAAATGCATGAAAAATAACAAATGAAGTCAGAAAGGGTTGTAAGTTGATGATGTGGCTTTGAATGGTGCAATTTAAACATAGAAAAACAAGGGGGTTCAAATAAGTTCAACAAAATTGAAATCCCTTTGTAACAGACGAGTTTCCGTATGAAACCCTGATACTTCGAAGGAGATTGTCTGTTTTGTACACGAAGTGCATCCAGTTTTTGCCGTAAGCCTCTCTACTTTCTTGCATATGCTATGTGGGTGAAATGATGGTACCATGCCAACTTGGAACCTTTTCAGAGTTCATTTCAAATGCTTTTCAATTTCATGGTCTTATAGCTCAGAATAATCAGTAAATGCATGAAAAATAACAAATGAAGTCAGAAAGGGTTGTAAATTGATGATGTGGCTTTGAATGGTGCATTTTGAACACAGAAAGACAAGGGGGTTCAAATAAGTTCAACAAAATTGAAATCCCTTTGTAACAGACGAGTTTCCGTATGAAACCCTTATACTTCGAAGGAGATTGTCTGTTTTGTACACGAAGTGCATCCAGTTTTTTCCGTAAGCCTCTCTACTTTCTTGCACATGCTATGTGGGTGAAATGATGATACCATGCCAACTTGGAACCTTTTCAGAGTTCATTTCAAATGCTTTTCAATTTCATGGTCTTATAGCTCGGAATAATCATTAAATGCATGAAAAATGACAAATGAAGTCAGAAAGGGTTGTAAATTGATGATGTGGCTTTGAATGGTGCATTTTGAACACAGAAAAACAAGGGGGTTCAAATAAGTTCAACAAAAATGAAATCCCTTTGTGACAGACGAGTTTCCGTATGAAACCCTGATACTTCGAAGGAGATTGTCTGTTTTGTACACGAAGTGCATCCAGTTTTTGCCGTAAGCCTCTCTACTTTCTTGCACATGCTATGTGGGTGAAATGATGATACCATGCCAACTTGGAACCTTTTCAGAGTTCATTTCAAATGTTGTTCAATTTCATGGTCTTGTAGCTCAAAAATAATCAGTAAATGCAT
The DNA here is from genome assembly GCF_904849725.1 of Hordeum vulgare subsp. vulgare. NCBI lineage: Eukaryota > Viridiplantae > Streptophyta > Magnoliopsida > Poales > Poaceae > Hordeum > Hordeum vulgare. Next base: position 632,302,592 of record NC_058519.1, read on the forward strand.
GAAAAATAACAAATGAAGTCAGAAAGGGTTGTAAATTGATGATGTGGCTTTGAATGGTGCATTTTGAACACAGAAAAACAAGGGGGTTCAAATAAGTTCAACAAAAATGAAATCCCTTTGTAACACACGAGTTTCCGTATGAAACCCTGATACTTCGAAGGAGATTGTTTGTTATGTACACGAAGTGCATCCAGTTTTTGCCGTAAGCCTCTCTACTTTCTTGCATATGCTATGTGGGTGAAATGATGATACCATGCCAACTTGGAACCTTGAAACCCTGATACTTCGAAGAAGATTGTCTGTTTTGTACATGAAGTGCATCCAGTTTTTGCCGTAAGCCTCTCTACTTTCTTGCACATGCTATGTGCGTGAAATGATGATACCATGCCAACATTGAACCTTTTGAGAGTTCATTTCAAAAACTTTTCAATTTCATGGTCTTATAGCTCAAAATAATCATTAAATGCATGAAAAATAACAAATGAAGTCAGAAAGGGTTGTAAATTGATCATTTGGCTTTGAATGGTGCATTCTGAACACAGAAAAACAAGGGGGTTCAAATAAGTACAACAAAAATGAAATCCCTTTGTAACAGACGAGTTTCCATATGAAACCCTAATACTTCGAAGGAGATTGTCTGTTTTGTACACGAAGTGCATCCAGTTTTTGCCGTCAGCCTCTCTACTTTCTTGCACATGCTATGTGGGTGAAATGATGATACCATACCAACTTGGAACCTTTTCAGAGTTCATTTCAAATGCTTTTCAATTTCATGGTCTTATAGCTCAAAATAATCAGTAAATGCATGAAAAATAACAAATGAAGTCAGAAAGGGTTGTAAATTGATGATGTGGCTTTGAATGGTGCATTTTAAACACAGAAAAACAAGGTGGTTCAAATAAGTTGAACAAAAATGAAATCCCTTTGTAACACACGAGTTTCCGTATGAAACCGTGATACTTCGAAGAAGATTGTCTGTTTTGTACACGAAGTGCATCCAGTTTTTGCCGTAAGCCTCTCTACTTTCTTGCACATGCTATGTGGGTGAAATGATGATACCATGCCAACTTGGAACCTTTTGAGAGTTCATTTCAAATGCTTTTCAATTTCATGGTCTTATAGCTCAAAATAGTCATTAAATGCATGAAAAATAACAAATGAAGTCAGAGAGGGTTGTAAATTGACGATGTGGCTTTGAATGGTGCATTTTGAACATAGAAAAACAAGGGGGTTCAAATAAGTTCAACAAAAATGAAATCCCTTTTGTAACAGACGAGTTTCCGTATGAAACCCTGATACTTCGAAGGAGATTGTCTATTTTGTACACGAAGTGCATCCAGTTTTTGCCGTAAGCCTCTCTACTTTCTTGCACATGCTATGTGGGTGAAATGATGATACCATGCCAACTTGGAACCTTTTCAGAGTTCATTTCAAATGCTGTTCAATTTCATGGTCTTGTAGCTCAAAAATAGTCAGTAAATGCATGAAAAATAACAAATGAAGTCAGAAAGGGTTGTAAATTGATGATGTGGCTTTGAATGGTGCATTTTGAACACAGAAAAACAAGGGGGTTCAAATAAGTTCAACAAAATTGAAATCCCTTTGTAACAGACGAGTTTCCGTATGAAACCCTGATACTTCGAAGAAGATTGTCTGTTTTGTACACGAAGTGCATCCAGTTTTTGCCGTAAGCCTCTCTACTTTCTTGCACATGCTATGTGGGTGAAATGATGATACCATGCCAACTTGGAACCTTTTCAGAGTTCATTTCAAAAGCTTTTCAATTTCATGGTCTTATAGCTCAAAATAATCATTAAATGCATGAAAAATAACAAATGAAGTCAGAAAGGGTTGTAAATTGATCATTTGGCTTTGAATGGTGCATTTTGAACACAGAAAAACAAGGGGGTTCAAATAAGTTCAACAAAAATGAAATCCCTTTGTAACAGACGAGTTTCCATTTGAAACCCTGATACTTCGAAGGAGATTGTCTGTTTTGTACACGAAGTGCATCCAGTTTTTGCCGTCAGCCTCTCTACTTTCTTGCACATGCTATGTGGGTGAAATGATGATACCATGCCAACTTGGAACCTTTTCAGAGTTCATTTCAAATGCTTTTCAATTTCATGGTCTTATAGCTCAAAATAATCAGTAAATGCATGAAAAATAACAAATGAAGTCAGAAAGGGTTGTAAATTGATGATGTGGCTTTGAATGGTGCATTTTGAACACAGAAAAACAAGGGGGTTCAAATAATTTCAACAAAAATGAAATTCCTTTGTAACAGACGAGTTCCCGTATGAAACCCTAATACTTCGAAGGAAATTGTTTTGTACACGAAGTGCATCCAGTTTTTGCCGTCAGCCTCTCTACTTTCTTGCACATGCTATGTGGGTGAAATGATGATACCATGCCAACTTGGAACCTTTTCAGAGTTCATTTCAAATGCTTTTCAATTTCATGGTCTTATAGCTCAAAATAATCAGTAAATGCATGAAAAATAACAAATGAAGTCAGAAAGGGTTGTAAATTGATGATATGGCTTTGAATGGTGCATTTTGAACACAGAAAAACAAGGGGGTTCAAATAAGTTCAACAAAATTGAAATCCCTTTGTAACAGACGAGTTTCCGTATAAAACCCTAATACTTCGAAGGAGATTGTCTGTTTTGTACACAAAGTGCATCCAGTTTTTGCCGTAAGCCTCTCTACTTTCTTGCACATCCTATGTGGGTGAAATGATGATACCATGCCAACTTGGAACCTTTTCAGAGTTCGTTTCAAATGCTTTTCAATTTCATGGTCTTATAGCTCGAAATAATAATTAAATGCATGAAAAATGACAAATGAAGTCGGAAAGGGTTGTAAATTGATGATGTGGCTTTGAATGGTGCATTTTGAACACAAAAAAACAAGGAGGTTCAAATAAGTTCAACAAAAATGAAATCCCTTTGTAACAGACGAGTTTCCATATGAAACCCTGATACTTCGAAGGAGATTGTCTGTTTTGTACACGAAGTGCATCCACTTTTTCCGTAAGCCTCTCTACTTTCTTGCACATGCTATGTGGGTGAAATGATGATACCATGCCAACTTGGAAACTTTTCAGAGTTATTTTCAAATGCTTTTCAATTTCATGGTCTTATAGCTCAGAATAATTAGTAAATGCATGAAAAATAACAAATGAAGTCAAAAAGGGTTGTAAATTGATGATGTGGCTTTGAATGGTGCATTTTGAACACAGAAAAACAAGGGGTTCAAATAAGTTCAACAAAAATGAAATTCCTTTGTAACAGACGAGTTTCCGTATGAAACCCAAATACTTCGAAGGAGATTTTCTGTTTTATACACGAAGTGCATCCAGTTTTTGCCGTAAGCCTCTCTACTTTCTTGCACATGCTATGTGGGTGAAATGATGATACCATGCCAACTTGGAACCTTTTGAGAGTTCATTTCAATTGCTTTTCAATTTCATGGTCTTATAGCTGAAAATAATCAGTAAATGCATGAAAAATAACAAATGAAGTCAGAAACAAAATAAAACTAAACAAATAAGTAATTTGAAACAAAATAATATAAACTTTAATAAAATAGAGAACTAGAAACAAAAAAACTTTAATAACAAAAATAAAAATTGTGAAACTAAAATTATCAAAGTATTTTGTGTTCAAAACATTATAAGCAACTTCTAGTATTATTGAAACTAAAATAATATATAATTCATGCAACTAAAATTATCAAAGTATTTTCTGTTCAAAATCATTAAAAGAAAAAAAATTCATAAAGAACTTTTTTGTTAGAAACTTTAATAGCAAGAAGAATTACGAATATTGCTTTTGGCTCCCGAGCTCATTGGAGGCCTTTAAATTCAAATTCAAATTCAGTGAAAATTTGTATTTTAATGTTTTAAAAAATTCTGAAAAAAATACATAGATAAATGAAGGTATAATACACAAGTGTGTAAATTTTCAGAACAAAATACGTTGAAATGAGGGCTGTGCAAAAAAGACAAATCTGAGGCTGTTTAACACATGTTACTATTCATCATTTCAGACCATGAATTTGTCTTTTTTGTACAGATCACGTTTTAAAGTATTTTGACCTGAAATTTTACACACATGCCGGTTACATCCTTACATACATGCATATTTGTTTTCAGAATTTTTTGAACCATAAAAATTTGAATTTGAATTTTTCAAAAATAAAGGCCTCCATGGCTCCCGGGAGCCAAAAGGCCATTCTCAAAGAATTATCATAAAATAAAATTAATAATTAATTATAAATAGAATAAAATAAAATAAATAAGTATTTTATTGTAATTAGAAACAAAACAAAATAAATAAAGCAAAAAAGAAAACAAGAAAAACTGGGAAAAAATAAAAAAAATGCCACCAACTCGGCCACCACGGCCTGAATACGACTAGAAATCCATCCATGGGCCAGGATTCAGGCCCGTAGTAGGCCCAGAAGGCCCATCAGGCAAAGCAGTAGCAAGTAGACCCGTAAGCCTGCAGTGGAGAGGAGCTCGAGAGGGGTGCGGCAGTGGGGCTTATAAACCACTGCGCCCCTCTCAACTAGCGAGGTGGGACTAAACTTTGGCTGCGACGCGGGCAGCCTTTGGTCCCGGTTGGTGGCACCAACTGGGACTAAAGGGGGTGCTTTGGTCCCGGTTCGTGGCACCAACGGGGACCAAAGGCCGCAGATTCCCGCCCTTTGGGCTGCTGAAAAGTGACCTTTAGTCCCGGTTTGTGCCACCAACCGAGACCGAAGGCCGCCGCTTCCCGCCCTTTGGACTGCTGAAAAGTGACCTTTGGTCCCGGTTGGTGGCACCAACCGGGACTAAAGGGGCATTGGTACTGGTTGGTGGCACCAACCGGGATCAATGGCTTTGCTATATAAGCCAGCAATTGTGAAAATTTCGTAAGTTCTTCGATCCCTCCGACGACGTTGCCAGGCTGCCCGAGCTCGCCGTCGTCGCCCCTGCCCTCGACCACGCCGCTGTTGCCCGGCCCGACAACGCCGTCGTCGCCCCTGCCCCCTGACCACGCCGCACGCCCTCGCCGTGCCTCTACCGCGCACCTACCCGCCCCGTCGATGTCGTCGTCGCTCTTTGCCCCGTCGATCGCCATCGCCCTTGCCCCGACCACGCCGTCGTCGCCCCTGCCCCGACCACGCCGCCATCGCCGCCCTCTACACCGACGACGGCGCCGTGCCTCTCCTTGGTCAGGTCGGCGCCGCCCACCCTGTCCTCTCCTTTGTTCATATAAATGATGATTTGTTTTTTGCATTTTTTTAAATATGTATATATGTATGTATGTTCTCTGTGCATATAAAAGTTAGATTTTTAGTACATTTGGGTTAGTTTCATTTTTAGAAAAGTTTTATATATTTAGGAAAAGAAGGAAGAGAAGGAAGAAGGAAGAAGAAGAAAAAGTTTTATATATGCAAAAGTTACATTTTTAGAAAAGTATTATATATAGCTTGGAAGATAACGAAGAAGAAGAAAAAGAATGAGAGGAGAAAAAGGAAAATAAGAAGAGGAAGAAAGGAGAAGAAGAGGAGAGGAAGAAGAGGAGAAATAAATAAGAAGAGGAAAAAAGAAGAAAAAGAAGAGGAGAAGAAGAAAGGAATAGAGGAGAAAGAAGAAAAAAAATAGATTTCTATTTTTTTTCTTCTTTCTCCTCTATTCCTTTCTTCTTCTCCTCTTCTTTTTCTTCTTTTTTTTCTTCGATTGCTTCTCTTCTATTCCTTTGTTCTTCTCCTCTTTCTATTTCTTCTTTTGTCTTCTTATTTTTTATTAGGTATGTCGTTGTCGATATACCCCCTCCCGATCGAACTTCAACACGAGGGGGGGTACCAATATACCCCCTCCCCGATAACATTATTTTCCCATGTATATGTATGTCGCGTCGTTGTCGATATAACCCCCTCCCGAATAACTTAGACATGAGGGGCGGTCGATATATATACCCACTCTCGACCATGATAACTTATACCACGGGAGCACCCCCCTCAGCCCTCTCGCTCGACAAAAACTCTCGAGGACACCCAAACCCTAGAGAAAAAACGATGTTGGTCTCCTACCCCCTCCCGCCGCGCCCCTACCCGACAAACTCTCTCGAGGCCACCCAAATTTACCAAGTTAAAAGAGCGTTGTCGTTGAGGCCACCCCAAACCCTTGAAGCGTTGTGTTGAGGCCACCCCAAACCCTTGAAGCATTGTCTAGGCCACCCCAAACCCTAGAGAAGCAGCGTCGAGGCCACTAACATGATTCCTTATTTTGATTAGCTAGCTAGTTCTACGTTTGCCACTAATATATATCCATCTGTACCATGTTTGAATAATAATTGACATGTTGTAAATATTTGCAGAAACTATGGATCACTCCCGAGACGAAACAACAGAAGCGATGTTGGGGGAGAAAATCGCAAAAGGAAGTGATGTCGTTGCGTCGTTTCTCTACGACACCGATGGTCAGGAAGGACCGGGTGAAGAAGAGGGATATGTTCATGATGGCTCCGGTGACCCATTAATGCCGGTACAAGAAGAGGGCTATGTTCATGATGGCTCCGGTGATCCAATGGAGGTACAAGAAGGAGACCGTGATGACGGCTCCGGTGACCGAACCGAATCCGACCAGGTATATATGTATATATTAGTTAAGCCCATGCTGACTAGTTAATTGATGCTTTCATTGTTTTCATATGTACACATATTAATTAACTCTCGTCTTTCTTCTTTTTTCTCTAGCCCTCCGGATCGAGCTCAACTTCGGTAAAGAAACGAATCCCAAAGAAAAAGTTGCGCTCGGATGAAATGTTTGAGATCACAGCAATCGCGCGCGATGGCAAGCCGATTGAGCCCATCCAGACAAGGGTTGCATTTCGTGCTCAGTGTGGGGTTCTTGTTAGGGACAAGATCCCGATCAGTATCCAGCAATGGTTAAAGCCAAAGAAGGAAGACCCTGAGGTGCCGACGTCTTATGTCTCCGATATGCAGAAAGAAGATCTTTGGACAATGCTTAAGGAAAATTACACCCTACCGCCAGAGGAGGATCCAGAGAAGCCAGTTATAGAGGAATTGATCAAGTCTCATGCTCTTCAGAAGATGGCAAAACTATTCAGGAGGTGGAAGAATGAGCTGAAAACGTTTGTCGACAAAGAAGAGACACCAGAATTCATCGGCCGGTTTGAGAAGATCAGAGATCAATGGCCCGCATTTGTGGCCCACAAGACATCGGAAAAGAGTAAGAAGATGTCAGCGACAAACAAGAAAAATGCTGCGAAGAAGAAGCATCACCATCGCACGGGGTCAGGTGGTTACCTCAAAGCCCGACCTTTGTGGGACAAGGCTGAGAATAACCTGATTGCTAAATGGGTCGAACCAGAGACATTGAGATGGCCAGACGTTGCCGGACTTGGTTCTTCGGGGTTGGCGGAACCTTGGACCCTGTATCAGGGAAGTGCATTTGGACGGAAGAGCAACTGCGAATACCCTTCACGAAGCTTCGGCACTATATCGCCGCAGCACAGGAAGGGACGTTTGTTCCAGACAGAGAGAAGGACGAGCTCACAATGGCCCTCGGGAATCCTGAGCACCCTGGACGGACACGAGGCACGCCAGGCTCCCTTCCGTGGAACGCTGGGTTTCCGGACGCAGGGGGTTACAAAACCCAGGAGAGGAGGAAGAAAGTGGAGCATAGCCAACTGCAGGTGCTGCACGAAAGGGTACAAGGACTAGAGGAACGAGAAGCAGATCGCAGCAAACGACCTGCCGAAGCTTCCCCTGAAGCTACCCCGCCATCTCAGCGGAGAAGCAGCATGGCTTCCACAGAGCAGACTCAGCAGCTGGAGCCTGTCTTCATGGGCTACCCCGTGGATGCTATCACAGAGTCTCAACATTGCCACCTTATGCCGCGATGGATGACATTTAAAGTCAAGGCGGCTGTTGGCTCTGTTATACCTAATGAACCTGGCTCAACCTACCACGGCGAGCCGATTCTAGAAGGATATGCTAGGGTGATGGTGGATCAAATAACGGATGGATTTGAGGACCTTGAGCTTGACCACCCTACGGGTGAAGGGGAGATTTGGGTGGGTTCTTCTTTGAAGACTACATGCCTATGGCAGAAGGAGCTCATCAACCTTCCGAACTGGACGCCTCCGCCTCCTCCTCCTCCTCCGGCGAGTCAGGGCACTCCGCTTCCTCCTCCGCCTCCTTCGGCGAGTGATCAGGGCACTCAGCCTCCTTCTCAGACGCATGGCGGCACTCCGCCTCCTTCTCCGCCTGCGCCGGCGCGCCCGAGCAGCCAGCTGCCCCCTCCTTCTGTGCCTCATCAACAAGGGCGGAAGAGACCCGCCGCCGCTCCGGCTCCTCCGGCGCGTCGTCCTTATCCTTCACCTCGTAAGAAAGGAAAGACAGCCGCAGTCGCTCCGTCTGCTCCGGCGTATAGCACTACAGCCAAAGGCAGGCAATACAGATACGGTCCTTCTCTGAAGACTCCAGAGAAGTTACCATACGAGAGGAGCCACGAGGAAATCAAGAAGATCGTGGAAGCCGAAGTGAAGAACTTCTTTGAAGGGGTGAAAGCAAAAAACATCCACCTCCGGAGGAGAAGATAGATCCGGTAAAAGCAAAGCGTACTTTGGCTGCCCTGAAGAAACCACCAAAGTCTCCGACGAAAGGAAACTATGAGCGCATTTTTACAAAGTCATTTATCGAAGCGGAGCGGTCGGGAAGTACTGTCAGTGATCAAAGGTCAGCAGAACGACGAGCTGGGAAAAAAGTTGCCCAGCTCGGCGAACAAGCGAACCAATCGTTCCCCCCGCTCAAAGTGTCTAGCGATATCGTCGCTAATCATCCGGGGATCTTGTTGCCCGGTACCAATCCTGCAGATTACCTGCCTGATGATGCACATTTTGATTTATTGGAGGTGGACGAACACAAATACGTGTACGGGAAGCCTCTCGTCAAAGATGAAAGATCTCTAACAACGATGATGCGAAGATTCCATGATTGGTACATGAAAACTTGCAAAGAGTCTCGAGGGAGTAATATTTTGACGCTGAGAGTTAGAAAGGACCATGACCTCGTTGGACTTGAACTGTTGATGATTCCATTTGAGGAGTTCTTCCCGTTTTTCAATCTCCTGGCCCTCGATAAATTAATGATCACTTGCTACTGCCTATAAGTAGTACTACTTCTGTCATTAAGTCTCTATATATAGGTCAGCTCTTTCATTGCATGTATTTTTAATTACCCTCATTATATTATATGCAGATTGAAGATCGTCGAATTGAAGAAAAGACAAATCGATGATATTGGGTTCATTAACACAAATCTCGTAGATGCATTTATGATTAAATTTCAGGCCAAAGATACCGAGCCAACCTGCTACAATCGTTTGTATTGAATCAAAACAAAGCTATAATACTATTCCCTTACGAATTCCAGTGAGTGTTACTGTCTTGTGCATATTCGGTTTCCCTTATTAGTCAAGGTTATAGTAATGTAATTGATGAGTTATGCATGCGTGCGCAGCTTCCACTATATTCTCCTAGAGATTAAGATTGAGAAGGGACTAGTAACCATCTTAGACTCGAGACGAAAAGATCCCAATGAGTATGCGGACATGCCTGCAATTCTACAGAAGTAAGTTAAATCGATCATTATCGCACCATATCGGTAACTTTGTTCATTTCCTGATATCAAGTAATTGTTTTCTTTGTCTGGTAGAGTTTGGAAAAAATTCACCTCAAAAACTCCGGGACTGCCGAAGAAGCTGCAATTTAGACACCCAAAAGTAAGTACTATAGTAGCATGTTCCACGCATCTCCTAGTGATTCAAGCGCTAGTTTCATCAATACCATTTAGCATGCTTGCTAACTATCAGTTGGACTGACCTCTATTTCTTGTAAAGTGGTTGTGGCAGGAACCAGGGAAAAATTACTGTGGATACTACATTTGCCAGTCCATCCGCCACACGACGTGTGAGCGGGGCTACTCTGACAAACAATATGACGTGCGTAAATAATAATATTCACAATTTTATTTTATTACCATCATTTGTGTTCAGTTTCATTTATTCATATATATGTATTGACCCCCTTCTTCAAATTAGATATATCGGATGCGGAATGAACTCCTACCAGCAGATCGTATGCGAGGAATTCAAGAGGAATTGGCGGCATTCTTTCTTGACCACGTGATCGCTAAAGACGGAGAATACCATGTGAACCCTAATCAGTTGAATTTTAATTAGGAGATTATATTGTAAGAGATAATTATATTGCATATATGCATCGGATAGATATACGAGAACTTGTTGTTCGACCAATCTCTCACAGAAGGAAAGGTGGTCGATATCACTTCTCTTTGTATGCATATGTTCATGACGATCTTCTGTTTCCTTCATTTCTTTACTAGCTAGCGTGTCTAGTCCTCTCTATACGTATAGTATGCAGCATCGACCAAGCATGGAGATAAGAGAGGCCACTTCTCTCTATTCATTAGCTAGCTAACACAATATATGAAACACCTAAATTAACCCACCAAAACCCCCAAACCCCCCCTTTCAAAAAAACGCATCACCTGAAATGCTGACGCGTGGATGCCTTTTGGTCCCGGTTGGTGTCACCAACCGGGACTAAAGGCCCCCCGCCCGGGGTCGCCGCACCGGCCACGTGGAGGCCCATTTGTCTCGGTTTGTGTAAGAACGGGGACTAAAGGCCAAGGGCATTAGTAACGACCTTTTAGTCCCGGTTCCGAAACCGGGACAGAAGGCCCTTACGAACCGTGACAAAAGGCCCTTTTTCTACTAGTGGAACTGGAGCTAGTTACATATCTCTCCGTGTTATAACTGTTACATGATGAATAGCATCCAACATAATCATCCATCACCGATCCAATGCCTATGAGTTTTTCCTACTGGTCCTTGCTACGTTACATTGCCGCTACTGCTGTCACTGCTGCTACTGTTACTCTGTTGCTACTGCTGTTACTTTGCTGCTACTGCTGTCACTTTGCTGCTACCGGTTACTGTTGCTACTGCTGCTATCATACTACTCTACTACTGATACTTTGCTGTAGATACTAAATCTTTCAGGTGTGGTTGAATTGACAACTCAACTGCTAATACTTGAGAATATTCTTTGGCTTCCCCTTGAGTCGAATCAATAAATTTGGGTTGAATACTCTACCCTCGAAAACTGTTGCGATCCCCTATACTTGTGGGTTATCAAGCCTCACCATTGCCTTGCTGTTTATTTTTGTCATGGGTTCATCATCCCACGGAAGTTCACTTGCAGTCCGCCCAGGGAACAAGAACCTATTGTGCAACTTAGTTAGGAGCGTGTGCTCCATATGTGGTATCTTCTTTAACTTTTCGTTGTTGATGTTGGCGGTTTCCCTGAGGATGCATCCTAGTTGATTGCCATAGCACTTGGATGTTGACTCCGGCGATGTTGGCTCTAATTTCGAGAGGTGCATCGCTGTGAACACAATTTGTCCGGTGCCGAGCGCATTTAGTTTTCTTGCCCTCTTCGACTTCGGTCCTTCACCGGGTACGTCAACATCATCGCCCGTCTTGGTGTTGGTGCCACTATCGCTACCGGTGGCAGTGTCGGTGTCGGGGGTGGTCTCATTGCCGCCGTGCATCTGCATCTCCCGTTGGTCCAGGTAATAAAAAATGATTTGCTTCCTCAAAATGGTGTTCTTCGTGGCGACCAGAACCCCCGGCTTCGCCGTGGCTAGACATATTAATTTCCTATGAGTATTTAAGTATAATAGTTTAATTCTAGACCGAATAACACGAATAATAAAAGGGGGACCATATTTGGTCGGAATGTTGATTCATTCCCTTTTCCGGCAATACCCGGGCACTCGATATGTCCTAGTTTCTAGAACAAGTCATGCCAAAATTCATGGGAATATTCGGCATGACCTTTGCTAAAAAGTGGACATATGGGGCGCCTGAAATTTGCCGGAATGGAAATGAATCAACATTCCGGCAAAACATATGCCACTCAGACATTCCGACAAAACTTAATAATCATTTAATTAGAACTCTTTTAAATAGAACAACAAGATACAATCCATTAGAGGAGCCACTATACCCAAACTTACAGTTAATGCATTAGGTCAATGATAATTGACAATATTGACATAACAAAGGTTTTACGTTGAACTGAACGCAGTCGAAGAGGAATCAAGTGCAACAACACAAGTCCAAAATGTATGAAAACAAAAGAACAACAAACTTGCCTTTAATAGTAAGCCAGTAATGGCAGTCTTACTGTTTCACCTTACATAAGCCTTAATGCTACACCATGTACTATATCTGAAGTATGTAGCTTACTTCAATATACTACTATATTATATCTTGATATTAAAATTTTCCTTTTCTCATTTAATTGTGTAACATCTAAGAAAAAAAATTAGTTATGATGCATGATACTACCTATGACTCTTTTATTCTGACTAGCCTTAGCATCAAAACTAAACAACCATTCCTTTTCTAGGGGTGGGGAATCAATGGTGTCAGTCCATATCAAACCGACTCGTGTGTCATGTCCTTTCCTTTTTGTTGAATCTTCTTTTGTCATTGTTTCACATCAACTGATGAGATCGCAAGTTCTTATCCTCTCCAAGGACGTGATTAGTAGTAGTAGTACTAATTAATTATCTACACGGAAGAGTTACAACCCACTTTGATGCACTACAATTTGGCAAGCTTGCCATCATCAAAATTTAAACAATAGATACTTACATCAATGGTTCAGAACGAAGCATGGGAGGACATTTTAGACAATGCGGGGGAGAACGTTTGTGCCATCTATTTTCAAATGGGGAAAGGCACACATTCATACAGTAGCAAACTTATATCGCACATCACAATTCTCTGAAATTTGAAAAATACATGGATTGGACTCAAACATTTTTAATTTCAGCATTAAGAAACACCCGCGGCTATCGAAACTTTCATTGCTTGAGCGGTAGGGGGCTTATCGGAGTGAGAGGGCATGGGGTCGAACATCAACGGCACCTGGAGGGGTCCCGGCGGCGCTTGGAGGGGGCGGCGGCGCCTGGAGTGGGTCCCAGTGGCGCTTGGAGGGGGTGGTGGTCGAGGGCGTGTGCAGGGACGGGCGGGAAGGGCTCCAATGGGCGGGGAGGGCTCCAGCGGGCGGCAGCGACACAACATGCGGGTCGGGGAGAGGGGGAGAGGTGGGAGTGGAGGGAGTGGAGGGCAAGGGGACTTAGGGAAATTTTGGAGCCGGGTTAAGTAAAAGTAGTAGTAGCGCTGGATTGGTTCCATCGCTACTGCTAACTTAGCACTAGCGCTGGTTCTAATCCAGTGCTACTCCTAAATTCCCTAGGACAAATAGAAGTTGTGGTGGATTGGTACCAGCGCTACTTCTAATTTAGCAGTAGCTCCTTTAGCAATCCAACACTACTGCTAACATTATTTTCTTTATTATTTTTCATTTTTATTATTTTTATTTATCATTTTTCCTTTTTATTATTTTACTTTACTTTTTGTTATTTTCCTTTCCTTTTTTGTTTTATTTTCTTTTGTATTGCTTTCTCCCTTTTTTGGTTTTGGTCTTTAGTTTTTATACCGAGGGCCTCTCGCACGGAGTCGACAACGAGAACATATGTCTCCCTCCCACACTACGCAAATATTACCGGAACCATGTGTTGTTTCATACACAAAATATATACATATATATAAATGATTGTTTCTCAGTTGCGTCGAATACGTTTTACATTGAGCTTCTTTCCTTTCTAGTTCGTTGTGTTGATTCTTCTTTTCCGGCACCATGGAGTACAATCTTTCTTAGGTAATGTAGTCTTGATTCTTCTTTTCACATATGCTTCATCGTCATCGTCATCTTCCCTCATAGGGTTGCCGTATTAGTCGTATTCTTCCTCGTTGGCAACTATATCCATTTCGACGATGTTCCTTTTGCCTCTCCTCACGACAACACAAGTAGGATTGATCGGATCGGTTATGAAGAAGCATTGTGTCACGTGCTTAGCATGTATCCATGGATCAGTTTTGGCGATGACCTTAACGTTCGTGGTAGCACTTTTCGCGTCGTGTATAGACATGCCAGTGAAATACTTGTTTTCTCTTATGACGGCCTTAGCCCACCTGACACGGAACATCATTGCATCGTGCCTTCCAGCATAGTTAAGCTCCCAGATATCTTCGACCCTTCCGTAGAATCTTTCAATTGTGCCGTTGGATTTGGTCACGCATTCAATCATCTCCCTTGAGTTCTGGTAATCACTGTCCATGTCTTTGGCCTCCGTGTAGAACATGTACCCATTGATATCGTATGCCTCATAGGACACAAGTTTGGGCACGGGGCCATGTGCTAAGACGTGTATGAGAAAACCGTCCGCACTGCCCTCATCCGACGGATTAGCACGAGCCTGCTCTTTGAACGAACGCAAGAAAGTGGTGTTGTGCTATACAGTAACTTCATTGTAAGTCTTGCACATCCCTTGATCATGGTACTTCTTTGCGATGATTTCTTCATGCAATGACACATAATCATCTACACATCTAGGTGTTGTAGCACTACTAAGTTAGCCCTGTCAAAGTCATCCCGTCGATCCGAGTGGTCCACGTGCAATTCCCTCCAACCGTTTTTGTGACCTTCTCCTCCGAGTCTCCCATGGTGCTTGTTGACGGGCAAACCAACAACACGGTCTTCTGTAGCTATATAATTCTCGCAAAAGCAGATGCACTCTTGGGTCAGATACCCCTGGACGATGTGTTGGGGAATGTCGCATGGGAAACAAAAATTTTCCTACGCGCACGAAGACCTATCATGGTGATGTCCATCTACGAGAGGGGATGAGTGATCTACGTACCCTTGTAGATCGTACAGCAGAAGCGTTAGTGAACGCGGTTGATGTAGTGGAACGTCCTCACATCCCTCGATCCGCCCCGCGAACAATCCCGCGATCAGTCCCACGATCTAGTACCGAACGGACAGCACCTCCGCGTTCAGCACACGTACAGCTCGACGATGATCTCGGCCTTCTTGATCCAGCAAGAGAGACGGAGAGGTAGAAGAGTTCTCCGGCAGCGTGACGGCGCTCCGGAGGTTGGTGATGACCTTGTCTGAGCAGGGCTCCGCCCGAGCTCCGCAGAAACGCGATCTAGAGGAAAAACCGTGGAGGTATGTGGTTGGGCTGCCGTGGAAAAGTCTTCTCAAATCAGCCCCAATACCTCCGTATATATAGGTGGGAGGGAGGGGACCTTGCCTTGGGGCTCAAGAAGCCCCAAGGGGGTCGGCTGAGTCTAAGGGGGGAGGACTCCCCCCAAACCGAGTTGGACTTGGTTTGGTGGGAGGGAGTCCCCCTTCCTTCCCACCTCCTCCCTTTTTTTCTTTTCTCTTGATTTTCTCTTCTTGGCGCATAGAGCCCTTTTGGGCTGTCCCACCAGCCCACTAAGGGCTGGTGTGCCACCCTCAAGGCCTATGGGCTTCCCCGGGGTGGGTAGCCCCCCCCCCCCCCGGTGAACTCCCGGAACCCATTCGTCATTCCCGGTACATTCCCGGTAACTCTGAAAACCTTCCGATAATCAAATGAGGTCATCCTATATATCAATCTTCGTTTCTGGACTATTCCGGAAACCCTCGTGACGTCCGTGATCTCATCCGGGACTCCGAACAACATTCGGTAACAAACCATATAACTCAAATACGCATAAAACAACGTCGAACCTTAAGTGTGCAGACCCTGCGGGTTCGAGAACTATGTAGACATGACCCGAGAGACTCCTCGGTCAATATCCAATAGCGGGACCTGGATGCCCATATTGGATCCTACATATTCTACGAAGATCTTATCGTTTGAACCTCAGTGCCAAGGATTCATATAATCCCGTATGTCATTCCCTTTGTCCTTCGGTATGTTACTTGCCCGAGATTCGATCGTCAGTATCCGTATACCTATTTCAATCTCGTTTACCGGCAAGTCTCTTTACCCGTTTCGTAATACAAGATCCCGCAACTTACACTATGTTACATTGCTTGCAAGGCTTGTGTGTGATGTTGCATTACCGAGTGGGCCCCGAGATACCTCTCCGTTCACACGGAGTGACAAATCCCAGTCTTGATCCATACTAACTCAACTAACACCTTCGGAGATACCTGTAGAGCATCTTTATAGTCACCCAGTTACGTTGCGACGTTTGATATACACAAAGCATTCCTCCGGTGTCAGTGAGTTATATGATCTCATGGTCATAGGAATAAATACTTGACACGCAGAAAACAGTAGCAACAAAATGACACGATCAACATGCTACGTTTATTAGTTTGGGTCTAGTTCATCACGTGATTCTCCTAATGACGTGATCCAGTTATCAAGCAACAACACCTTGATCATAATCAGAAGACACTGACTATCTTTGATCAACTGGCTAGCCAACTAGAGGCTTGCTAGGGACGGTGTTTTGTCTATGTATCCACACATGTAAATGAGTCTTCATTCAATACAATTATAGCATGGATAATAAACGATTATCTTGATACAGGAATTATAATAATAACTATATTTATTATTGCCTCTAGGGCATAATTCCAACAGTCTCCCACTTGCACTAGAGTCAATAATCTAGCCCTCACATCACCATGTGAATTACATTGTAATAAATCTAACACCCATACAGTTCTGGTGTTGATCATGCTTTGGCCGTGGAAGAGGTTTAGTCAGCGGGTCCGCTACATTCAGATCCGTGTGCACTTTGCATATATTCACGTCCTCTCCCTCGACGTAGTCGCGGATGAGGTTGAAGCATCGTTTGATGTGTCTGGTCTTCTTGTGAAACCGTGGTTCCTTTGCTAAGGCAATGGCACCAGTGTTGTCACATTACAAGGTTATTGGATTCAGTGCGCTTGGCACCACTCCAAGATACGTCATGAACTGCTTCATCCAGACACCCTCCTTAGCCGCCTCCGAGGCAGCCATGTACTCCGCTTCACATGTAGAATCTGCTACGACGCTTTGCTTGGAACTATACCAGCTTACTGCACCCCCATTAAGAATAAATACGTATCCGGTTTGTGACTTGGAGTCGTCCGGATCTGTGTCAAAGCTTGCATCGACGTAACCTTTTACGGCGAGCTCTTCGTCACCTCCATACACGAGAAACATCTCCTTAGTCCTTTTCAGGTACTTCAGGATATTCTTGACCGCTGTCCAGTGATCCACTCCTGGATTACTCTGGAACCTACCTGCCATACTTATGGCCAGGCTAACATCCGGTCTAGGGCACAACATCGCATACATGATAGAACCTATGGCTGAAGCATAGGGGACGGAGCGCATATGCTCTCTATCTTCATCAGTTGCTGGGCACTGAGTCTTACTCAATCTCGTACCTTGTAGAACTGGCAAGAACCCTTTCTTGGACTGTTCCATTTTGAACCTCTTCAAAACTTTATCAAGGTATGTGCTTTCTGAAAGTCCTATCAGGCGTTTTGATCTATCCCTATAGATCTTAATGCCTAGAATGTAAGCAGCTTCTCCTAGGTCCTTCATAGAGAAACTTTTATTCAAGTAATCCTTTATGCTCTCTAAAAACTCTACGTTGTTTCCAATCAGTAATATGTCATCCACATATAATATTAGAAACGCCACAGAGCTCCCACTCACTTTCTTGTAAATACAAGATTCTTCAACCACTTGTATAAACCCAAATGCTTTGATCACCTCATCAAAGCGTTTGTTCCAACTCCGAGATGCTTGCACCAGTCCATAAATGGATCGCTGGAGCTTGCACACCTTGTTAGCATTCTTAGGATCGACAAAACCTTCGGGTTGTATCATATACAACTCTTCCTTAAGGAAACCGTTAAGGAACGCCGTTTTGACATCCATCTGCCAGATTTCATAATCGAAAAATGCAGCTATTGCTAACATGATTCTGACGGACTTAAGCATCACTACGGGTGAGAAAGTCTCATCGTACTCAACTCCTTGAACTTGTGAAAAACCCTTTGCCACAAGTCGAGCTTTATAAACGGTCACATTACCGTCAGCGTCCGTCTTCCTCTTAAAGATCCATTTGTTCTGAATGGCCTTGCGGCCCTCAGGCAGTACCTCCAAAGTCCACACTTTGTTCTCATACATGGATCCTATCTCGAACTTCATGGCTTCGAGCCATTTGTTGGAATCTGGGCCCACCATTGCTTCTTCATAATTCGCAGGTTCATTGTTGTCTAACAACATGATTGATAAGACGGCATCACCGTACCACTCTGGAGCAGCACGTGGTCTCGTCGACCTGCGTGGTTCGACAGAAACTTGAACTGGAGTTTCATGATCATCATCATTAACTTCCTCCTCAACCGGCGTCGCAATGACAGAGGTTTCCCCTTGCCCTGCGCCACCATCCAGAGGGATGAGAGGTTCGACAACCTCGTCAAGTTCTATCTTCCTCCCACTCAATTCTCTCGAGAGAAACTCCTTCTCGAGAAAAGCTCCGTTTTTAGCAACAAACACTTTCCCCTCGGATTTGAGATAGAAGGTGTACCCAACTGTTTCTTTTGGGTAACCTATGAAGACGCACTTTTCCGCTTTGGGTTCCAGCTTTTCAGGCTGAAGCTTTTTGACATAAGCATCACATCCCCAAACTTTAAGAAACGACAACTTTGGCCTCTTGCCATACCACAGTTCGTATGGTGTCGTCTCAACGGATTTTGATGGTGCCCTATTTAAAGTGAATGCAGCTGTTTCTAATGCATAGCCCCAAAATGATAACTGCAAATCAGTAAGAGACATCATAGATCGCACCATCTCTAATAGAGTACAATTACGACGTTCGGACACACCATTACGCTGTGGGGTTCCAGGCGGTGTTAACTGTGAAACAATTCCACATTGTCTTAAGTGAGCACCAAACTCGAAACTCAGATATTCACCCCCACGATCAGACCGTAGGAACTTGATCTTCTTGTTACGATGATTTTCCACTTCACTCTGAAATTGCTTGAACTTTTCAAATGTTTCAGACTTGTGCTTCATCAAGTAGACATAACCATATCTACTTAAATCGTCAGTGAAGGTGAGAAAATAACGATATCCGCCGCGTGCCTCCACGCTCATCGGACCACACACATCGGTATGTATGATTTCCAACAAGTCACTTGCACGCTCCATTGTTCCTGAGAACGGAGTCTTAGTCATCTTGCCCATGAGGCATGGTTCGCACGTGTCAAGTGAATCAAAGTCAAGTGACTCCAAAAGTCCATCAGCATGGAGTTTCTTCACGCGCTTTACACCAATATGACCTAAGCGGCAGTGCCACAAAAATATGGCGCTATCATTGTTAACTCTAACTCTTTTGGTCTCAATGTTATGTATATGCGTATCGTTATCAAGATTCAATATGAACAATCCTCTCACATTCGGTGCATGACCATAAAAGATGTTACTCACAGAAATAGAACAACCATTATTCTCTGACTTAAAAGAGTAAACGTCTCGCAATAAACAAGATCCAGATATAATGTTCATGCTCAACGCAGGAACTAAATAACAATGATTTAAGTTCATCACTAATCCTGACGGTAACTGAAGTGACACTGTGCCGACGGCGATTGCATCAACCTTGGAACCATTTCCTACGCGCATCGTCACTTCATCTTTCGCCAGCCTTCGCCTATTCCGCAGTTCCTGTTTCGAGTTGCAAATATGAGCAACAGAACCGGTATCGAATACCCAGGCACTACTACGAGAGCCGGTTAAGTACACATCAATAGCATGTATATCAAATATACCTGATTTTTCTTTGCCCGCCTTCTTATCTGCCAGATACTTGGGGCAATTGCGCTTCCAGTGACCCATACCCTTGCAATAGTAACACTCCGTTTCCGGCTTAGGTCCAGCTTTGGGTTTCTTCGTCGGATTGGCAACAGGCTTGCCGCTCTTCTTCGAATTGCCCTTCTTGCCTTTGCCGTTTCTCTTGAAACTAGTGGTCTTATTCACCATCAACACTTGATGCTCTTTACGGAGTTCAGACTCTGCGACTTTCAGCATCGCAAACAACTCGCCGGGAGACTTGTTCATCCCTTGCATGTTGTAGTTCAACACAAAGCCTTTATAGCTTGGCGGCAGTGATTGAAGGATTCTGTCAGTGATAGCTTCTTGCGGGAGTTCAATCCCCAGCTCAGCTAGACGGTTTGAGTACCCCAGACATTTTGAGCACATGTTCACAGACAGATGAGTTTTCCTCCATCTTGCAAGCATAGAATTTACCGGAGGTCTCATACCTCTCGATCCGGGCGTTCTTCTGAAAGATAAACTCCAACTCCTGGAACATCTCAAATGCTCCATGACGCTCAAAGCGACGTTGAAGTCCCGGTTCTAAGCCATACAAGACTGCACATTGAACTATTGAGTAGTCCTCCTTACATGCTAACCAAGCGTTCTTAACATCCAGATCAGCCGTAGCGGGTGGTTCATCTCCTAACGCAGCATTAAGGACATAATCCTTCTTCCCAGCTTGTAAGATTAGCTTAAGATTACGAGCCCAGTCTACAAAGTTGCTTCCATCATCTTTCAACTTAGCTTTCTCTAGGAACGTATTAAAATTCAGGATGACTGTCGCGTGAGCCATGATCTACAACACAAATATATTCTAAGTGGACTTAGACTATGTTCAAGATAATTAGAGTTTAACTTAATCAAATTATTCGCTAAACTCCCACTCAAAAAGTACATCTCTCTAGTCATTGGAGTGGTTCATGATCCACTTACACTAGCTCAAGTCCGATCATCACGTGAGTTGAGTATAGTTTCAGTGGTAAGCATCCCTATGCTAATCATATCATCTATATGATTCATGATCGACCTTTCGGTCTCATGTGTTCCGAGGCTATGTCTGCACATGCTAGGCTCGTCAAGCTTAACCCGAGTGTTCCACGTGCGCAACTGTTTTGCACCCGTTGTATGTGAACGTTGAGTCTATCACACCCGATCATCACGTGCTGTCTCGAAACGACGAACTGTAGCAACGGTGCACAGTCGGGGAGAACACAATTTCGTCTTGAAATTTTAGTGAGAGATCACCTCATAATGCTACCGTCGTTCTAAGCAAAATAAGGTGCATAAAAGGATTAACATCACATGCAATTCATAAGTGACATGATATGGCCATCATCACGTGCTTCTTGATCTCCAACACCAAAGCACCGCACGATCTTCTTGTCACCGGCGCCACACCATGATCTCCATCAACGTGTTGCCATCGGGGTTGTCGTGTTACTCATGCTATTACTACTAAAGCTACATCCTAGCAAAATAGTAAACGCATCTGCAAGCACACACGTTAGTATAAAGACAACCCTATGGCTCCTGCCGGTTGCCGGACCATCGACGTGCAAGTCGATATTTCTATTACAACATGATCATCTCATACATCCAATATATCACATCACATCATTGGCCATATCACATCACAAGCAAACCCTGCAAAAACAAGTTAGACGTCCTCTAATTTTGTTGTTGCATGTTTTACGTGGTGACCATGGGTATCTAGTAGGATCGCATCTTACTTACGCAAACACCACAACGGAGATATATGAGTTGCTATTTAACCTCATCCAAGGACCTCCTCGGTCAAATCCGATTCAACTAAAGTTGGAGAAACTGACACTTGCCAGTCATCTTTGAGCAACGGAGTTACTCGTAACGATGAAACCAGTCTCTCGTAAGCGTACGAGTAATGTCGGTCCAAGCCGCTTCAATCCAACAATACCGCGGAATCAAGAAAAGACTAAGGAGGGCAGCAAAATGCACACCACCGCCCACAAAAACTTTTGTGTTCTACTCGAGAAGACATCTACGCATGAACCTAGCTCATGATGCCACTGTTGGGGAACGTCGCATGGGAAACAAAAATTTTCCTACGCGCACGAAGACCTATCATGGTGATGTCCATCTACGAGAGGGGATGAGTGATCTACGTACCCTTGTAGATCGTACAGCAGAAGCGTTAGTGAACGCGGTTGATGTAGTGGAATGTCCTCACGTCCCTCGATCCGCCCCGCGAACAATCCCGCGATCAGTCCCACGATCTAGTACCGAACGGACGGCACCTCCGCGTTCAGCACACGTACAGCTCGACGATGATCTCGGCCTTCTTGATCCAGCAAGAGAGACGGAGAGGTAGAAGAGTTCTCCGGCAGCGTGACGGCGCTCCGGAGGTTGGTGGTGACCTTGTCTCAGCAGGGCTCCGCCCGAGCTCCGCAGAAACGCGATCTAGAGGAAAAACCGTGGAGGTATGTGGTCGGGCTGCCGTGGAAAAGTCTTCTCAAATCAGCCCCAATACCTCCGTATATATAGGTGAGAGGGAGGGGACCTTGCCTTGGGGCTCAAGGAGCCCCAAGGGGGTCGGCCGAGTCCAAGGGGGGAGGACTCCCCCCCCCAAAC
Source organism: Hordeum vulgare subsp. vulgare (assembly GCF_904849725.1). NCBI lineage: Eukaryota > Viridiplantae > Streptophyta > Magnoliopsida > Poales > Poaceae > Hordeum > Hordeum vulgare. The sequence continues at coordinate 632,325,043 of NC_058519.1, forward strand.
CGAGTTGGACATGGTTTGGTGGGAGGGAGTCCCCCTTCCTTCCCACCTCCTCCCTTTTTTCTCTTTTCTCTTGATTTTCTCTTCTTGGCGCATAGAGCCCTTTTGGGCTGTCCGACCAGCCCACTAAGGGCTGGTGTGCCACCCTCAAGGACTATGGGCTTCCCCGGGGTGGGTAGCCCCCCCCCCCCCCCCCCGGTGAACTCCCGGAACCCATTCGTCATTCCCGGTACATTCCCGCTAACTCCGAAAACCTTCCGGTAATCAAATGAGGTCATCCTATATATCAATCTTCGTTTCCGGACTATTCCGGAAACCCTCGTGACGTCCGTGATCTCATCCGGGACTCCGAACAACATTCGGTAACCAACCATATAACTCAAATACGCATAAAACAACGTCGAACCTTAAGTGTGCAGACCCTGCGGGTTCGAGAACTATGTAGACATGACCCGAGAGACTCCTCGGTCAATATCCAATAGCGGGACCTGGATGCCCATATTGGATCCTACATATTCTACAAAGATCTTATCGTTTGAACCTCAGTGCCAAGGATTCATATAATCCCGTATGTCATTCCCTTTGTCCTTCGATATGTTACTTGCCCGAGATTCGATCGTCAGTATCCGTATACCTATTTCAATCTCGTTTACCGGCAAGTATCTTTACTCGTTCAGTAATACAAGATCCCGCAACTTACACTAAGTTACATTGCTTGCAAGGCTTGTGTGTGATGTTGCATTACCGAGTGGGCCCCGAGATACCTCTCCGTTCACACGGAGTGACAAATCCCAGTCTTGATCCATACTAACTCAACTAACACCTTCGGAGATACCTGTAGAGCATCTTTATAGTCACCCAGTTACGTTGCGACGTTTGATACACACAAAGCATTCCTCCGGTGTCAGTGAGTTATATGATCTCATGGTCATAGGAATAAATACTTGACACGCAGAAAACAGTAGCAACAAAATGACACGATCAACATGCTACGTTTATTAGTTTGGGTCTAGTCCATCACGTGATTCTCCTAATGACGTGATCCAGTTATCAAGCAACAACACCTTGTTCATAATCAGAAGACAGTGACTATCTTTGATCAACTGGCTAGCCAACTAGAGGCTTGCTAGGGATGGTGTTTTGTCTATGTATCCACACATGTAAATGAGTCTTCATTCAATACAATTATAGCATGGATAATAAACGATTATCTTGATACAGGAATTATAATAATAACTATATTTATTATTGCCTCTAGGGCATAATTCCAACACGATGTTCCCCTCAGGACGGGACATGTTACGAAGAATCCTTTGATGACCCCATTCATCCTCTGGACCGACATCATGTTGTGAAGGAATATCGGCCCGAGGTCGATGATGTCATCCACGATGTGGACACATAGATGAAACATGACGTCAAAGAACGCAAGCGGGAAGTATGTCTCAAGATCACATAGTATGACAACGATATCTTCCTGTAGCATTCGGAGCTGCTTCACGCTGATGGACTTTCGAGAGATAACATCGAAGAAGTTGCAGAGACCAGTAAGCGTCTCACGGACGTCCTTGTCCATTATCCCTCTAATGGAAACCTGGAGTATTTGCGTCATCATCATGTGACATTCATGAGACTTCATCCTGCTGAACCTTTTCTTCTTGGTGTCCAGAAATCTGCTTATCTTCCCAAAGTAACCGGAACTCACTTTGATTCTCGTAAGGCAGTTGATGAATTGATCGATCTCCTTCGTACTTAAGGTGAAGAAAGAAGGGGGCAACAATTCCCCTCCTTCTTGTTGATTTTTCTCCCCCTTGGCCCCGCCGCCTTCTCCGTCTCCGTCTCCTCTGTCGGCTTTTTACGGGGCATGTGGAGATCCCCCCTGATCTCCAAATCTTCCAAGTCTTTCCTTGCCTTCGGCACATCCTTGGTCTTCTCCGGCATGTTCAATAGTGTGTCAAGCAAGCTCTCGAGGACATTCTTTGTGATATGCATTTGATCAAGGCAATGAGGTGTGTCGTGATTGGGCAAGTACTCCAAGTCCCACAAAACAAACCTCGTTTTGAATATGCGGTTCCGGTGCCTTTTCCATCTTTACCGACGTGGGGCATTGTTGCCAGTTATTCAATAGCTCATTGATTTCGGCGCAACTCCTCTTACGTGGATGTCCTCTAAGCTTAACCAAACCATTGAATAGATCTCCATGTTTTCTCCACGGGGCATCCTTTACGAGCCATCTACGATGCCCCATTTACACGATTTTCCCACACACGTCATCTTTCGTTGACGTAAGCTGTTGAGACGTTGTATCATCCATGCACCTCGTGCATCCGCTGTATCTGTGGCACACCTGGTCATCAACGCAACTCTCATATAGAAATAATCTCCGGTGCTGGCGTCCCATGTCTTGACCGACGATTTTCATAAAGTGTCTAGCTCCTGTTTCAGAAGCCCCATATATGGGTTAATATTATTTCTTGGTTGTTTCGGCCCTTGAATTAGAATGCTCATGTGTATGCACTTTGTCTTCATACACTTCCATGGGGGGAGGTTGTACATCCATACAAAGACGGGCCATGTGATGTGGTTGGTGCTCTGGTTTCCACACGGATTCATGTCATCGGTACACACACCAAGCATGATGTTCCTTGCATCTTCTCCGAAAAATCGATGTTCGGCGTTGAATGATCTCCACTAGCTAGCGTCTGCGAGGTGCCTCAGCTTCGGATCATCTCCATCATCAGGTTCTTCCTCTCTGCGTGCCAGCGCATGAGCTTTGTTTTATTAGGATCTACGAAATACCACTGCGGACGGAGAGTGATCGGAAAGTACCATACAACTTTCTGAGGAGCTTTCTTTCCTACCTTTTTGTATCGAGAAGCATTGCACTCTGGACACCTAGTTTTTTCCGCGTGCTCCCCCTGATAAATGATGCAATCGTTGATGCATGCATGGTATATACTGTGTGGTAGATCAAGATGGCAAATGATTTTCTTGGCCTCATCGACACTAGTAGGACACAGGTTCCCCATGGCAAGAACATTATTATGTAGATACTTCAAATGCTCATCGAGGCTTTTGTTTGTGCATTTGTTTTTGGCCTTCTTTAGAAGTTCGAGCGTGAAACTCAAGCGCGTAACCTCGGGATCACAACCGCCATATAATGGAGTCTTCGAGTGTCCTTCAACTTGCTCTAGCTTGGCCTCCTCTCTAGAAGCAACTCTATCGGTAGTTGTACTCTTGGGAAGGAGGTCTTGAACATGAGAGTCCTGCACGACTGAACTTAGTAGCGTGGAAGTCTAGGGCGTGTCCGTCTCCTCTTCTCCGCCATGTCCGGACTCTGCTTCTTTGCCGTGTCAAGATCTTCTCCGCCACCGTGTCCGGACTCTTCCCCGCCACCGTGTTCGGGATCTTCACCGCCGCCGTGTCCGGCGCCATCGTCTTTGTGTCGATCAGTCATCTCTTCATTTAGTCCCATGTTGTTATTTCCTGCCATCTGGACATTCTCATCATCATCTTCACTTATCCACCGAGTATAGCCATCCATGAAACCATTGATCATCAAGTGGGCGTTCAAACTGCTACCATCAAAAGGGTTCAAAACTACTCCTTCTTTGCATTTTTTACACGGGCATCTAATACTAGTCCGTTTATTTGCATACATGTCCATCACCGCGGATTGAAAGTATTGCTCCACCTTGCTTCCACTAAGCTTCATGACTGCACGATATAACAAGCAAAAGGGTTATAAACAAAATGCATGCATGCATCAAAGTCATATAAAAATTTGGCATGACCTTGCCTAAAAATAGGACATATCGAGTTTGCTGGAAATTCGTCGAAACGGAAATAAATAGACATTTCGGTAAAACATAGGCAACTCACGGGGCATGTCATACAAACAAATCCCTTCATATCGCAAACACACATATTCCCGTTATTGAAATGCATAACTTTTTACTCACCTATATATATATATCCCGAGAGAGATTGTGCACGGCTAAATAAATAGCTAGATCATGTTGTTGTGAGGAGAGATGACTCTAGCTAACTAGAGGAGAGGGAGAGAGATGACTCTAGCTAACTAGTGGAGAGGGAGAGAGATGACTTAGCTAGCTTTACCTATATGTATGGAACGAGGGAGATCCAAATAAATGTGGAAGGTAGAGTTAGAAGAGGCCATTTATGGAGGATAATGAGTGTGGAGGGGGCCTTAATTCGGAGAGAAGAGAGGTAGAAAGAAGAGAGAAGAAAGGCAACAATGGTGGAGAAGAAACTTCGAGAGAGGATATGAGAAAAGAGGGGAGAGGGCAAAGGGGGAGGAAGGGTGAGAGGGGTGTGTGTGTGGCTGAAAGTTGCCCATAACCACGCGTAGCAGTAGCGCTTTTTAGAAAGCATCGCTACTGCTAAGTGGGTCCCAATAGCAATAGTGCTACTTCCAGGCGAGCGCTACTGCTATTAAACTTAGAAGTAGCGCTTTTACCGTGCACGCGCTCCTACTACTGCTACCATCGGTGGCCTCGTCGGGCCGCATTTAGCAGTAGCTCTTTTTTGCATCTCAAGCGCTACTTCTAAGGTTATTATCAGTAGTGCATGGCAGAGCCAGCGCTACTGCTAAGTAGCAGCATCAGGTGATATTTTCCGGCGCTACTACTAGGCTCCTACCTATAAGGTTTTTCCTACTAGCGAATCAAGTGAGAGTTATATAATAAAGTTTAGTATGAGTTTTGCTTCTTTAGTTTCTTGCTGCAATCAAAATAAAGGCAAACAATGAAAAACATCATATGCTAATCTTGTATTCCCTCCATTCCTAAATATAAGGTGTATTATTTTTTCAAAAAGTCAAACTTCTCTAACTTTCGTTAGGTTTGTAGACAAAAATATCAAGGTCTAGAATATCAAATCATTATCACTGGATTTATCTTGAAATATATTTTCATATTTTATATATCTAGTATTCTAAATCATTATATATTTTTCTATAAAGTTGGTCAAACATAGACAAGGTTTGACTTTTTAAAAGTTGGTCAAAGTAATACACCTTATATTTTGGAACGGAGGGAGTAGTAAGTAGTGACATCACATAAAGAAAAGTATAAGTGGTAAAAAAATTGAAGGTTGACAAACATAACATTGCTCGGTGATGCAACACATGAAAGAATAAATAAGGGAACATAAGACTTACATGCAAATACACTATCCTTGACATCTTTTATAATTGTGAGCTCCTACTAATTATAATGTGCCAAAACTATTGATATTGGACAAGGAAGACAATGTAATGATTTATGCTTGTTCACATTCACATAGAAGTTATATTGTTATGGATCCTCTAACATGTGGCGCTAGACCAATATATTTGCTAGCCAAAACTCCGCACTAAGTACATATACTACTTGTGCATCCGAAACCTTAAACCAAATCCATGTTACAAGGGTCCACCATACCTACCTATGGGTTGAGTAAGATCCTTCAAGTAAGTTGTCATTGGTGCACAAAGTAATAAAAATTGCTTATAAACATGTTTGATAATTTAGTTTAAGGGAAATTAAGTGTTGTACAAAATTGTGATGGCAATAATAAAAGCGAAGGACTACATAATAAAGGTTGCCAACACAAGGAGCAATATAACGTAATGTTCCTTTGCACTAAGGGATTTGGCATACAACCAAAAAGCTCATGACAACCTCTACTTCTTCTGCCAAGGGCATGTCTTTTACATTTATGTATATAGTTTTGTGCAAGAGTCAAAGTATTCTCATCCACTCCCCTTTATCATCTCTTTGGCAAGCATCATGTGATGGGTAAAGATCTAGACATATATATCCACATGAATGTGGATGGTCATGAGTTATTATTGTTGACATCACCCTTTGGGTGACTACGTTGGGAGGCGATACTATAATCGCCTATCTTTTTATGTGTTAGGTTGAAACCTTTTGCTCATATATATGCCGCGAGTGTTAGAAGTCAGAGAAGACTAAATGATGGTTGAGTATGTAGACTAGCTTAAAAGATTCGGTATGTGGCCCTTCATGAAAGTATGATGAATTGTGTTGCGGAGTTGACTGAAAACATAGTTTGTTAGTTTTCAATAGAGTTTATGCTTCATACTTCGATGTTGTGATGAATTTGTACTTGTTTATAAGAAGCCTCTATGATGAAAGTGATATGATGAAAATGATGTGATGAAGCATTTTATGAGCATGATGCTGCTATGCCAATATTTTGTTTTTATCGACACCTCTCTCTCGAAGCATGTGGTCATTTTGATAGGACAAGCGAGGTCTAAGATTGGGGGAGTTGATATATTCGTTTTGCATCATGTTTTTTTACTGTTATTTGTAGTGTTTTTATGTATTTTTCCACTTGGTGGAGTAATTCTAATGCCTTTTCTCTCATAATATGCCAGGTTTATATCAAGAGGGAGAATGTCGGCAGATGGAATTTTGGACCTCAAAAAGCTACGTCAGAGATACCTATTTTGCACATCTCCAAAAGGGCTCAAACTTTATGGAGATTTATTTTGGAATAAATAAAAAATACTGGAGCAAAGAAGTACCAAAGGGGGGCTACCAGGCGCCCACTAGGCACCATGGTGTGCCAGCACCCCATGGCACAGCCTGATGTCGAGTGGCCCCCCTGGCCCACATCCGGAGACCATCCTCTGGTATAAATTACCTTTTAACCTGAAAAAATTTAGAGAAGGACTTTTGGGAGGAAGCACAGCCGTCTCGAGGCGGTGCCTGTGCAGGAGCACTTTTTCCCTCCGGCGGAACGATTCCGTCGGAGGGGGAAATCGAGGCCATCGTCATCACCAACGACCCTCTCATCTTGGGGAGGCCAGTCTTCATCAACATCTTCATCAACACCATCTCCTATCAAAACTCTAGTTCATATCATGTGCTTAATCTTATACCCAAACGTCATATTGGTACCTCGGGTGTGATTAGTAGTGTTGATTACATCTTATTGTTGATGCTTTATGGTTTATTTGGTGGAAGATCATATGTTGAGATCCAATAAGATATTTAATACTTCTTTGATCATGGGCATATTTATCACTTATGAGTAGTTACTTTTGTTCTTGAGGACACGGGAGAAGTCAGGTTGCAAGTAGTCATGAGAAGTTGATATTCATTCGATATTTTGATGATATGAATGTTGCGATTCCCTTAGTTGTGTAATGTGAAAATCGACTACATAACACTTCACCATCCTTGGGCCTAAGGGAATGCATTGTGGAGTAGTAATTAAACTGTGGGTTGCGAGCGTGAGAAAAACTTAAACCCCAATTTACGGGCTACTCCGTAAGGGGCTGATTTGAATCTCTATTTTTTATGCTATGGTTAGAATTTATTCTTAATACTTTTCTTGTAGTTGCAAATGCTTGCGGGAGGGTTAATCATAAGTGGGAGGTTTGTTCAAGTAAGAACAACACCCAAGCACTGGTCCAACCACATATCAAATTATCAGAGTACCGAACATGAATTAACCCAACATGACGAAAGTGACTAGAAGAAATTCACATGTGCCCTGAAGAACGCTTCGCCTATTATAAGAATTTGTTCCGGCTTGTCCTTTGCCACAGAAGGATTGGGCTACCTCGCTGCACCTATGGTTATTATTGCTACTTGTCACTTGTTACAATTATCTTGCTATCAAACAACTTCTTACGTCTATTTTAGTGCTTGCAGAAATTACCTTATTGAAAATCGCTTGTCATTTCCTTCCGCTCCTCGTTGGGTTCGACATTCTTACTTATCAAAAGGACTATGATTGATATCCTATACTTGTGGGTCATCAGGATCGTGCGTGTAGTTTTCCACCTCCTGGCATCGGTCGACACATGGCAAACCCCAAGCAACTATATATGGGCCCCATCTGTTGTCCCTGTGGATACGAGGGTACCACGACCTATTGAATGGCGGCCCAGTCAGGGACACTTGGAGGTCCCAACTCTTGAGGCGTTCCACTTCTTGGTTCCGCGGGCTCAAGGCACCTCGTGAGGTCTTAGCCTCGCGAGGCTCTCCTCTTTCCAAGAGGGGGCACATCAAGGTAGTCATCTTCAAGTTGTGTGCAGCCTCATGCCCCCCCCCCCACCCACCCTTATGAGGTGTCGTCCCGCGAAGCCCTCCGCCTGGAGGGGTCATGCGGCGCTAGTCATCTGGTCATGTGCTCACCACGTTGGTTGACGTCTAGCGTAGGACATGACAACAAAGACAACGCGAGCGGGCGCATACATAGATGCTTTCAAGGGCATCAAGCAACTGTCATCCCGAAAGCATGGCCCAAGGCTTGCCATTTCGGTGCAAGGGGAGTAAGGTGACGCTGTGCTCTAGGACGGGGATTATCAGGGAGCCCACAAGCGGGTCATAGATGGCCCCTTTGCAGATGTATACCACCTTTTGTCAGGATATATAAAGCGCTTGTCTCCCTTAGATTTGTCTCCTTGGGACCACTCTTTCCTAACGATATTTTTGTGGGAGAGGACCAAGGCAAGGATAATAGGGTCAGTGCTGCCATCGTAGAGAGGGATCGATCCAGGTGTGCTCTCTCACTCCTCCTCCCCCCCCCCCCCCCCGAACCCTTTCTTCCACGTCAAGCTTTATAACACTTGTACAACCCCAAGAGAAAATACCATCAAGCAAGAGTAGGGTTTTACACCGCATGGTGGCCCGAACATAGGTAAATCTGATTGTCCTCCTCATGCTCTATGTGTGTAGTTCGCCAAGGTCGTGGTCGCGTTGTAGATCGTGAAGACCTCCTAAGTGTTCGAACCAGGGTTCTTTGAGGGTTTACCTTAGGCTCAAAACCAATCTCCGTCACCATCCCCTTAATGCCCCCCATTGGGCATGGACGGGACATGGGACCGGGGGCTACTGTCAGCCCAACTGGAACCAGGATTCCCTGGGCCGAAGGACCTAGGCCTTGATAGTGTCGCCCAAAGAGCGATAATCAAACCCCTCTCCTCGTTCGAGGCTTGGTGGGGGACGAATTCCTGGAAAGCACTGCCCGTAGGTCTACCAGAGAGCACCTTCGTCAACTCGGGTACCTTATCTATGAAGGGACCAAATAAGTTGCCCGTCATGGGCATGGAATGCTCACCACACTACTACAGAGCGTGGCATCTCCCGCTGACATGGGACGGTGCATGTCCAACTTCTGATTTTAGGCACCAGCGAGGTGTGCCATTCCCAAGGACGTCGAGAGTGACGAGAAAGGAATCACCTACTCCGTCCGGCTCGGTTTATAAGTCATCTTAGGTTGTGCACCGCGATCAAGACCCAAAAAAACGAGAAAAAATAATGTTAATTTGCTAATTAATATCATTACATGCAATGAATTGACCACTGCATATCGTGCTAGTTAGTCTCAAGTCATTACAAACATACACGCCCCACGTCTTTTATTGGCTGATTCATTTATTCATGTCAAAAAATAAAAAACGAGATGAAACTTAATGCACCACGCCTAAGTGTGTTGGGATTATTTAATTTTCATAAGATGACTTATAAACCGAGACCGAGGAAGTACTTGGGTTTCAGTTACAGGGTGTCATCAACCAACCCAATACGGGCGAGCGTGCCCTCCCTCATCGTGTGAGACCAGTAAGGACCGCATGTCCTCCTTCTTTTCCCTAGATATCACTGGTGGTGCTTAAACTTGTCATTGATGTTCACTTTGGTGCATTAACTTGAAAAATACATCGAACTGGTTTTAGAACTTGACACAAGCGTTCATATACGGTGGTAATCCTATCTATATGACGTATAATGCGCTGACGTGACACGCACAAAGGAAAAATACTCAGTTAAATTTTGTTGTACAAATGATTTGAACTAGCTTTCAGAGGATAACGGACAACCTGTGCTAGCCGCCCCTCCAATTAAGATTAGGTGTACAAAGTGTGTAAACGTCATATCTATATAAACCAACGGGTACATATGTTTTTTAGGGATATACGTATGGTTTCAATGGGCTCGAATCAGTGCGGTCAATGTTAGTTTTTTTTCTTAAATTTGCAAAAAGTACGTAAATTATAATGATAGTACGTAATAAATATAAAGTTAAAATACTAGTGTGTTATAAATATTATACATATGAAATATAACATATTTAGCATAATGTGCAAGTAATTTTAAATAGTATTAATCTACTATTTTTAGACAAATAATACAAAGTAAATTGTATTTCTTGTTATAAAAATGTTTGTATAGTTCATAATTTCATAAAGAAAAATTACAATTTAGAATTATTGTTTTAATTATACAAAAAGTTAAATATTTATATGCACATTTTGAAAATCCTAAGTTTGTTGTTTTAGAATTTTTTTCATAAAAAATATATTCATACCAATGCAAAATTTAAAATTATTTTATTATTATAAATATTTACATCTGCCTATATTTTAGTATGTAAAAGTTATGAATATGTGTCACGAGTGAAAATTATTACAAGCATATTTAATAAAATTGTGAATATTTTTAAAAATTACTTGAACAATTTATAAATAAGTTATGCTATTTGTCAGTATAATATATATGATATCAAATTTATGTTTTTTACTGTTATCATAGTTGACAAAGCTTTTACAAATATCTAATAAAACTAACACGTCTTCCTCGACGAACATTAAGAGTCTTTATCGCCGCCGAGTATGAGAAAATTTGGAGAAGAGTTGCTAGCTAATTCTGCTTATTTTTCGAGGCCAAAAGGCTGCAATTTTTATTTTTTTTCCTTTTCCTTTGTGCTGACATATGTGGGTCCGTTGTCATGGTGACATTTATAAAGAAAGTATCTGTTCTAAGCGGGTTCCGTGCCACGCGTGCATGTTGGCCAAAATATAGTGTCACATCAGTGCATTGTACGTCCATGGATGAGATTATTACCGTATATGCACCTTTGTGCCAAGTTCTAGAACCAGTTTGATGTATTTTTCAAGTTCAGGCACTAAAGTAAACATCGGTGACAAGTTTATAAGCACTAGTGATGATATTACCTCTTTTATTTCGCATGTGGGAACCCCCAGTTCGATAAGGCCTTGTTCGGTTAAACTCTTCCACGAAGATTGAAGAAGATTGAAGGAGATTTAGGTGAAATCTGACTTGTAGGGAATTTAATCCCTTTCAATCCATACAAACCCTTTCAAATTTAAAGGAACCGAACAAGGCCCAAGGGGAGGACACGAACGGGTATAAATAGGAGGTGAACAAAGCCTAGCAAAAGGTTATACTCATGCACGAGATAACAAACACACACTTTAACCTATTCCCCGAGAAATCGTCAATGCCTATATATCCATACGAGGAGTGTGATATTACACCTAGACTTGGATCATCGACGTAGCGTGTTCAGTACCGAGTCAAACACACAAATGGTTGTTTGCACACACCCCCAATGTCTGGTTCCTAGACACCAACAATTATTTAGCCTTAAAAATGTTCGATTTTCTAGCTCTAAAAATCTGATGTTCGCTTCACATTGAAATCCCTTTTTGTGCTTATATGTCAAGACTCTCGTTGCAACCTTAATTAAAATTTACTAGCATAACTACGTACCACGAGATGTAGTCTATGATACCATCGACCCTAATAACAAATCTGTGCAAAAATATCAAGGTGACAATAAATATTTGGAAAAGGCGGAATGGACTGGTGCTTGATGATTGTTAGGGTACCTGTTTATTGCTTAATCTTTTTTTAATTGCTCTTCAGTTATGAATATTGAAAAACATCTACTCCCTCCATTCCTAAATATAAGTTTTTTAAGATATTGCACTAGGAGTCTACATACGGAGCAAAATGAGTGAATCTACACTCTAAAGTATGTCTATATACATCCGTATATAATCTACTAATGAAACCTATTTAAAGACTTATATTTAAGAACGGAGAGAGTATTATTCTAATTAAATACAATGTTGCTTGTATGTCCAAGTGAAGAACCAAATATTTTTGTGCCGCAATCCTTCAAAAACAAGAGTGTGCCCATTTACCATACAATTAGTGAATTTCCCTAACCTGAGTGATAATTATTAGTCCATATGTTTGTTCATTGGATCAAAAGATATCAGACTTAAATTACCGTCACCTTTAGACAAGGCGCAGTGTTATTTTAAGTAGTATCGAGGGTTACTGAAAATAGAGCTAATGTCTGCGGCAGCTTCTGGGTGTTGGCCGGAGATGAAGACGACGAGGAAACTGAGGATGGCAAAATTGTAGCGACGGCAGAGGTATGGTCGCCTTCGCTGTCCCTATCTGTTGATGCGTTTATTCAGGGCAGTTCGGACGAGGAAGGGTCCGGAGATGATGCGGCACGATCGACGGCGACCGTGGCAGAGTGAATGTGGCGGACGGAGAGAGATGGGGCGGCGCAACGACCCGTTCGCCGGACGACGGCGGCAGCGCCTGTTTGGCCATGCACAGGACCCATTCCGAAGGTATGTCTACCGAAGCTAACTGTCGCAGACTGCATTCTACCTTCGTCTTGGACTTTGGTTCGCTGTAAGAAGAAGAAGAGGTCACCGGCGGCGTTTGTGCCAGCGCCGGCGATCAAGATCGCCGAGCAGCGAAAACTGCGCCTGACGTCGTTGCTGGGCCTAATTATGGATCGCCGTATCGAGCCAGTCGTGGACCTCGCGGAGTCTGGGTATACGGCCGAGCCCGAGGAACAAGTTGTGTTCGAGACTTCGAGTCAGGCTCTGTTGGCGATTGCGATACGGAAACTGAGATCAGGCCGTGGTCTGTTCCTTGCTCGACGGGATTCCTACAAGACATAGCCTCGTCTAGGATTAGGCCTTCTCACAACAGACCTGGCTTCCCCGCCTCGGCGCGGGCAGGGCTGCTCATGTCTCTGCGCCGCCGTCTGAACGAGACCACCTTCCTCTCTGTTCGGTTGTGGCTGCTCGGGCTGCTACGCCGCTGACGGAGGGACTGCCTGCCATGGCGGGCAGAGGTAACCCACCACCGGAGAGACCTCCTTCCAGTGGGACTGCAGGTCCGGGGCGGGGAGATAGCCACCCGGCGGATCGTGGGCGCCGAGATGCCGGCGGCGGATGAGGTTACACGCAGGCTGGGAGACATGCAGAGAGTCACCCGACGGCTCGTGGGCGTGGCGACGCCGGTGGCGGACGAGGATACATATAGATGGCAGACATGGTTTGCGCGGACAGTGGGGCGATGACAGGTACAATGCATATGGCGCTGGTCCTCACCGAGGTTCTTCCTCATCCGGCGGTGGCCGTGGCGAGTTCAACGGTCCACTAGGACAGTTTGTCGAGGGGGCCACAGGTCCGGTGCAGCGCAACTGGGCACCTTTCAGGTACTTTCATGGGAGTCGTGGTGGAGGCAAAAAGCCACACGATCATCCTAGGGACGTCGAACACCCTCCTAAGCCCTCGGAGACGACCGCGGCCCGGACGCCGGAGATAACACCTGCAGAAGGAGCGGGCCTGTCGGGAGCTGCTTTGGAGGCGGTCCGTGCACTTGCTGGAGTTAATGTGCCAGCCACCTCCGGTAACGCCTTTCGGGGTTCGGCTTCTGATAAGGGGAGTGACAAAACCGAGGGGGAGAGAGTTACGAAGTGGGCTCGTAAGAAAGAAAAGATGATTTGTTATCACTCCGATGGCCCAGGACACTTCGTGGCAGAATGCACTGCGGAGCTATGTGAGATATGTCACAAACCGAAGCACGAGACGGGAGAGTGTCCCTTCCTTTTGTGGCCGAAGCTGGTTGTGACGATTTACAGAGTTTGTTGTCAGGAGCTTATGTTCTTTGAATCACCCAGATCGACTGCGACACCAACAAATCTAGAGACTTCTAGAATTTGGATGGTGAGGGTCACATGTGGATCTATGACAATGGACCAGATTGTGCAACGACTCAGAGAGCTAGTGTCGGCTACCTTCCAGTGGGACCCAGTTAGGCTTGATGAGCAGGCCTTCAGGGTTGATTTTCCCACTAAAGAGGGCCTTGCGAGTCTCCTTAAGTTTGGTATGAGTAGAGTACCAAATAGCACCTGTTTTCTGGAGTTTGATGCGTGGACTCAGAAGGAACCAGAATGGACACCTCTACCTTAGCTTTGGGTCAGAGTCCTTGGAGCTCCACGAGTGGCTTTAGAAGATTTCTTAGTGACCTGGAGTCTTGGTTCTCTGATTGGTAAGACAAAGAAAGTGGATATGCAGTTCACACGAGCACAGGGTGTTGCACGCCTATTGGTCAGTGTTATCAGCATGGAGCACATACCTGACACGGTCAGGTGGATGTATGATGGTAGGAGTTTTTATCTTGATATTGATTTTGAGGAGAATGATGATTTTGAGGAGTTAGCTAAGCAGGTTGACATGGATACTTATGAGGGGCACGAAGGGGATGGACACTTGACAAGGGTCTGGTCCAGAGGGATGCCTTGGACAGGGGTTCGGCATCGTCGGACAAGCCAGCAGAGACTGGCCCATCCAGGCTTCACACGGGCCCATCCACGCTTCAGACGGATAGTTCTTCCTTATCACAGCAGTTGACATTTGGATCCTTTGGATCAATGGGCTCTAAATCTGCGCCTGATAGGCTTTCGTGCGTCAAAGTTGAGAGGAATGACCCCACTGAGCATGAGCTGCAAACGCTATCCCCACAGCTCACGCCGAGGGCATCATCGACGGCGGCGGAGCAGACGCCCATGCTGGCGAGCCCGGGTGCAGGAGCATGCTTGCAGACGACGCATGTCAGCTGCACACCGTCGCATATACACCTTCGCGTGACCCCACGGTCTGTCTCTCCAGTGCCATCATGATGACCCACAAGTATAGGGGATCAATCGTAGTCCTTTCGATAAGTAGGAGTGTCGAACCCAACGAGGAGCAGAAGGCTCTCATAAGCGGATTTCAGCAAGGTAATAACTGCAAGCACTGAAAGTAGCGGTAACAAGTGATGGTGTAGTGAGGTGAAACTTAGCGAGCAAAAAGTAACAAGTAACAAGTAGTAGCAACGGTGCAACAAGTGGCACAATCCCTTTTGTAGCAAGGGACAAGCCTGAACAAAGTCTTATAGGAGGAAAAACGCTCTCGAGGACACATGGGAATATCTGTCATGCTAGTTTCATCATGTTCATATGATTCGCCTTCGTTACTTTGATAGTTTGATATGTGGGTGGACCGGCGCTTGGGTACTCCCTTACTTGGACAAGCATCCCACTTATGATTAACCTCTCTCGCAAGCATCCGCAACTACAAAAGAAGAATTAAGACAAAGTCTAACCATAGCATTAAACTAGTGGATCCAAATCAGCCCCTCACGAAGCAACGCATAGACTGGGGTTTAAGCTTCTGTCACTCCAGCAACCCATCATCTACTTACTACTTCTCAATGCCTTCCTCTAGGCCCAAATATGATGAAGTGTTATGTAGTCGACGTTCATATAACACCACTAGAGGAAAAGACAACATACAACATATCAAAATGTCGAACGAATATCAAATTCACATGACTATTATTAACATGACTTATCCCATCCTCAGGAACAAAAGTAACTACTCACAAAACATAATAATAATCATGATCAGAGGTGTAATGAATAGCATCAAGGATCTGAACATAAACTCTTCCACCAAGTAATCCAACTAGCATCAACTACAAAGAGTAATCAACACTACTAGCAACCTTACAAGTACCAATCGAAGTTGCGAGACGAAGATTGGTTACAAGAGATGAACTAGGGATTGGAGAGGAGATGGTGCTGATGAAGATTATGATGAAGATGCCTCCCCTCCGACGAGAGGAGTGTTGGTGATGACGATGGCGACGATTTCCCCCTCCGGGAGGGAAGTTTCCCCTGCAGGATTGTCCTGCCGGAGCTCTAGATTGGATCTGCTCAAGTTCCGCCTCGTGGCGGCGGCGAAACCAAGAAAAAGCTCCCTCTTGATTTTTTGTGGACCAGGACGCTTCATATAGCAAAAGAGGGGGGCTAGTGGGCCGTCAGGGAGCCCACAAGCCCCCACTCTGCCTCCAGGGGGTGGCAGCGTCAGGGCTTGTGGCGCCCTGGCAGCCCCCCTCCGGTAGTTCTTTTGCCCAGTATTTTTTATATAATCTAGAAGAAATCCATGTAACTTTTTAGGGCATTTGGAGATATGCAGAATAGTGGACTATGATTTGCTCCTTTTCCAGTCCAGAATTCCAGCTGCTTGAATTCCCCCTCTTCAAATAAACCTTGCAAAATGAGAGAGAGAAGGCATAAATATGGTACGACAAGTAATATAACAGCCCAAAAAGCAATAAATATCAACATGAAAGCATGATGCAAAATGGATGTATCAACTCCCCCAAGCTTAGACCTCGCTTGTCCTCAAGCGAAAACCAAGTTCCATAAACATGTCCACATGTTGAGGGACGAAGGTGTCGATAAAACATAATACGGACATGAGGGCATCATGATCACACATAGGACAACAATACATCATAAAGATTCTTATGGGAAAGTAACAATTCCTTCACAAAGCAAAGCATGAAGCAAAAACCTTACCGAGAAGTAACCAACAATAGTCCATAGTCATTGAAGAAATTGCAATTTATCACAACATCAGAAAGAGTCAAATAAGAGCTTGTAAGGCAAACCCACATACTCAATCATCTCTTTTGTTTTCCACAATTGTTACAACTCACGTCGTACTCATGGTATCAAAGTTTCAGCTGGACACAGAGGAAGATAGGGGCTTATAGTTTTGCCTCCCAACCATTTACCTCAAGGGTAAAGTCAACAACAATAAAGCATGAGTACTCAACTCCAAGTTGATATATGAATATAGATCTTTCCCAAGCATCTGACGGTACCAAGACAAAGGCAAAAAAGGGAATTGGTGAAGATCACCATGACTCTTACAAGGGAAAAAAGTAAAGGTACAAGATAGGCCCTTCGCAGAGGGAAGCAGAGGTTGTCATGCGCTTTTGAGGTTTGAATGTGTGTCCTCTTAGTGCGGAGGAACATCACTTTATATTGCCTCCTGTGATATAGAACTTTATTATGCAGTCTGTCGCTTTTATGTCTTCCTCATCACAGGTTCGTACAAAGCTTATTTTCCACACACTAATAGATCATACATATTAGAGAGCAATTTTTATTGCTTGCACCGATGACAACTTACTTGAAGGATCTTATTCAATCCATAGGTAGGTATGGTGGACTCTCATGGCAAAACTGGTTGGAGGTTTAAGGATGCACAAGTAGTATCTCTACTTGGTGCGGGAGTTTTGGCTAGTATGAGGTGGAAGAAATCGTCACATGCTAAGGGATCTCTAATCATATAACATTGTTTGGAACCAAGCAAACACAATTCATTATGTTGTCTTCCTTGTCCAACATCTACTCCTAAGCATGTAATAGTTTGGCGAGTGCTCACAATTGTAAAAAGTGTCTAAGATGATATATTTATATGTGAACCTCTCTTTCCTTATTACTTCTTATTAATTGCAACAATGACTAATGTCTATGTTGATTTAATCTCAACAAGTTTCAATCATCAAACGTGTCAAAAGTGAAGTTATCACTTTCCATAAGATCGTCTCATGATCTTTCATGCTATCATTCTTTTCATACTCTTTGAACATGGAACAAAGCAAAGCCCTTGACTAAGACACTCTTTATTATATAGCTCGTAAGCTCGAATACATCGGGGGAGAGACAAAAGCAAAAGACTCAAACTAAAAACTAAAGACTTATTCCTCTAAAAGAAGAAATAAAAACTAAAAAGGAAAGAACTAAAACAAAGGTAAAAGCAAAAGATATAAAGGTGATACGATACCAGGGCAACTCCCCCAAGCTTGGCAGAAACCAAGGGGATTGCCCATACCAATGCTTAGTTGTCTTCCTTTGGTGGTGATGGTGGTGTTGTTGTTGAAGCAGTCTTGAGCTTGTCTAATTTCCACTTGAGCAAAAAGTTCTGCTACCTTAGATCGTCATTTTCTTCCTGAAGTTTCAACACTCTATGGCAAAGTTCCTACTTACTCTCCTGCAAGAAACGAGAAGGGATAAACAAGGTCTTAGGCTTCTTCCTATGCTCAGGGAGGTTTGACTTCTTGAACTCCAGATGGGTGTTTGCAGGTTGAGGTAGAGGAGCCTCCTCTTCATCGGAACTCGTTTGCTCCATCCCTTTGGGCTCATAGTCCTCTTCCTCATCAGTGGTCCAGCCATATGGTTCCAAGTCCCCATAGTCCTTGGGGCTAGCAAGGTAGTCAGCCACACATAGCTCTCTCCCTCTGAATCTTGAGAAGACATCTTGACCTAGATCTGCGGCAGAACAAGCTCGAAACGAAAATAGAGGAAAACTGCGCGATACGGAGATCAAAACCTTCGGGCAACTATATATTGATTTTTTTCTGGGCCAGAAGGAGTCCTCCACAAGAAAACGGAGTCCGGGAGGCACACGAGGTGCCCACAAGCTTGCCCTCCGCCACCAGGGGGGTAGGTGGCGGTGGCAGGGTTTGTGGCTGCCTCGTTCGCTCTCCGGACTGCTTTTTATTTTTCTAATTTTCCAAAAATTCCAAAACTGAGGAAATTTCATATTGGAAAAGTATCGGAGTCCAATTTCTTACCGAAACAGAGACATCTTGGTTTTCAAGGCCTGAAACAAGCTAATAAACATCCCTTATGTACTCCTCTGGAGTTATGACATTGATGATATTGGTCTCAACATTTATGGGAGTACCAGAGATGTAATGCTTGATTCTTTGCCCACTTACCACTCTAGGAAAATTTCCTTCCGTGTTATTGATTTTGATGGCACCGGAATGATATACTTCCTCGATAACATAGGGACCTTCCCATTTAGAGAGAAGCTTGCTTGCAAAGAATCTCAAACGAGAATTGTATAGCAAGACATAATCACCTACATTGAACTCTCGTTTCTGTATTCGTTTGTCGTGCCATCTCTTAACCTTTTCCTTGAACAACTTGGCATTCTCATATGCCTGGGCTCTCCATTCATCTAAAGAGCTGATGTCAAACAATCGCTTCTCCCGGCAAGTTTGAAATCAAAGTTGAGCTCTTTGATTGCCCAATAAGCTTTGTGTTCTAGCTCAAGAGGTAAATGACAGACCTTACCGCAAACCATTTTATACGGTTCATGCCCATGGGATTCTTATAAGCAGTCCTATAAGCCCGTAGTGCATCGTCAAGTTTGCTAGACCAATTCTTTCGAGATCTATTGACGGTCTTTTGTAGGATCAACTTGATCTCCCTATTACTCAACTCCACTTGACCACTACACTGAGGATGATAAGGAGATGCAACTCTATGGTTGACATCATACTTAGCTAGCATCTTGCGGAAAACTCCATGAATGAAGTGTGAACCGCCATCAGTCATCAAGTATCTAGGGACTCCAAATCTTGGGAATATGACTTCTTTAAGCATCTTAATAGAGGTGTGGTGATCAGTATTTTTAGTGGGGATAGCTTCTACCCACTTAGTAACGTCATCCACAGCAACTAAGATGTGAGTGTACCAATTGGAACTCGGGAAGGGTCCCATATAATCAAAGACCCAGACATCAAATGGTTTAATGGCAAGTGAATAGTTCATAGGCATCTCTTGACGCTTACTGATGTTCCCTATTCTTTGGCATTCGTCACAAGACAAGACAAACTTACGGGCATCCTTGAAGAGAGTGGGCCAATAGAAACCTGATTGCAATACCTTATGGGCAGTTCTATCTCCAGCATGGTGTCCTCCGTAGGCTTCGGAATGACACTTCTGCAAGATCTGACCCTGTTCATGTTCAGGCACACAACGTCTAATAACACCATCTACTCCTTCCTTATAAAGGTGAGGATCATCCCAAAATTAGTGTCTCAAATCAAAGAAGAATTTCTTCTTTTGCTCATAGGTGAAATTGGATGGTATGTATTTGGCTACGATATAGTTTGCATAATCGGCATACCACGGTGCACTAAGTGAAGTGCGGATGACATTTAGTTGCTCATCAAGAAAGCTATCAACAATAGGTAGTGGGTCATCAAGGACATTCTCTAGCCTAGACAAGTTATCTGCTATAGGGTTATCAGCACCCTTTCGGTCAACGACGTGCAAATCAAATTCCTGTAGCAGGAGAACCCATCTGATCAGCCTAGGCTTAGCGTCCTTCTTCTCCATGAGGTACTTAATAGCAGCATGATCAGAGTGAATAGTGACTTTGGAGTCAACTATGTAAGATCTGAACTTTTCAAATGCAAACATGACTGCTAAAAATTCCTTCTCCATAGTGGCATAGTTTCTTTGGGCACTGTCTAGAGTTTTACTAGCATAGTGAATGGCATTCAACTTCTTGTCAACTCTTTGTCCTAGAACAGCACCAACAGCATAATCACTAGCATCACACATGATTTCAAAGGGAAAGTTCCAGTCAGGTGGTTGAACAATAGGTGCGGTTATCAAAGCCTTCTTAAGTATTTCGAAAGCTTCCTCACAATCCTCATCAAAAACAAAGGAACATCCTTCTGCAAGAGGTTAGTAAGAGGCCTAGAAATCTTAAAGAAGTCTTTAATGAACCTTCTATAGAAACCAATATGACCTAAGAAACTTCGTATACCTCTGATATCTGTGGGGCAAGGCATTTTCTCAATTGCATCAACCTTAGCCTTATCAACTTCAATGCCTCTCTCAGAAATTTTGTGTCCTAGGACGATACCTTCATTAACCATAAAGTGGCACTTCTCCCAATTCAAGACGAGGTTGGTTTCTGCGCATCTCTGTAAGACTCGATCAAGGTTGCTGAGGCAATCATCAAAGGAAGACCTGTAAACGGAGAAGTCATCCATGAAAACCTCGAAGCTCTTTTCACAAAAGTCAGAGAATATAGCCATCATACATCTTTGGAAGGTGGCAGGTGCATTACATAAGCCAAAAGGCATACGTCTATAGGCAAAGCTACCGAAAGGACAGGTGAAAGTGGTTTTATCTTGATTAGATTGTGCAACAGGTATCTGCGAGAAACCTGAATAACCATCTAGAAAGCAGAAGTGAGTGTGCTTTGATAGCCTTTCTAGCATTTGGTCGATAAATGGCAAAGGATAATGATCTTTCCTGGTTGCCTTGTTCAGTTTTCGGAAGTCTATCACCATTCTATAGCCGGTAATAATCCTTTGTGGGATTACTTCATCCTTATCATTAGGAACGACGGTGATACCTCCCTTCTTAGGTACGCAATGTACTAGACTTACCCAATCACTATGAGCAACGGGATAAATGATTCCTGCTTCCAGAGGTTTTAATATTTCTTTTCTAACGACCTCTTTCATCTTAGGATTTAATCTCCTTTGCTGATCAGCAACTGGTTTAAAGTCAGGATCGGTTTTAATCTTGTGCTGACATAGAGTAGGACTAATACCCTTAAGATCATCAAGAGTATATCCAATAGCAGAGCGGTGCTTCCTCAGAGTTTTTAGTAACTTCTTCTCTTCGCACTCTGAGAGGAGAGCACTAATAATGACAGGATATATCTCCTTCTCATCAAGATAGGCATACTTAAGAGTATCAGGCAACTGTTTAAGCTCGAACACAGGATCACCCTTTGGTGGGGAAGGATCCCCAAGCAGTTCAACAGGCAGATTATTCTTGAGAATAGGATATTGTTCTAAGACAATTTTATCTATCTAATCTCTCTCCTCCATATACATATCATTTTCATGCTCAAGCAGATATTGCTCTAAATGATCCGTAGGAGGTACGTCAATAGAGGCAAGAGCAATGATTTCATCTCTACCAGACGGCTCTCTTTCATGGGATTGTCTTCCAAACTTGGAGAAGTTAAATTCATGAGACACACCCTCGAAACTAACTGTGACAGTCTGCTTAATGCAATCAATGTGAGCATTGACAATGTTGAGAAAGGGTCTACCAAATATGATGGGACAAAAGCTATCTTGTGCAGTACCAAGGACGAGGAAATCAGTAGGATACTTCGTCTTACCACACAGGACTTCTACGTCTCTCACAGTTCCCAGAGGGAAGATAGTGTCTCTATTAGCTAGCGTACTAGTGACATCAATGGGTTCTAACTCAGGAGGTGCAATCTCATCTTTGATTTCATCATATAGAGAACGGGGTATTGCACTAACACTAGCTCCCATTTCACATAAACCATGGTAACAGTGATCTCCTATCTTAACAAAAACAACGGGCAGGCCAACTACAGGTCTGTGTTTGTCTTTCGCTTGAGGTTTAGCAATTCTAGCGGAGTCCTCACAGAATTTGATAACATGCCCGTCTATGTCTTCGGCTAAGAGATCTTTGACAATAGAAACACTAGGTTCAACTCTAATCTCCTCAGGGGGTGCAAGTGATCTAATGTAACCCCTACATATCACAGTTGGAGCTTTAGAATAATCTTTTATCCTAGCAGTGTATGGTGGTTTCTCAGTGTAAGCACAAGGAACAACAGGATCACTAAAAGCAATGACTTTCTCCTCAACTATATTGGTTTTTGCTATGTTGCTTTCTACAGGAGGATGATATTTAAACCACTTATCTTTGGGAAGATCAACATGAGCAGCAAAAGATTCACATAGAGAAGCTACTATCTCAGAGTCAAGTACTTAGCGCTAAAATCTCTAGAAGTGTTTGTCTCAACAAAAGATTTAACGCAATCAAACTGGAACTTCATACATGACTCCTTACTTTCCTCCAGCTCCCAATCTTCAGAGTTGCATTTGATTCTCTCCAATAAATTCCACTTGTGATCAATATCCTTCTTCACAAAAGAACCGGCACAAGAAGTGTCAAGCATGGTACGATCTTCATGAGAAAGCTGAGCATAAAAGTTTCGAGTGATGATTTCTCTCGAGAGCTCATGATTGGGGCATGAATATAGCATTGATTTAAGCCTCCCCCAAGCTTGAGCTATGCTTTCCCTGTCACGAGGCCAAAAGTTATAAATAAAGTTCTGATCACGATGTACTAAATGCATAGGATAGAACTTTTGATGAAATTCCAATTTTAGCCGATTGTAGCCCCATGATCCAGTATCACACTACAAGAAATTCACTCGTTAATGAAAAAAATCAGTGACAGAGGTTTAATTGGTCATAGATCCATGACCAAAATTCACAAATTAGTCATGGAGAGTGTGGAAGGGTCCAAACCCTATAATTTTTTGACCATTCCTGGCCAAAAGGTCGTTACCTGAATGGATAGAATGGTCATAAAGATGTGAATGGTGCATGCTAGCTTATTTTAGTTTCATCTTGACCAAAATATATCGTCATAGAAACTAGATGAGGGTGACTGGATGACACCTCAACAATTTTGTCTACGTGGCATGCCTAGTTGTCAATCATCAAGAACTAGATGAGAATGACTGGATGACAACTCAACAATTTTGTATACATGGCGTTTCTAGCTAGTAATTTTAAGTAATAACCCCTAAAAATGAAAATGATTCAGCCATCAAGAATTAGATCAGGGTGACTAGATGACAACTCAAGAATTTTAAGTAATAACCACTAAAAAATAAAACTAATTCAACAGTTTTGTATACATGGCGTTTCTAGCTGGTAATTTTCACTAACAACCACTAAAATATAAAACTGATAAAAATTAGGTTCGAATGGGATTCGAACCGAAGACTACATGCTCACGTTTAATAGCCACTTACCAGTTGGACAAGCATCATCCAGATGTTTACAATCTGGTTTGGTTTCTTTTAACCAATCATATGTGATGAGTGGGCTTCCTTTGGGCCAAAATTGAATGGAAAAATCGCAAGGGCCAAGTCCGTTTTTATCAAAAAAAAACTAGGTCAAGTTGACTGCACCGAGGGGGAGAGTGCGGCGCCGTTTATCCCAACCGGCTGCGCGGCGCAGTTGACCATCCCAACCGGCGGCGCGGCACGGCTGACCATCACCTACGGCGAATCTGGCGGGCGGCGGCGCGGCCGGGCGACTAGAGGGCGGCAGCATGACTGACTGCTACCTGCGCGGCTGCGCCGGGCGGGCAGCGGGTGGCGTCGGGGCCGACCATCAACTGCCCCGGGCAGGCAGCGGGCGACGCCACGGCCGACCTCATCTGCACCGAGCGGGGAGAGTGCGGCGCCGTTGCCGTCCATCACCTGCACCGATCGGGTGCCCGGCAACGCCCGGTGGCACAGAGTGTCATCTGCGAGTACAGCCAGTGGCGGACGGCGTCATCTCCAGAGCGGACGGCGACAGCATCCTTGCCGTTTCAAAGTGCTGCAGGTTAGTGCTCTGAAGCTGCTCTTCTCTAAGTATTCCTGTGTTAGCTACTTTGGCTACTTTGTGTTCCTGTGTTAGCTACTTTGGCTCTGTGCATATGATTTTTAGGGCATATGATTTGAGTATTTTTCACATTAGGTTTTGTTTGTGCTATCTACTTTGGCTCTGTGCAATTCAATTGCTAAATTTTAGCCTTTTTTTGTTCATTGGCAGATGGACAGAAGTTGGATAAAAGCTAGGAAATTTTCTGAAGAATACCTTAATGGAGTGAAAGAGTTCATGAATTTCGTCCGTGAAACCTATGCTGAGGATGCTACAATTCTTTGCCCATGCCGCAAATGTCTGAATCGTAAACAAGAACCTCAAGGGAAAGTGGAGGATCATATTCTTATTTATGGGATGTCTAGCACATATGATAGGTGGATTCATCATGGAGAACCAGTAAATGTTGAAGCTGATGCAGATGCACAACATGTGGATGGAGCTACTGATATCGTTGTAGATGTTGCTGAAAAGGTTGTTTCTTTGGAGGAGGAGGATGTTTATGAAGATGATAGAATTCATGACATGATAGAGGATCTATATGAATCGGAGGACCGGGGTAGACAAGAGTCAAAGTTTGCAAAAGTGATAGAAGAGGCTGAGTGCTCACTTTATGAAGTGTCTGAAACTTCAAGATTTTCATTTGTCGTGAAGTTACTGCACATCAAGTCTTTTTACCGGATTTCCAATGTTGCATTTAATGCAATACTTCGGTTGTTGGCCAAGGCATTCCCAAAGTGCGCTATTCCTAAATCTTATGATGAAGCACTGAAATTTATCCATGCATTGGGGCTAGGCTATGTTCCAATCCATGTGTGCCCGAATAATTGTGTTCTTTTCAGAAAGCAATATGCCAACCATGACAAATGTCCGATATGTGGTACATCGAGATGGAAAGACTCAAATGGGAAAAAACAAATTCCGATGAAAGTATTGAGACATTTCCCATTGATTCCGAGGTTGCAGCGGATGTATTGTTCGAAGAAGTCATCAGAAGAGGTACAATGGCACAAGCTGAAAAAGAAACCCGTGGACAATGAAATAAGTCATCCTGTTGACGGTGAAGCATGGAAAGACTTTGATAAAAAACATAGAGATTTTGCCGAAGATGCACGGAACCAAAGAATTGGCGTTGCTACAGGTGGGTTTAATCTGTTTGAAAAAATGAGTGCTTCCTACAGCATGTGGCCTGTATTCGTGATGCCTTATAACCTACCACCATGGGCGTGTATCGATCAGTGCAACCTCATGATGACCTTACTTATACCCGGTCGAAATTCTCCCGGGAAGGATTTTGATTTGTTCTTGGAGCCTCTTGTCGAAGAGTTGATTGAGCTTTGGAAGGGTGTAAGTACCTATGATGCCTTGAGTGAAAAAATTTAATCTACGTGCAACAGTCCTATGGTGCATCCATGATTATCCAGGATTGAGCACTTTGTCAGGAAGAGTAATGAAAGGCTACTATGCGTGTTTGCACTCTGACAAAGATCCCTGCTCACAGAGGATAAGGAACAAGATATGTTATAATGGAAATCGTCGTTTTCTTCCTCGAGCGCATCACTGGCGAAGAAGCAAAGCTTTTAACGGTAAGAGTGAAAACCGTGACAAACCAGTGGAATTCAGTACAGAAGAGTTGCTGCTGCAATTGGAGAATGTCAAAGATATAAGACCGGGAAAGCATCCTCAAAACAAGAAAAGAAAGCGCAAATATGATGGTCAATGTTGGAAACAGAGGGTTTGTTTGTGGGACGTGACATACTGTATAGATTTGAAACTGAGGCATAATCTTGATGTAATGCACATCGATAAAAACATATGTGACAACCTGCTTGGTACATTTCTGAACATTGATGGTAAGACAAAGGATACGGCTAATGCCATGCTTGATTTGGAAGACATGGGCATAAGACCAGATTTACACCTTGACCGTGATGAGGATGGAAATCCAATTGGTTTGCCAGAAGCATGGTACACAATGACACAAGAACAAAAGCTTGCATTTTGTGCATTTATAAGACAAGTGTGATTTCTAGATGGGTATGCTGCTAACTTAGCAAAATGTGTTAGTCCTGATGGATGCAAGCTTCAATCACTGAAAACCCATGATTGCCATATCCTCCTCCAAAGACTTATACCAGTGGGTATCCGTGGAATCATGGATAATTAAGGAGATATATGAAGCTGTCGCTGATTTGGGAAAAAAATTAGAGAACTGTGTTGCAAAACTTTGAAGCTAGATGTTCTACAGAGACTTAAGTAAGAAATCCCAGTTATTCTTTGCAAACCAGGACAAACCAGGATAGGCTGCAAAGCTTGCATCCCAAGGTGGGGTCGCTGCAAGGCACCATCTACCAATCCTTCCCCACTTCAAGGAGTACAAGGCAAATGAGCATCATATTGACAATTTCATTGGGAAAGTTGTTGTGTGTTTATTCTTTCTCCCCCAAATGTGATTATTTTTGTTCACTTGTTATATCATTCTAAATTGTGTCCTTGTATTATATGTTGTTTGCTCAGATCAGTTTTGATATGGACACCCGTTCCGATGCCGTGAAGTATGCATGCACTGACATCCTTAAGAGTGCAATGAAGAATAGGCGCCACCAGCTCAAGAAGAAGCATTTTGACAATGTACCAGCCAATCTAGTGAGTGTCAAATCTCCTCAGAAGAATGTGTCAGATGAGGAGTGGCAAAGGCTGGTCAAGATGTGGTCTACCCCAAGACACAAGGTATTCATACTGTAGTTCTAACTTGACAAGGAGTTTAGTGTGCCTATGTTTACCATTGTGGTTGCTTTATCTTGCCAAGTTCATATGTAGCTTTTTAGCTAGTATAACTAGTACATGCCACGTGCCATACACGTGGATTAACGATTGCTGACAAGCATTTACAACGTGAGTGAGATCCTGCAATGGATCGGTTCAATGCTCAGGTCTGCCTTGCGGGCCATGTGCTGCACATGTCATGTAGACTTTGTTAGATGAAAAAATAAGCTAATGAATAGGTAGTATTAAGCATCTGATGATTTACTAATTTCTGCCTCGCTGAGACTGCAGTGCTGCATGCACTTTTCCCCTTCTCTCATCAAGTGTAGCAGCAGTAGTACTCTCGGAGTACTTGGTCCTGGTGGAATAGCTTGCTAGTAGTAGTATTGTAGCATGTAGGGCAATAGTGTAGCACTCTCAGAGGAGCTTACCAGAGATTTCTAGATGGCAGTGTCCACCAGCGAGTGGCAGAATCATGAACTTTCATGTAGCTTTGTCACAGACAAATGGTACTAGTCTGGCAGCAAAGGATGTGCCACACCGTGAATCCCTGCACTGTCAGCCGTTAGATTAGTCTATCCAACTGTCGATGTATGGCCACACAGCCCTCTATGTTAATCAAATGACCGTGAGCCATTAGATTACAAAGATCCAACGGTCTACATCTCCTAGTACTAGTACACTATATAGGAGTATAGATAATGTGTTGGTTGTCATCATACTTGGTCATTGAGCAAACTTAGAAAAATACACGATGTTCGAAGATAGATATACTAAATCTTTATCTCTACCTTTCTTTACTAAACTTCACTTGTGCTGGTTGGAGAAATGATGATAACATTGATTCACATGCTATTATGGTTGCATATACTTTTGAACAGCAAATTGGATTATAATCCTTAGGAGCCTTTATGGTTGCTCCATTAATTCTCATGACTGTTTTTCCATGGTAGGAAACCTGCCAGTCGAACAAGGATAACCGTTCCAAAGTTAAGTTCCATCAGAAAACTGGTTCTCGTCCCTACATTTCCCATGTGCATGCTTTGGTAAGGATATCTCATGTTTTCCTTTGCTACTGAAGTGTTAAATTCATTTGTTTTCTTGTTGTACCATTGTTTTGTGAACAATTTCAGAAAGAGGCTCGTAAGGGTGAAGAGTTGACTGCAATTGATCTATTTAAGGAGTGCCACAATGGCAAGAAGACTGGTTTCTCTGAGCCCGTTAAGAAGGCGATAGTAAGTTCTTAGTATTCTTCACTATGTTGATATGGCTTGTTTACCTCATCCTTGTTACACTTGATTGCATTGGTGAACTGCTAGTACTGTAGTCCTGTTGGATTAGTAGTCAGTTTGCTTTTAAATGCTGCTACATGGACAAGTGCTAGTGAGATTAAAATGATGACTCCATCATACTTTGTTTTTGCTCGGGTGTAGCACTATTGAATTTATATTTGTTACTGTTACTATTGTTATATTCACTTGAGATCTAACTTCTCAACCTGGTTGTTACATCCTATTGATATAAGTACTTGCTGTCATGTCTTTGCTAAATATTTAATTGAATATCGATATCTTGGTTGTAGTTGAGTTACTATATTCAATAGTACAGAATTATGTAGCGAGTCCCGTGCATGCTTTAAATAAGAGGATGCCCTTCTCTTTTTTATTTTCAAATCTCTTTGGTTGTGTTCTTGACTTGAGTATTGGATGAAATTATGGTAAAAGTATCATGTGCAATTTGTAGGCTTCATTATTAGTAAAATTCATGGCTGAATATATTGATGGGCTTAGTACTCCGCTCATGTGTACATATTTCTTTAAATGTCAGGCTGACATGGAAAGTGCTATGGAACAAGAGGTACTAGAAAATGAAGAACCAAAGAGTGTTGCTGCTGTTGTTGCTGAAATTCTCACTAAACAATGTCCCTCCAGCAGATTCCTTCAAAATGTTGGTCTCGAGTCAATCTCCAAGAAGAAATTCAACAGATCTGCGTCTGCTTTGGATGCTTATGTACAAGAACTGGAGTACAGGCTTGAGAAGGAGAGACTAGCTGCTGAGTTGATGCGGGAGGAGCTTGTTGAGGTCAAGAACAAATCAGAGGAGGCTGATGTTGCACGCGCCGCAGAATATCAGTTGTTATTGAAACGAGTTGAGGACACCGATGCCAGGGCTAAAGCAAGTGATGCTAAATTTGCTCGCCTCATGGATCTGTTCAAAGGTAAAATAGCTTAGTATGGTCTGTTTGATGTTGGCCTGAGGCAAGTGATGCTTGGTAATTTTGATGCTTGGCTGTTTGGACCTGGTATTTTTGTATGTTGGCCTGGGGTTGGATGTGTGGTTTGATGATGTTGGCCTGGGGTCGGACCTGGTAATTTTGATGTTGGCCTGGGGTTGGATGTGTGGTTTGATGATGTTGCACTGGTTGGTGCCATCTTATGGACATGGTAATGATACCAAGTTGAGATCCTGTGGTGTAATGATAATGATGTGTTATTTTAGAATTATATTACTGTTATCATTATATTCTCATGTGCTTTTGGTTGA
The DNA here is from genome assembly GCF_904849725.1 of Hordeum vulgare subsp. vulgare. Classification (NCBI taxonomy): domain Eukaryota; kingdom Viridiplantae; phylum Streptophyta; class Magnoliopsida; order Poales; family Poaceae; genus Hordeum; species Hordeum vulgare. The sequence continues at coordinate 632,354,604 of NC_058519.1, forward strand.
TAACCAAATTGTCCAGTGAATAAGGGCTAGACTGAAAGGACTAAATTGTGTGAGTGGGCTGGACCCTTTGGAGGCCCATTTAGCTTTTGTTAACACAAATAATGGGTTGAATAAAAGGGTTGGCTCAATTAATAATGGTATTAATAATTGGGTTGCACATTGCCTTGGCCCAAGAATGATACTAACCAGCTCATTCGTTGGGCTTGGCCCATGCTTCTGGCCCAAAAGTAGATCATGCTGAATTATTGGGCCGACCCATAGTTGTGGCCCAAAAGAAAATGGGCTAAATTATTGGGCTTGGTCCATTAAAAAACAGATATTGACCGATCCTACATGGCGTCCACATCATTGTTTTTACCACGTCATCCCACATGCCACATGGGTATTGCCACGTTGGCTTTGCCACATCAGATCCTATGTGTTTTAGACTCATTAGTATTGACCATAATTTTGGTCATAGATTTTACGACCAAAATTTTGGTCAAGGACGACCTTGACCAAAATTATATAAAAGGTCATGTTTGTTCGTTCTTGATGGCCAACTGTTGACGTTGTAAATTTGTCAAAAAAAGGTCAATAAACGAAAACAGTGACGAATCAATGACCAATATAGCGAGTCATAATTGACCGTATTTCTTGTAGTGTCATCACATAGCCTATACAATGTCAACGCCTTATCCTTCAAAGATAAAGGAAAGACTTTCTTCTTTACCTCATCCTCAGGCAAACCTGCAAGCTTAAATAAACCACAAACTTCATCTACATAGATTAGATGCAAGTCTGGATGTGAAGATCCATCTCCTCTGAAAAGATTAGCCAGCAGTTTCTCAAGCATACCCGAAGGAATTTCATAAAAGATATTTTCAGTAGGTACCTCAGGTTGAGGAGCAACTCCTCGTGCTTCCGTTCGTGGTGAAGATACCCCGAACAAACTCCTCAAAGGAACAGTTTCCATAGTGACAAGTGACAATAAATTTCAGCACAGTATAAAAATGTTTCCTTACCAATTTCCACTTACCAAAGGCGCTTCACTCCCCGGCAACGGCGCCACAAAAGAGTCTTGAAGACCCACAAGTATAGGCGATCAATCGTAGTCCTTTCGATAAGTAAGAGTGTCGAACCCAACGAGGAGCAGAATGCTTTGATAAGCGGATTTCAGCAAGGTAATAACTGCAAGCACTGAAAGTAGCGGTAACAAGTGATGGTGTAGTGAGGTGAAACGTAGCGAGCAAAAAGTAACAAGTAACAAGTAGTAGCAACGGTGCAACAAGTGGCCCAATCCCTTTTGTAGCAAGGGACAAGGCTGAACAAAGTCTTATAGGAGGAAAAGCGCTCCCGAGGACACACGGGAATTTCTGTCATGCTAGTTTCATCATGTTCGTATGATTCGCGTTCGTTACTTTGATAGTTTGATATGTGGGTGGACCGGCGCTTGGGTACTGCCCTTACTTGGACAAGCATCCCACTTATGATTAACCTCTCTCGCAAGCATCCGCAACTACAAAAGAAGAATGAAGAAAAAGTCTAACCATAGCATTAAACTAGTGGATCCAAATCAGCCCCTCACGAAGCAACGCATAGACAGGGGATTAAGCTACTGTCACTCCAGCAACCCATCATCTACTTACTACTTCCCAATGCCTTCCTCTAGGCCCAAATATGGTGAAGTGTTATGTAGTCGATGTTCACATAACACCACTAGAGGAAAAGACAACATACATCATATCAAAATACCGAACGAATATCAAATTCACATGACTATTATTAACATGACTTATCCCATGTCCTGAGGAACAAAAGTAACTACTCACAAAACATAATCATAATCATGATCAGAGGTGTAATGAATAGCATCAAGGATCTGAACATAAACTCTTCCACCAAGTAATCCAACTAGCATCAACTACAAAGAGTAATCAACACTACTAGCAACCTTACAAGTACCAATCGGAGTTGCGAGACGAAGATTGGTTACAAGAGATGAACTAGGGATTGTAGAGGAGTTGGTGCTGATGAAGATGTTGATGAAGATGTCTCCCCTCCGACAAGAGGAGTGTTGGTGATGACGATGGCGACGATTTCCCTCTCCGGGAGGGAAGTTTCCCCGGCAGGATCGTCCTGCCGGAGCTCTAAATTGGATCTGCTCAAGTTCCGCCTCGTGGCGGCGGCGAAAACCACGAAAAAGCTCCCTCTTGATTTTTTCTGGACCAGGACGCTTCATATAGCAAAAGAGGGGGGCTAGTGGGCCGTCAGGGAGCCCACAAGCCCCCACTCCGCCACCAGGGGGGTGGCGGTGTCAGGGCTTGTGGCAGCCTGGCAGCCCCCCTCCGGTAGTTCTTTCGCCCAGTATTTTTTGTATAATCCAGAAAAAATCCACGTAACTTTTCAAGGCATTTGGAGATGTGCAGAATATTGGACTAGGATTTTCTCCTTTTCCAGTCCAGAATTCCAGCTGCCTGAATTCCCCCTCTTCAAATAAACCTTCCAAATAAGAGAGAAAAGGTGTAAATATGGTACCACAAGTAATATAACAACCCAAAAAGCAATAAATATCAACATGAAAGCATGATGCAAAATGGACGTATCACATCACGCCAGGGAGGGGCAAGGGCGGGTGGGACACGAGCAGCTAGCCATTCGCCGTCCCCTACATTGATGAGCGGTAGGTGGGTGGGGTGGTAGGAGACCACGCCACAGCCTAAGTGCCCACGGTCTCAGGGATGGCGAGTCCCACTTTTGATGTGGGGCGGGCGCGCACCCCGGTGGAGGTCACCTCTTCACCGAGCTCCGCCTCCGGTATACGTGGATCCGCTGCTGGTGGGCAGCCGGGGTTGGTTACACATACGAGAGCGGGAGGCGAACACATATCCACACTAGTTGCCTTTACGTGGAGGGCGACAGCTGGCGGTGTCGGAGCAGGCCAAGTTGGGCATATGACAGGAGGTCATGGTCTGACAGGGCCCTCTACTGAGGAGGTCGTCGAGTTTGGAGGCATTCCAGACCCGACTACTAGAGCTAGGCGATCGAGTGCTCGCTTACAGGCTCAACCCGATGTTGACGAGTTGTAGATGTGCCGTGCCATGCAGGCGGCTAAGATTCGCGACATCGAGACTTCCACAGGTATGTGTATCGATACGAGTAATTCTATTCTGCATTTTTACTGAAGATGATATAATTCTTAATGCGAGTGAACTTGGGGTATCACTGGGTAATAATGGGCAGGAAATTTCTAGATCTGTGAATGATTTGTTAGACTTAGAAGCTGATAGGCCCATCGAGATGGTTAGAAACATTGCAGGTGACAAGCCAATGAATGATTCTGATATCAATGACCTAGGAACGGGGGCGTTAGAACGCTTATGTCATTATCTTGTGCCCTCTTCAATGGAGCCAGAAGAGACTAACGCCATCGTTGACGAGGGGTATGCGGCTCCTCAACAACCGTCGGTGAGCACAGATCACGAGACAGGTTTTGTGGACTAGTCCGAGGATCAGGATAGGCTGAAAAGAACATGGAAGAGAAAAGTTTATCCTGTATTAGCTGTCCGCAGAAGTGCACGATCCAAAACAGCGAAAAAATTCCATGATGAGAGATGAGAGGAATCTTCTGGAATAGCACAGGTCTGACAGACTTCGCTAAAAGGAGATTTCTAACGGAAGCATCTATTGAGCACAAATTAGATTTCATTGCTCTCATGGAAACGGAGAGAGATAATTTTACAGCTCAATTTTTAGGTACGTTATCTCGTGGAGTTGAGTTTGACTAGCACTGTTTACCTCCAAGAGGAAGATCCGGGGGGATCTTTCTTGGGGTGAGGTGTGAGATGCGACAAGTCCGTAACGTGGTGTTCGGTGACTTTGGAGTAAAATTTAGAGTCCGGTCAAAGGTGGATGGATTTCAATGGTCCCTGGTAGCGATATACGGGGCAACCCTGCCTGAGCTCAAGAGAGACTTCTTGGCTGACCTTGTCAGGATTTGTGGGGATGAGCGATCGCCAATTCTAGTTGGTGGAGACTTTAATATCATCAGAAGACGGGATGAGAAAAACAATGCGAACTTTGATGGCAGATGGTCATTCATGTTTAACTCTAGCATCGAAAGCCTGGATTTGCGAGAAATTGAGCTAACAGGTAGAAAATATACTTGGTCAAACAACCTACCTAATCCAACTTTTGAGAAGTTGGACAAGGTGCTAGCGAGTGTGGATTGGGAGCATAGGTTTCCTCATGTTACAGTTCGCGCTATGCCCAGAGCTATATCAGGCCACACCCCATTGTTTGTAGACTCAGGGGAGGCAACACATGTGGGGAATAAAAATATCTTCTCGTTCGAGTTAGGATGGCTTGAACGAGAGGGCTTCTTGGATCTCATCGCCACGGAATGGGCGATGGATATGGGACACACTTCCAACATTGACAAGTGGCAAAATAAGATAAGTCATCTGCGTCAATTCTTGAGGGGATTGGTGAACCATGATAGTGGAATTTATAAAAAAGAGAAACAAGGGCTTCTCGAAATTATAAATATGCTTGACCTAAAAGCTAAAAATCTGCTATTAAATGACAATGAGAGGTCATTAAGAGCGGATGCTGAATTAAAGCTAAAGCAACTACTCAGAGAGGAAGAGTTGAAATGGGCACTAAGGGCAAAGGTACGTCAGGTTGTGCAAGGTGATGATAATACACAATACTTCCATTTGATAGCCAATGGAAAACATAGGAACAAAAAAGTACATCAGCTTGACCAAGATGAGGGTATTGTTGGACACGAAAATCTGAAATTGTATATCTTTGAGTACTACAGTAAACTCTTCGGGGCTCCTGAAGACAAATTTGTATCTATGAATGAACAAATGGACGATGACATACCTCATCTCGGGACGGATGAGAATGAGGTATTAACCGCACCTTTTACAGAGAAGAGGTGTTTGAAGCCATATCACAAATGAAAAATAATAAGGCACCAGGCCCAGATGGATTTCCGACTGAGTTTTACAAGAAGTGTTGGGACATTATCAAAGGTGATTTGCTACCTTTGTTTCAAGACCTATTTGACGGAAACCTACAATTATTCCATTTGAATTTTGGAACAGCGACACTTTTGCCAAAGAAGGAGGGTGTTGTGCGTATAGAACAATTCAGACCTAGTTGTCTACTGAATGTTAGCTTCAAAATCTTTAGAAAGGTAGGAACGAATAGGTTGACTAAGATTGCACATGAGGTAGTGCAACCTAGTGAGACGGCGTTCATGCCGGGCCGGAACATACTAGAGGGTGTGGTGGTCCTGCATGAAACGCTGCATGAAATTCACTACTAGACGGGGTTATCTTCAAGGTGGATTTTGAGAAGGCATATGATAAGGTCAAATGGCCATTCCTACAACAGGCATTACGTATGAAGGGGTTCGACGAAATATGTAGGAATCATATTGAATCATTCGTACAGAAAGGAAGTGTTGGAATTAAAGTCATTGACGACATTGGCCATTTCTTCCAAACTTTCAAAGGTCTCAAGCAGGGAGATCCAATGTCACCCATCATATTTAACATAGTTGCAGACATGTTGGCAGTTCTAATAGGAAGGGCTAAACTAGGATGCCAAGTAGGTGGACTAGTGCTGCATCTTGTGGACGAGGGCGTGTCTATCCTACAATATGTTGATGATACTATCTTGTTCATGAAACATGATGTAGCAAAAGCCAGGAATATGAAGCTCATACTCTGCCTATTCGAACAATTGTCATGCTTGAAGATCAGTTTTCATAAGAGTGAGCTGTTTTATTTTGGGAAAACCAAAGATGAACAAAACACTTACAAACAATTGTTCGGATGTGAACATGGAAGCCTACCGTTCACTTATTTATGTATACCTATTCACCATCGCAAACTTTCCAACGCTGAGTGGAAAAGCATTGAGGATCGATTCGAGAAAAAACTAAGCTGCTGGAAGGCTAAGCTACTCTCATATGGGGGAAGATTGATTCTGATAAACTCGGTGCTTACGAGTATGCCGATGTTCCTTCTATCCTTCTTTAAAGTACCCATAGGGGTACGTAAAAGGTTGGATTTTTATAGATCTAGATTTTTTTGGATCTAGATTTGTTTGGCAGAGTGATAAAGTTAGGAGGAAATATAGATTAACTAAATGGGATATTATTTGTAGGCCCAAAGACCAAGGAGGTCTGGGAATTGAAAATTTAGAGGTAAAGAATAGATGCTTGCTAAGTAAGTGGTTGTTTAGACTTTCGGTAGAGACAGAAGGTATGTGGGCACAAATTTTGCGTAACAAGTACCTACAGTCTAAAACCTTATCTCAGGTAAAAGTTAGACCCAATGATTCACCATTCTGGAAGAGATTGATGAGAGTGAGGTCAATCTTCTTCCATAGAACCAAATTTATTATTGGAGACGGTGAGGGTACGAGATTCTGGGAAGATACATGGTTGGGGGAGATGCCTCTAGTTCTTCAATATCCAGCTCTCTATAATATTGTTCAACGCAAGGAGGCGTTCGTAACCACAGTACTTCAGTCAAATCCTCTAAATATGCAATTCATACGGTCATTGTTAGGCCATCGCTGGGCGGATTGGCTACACCTTTTCAGGAGGCTCATGGATATCTAATTATCAGAGGAACCTGATAGGGTGCATTGGAAGCATATAAATAACGGAAAATTTATGGTAAAATAAATGTATTTTAATTTTATTGACACAACCAATATCCCAAAAACTATTAATATTTGGAGAGTAAAGGTACCCTGAAGGATCAAGGTCTTCATGTGGTTCGTGCACAAGAAGGTGATTCTAACTAAGGATAATTTGGCTAAACGCATTTGGGGGGGGGGAGTACTAGATGTAGTTTTTATGATAACAAAGAGAACATTACACAGCTCTTTCTCCAATGTCCACTTGCGAGAGTCCTTTGGCAGACAGTGCATATAGCCTTCAACATTATGCTTTCGGATAGCATGGACACGTTATTTGGAGCGTGGCTAGATGGAGTTGATATGATTATTGCTAGACACATTCGTATTGGAATTTGTGCACTACATTGGGATATATGGAACTGTAGGAATGATGTGGTTTTTGACAGACATACAAATATACATTTTTTGCAGGAACTACACAAAGCGGCGTCATTGATCCGTACATGGTCGTTACTCACTCCTGCGGAAACCAGGGAGCCTTTGGTTACTGGGTCTACCTGATGGGAGGCGGTAGCGTGGGATATCTTCAATCGGTTTGGATGGCGGTCCAGTAATAGGATAGATGGCTAGGCATCTAGGCCTGTTTGCCGGTTGTGGCACTTTTTGATTTACTTTTTCTTATCTACTTCTATGTCGGAGACTTTGTTGAACCGAGATTCGTTTGCTTTTTATAATAAAGTGGTCGTATGCATCGTGCTGATGCAGAGGCCGGAGGTAACACTCCTTTTCTATAAAAAAATGTTTGTTGACAAGAAACTACTCTAAATCTCTTGTCATGCATAATATTATTCGTATACTCCAAGATGATCTAGAATTAGATAAGCCATTCCTTGTGATATATTTAAATGTTTGGAGTGTGTAAAATAAAATAATTATCTACATCTCCTTTCTCGTAGTTCATATTCAGTTGCTGCAATGTCCTTTTTGTCGTTTTTATAATGTCATGTACTTCCATGAGTGGAGAGAGGAAGGTATACAATATCGGCGAAACATATGCCTATTTTAAGGATGATTGAAATCTATTTTTTGTCCTATCACCTTTTCGTTAGGATGATTAAGGTAAATTTCCGTCATGCGATGTTGTAGTATGCATTGGAGTGAGATGTGCATAGTGTCACATTTTATTCTGGGAAAGCCACTACAGGGTCCTCTTTGACGTCATTAAATAATAATTACATTTTATATGAGATACATCAAAGAAAGCTAGGGGTTCATAGGATAGATTATAATGAACTTTCAAAATAAACATAAAATATAGCTATCTCTTGCATAATATTGTTCACTTGTCTTCGTTATTGGCTTCAATTGACCTTTGCATTTGACCTTCAAACTTAAGCCTGCTTAGAAATTATAGTGGTAGAACAAAAGAAGGGATGTGAGAAGAGAAACAGCATTGCTTGCTGAAATACACGGGCATTGTCAAAATAGTTTTTGTCGACCCACTCTATCCTATTGTTTAATGCATAAAGTGGATGACACCTGACTAGCTAACATGACATCGTTAGTTAGGTGCCGACTTAGTTAGGTGGGGTCTACCATAAAGAAGGAGGTACTAGCTACTACCTTTATCCTGCTTAATTTATTGGTCTCTTTTATATTTTCTACTAAGTTCTGATCATACACTTAACTAGAAAAATGTTAGTGCAAGTTACCAAAAAATATATCGTTAGATTTGTATTTGAGCTATTATTTTTTTGACATGCATTAATATTTTATTAGTTAAATCAAAGATCCAAATTAGACATAAAATATAAAGATGACCGATAAATCTGGACAGATCTAGTACAACCTTGAGGGCTCAAGCACGCCAAAGCTTAAATGACACATATCGGTCTGGTATAGGAGATTGCAAAGTGACTTACTTTCTATTCAGATGTGTCTATCCAATACAGGTGGAGCGAGTAGGTGGTTTTGGTGAGACAACCTTCACCAGCAATTTGTAAAAACTTTTGGTGGGAGTAGCTTCTAAGGAACCAATAATTGACATTAGGTTCCTCTCTCCATTCCCTTATATATGGTCACTTTTTTTTTTGTCAGATTTGACTTCAAATTTAGCAAACAGAATATGAGTTATATGTCATAAAAATATATCGTCGGAAAATTCTTGTAAATGTGCATCCAGCGAAACACTTTTCGTGGCATATAACTCAGTTAATGTTGGTAAAAGTAATGGTTAAAGTTAGACATTAAACCAATTAAGGAGTGGTAGAATGTTAAATTACGCCACATGGCACATGCTGGTTGGTCGCTTTTCTCTTTTTCTATTCAAGATTTTTTTTCTAGGTTTTCTTTTTTACATTTTGAGATGGATGTGATGTCCATACGACACAAGATTTTTTATATTTTAAGATGAACATGTGATGCGCATAACTTTCTTTCAAATGGCCCGCAACGACATGTCTCGACCACTTATAAAAACTAAAGATGGCCTTATATAAGAGAATGGAGGGAGTAGAAATGAAGGATGATTCAATCTTGTACTATGTCGATCCAATCTTGTAATATGCATGTTGAAAAATTCTTCTGCTACTATGTCGATCCAATCTTGTATTATTAATGAAAGAATGGACAGGTTCATCGTGACTGTGTCCTAGCCATACCATGCCAATAATTAATCCCTCGGAGGCCTAGCGCTAGGCGCACGATTAACATATGCAGATAAGGTTCCCATGACACAGATGTCTAACACTATTTTCCGAAAACAAATCTTAGAGTAATCAAGGTGATAGGAACGGTTATCAAGGTTTGAAATTGCTGACAAGACCTGCCGCCCGGTAACTGTATATGGCAATATACTCGAATGGTCACGAGTAGAAAAAGAGGCTATAGCCCCGGTTTTGTTGGGCCTTTAGCCCCGGTTCACGAACCGGGGCTAACAAAGCGGGACTAATGCTAGCCCGGTTCGGTCCCAAACCGTGGTTAATATTGCTCCACGTGGTGGGGCTGGGGGCGAGGGGGAGGGGTATTAGTTCCGGTTCATATTACGAACCGGATCTATTGCTTCGCTGTCTTATTCTTTTGAGCACTTTTTAGGGTTTAGGGTTTTGCACAATTGGAAGGGGCTATTTTGCTGTTTCCTATTTTTCCATTTATTTGTTTTGGACACTTTTTAATTCTCGTTTTGCACTAAATTAGATGGTACATACACAACAATAAAGGAACAACTATATTGCACATCATCGTCATGAATATGTTACACCATCTCATCCGTCGTGCTTTGTAGAACATATTCCAAAATGTAGACACGAGTTACACATGCACATTCTTTTACACTTTAACATTTCATCAGAATAAGAGGCTCACCACGGTGGTACTCGCGACGAGATCGGCGCGGGTGATCGACAACGGTGAGGATGGACACGGGATGGCACCCTACACATGTACAGACTCTAAGAAGTTAATTTGATCTCAAATTTTCAATCTAAATCAAAATAACAGTGAGAGATGAAAGGATGAAGTAGCTAACCTTTTGGAACACTTGTGTAGTTGGTGCACCGTCAAACCTAGACAAATATTGAGGAAAATGGAGCTTGAACGTCGAGCTTGAAGAGGAGAAAGCTTAAGTAGTGTGGCTCAGGCATTTCATCGAACACCTCATGTGCATGCATAGAAGGGTGGCAAGAGCATGACATGCACACCTCCCACAGCCAAAAAACAGAGGAGAGGATGGGCAAGGGCGAGGGTATATATAGACATCTCTTTGGTCCCGGTTTGTCGCCAGAACCGGGACAAAAGACTAACTATTAGTCCCGGTTCTGGCCACAAACCGGAACTAATGCTCCGCGGCACGCCACGTGTCAGTCGTTGGATCTTTAGTCCCGGTTTTTGCCCCGAACCGCGAGTAATGAAACAAAACGAACCGGACTATTGCCCTGACAACTCGAACCGGGACCAATGTGTGGCATTGGTCTTGGTTTTAATTTGAACCGAGGCTAATGATCTTTTCTGCTCCGGCCGAAAGCCCCATTTCTACTAGTGGGTATGACATTTTTTACATCGGTAATTATAAATAATGTATTATGTGGCCATTATTATTCGTGAATAGAAGTTGCAAAAGACATCCAGCAAAAACAAACAAGTCATCACCATGCAGAATTCTACAAACTAAGACTCTCACTAGTGGAAAACGGGCCTTTGGCCTGGACCCTTTAGTCCCGGCCTGCCTCTGGGCCGGGACTAAAGGCCCGGCCACGTCGCCCCAATTCCCAATGCCTCCCTCGAGGTTTTAGTCCCGGCCCGTAAGGAACCTTTAGTCCCGGTTCGTGTCCCAAACCGGGACTAAAGGGCTACGCGGTTGGCAGCCCGCATGTGCACCACCTTTAGTCCCGGTTTGTGTCTCAAACCGGGACTAAAGTCCTCTGCCTATATATAGCACAACCCCCTCTCCCCTCTTCCTTGCATTTTTCTTGGATGGAGGATTGTGGGTGGGTGCTTGCTCTCCACTTTTTTTGATGCACTAGAGGTGTTTGTTGAAATGTGTGTTAGAGCGATGCGGCTTCAGTTCACCGAACACAACTACGATATGAGATGCCTGAGCCACGCTTAAACCTCTTCCTCTTTATTTCTACTTATTCTAAAAGGTTAGCAACTATATTTCCTCGTTTAGACCGTGCGGTACTAATTTTTAGGATCGTGATTGTATTTGATATACTATCATATAACACAGATGAGCCATCCATGGATGTACGGTGATCGATGCATAGCCGCTTACAGAGAAGGCGTGCATTGTTTTCGAGATGCAGCCGATGCAAACAAGCATGGTGGTGGCTATATGTTTTGTCCATGTGTTGAATGTCGGAATGAGAAGGATTACACTTCCTCAAGAGTCATTCAGAGCCACCTGCTTCGGTCCGGTTTTATGTCGGGCTATAATGTTTGGACCAAGCACGGAGAAAGAGGGGTTATGATGGAAGACGACGATGAAGAAGAAGAGAACGATGATGACAACTATCGATCTATGTTCCCTGATTATGCTGATACCGCAATGGAAGACAATGAAGAAGAAGATCAGGATAAAGAACGGGAACCAGATGAGCCCGCTGATGATCTTGGCCGGGTCATTTCTGATGCACGGCGAGGTTGCGACACAGAAAAGGAGAGGTTGCAGTTCGAGCAGATGTTACAGGACCACAACAAATTGTTGTACCCAATTTGTGAAGATGGCCAGAAGAAGCTGGGTAGCACACTGGAATTGCTGAAGTGGAAGGCAGAGACCGGTGTGACTGACTCGTCATTCGAAAAGTTGCTGGTACTGATGAAGAAGATGCTTCCAAGAAAGAACGAATTGCCCGCCAGCACGTACGAAGCAAAGAAGCTTGTCTGCCCTCTAGGATTAGACGTGCAGAAGATACATGCATGCCCTAATGACTGCATCCTCTACCGCGGTGAGAAGTACGAGAATATGGATAAATGCCCGGTATGCACTGCATTGCGGTATAAGATCAGAAAAGATGACCCTGGTGATATTGAGGGCGAGCCACCCAGGAAGAGGGTTCCTGCCAAGGTGATGTGGTATGCTCCTATAATACCACGGTTGAAACGTCTGTTCAGAAATAAAGATCATGCGAAGTTGTTGCGATGGCACATGCAAGATCGTATGAAAGACGATAAGTTGAGGCACACCGCTGATGGTCGGCAGTGGAGAAAAATCGAGAGAGAGTTCCCAAGATTTGCAGCTGACGCAAGGAACTTATGGTTAGGTCTGAGTACAGATGGCATGAATCCTTTTGGGGAGCAGAGTTGCAGTCATAGCACCTGGCCCGTTACTCTATGTATCTACAACCTTCCTCCTTGGTTGTGCGTGAAGCGGAAGTTCATTATGATGCCAGTGCTTATACAAGGTCCAAAGCAACCCGGCAACGATATTGACGTGTACCTAAGGCCATTAGTTGATGAACTTTTACAGCTGTGGGCCGAACCAGGTGTACGTGTGTGGGACGAGCACAAACAAGAGGAATTTGACCTTCGAGCGTTGCTTTTCGTAACCATCAATGATTGGCCTGCTCTTAGTAACATTTCAGGACAGTCAAACAAGGGATACAATGCATGCACGCACTGTTTGGATCAGACAGAAAGTATATATCTCGACAACTGTAGGAAGAATGTGTATCCGTACAATCATCATTTTCTTCCGCCCAAGCATCCCTTAAAGAAAAAAGGCAAGCATTTCAATGGCAAGGCAGAACCCCGGGGGAAGCCTGTCATCCGTACTGGTGCTGAAGTATTTGATATGGTCAAAGATTTAAAAGTAATCTTTGGAAAGGGTCCAGGCAGCCAACCTGTTCCTAACGGCCCTGATAAGCGCGTACCCATGTGGAAGAAGAAATCTATATTTTGGGAGCTATCCTACTGGGAAGTCCATGAGGTCTGCTCGGCAATCGACGTGATGCACCTGACGAAGAATCTCTGCGTGAATATTCTAGGCTTCCTGGGCTTGTATGGGAAGTCAAAAGATACACCGGAAGCACGGGAGGACCAGGAACGTCATAAAGGAAGAGATGGCATGCATCCAGGGCAGTTTCAAGGGCGTGCCAGCTACGCTCTTACTAAGGAAGAGAAGGAAATCTTCTTTGAAGTCCTGTTCAGTATCAAGTTCCCGACTGGCTTCTCGTCGAATATAAAGGGAATCGTAAATATGAAAGACAAAAAATTCCAAAACCTAAAGTCTCATGACTACCACGTGCTTATGACGCAATTGCTTCCGGTTGCATTGAGGGTAATTCTACCGGAAAATGTTCGCCTGGCAATTGTGAAGGTATGTGCATTCCTCAATGCAATTTCTTAGAAGGTAATCGATCGAGAAAGTCTATCAGGGTTACAGATTGATGTGGTCCAATGTCTGGTCAGCTTTGAGTTGTTGTTCCCGCCATCCTTCTTCAATATGATGACACACCTCCTAGTTCACCTAGTCGAAGAGATTAGAATTCTCGGTCCTGTGTTTCTACACAATATGTTCCCCTTCGAGAGGTTCATGGGAGTCTTAAAGAAATATGTTCGTAACCGTGCTAGGCCAGAAGGAAGCATCTCCAAGGGCTATGGAATAGAGGAGGTCATTGAGTTTTGTGTGGACTTTCTTCCTGACCTTAAGTCGATTGGTGTTCCTGAATCTCGGTATGAGGGTAGGATGACAGGAAAAGGCACACTAGGAAGGAAAGTAAAAGTATGTATGGACGGGCAATCTTTCTCTCAAGCACACTACACAGTTCTACACAATTCCACCGTGGTGGCTCCGTATATCGTGAGACACAAGAATATTCTACGCTCCGAAAACCCGGGGAAGGCTGACTCTTGGATTAAGGGGAACACGAGAAGACTTTCGGCAGTTGGTTGCAGACACATCTCATGAATGACGACACCGTTGGAGATGAGCTATACTGTTTGGCCAGGCCACCATCTTCGACTATATGTACTTTCCAAGGGTATGAGATAAATGGGAATACATTTTACACGGTTGCCCAAGATAAAAAGAGCACCAACCAAAATAGTGGTGTCCGCTTTGATGCAACAGACGAGAATGGGCACTGTTTGGAAACATATTATGGGTACATAGAGGAGATATGGGAACTTGACTATGGACCTACTTTTAAGATCCCTTTATTTCGGTGCAAATGGGTGACGCTGACAGGAGGCGGGGTAGTTGTAGACCAAAAGTATGGCATGACAACAGTGGATCTCAACAATCTTGCGTACATGGACGAACCTTTTGTCCTAGCCAATGATGTCGCTCAGGTTTTCTATGTGAAGGACATGTCTACATTAAATAGAAGAAGAAATCAGCAAAAGAAGATATCGTCCGATGAGCCAAAACGCCACATAGTTCTTTCAGGGAAAAGAAACATCGTGGGAGTAGATGACAAGACATACACGTCAGAAGATTATAATAAGTTTCATGAAATTCCGCCCTTCAAAGTGAAAACTGACCCAAGTATCCTACTGAATGATGAAGATTCTCCATGGCTACGACCTAGAAGAAAACAGAAATAATAGATAGGAATATTGGTGCAATAATGTAATAATGTATTAAACCTTTTATGTAATGCATGTATGGAATGTACTAAATTTCAAACACTTTTCATTTTCATAGTATCCATGTAAGAGATGAGTTCTCGTTCGAAACCCTGATACTTCGAGAGAGATTGTCCGTTTTGTACACGAAGTGCATCCAGTTTTTGTCGTAGCCCTATCAACTTTTTAACACATGCTATGTGGGTGAAATGATGATAACATGCCAACTTTCAACATTTTCAGAGTTCATTTGTAGTGCTTTTCAATTTCAGGGTGAACTAGCTCAAAAAAAATAAGTAAATGCACGAAATATACCAAATGAAGTCAGAAATTGTTGAAATTTTGTGATGTGCCTTTGAATGGTGCATTTTGCACACACAAAAAGTATGGAGTTCAAATAAGTTCAAAAAAATGAAATCCCTTTGTAAGAGATGAGTTCTCGTTCGAAACCCTGATACTTCGAGAGAGATTGTCCGTTTTGTACACGAAGTGCATCCAGTTTTTGTCGTAGCCCTCTCAACTTTTTAACACATGCTATGTGGGTGAAATGATGATAGCATGCCAACTTTCAACATGTTCAGAGTTCATTTGTAGTGCTTTTCAATTTCAGGGTGAACTAGCTCAAAAAAATAAGTAAATGCACGAAATATACCAAATGAAGTCAGAAATTGTTGAAATTTTGTGATGTGCCTTTGAATGGTGCATTTTACACACACAAAAAGTATGGACTTCAAATAAGTTCAAAAAAATGAAATCCCTTTGTAAGAGATGAGTTCTCGTTCGAACCCTTGATACTTCGAGAGAGATTGTCCGTTTTGTACACGAAGTGCATCGAGTTTTTGTCGTAGCCCTCTCAACTTTTTAACACATGCTATGTGGGTGAAATGATGATAGCATGCCAACTTTCAACATTTTCAGAGTTCATTTGTAGTGCTTTTCAATTTCAGGGTGAACTAGCTCAAAAAAATAAGTAAATGCACGAAATATACCAAATGAAGTCAGAAATTGTTGAAATTTTGTGATGTGCCTTTGAATGGTGCATTTTACACACACAAAAAGTATGGAGTTCAAATAAGTTCAAAAAAATGAAATCCTTTTGTAAGAGATGAGTTCTCGTTCGAACCCTTGATACTTCGAGAGAGATTGTCCGTTTTGTACACGAAGTGCATCGAGTTTTTGTCGTAGCCCTCTCAACTTTTTAACACATGCTATGTGGGTGAAATTATGATAGCATGCCAACTTTGAAAATTTTCAGAGTTCATTTGTAGTGCTTTTCAATTTCAGGGTCAACTAGCTAAAAAAAAAGTAAATGCACGAAATATACCAAATGAAGTCAGAAATTGTTGAAATTTTGTGATGTGCCTTTGAATGGTGCATTTTGAGCACACAAAAAGTATGGAGCTCAAATAAGTTAAAAAAATGAAATCCCTTTGTAAGAGATGAGTTCTCGTTCGAAACCCTGATACTTCGAGAGAGATTGTCCGTTTTGTACACGAAGTGCATCCAGTTTTTGTCGTAGCCCTCTCAACTTTTTAACACATGCTATGTGGGTGAAATGATGATAGCATGCCAACTTTCAACATTTTCAGAGTTCATTGTAGTGCTTTTCAATTTCAGGTTCAACTAGCTCATAAAAAATAAGTAAATGCACGAAATATACCAAATGAAGTCAGAAATTGTTGAAATTTTGTGATGTGCCTTTGAATGGTGCATTTTGAACACACAAAAAGTATGGAGTTCAAATAAGTTCAAAAAATGAAATCCCTTTGTAAGAGATGAGTTCTCGTTCGAAACCTTGATACTTCGAGAGAGATTGTCCGTTTTGTACACGAAGTGCATCCAGTTTTTGTCGTAGCCCTCTCAACTTTTTAACACATACTATGTGGGTGAAATGATGATAGCATGCCAACTTTCAACATTTTCAGAGTTCATTTATAGTGCTTTTCAATTTCAGGGTCAACTAGCTCAAAAAAAATAAGTAAATGCACGAAATATACCAAATGAAGTCAGAAATTGTTGAAATTTTGTGATGTGCCTTTGAATATTGCATTTTGAACACACAAAAAGTATGGAGTTCAAATAAGTTCAAAAAACTGAAATCCCTTTGTAAGAGATGAGTTCTCGTTCGAAACCCTGATACTTCGAGAGAGATTGTCCGTTTTGTACACGAAGTGCATCCAGTTTTTGTCGCAGCCCTCTCAACTTTTTAACACATGCTATGTGGGTGAAATGATGATAGCATGCCAACTTTCAACATTTTCAGAGTTCATTTGTAGTGCTTTTCAATTTCAAGGTCAACTAGCTCAAAAAAAATAAGTAAATGCACGAAATATACCAAATGAAGTCAGAAATTGTTGAACACACAAAAAGTATGGAGTTCAAAAAACCATATTATGAAATTAAATATTATCATTGGCAATTCATCTCTATTATGAAATTAAATATATCAAAAAACCATTGCAGAACATATGACCAAATTAATACAAGTTCATCATCACATTAAAGCCAAAGAACAGTAGTGATCAAATGTTATTGTTGCAAAAAATAAATACATAAAGTTCTGTCATAAAACAACATACAACTATGTAAAACATTTAAATGCAACAACAAACGCGATCAAAATCGCAACTAAGGTAACAATTGACCCAACAGCATAATGATACCAAGCCTCTTTATCAATGGCATATTTTCTAATATTCCTAATCTTCAAGCGCATTTCGTCCATCTTCAAGCGCATTGCATCCATCTTCAACCGCATCGCATCGATCTTCATCTTGCGATCATCGATGACATCGGCGACATGCAACTCGAGTTCCATATTCTTATCCTCAATTATTTTCAATTTTTTCTTCAAGTATTTGTTTTCTTTTTCAACCAAATTTAACTTCTCGACAAGAATTTTTATGTGGGTTGGAATTTCCGGTTCACATACCTCCTAGATTAAAAAAATATATGTCATATTGGTCGTCATAAACACTAAATAAAACAAATAGTTATAAAAGATAATATATACCACATCCGAATCATAGACAGGACGAGGGCCGACGGAGGCGGATACCAAAACCATCACACTATATAATAACAAAAAATAATGAAAGTGAGTAATTTATACAAGTATGTATCTAAATCATACAAGTAAGATTTTTTTGATTTTAACAATAAGATAAGAACAAGAGGCTCACCACGGTGGTGCTCGCAGTTGGTGCACGGCCAAACCTAGACAAATATTAAGGAAAATGGAGCTTGGAGGTCCAGCTTGGAGAGGAGAAAGCTTAAGTAGAGTGGCTCGGGCATTTCATCGAACACGTCATGTGCATGAACTAGAGTGGCAAGAGCATGGCATGGTCACACTTCAACAACCAAAAAACAGGGGATATGGTGGGCAGGGGCGAGGGTTTATATAGGCAACACTTTAGTCCCGGTTCTTGCCACGCCCCGGGACTAAAGGCCCCTGCTTCCCGCCTTTAGTCTGCCGAAAAAGGGCCTTTAGTCCCGGGTCGTGGGTCCAACCGGGCCTAAAGACCCCCTTTAGTCCCGGTTCTTGCCGCGCCCCGGGACTAAAGGCCCCTGCTTCCCGCCTTTTGGTCTGCCCGAAAAAGGGCCTTTAGTCCCGGGTCGTGGCTCCACCCGGGACTAAAGGGGTCTTTAGTACCGGATCGAGCCCCGAACCGGGACTAAAGATCCACCTGTATAAGCGGGAGTTAGAAAATTTCGAACCCAAATCGTCCATTTCTCTTCTTCTTCCTCTCGTTCTCGTGCCCGGCACGGCAAGCGACGAACTCGACGACGGCGTCAGGCTGCCCGCCGTCCTGCTCTCCGCCGCCTGCCGTCCTCCTCGCCTCGCCGTCGTCCTGCTCGCCGCCACCGTCCTCCTCGCCGCGCGCCGCCCCGTCCTCCTCGCCGCGCGCCGTCAACACCTCCGGCCGGTAAGCCCCACGTCCCCTCCTCCCCAACACTCCGGCCAGCACAAGCAAAGAAGAAAAAGGAGAAGAAAGGAAGAAAAAAGAGAAGAAAAGAAGAAAAAGGAGAAGAAAGGAAGAAAAAGGAGAAGAAAAGAAGAAAAAGGAGAAGAAAGGAAGAAAAAGGAGAAGAAAAGAAGAAAAAGGAGAAGAAAGGAAGAAAAATAGAAGAAAGGAAGAAAAAGGAGAAGAAAGGAAAAAAAGGAGAAGAAAAGAAGAAAAAAGAGAAGAAAGGAAGAAAAAGGAGAAGAAAGGAAGAAAAAGGGAAGGAGAAGAAAAGAAGAAAAAGGGAAGAAAGGAAGAAAAAGGAGAAGAAAGGAAGAAAAAGGAGAATAAGAAGAGGAGGAGAAGAAAAGAAGAAAAAGGAGAATAAGAAGAGGAGGAGAGGCGAAGAAGAGCAAAAATAGAAGAAGAGGAGAGGAGAAGTAGTAGAAGAAGAGGAGAAGTAGAAGTAGAAGAAGAAGTAGAAGAAGAGGAGAAATAGAAGAAGAGGAAAAATTAGTTTAGGGTTACAAGAAGAAGAAATATTTTTTTGTCATTTAATTTTGCTATTGTATAGTGTATATGCTTAAGTGTTAATAGTGTTTCTTAGATTATTGCTTAATTTTGCTATTGTATATGCTTAAGTATTAATAGTTTAATTTTTCTATTGTATATGCTTAAGTGTTAATAGTTTATTTTTAGCAAGAAAATTAATAGAACTAGTTTAATTTTGCTATTGTATATGCTTAAGTGTCCGGGACTGGGCTCCGCCTGGCTGGTATTTTAGAGTTTATGTTCTAGCCAAGACCCGGGACTAAAGGTCCTCCTATATAAAACGAGCCTTCGAAGTTTCCAACCACTCTTATATAGTTTGTTAGTTTATTAGTTAATCAAATGTCTGTTTTTGGCAGAACTATGGATCCACATATCAGGAACCTCGAAGAGGAAGAACTTCTCGAAGATATAATCAAAGACGGCCCCGACGTTGAACCAGCCGAATCTCCGACGTCATATCTAAACGACTCCGGATATGGAATGGAGGTCGAGCGACACGAAGATGAAGCCGATGGGGTAGGAGATAGGTCCAATGACGGAGAAGGTGATAGCTCCACTGATGGAGAAGCCGGTGGAGAAGCCGGTGAAGAAATAATAAAGTCCGGCGAGGTATACATATGAAGTTCGACAATCACTTGTAATATGTGAAAAATATTGGAGATAGCTCTATATTGTATACATATACATTCATTTGACGAATGTTTCTCCCTCTTAGGCCTCCACATCGAGCAAATCTACGAAACGAGACCCGACTAGAAAGTTGGATGCACGAATGCATTACACCTTTGAGGTGATAATGCCTACGGGCGAACCCAAGCTTCCTAAGAATGCTGCTGACACATTCAAGAATGTTCCCCCTCCGGTGCAGGGGCTAGCTTTAGAAAGAGCAAAGGAGTTGGCGGCTGCATGTGGTGTCTCGGTTGAAGAATTGTTGTCTTCCTAAGACGACAAGATACCCAAGGCTGTGGTAGCCCCTAAGCCACAGTTTGTCATGGGTGAGCCTTTGGTCAGCAAAGATGATCTCCCAACAAATATGCGTTACTTGCATCAATGGTACTTAAGTGAATCAAAGAATGGGAGAACGATGATCGT
Source organism: Hordeum vulgare subsp. vulgare (assembly GCF_904849725.1). Lineage (NCBI taxonomy): Eukaryota > Viridiplantae > Streptophyta > Magnoliopsida > Poales > Poaceae > Hordeum > Hordeum vulgare. Next base: position 632,374,901 of record NC_058519.1, read on the forward strand.
GTTGAGTGTCCCACAGGAGTACTACGGCCGCCCCGAACAAATCCATATCGACTTTGATGAACTCTTCCAGATGTACAATGGCGATGCCCTCGACAAATCGCTTATGAGTTGCTATTGTCTGTAAGTTTTTCAATTCATTGTCTACATATAACTTGTTTAGTTATTTCAATTCATTGTCTATATATAACTTGTACTCTATTATGCAGAATGAAGAGTAAAAGTAAGAGCATCCTAAATATTGGGTTTATTGACCCAGATAAAATACATATAGCGACGCTAACTAATTATCCCAAGGAGACGGAGGAAAACCTTCTAAGGTTTCTAATAGATCAAAATTTCTGTGACCACATACTGTTTCCATACAACTTCAGGTGAGGGTCATTACTCTGTTGTGTCCATTCACTTATAAGTGTAATTGATAAGTTACGGACACACACACACACACACACACACACATATATATATATATATATATATATATATACATGTGCATCTTTCATTGGATTCTGTTGGACATTCAAATTGATAAGGGAAGAGTTGATGCCTTCGATCCATTATCGAGACCCTAGGAACAGTTTCAAAGCCTACAGGACATGCTCCAAGGGTAATTTCAATCATTCTTGCGCTCTATCGGTCTCTTTCGATGATTTTCTGATATATCAATTAATGAAAAACTTAGCAAATCATTATCCTTGTCGGGCAAGGTTTGGAAGCGGTTCAAGTGCGTGACTCCCGGTATCGAGCATGAGAAGTTGACCTTTAGAGCGGCTCAGGTAAGTAGTAGTATGATATACTTCTATTTTCAATACATTTATGATGCTAGATTATTATTTTGATTATATATATTCTATTCTCGTAAAGTGCGACCAGCAGCCACGGGGAACGCATCTATGCGGATACTATATTTGCGAGACCATTCGCACGTTTACCTCTGAGCACAAGGATCACAGATTCGACGTAAGCATTGAACATTCACACCTCTATTTTTACCCGTCATTCTTTGTTAACATGATTGATATTCATATTCATCTCCTCTTCTTATATAGCACACGGCCATGACGACGAATGTCCTACCAGAGCAACGCGCGATTGCTGTTGCAGAGGAGCTTGCGACCTTTCTGAGACGGAAGCTATATATGACAAAGGACGATTTAGTGTAGCTATGGGCCATTGCTGATGTTCGTCCATGTAATCAAATAGACGGGCTCTAGTCCCGATAATTCAGATCTTCATATAATTGTATATATATGCTCGCTTGTAAGATAAGTCAACCTTATATATATATACATAATTATTTCTATTTAAATTATATGAAAACTAATTCCCGAACACCAAACGAGGTATCACGTTAATCTCTCGAACACCTAAACCCTAAAACCCTAAAACCCAAAAATAATTTCATTAAAAAAACCCCGAAAATAAACAAAATCTGAAAATCTTTAGTCCCGGCCCGTGTGACGAACCGTGACTAAAGGTCCTGCCCGTGGGGCGCTACGAGGCGCCCACCTGAAGCACCTTTAGACCCGGCTTGTAAAAGGGCCGGGACTAAAGGTTAGGCCTTTAGTCCCGCCCCTTTAGTCCCGGTTGGTGAATCGGGACTAAAGCCCCTTACGGGCCGGGGCTAAAGGCCCCGTCCCCACTAGTGTCTTGGCAACGCCCCACTCCTTCAAATTCTTAAATCTACTCCTCACTCCTCAACTCCCTTCCATACTTCTCTACACATTTCTGAATCTGAAAGTATTTCCGGTTGTCAACTCCCAACTCCCAACGTTCAGAGGAAGGGAATCGGGGTTGGGAGGGAGAACTTGGCTTTGTTTTGCGACTGACGACGGCAGAGATGGCAAACATGGTTAATTATCAGCGAACGTTTTTGCCGATCCACAAATTATAGCTGCATGCCCTCCGCTCCATACTGGCCGCTCTACAGAGTTGATGCATTCAATCCGCTCTGGGAGCGGACTTGCGGAGCAGAGGGAGTTTGAACAGGCTCCAACCTTCCACCCCTTCCCTCCCCGTCTCTCTCTCTCAGTTATCTTTACTCGACATCACAAACATTATTGTGTGGCGGGGAAATATTAGGTGCTCCCATTCTTTGGGTGGTTCCTATGATTTAACTTCAAAACATCAATTTTAAATGTATTGAAAATTCTGAAAGAAAATATGGATGTTCATAAGGAATGTGAATACACCTTGTAAAAATTTCAGGTCCAAACTAAAAAAATGTACATTAAGAATCAAAAAAGACAAATTTAGTTGCTTTTGTCTTTTTATGACTTTATTCATACTAGTTGTCACATTTTTATTTCTCAATGTGCATTTAGAGTTTGGACCTGGAGCTTTTACGAGTTATAGTCACATCCATTTAAACTTTCATATCTTTTACAGAATTTTCTAAAAAAATTAAAATTGACTTTTTTTTTAAAGTTGAAGAGCATGGGGAGCCCCAAGGATGGGATCACTTGATATTTTCAAGTTGTGCAGCATCTCTTATGGATAAGTGATGCCACTCTATTATTACTGAAACGGAGGCAATATATATATGTACCTCCTCGAATTGATAATAATAATACATTTTCCAAGTTAATTAGCTTAAAAATGAGGGAAACCATCACAATTCCCAAAGATCAAAAACTGTTGTCATACAGCATGACAGCACGAGGTAACAATTGTCCGAACAGTCTACGAAGTCCAAACAGGTTGAGAAGAAAGAACACACAGCGAAAGTTGCCCCGCAACATCATCACCATTATTTTTCTTTCAGCTAGTGATTCTGACTTTGACGACGAACAATGAACCCATCGTCGCAGAAGATGCCGATAACCCATTCCCAGACCATGCGGAACAATCCATCACTCGTCTGCGACCATAAAGCTTCGCCTCTAGGACGAATACCGGAGCTTGCGGGTGACGATTCAGGATCCTACGATGAGTCGTCTTCTGTCATGGCATCGACGGCGTGCCTAGTGGAGGAGCTAGCGAGTAAGAGCTGAGGGGGGAAATGATGGAATATAATTTTCTAGAGGGGCAAAAAACTGTATTTCTCTGAATTTCTGCCACCCAACATAGAGTTTCTTCACAGAAAAATGATGGGCTGGGGCTGGGAAAGCTGCATAAGTTCGCCCCGGGTGGTCGCGGGCGTGCAGCTTCGTTTTTCTCGTTGGAGCTCGGTTGGATTTGTGTGCGGCGTCGCGGCCGCAAGTCTGGTAAGGACGGGAGGCTCTTTCTTTCTTCTTCTGGTTCGACAGGGCTCGCCTCATCCCCACGGCAAATGGGGCGGGTGATGCGTCTTAAATGTATGTTGGAAATAAGTCGTGACGGAGCACGGTGTGACCAGCATCGATGCGCCAGGTCGGGTCCGTGGCGGTGCGACCAACGTCGGTGCGTTGGGTCGGATCCGTAGGCTGGGTCACGGCAACACGGCGAACGTGTATGTGCATGTATGTGTGGCGTGTGTGTGCTTGTGGAATCGTGAAGCTGGCCAGGTCGTGCTCGTGGTCGTAGGAGTAGGCCGGTAGCAGCGGGCTTGAGCTGGCCAGGTCATGCTCGTTGTGCGTGTCGCGGGCACGGCCGGACGGATAGCCGCATGCAGATCATGAAGGAGAAGCGTGGCCGTTGCGTCTTTGTAGTCCTATAAAGCTGCGACAAGATGTTAGCTGAGCCAGTTTGAGCATTGAAGAATAGAAACGGCTGTACGTGTGGCCGGGGCGTTCGTCGCCAAACTCTCTGTGTTCAGCTCGTTCTTCTACCTCCGTCCAGCTGAGAGTGAGAGAACGGCTCCAACAATGTATCATTTTTTTCAAACACGTTTGATATTGTTTTGGACTCTAATTTGTTTGACTCGAATGAAACTAATCCAGACTGACGTTGTTTTTAGTAGAACTATCTTGGTGTTATTTTTGTCTAGAAATAAAAGATTTCAGAATTGAACGAGCTTTTTGAGGATTTTTTTAAAATATATAAAGAATTATGGAGTGAAGACTTGCCGGAGTGGGGCTGCCTATGGGTCACAAGCCAACAAGACGCGCCCACCCACCTAGGTGCGCCTTATTAGCTTGTGGGGTCCCCCGTGGCTTCCTCGATGCTAATTCAAGTCCTACAAATTCACAATATCGGAGCCGCCACCTTTTGTTCTTCCTCGAGGGGGGGGGGGGGCGGGGATCTATAGTCTGTTGGGTCTCCGGAGAGGGCATCACCATCGTGGTCACCAACAATTCTCCGTCAACAATTCCATGATGCTCACCACTGGAATTGAGTAATTCCTTCGTAGGCTTGTTGGACGGTGTGGGATTGAATGAGATTGATCATGTAATGGAGTTATTTTGAAAAGGCTTGATCCCTAGTATCCATTATGTTCTGAGATTGCTATTGATATGACTTTCCTATGCTTAATGCTTGTCACTAGGGCCCAAGTTCCATGATTTCAGATCTGAACCTATTATGTTTTCTTTGAATATGAAAGTGTCTAGATCCTATCTTGCAAGTTGTATGCACCTATTACGTGATATCACCCGCATCCCCCAAGGTGACAATAATTCGGATTCTTTCCGGTGATTGTTGTAGTTTGAGGAGTTCATGTATAAACCATGTGTTAATGCGTTGTTCTGGTTCACTATTAAAAGGGGGCCTTAATATCCCTTAGTTTTTTTATGAACCCTATGCCACGGGAGGGTAGGGCAAAAGATGTCATGCAAGTTTTTATCGCAAGCACGTATGACTATATAAGGAATACATGCCTACATTATATTGATGAATCAGGGCTAGTTCTATGTCGCTCTAGTGTGTAAGTGTTACATCATTGATGTCATCTAAATAATTATCCATCATCGATCCACGTGCCTACGCTTTTCATATACTGAATCTTGCTTAGTTACTATTGATGCTGCTAGTGTTACGTTTACTACAAAATTGTTGATGTTACTGTTACAGTTACTACTACTATTTTGTTATGCTACTAAAATATTTGTTGCACAGAGATATCCCAGGTGTTACTGAATTGACAACTCAGATGCTAAGTCCAATAAATATTCTTTGGATCCCCTTGTGTCGAATCAATAAATCAGGGTGTAATGCTACGCGCGAAGACTGTTGCGATTCCCTATACATGTGGGTTTTCAGAACTATTTTCTGATGCCGTTGATGGGGAGCATAGCTTTATTTATTGTGTTCACTTGAGGATATTCATACCTTCTAAGACGAGGGGAGATAAGGAGCTACCATCTAGCTTTGCTTTTGATTCACCTACTGTTTTGAATCAGCTTATGACACCACCACTTGCTGCTCATTCTAATGTGTCATAATTACTTGATGATGCTACTTCTGAAATCCGTGAAACTTATGATGATACCACTGCTATATGTGATGAAACTGAAACTGCGCCACTAAATGAATCACTTGATGCTCATAGTGCTAAAGCTAGAGTACTTGAAATAGTTGAAACTGATGAAGATTTTTAATCGCCTATTATGCCTAGCTCTCCTAATAGATAGGAATTACCTTTTGTGCCTGAGGGTTATGTTTTTGATGGGTAAATAGCTAGAGAAATTCCTCCTTGTAGTGATAGAGATGATTTGAAGAAACTACTATGCAAACTTAAAGAAAAATGTATCATGGGAAAATGAAACATGATCCTAAATTTGGTAATACTCCTATAGGTATTATTGATACGGATTATGAATTCTCTGTTGATCCTGAGTTAATCACTATTGTAGAAGCTGATCCTTTCAATGGTTATGAAATCGAAACTGTTGTGGGACACCTCACTAACTTAAATGATATTGCCACTTTGTTCACTCACAAGGAAAAGAGGTGCTTCTATTTTATCCTTAAACTTTTATTTTTTCGCTAAAAGGCAATACTAAGGAGTGGTTCCTCACTCTGGCTCTTGGTTGTGTGTGTAGCCCCCAGGGATATGATATATTACTTCTCTGAAAATTATTTTCCTGCTCATAAGAAAGAAGTTGCTTTACATGAAATATTTAACTTTATACAAATTGAAGAAAATAATCTCCCTCAATCTTGGGGGAGGCTTCTCTAGCTACTAAGAGCTTTGCCTCATCATCCTATTAAGAATAATGGAATACATGATATCTTTTATAATGGACTGACCGATGCTTCTAGGGACTACCTAGATAGTTGTTCTGGTTCTGTTTTTAGGGAATGGCCTATTGGAGAAGCTAAAGAATTATTGAATAATATATTGGAAAATCATGATTATTGTACACCTCCTAGACCACCCTCGGCACTTACTCAAAAGAAGAGAGGTATTATATTCCTCAGTCGAGAAGATATGCAAGAAGCCAAGAGATCTATGATAGAGAAATGTATTAAAACTGAAGATGTCAAGAATTTACTACCTACCGAAGAAATACATGGACTTGAGACACCGACACAGGTAGTAGAGGTAAATTATCTCCATAAATTTGATGCAACTGATATACCTTATAGCAAAACTCCTAGACAATGCATCGATGAATTTCATATTTATGTTGTTAAGCAAGAGAACTTCAATAATTACATCGTAATGCTATGATGATATATTGCTTGAGGGACTTGATGTTTAGAATTGCTAATGATGTTAAACGTCTAGATAAACATGCTTCCATGGTTCATACTCAACTAGACAAAGTTGATAAGTCAAAAATGACTTCCTTGCTGAAATAGATGATAATACAAATGATCATGATGTTAGAGTAATGCCTAGAGGAGGTAGAATGACTCATTAACCTCTTTATCCTAAAGGTCACACTAAATAAGAATATGAACGATCATGTTGATAGAGTAATGACTAGAGGAGGTAGAATGACTCAGGAACCTTTTTATCCCGATGTCACAAAAAATGAACAAGCACCTAGTCCAACTAAAATGAAAACAAAAATGAAAATTATAAGGCTTTGCATGCTTCTAGTGAACATGTTATAGAAAAACGTGTTGAGAAACACTACTACGGGTGGCCTCGTTGGTCCCTGTTTATTAGTAGCGCAGATTATAAGGCCAACGCTACTGCTAAGGACATTAGCAGTAGCGCTGCGTTGTGTCCAACACTACTGCTAAATAGCAGCAGCGCTTTCTACTTTCCAACGCTACTAATAGGCTCCTACCTATAAGGTTTTTCCTCATAGTGGAAGGTGGAGCAGTAAATGCAATCCGCGGTGATGGACATGCATGCAAATAATCGGACTAGGATTAGATGTCCGTGTGCAAGATGCAAGGAAGGAGTCCTTTTTGACCCTTTTGATCGTGGCACTTTGAGGGCACACCTGCTGATGAATGGTTTCATGGATGGCTATACTCGGTGGATAAGTGAAGAAGATGATGATGATGAGGATGTCCAAATGGCAGGGAATAACGACATGGGGCTAGACGAAGAGATGACCGATCTACACGAAGATGATGGTGCCGGACATGATGGTGGGGAAGAGTCCGGAAGTGACGGCGGAGGAGAAGATTCCGGACATGGCGAAGAAGAGTTTGGACATGGCGGAGAAGAGGTGGTGGTCACGCCGCAGTGTTCGATGCTACTAAGTGCAGTCGTGCAAGACCCTCATGTTCAAGACCTCCTTCGCAAGAATACGACTAGTGAGAGAGTTGTTGCTAGAGAGGAGGCCAAGTTGTCTCAACTTGAAGTGGACTCGAGAACTCCATTGTATGACGGTTGCGATCCCGAGGTGACCCGCTTGAGTTTCACGCTCGAACTTCTAAAGACGAAGGCCAAAAACAAATGGACAGATAAAAGCCTCAATGAGCATTTGAAGTATCTACATAATAAAGTTCTTCCAGCAGGGAACCTGTGTCCTCGTAGTGTCAAGGACGCCAAGAAAATCATTTTCCCTTTTGATTTGCTGCACATTAGGTACCACACATGCATCAACGATTGCATCATTTATCGGGGGGAGCACGCGGAAAAAACCAACGTCCAGTGTGCAATGCTTCTCGATACAAGAAGGCGGGAAAGAAAGCTCCTCAGAAAGTTGTATGGTACTTTCCGACCACTCCCCGTGTGCAGCGGTATTTCATAGATCCTAAGGAAGCAAAGGTCATGCGCTGGCACGCGGAGAGGAAGAAGCCCGACGATGGAGATAATCCGAGGCTCAGACACCTCATAGATGGTAGCCAGTGGAGAGCATTCAACACCGTATATGGATTTGCTAAAGAAGATCCAAGGAACATTGTGCTTGGTGCGAGTACCGATGGCATGAATCCGTTTGGAAACCAGAACACCAACCACAACACATGGCCCGTGTTTGTATGGATGTACAACCTTCCCCCGTGGAAGTGCATGAAGACAAAGTACATACACATGTGCATGCTCATTCAAGGGCCGAAACAACCAGGAAATAGTATTAACCTGTATATGGGGCTTCTGCAATAGGAGCTAGACACGTTATGGCAATCACCGACATGGACATGGGACGCCAGCAAAGGAGAGTATTTCCATATGAGAGCCGCGCTGATGATGACGGTGCATGACTATCTCGGTTATGGGTACACCTCAGGCGAGGTGTGCCACGGATACTGCGGATGCATGAGGTGCCACTACTAGGAAAAACCTTATAGGCAGGACCTCAATAGTAGTGTTGGAAAATATAAAACGCTGCTGCTAATTAGTAGTAGCGCTTCTCCGGCTAAGCGATACTATTAACACCTTAGCAGTAGTGCTGGTTATATATCTAGCACTACTCTTAAACGAGGCCCAACAAGGTGCACAGACGGTAGCATTATTAGGAGCGCGCTCTTGTGTAAAGCGCTACTGATAAGTTGGATAGCAGTAGCGCTTTACCTAAACGAGCGCTGCTGATACATATATCTTATCCACTTATCCACCTACTCCCCTCTCCACTCCAATTCACTCTCCCCCCATTTGTGCACCTCGCCCGTCGTCCGTCGCCGCTGCCCGTCGTCCGCCGCCGCCGCCACAGCCGTTCCCATCGCCCATCGTCCGCTGCCGCCGCCATTCCCGTCGCCCGCCACCCGCCGCCGCCGCTCCTGGTTCTCCTCCTCCTTCCTTCCTCCTCCCGTTCGATTTCATCAATGTCGTTCTTGTATATGTGAAATCAGTATCTTTTTTCCTTTCAACTTTTTGTATGGGAAATATGCTTCACTTTTGTGCTGCCCCTAGGTATATGAACTTAATCCTATTAGATATGCTATTGATATGAACTTGTAGCATATTTATATGACCCTAGGTATATGAACTTAATCCTATTAGATATGCTAGGTATATGAACTTAATCCTAGTAGTTAAGGTTTTTCCTAGTAGTTAGGGTTAGGCTTGAAAGATGATATATTTTATATGAGGTGGAACTTAATCCTATTAGATATGCTATTGATATTAACTTGTAGCATATAAATATACAACAATTTCTTATTGATAATTATACAAAAAAATTAGAAGGAAAGGAAAATCACTAAGAATATACTAGCGTCAATATAAATATAATAGAAATATAAGTATAATGAGGATTAGGGCAGCAGTATTTTAGTGGGAAAATCACTAATTTCTTTGTTTATTTCCTTGTGCTACATTATATTTCAATATAAGTATAATGTAGTTTTTTTACTGTTTTTAGTAAGTGTTTATTAGAAATAGTTTATTTAGTAAGTGTTTAATAGAAATAGTTTAATCGGTGAGGGAGTGTCCACCATATATGAGAGAAGAAGAATGCCGACTGTTGTCGTGGGGGTCGCTTCTCCTTCTTCTATTTGTGATGTGCTAGATATTTGTTATGAACTAGGGGAAGTAGGAGTAGCGACCATCATCGACGGTCTAAAAATCGGTGAGGGAGTGTCCACCATATATGAGAGAATAAGAATGCCGACTATTGTCGTGGGGGTCGCTTCTCCTCCTTCTCCTTGTGCTAGATATTTGTTATGCACTAGGGGAAGTAGGAGTAGCAACCATCATTGACGTTGAAAAATCGGTGAGGGAGTGTCCACCATACATGAGAGAACAGTGTCCATCATATGTCGTTTATTTAAGTTCCTCAACCATATTTATTAAGTAATTTATGTCATTTATTTAAAAATATTTGACAACTAATTTCTTATTGTTTAATTTCTATTTATGTCATTCTCCTAGGGTTAGCACCGCCGCCTCCGGTCACCTCCGATGTCGCCCCCGGCCACCTCCGACCCTGCCCCCGCACGGTACTACCACGCTCTTGCTCCCCTCTAGTTCATACTTCCCAAAACATGCAAACATGCACAATCATATTTGGTTATTTTGTGATATGATGTTGTCATGAGCGTTGATCCCGTGAACATGAGCTAATTATTTTTTGTCATATGAACTTGGTTAATTTGTCATATGATGTTTCCAGGTTCTCCACGGACATCACTCGAGCTATGATCCGGTGATGGTTCCTTATCTTTGGGTTGCCACCGCTTGCACCGTGAGGCGTCAACTGGATTATTGTTAGTGATATGAGTATGAGTTATATCAATATGAGTTATATGAGTATGATTTATATGAATATGAGCTATATGAGTATGAGTTATATGAGTATGAGCTATATGAGTAAGAGTTATATGAGTATGAGTTATATGAATATGAGTTATATGAGTATGAGTTATATGAGTATGCGTTATATGAGTATGAGCTATATGAGTATGAGTTATATGAGTATGAGTTATATGCATATGAGTTATATGAGTTGTTAGATGAGTATGAGTTATATGAGTTAAATGAGTATGAGCTACCGATAATCCGATTCCCATGTTGTTGATATAGATGATGATGATGATGCAAATATTGTCGATGATGATGATGATGCTAAATACGTAGAGCTTGAAAATATTCTGAATACTACTAATATTGTCGATGATGATGCATTGTGAATATTCTGAATACTACAAATATTGTCGATGATGATGATGCATTCTGATAGTAAACGTTAGCAATAGCGCTGGAACATATTAACAGTAGCGTTGCTTAGCAACAGTGCTTTCTATGAGCAAGCCCTAGTACTAAACTTATCAGTAGGGCTACCTGTATCGGCGCTACTACCAATTTTTAGCTGTAGCGTGATAGCCCACAAGTATAGGGGATCGCAACAGTTTTCGAGGGTACAATATTCAACCCAAATTTATTGATTCGACTCAAGGGGAAGCCAAAGAATATTCTCAAGTATTATGAGTTGAGTTGTCAAGTCAACCCCACCTGAAAGATTTAGTATCTGCAGCAAAGTATCAGTAGCAAGGTAGTATGATAGCAGCAGTAGCAAAAGTAACGAGTAGCAGCAGAGTAACAGTAGAAGCAGTGACCGCAGCAGCGGCAAAGTAACGTAGCAAGGACCAATAGGAAAAACTCGTAGGCATTGGATCAGTGATGGATGATTATGCCGGATGCTATTCATCATGCAAGAGTTATAACACAGAGAGATATGTAACTAGATCCAGTTTGTCAATCTAATGTAGGCATGTATTCCGTATGTAGTCATACATGCTTAGGGAAAAGAACTTGCATGACATCTATTGTCCATCCCTCCCATGGCAGCGGGGTCCTAATGGAAACTAAGGGATATTAAGTTTCTCCTTTTAATAAAGAACTGGACCAACGCATTAAGACTTGGTGAATACATGAACTCCTCATACTATGGTCATCTCCGGGTGTGGTTCCCACTATTGTCACTCTGGGGTTGCCGGGTCATAACACATAGTAGGTGACAACAACTTGCAAGATAGGATCAAGAACACACATATATTGGCGACAACATAATAGGTTCAAATCTGAAATCATGGCACTCAGGCCCAAGTGACAAGCATTAAGCATGGCAAAGTAGTAGCAACATCATTCTCAGAACATAGTGGATACTAGGGATCAATCCCCGTCAAAACTAACTCGATTACATGATAGATCTCATCCAACCCATCACCGTCCAGCAAGCCTACGATGAGATTACACACGAACGGTGAAGAGCATCATGGAATTGGCGATGAAGGAAGGTTGATGATGACGATGGCGACTATTTCCCCTCTCCGGAGCCCAGAACGGACTCCAGATCTGCCCTCCAGAGGAAGAACAGGAGGTGGCGGCGCCTCCGTATCGTAAAACGCGATGAACTCTTCTTCTTGATTTTTGTTCTGGACGAAAGAGGCTAAATAGAGCTGGATTTGGAGGCGGTGGAGCTTTGTGGGCCCCACAAGCCTGCCAAGTGCGGTTGGGGGGGGCCCGGTGGGCTTGTGGGCTCACAGCTCCACTTCCTCCACTGATTCTTGCGCCAGTATTTTTTATATATTCCACAAAAAATCTCCGTAAATTTTCGGGTCATTCCAAGAACTTTTATTTTTGCGCAAAAACAACACCATGGCAATTTGTTGGTGAACGTCGCATGGGAAACAAAAAATTTCCTACGCGCACGAAGACCTATCATGGTGATGTCAATCTACGAGAGGGGATGAGTGATCTACGTACCCTTGTAGACCGTACAACAGAAGCGTTAGTGAAAGCGGTTGATGTAGTGGAACGTCCTCACGTCCCTCGATCCGCCCCGCGAACAATACCGCAATCAGTCCCACGATCTAGTGCCGAACGGACGGCACCTCCGCGTTCAGCACACGTACAACTCGACGATGATCTCGGCCTTCTTGATCCAGCAAGAGAGACAAAGAGGTAGAAGAGTTCTCTGGCAGCGTGACGGCGCTCCGGAGGTTGGTGATGATCTCGTCTCAGCAGGGCTTCGCCCGAGCTCCGCAGAAACACGATCTAGAGGAAAAACCATGGAGGTATGTGGTCGGGCTGCCGTGGAAAAGTCGTCTCAAATGAGCCCTAAAACCTCCGTATATATAGGTGGGAGAGGGGGGCCTTGCCTTGGGGCTCAAGGAGCCCCAAGGGGGTCGGCCGAGCCAAGGGGGGAAGGTCTCCCACCCCCCAAACCGAGTTGGACTTGGTTTGGTGGGTGGGAGTCCTTCCTTCCCTTCCCACCTCCTCCTTTTTTTTCTTTCTCTTTGATTTTTCTTCCAATGCGCATAGGGCCCTTTTGGGCTGTCCCACCAGCCCACTAAGGGCTGGTGCGCCACCCTCAAGGCCTATGGGCTTCCCCGGGGTGGGTTGCCCCCCCCGGTGAACTCCCGGAACCCATTCGTCATTCCCGGTACATTCCCGGTAACTCCGAAAACCTTCCGGTAATCAAATGAGGTCATCCTATATATCAATCTTCGTTTCCGAACCATTCCAGAAACCCTCGTGACGTCCGTGATCTCATCCGGGACTCCGAACAACATTCGGTAACCAACCATATAACTCAAATACGCATAAAACAACGTCGAACCTTAAGTGTGCAGACCCTGCGGGTTCGAGAACTATGTAGACATGACCCGAGAGACTCCTCGGTCAATATCCAATAGCGGGACCCGGATGCCCATATTGGATCCTACATATTCTACGAAGAACTTATCGTTTGTACCTCAGTGCCAAGGATTCAAATAATCCCGTATGTCATTCCCTTTGTCCTTCGGTATGTTACTTGCCCGAGATTCGATCGTCAGTATCCCCATACCTATTTCAATCTCGTTTACCGGCAAGCCTCTTTACTCGTTCCGTAATACAAGATCCCGCAACTTACACTAAGTTACATTGCTTGCAAGGCTTGTGTGTGATGTTGTATTACCTAGTGGGCCGCGAGATACCTCTCCGTCACACGGAGTGACAAATCCCAGTCTTGATCCATACTAACTCAACGAACACCTTCGGAGATACCTGTAGAGCATCTTTATAGTCACCCAATTACGTTGCGACGTTTGATACACACAAAGTATTCCTCTGGTGTTAGTGAGTTATATGGTCTCATGGTCATAGGAACAAATACTTGACACGCAAAAACAGTAGCAACAAAATGACACGATCAACATGCTACGTCTATTAGTTTGGGTCTAGTCCATCACGTGATTCTCCTAATGACGTGATCCAGTTATCAAGCAACAACACCTTGTTCATAATCAGAAGACACTGACTATCTTTGATCAACTGGCTAGCCAACTAGAGGCTTGCTAGGGACAGTGTTTTGTCTATGTATCCACACATGTAAATGAGTCTTCATTCAATACAATTATAGCATGGATAATAAACGATTATCTTGATACAGGAATTATAATAATAACTATATTTATTATTGCCTCTAGGGCATAATTCCAACAGTCTCCCACTTGCACTAGAGTCAATAATCTAGCCCTCACATCATCATGCGAATTACATTGTAATAAATCTAACACCTATACAGTTCTGGTGTTGATCATGCTTTGGCCGTGGAAGAGGTTTAGTCAGCGGGTCTGCTACATTCAGATCCGTGTGCACTTTGCATTTATTTACGTCTTCTCCTTCGACGTAGTCGCGGATGAGGTTGAAGCGTCGTTTGATGTGTCTGGACTTCTTTGTGAAACCGTGGTTCCTTTGCTAAGGCAATGGCACCCGTGTTGTCACAGAACAAGGTTATTGGATTCAGTGCACTTGTCACCACTCCAAGATCCGTCATGAACTGCTTCATCCAGACACCCTCCTTAGCCGCCTCCGAGGCAGCCATGTACTCCGCTTCACATGTAGAATCTGCTACGACGCTTTGCTTGGAACTGCACCAGCTTACCGCACCCCCATTAAGAATAAATACGTATCCGGTTTGCGACTTAGAGTCGTCCGGATCTGTGTCAAAGCTTGCATCGACGTAACCTTTTACGGTGAGCTCTTCGTCACCTCCATACACGAGAAACATCTCCTTAGTCCTTTTCAGGTACTTCAGGATATTCTTGACCGCTGTCCAGTGATCCACTCCTGGATTACTCTGGAACCTACCTGCCATACTTATGGCCAGGCTAACGTCCGGTCTAGTGCACAACATTGCATACATGATAGAACCTATGGCTGAAGCATAGGGGACGGAACACATATGCTCTCTATCTTCATCAGTTGCTGGGCACTGAGTCTTACTCAATCTCGTACCTTGTAAAACTGGCAAGAACCCCTTCTTGGACTGTTCCATTTTGAACCTCTTCAAAACTTTATCAAGGTATGTGCTTTGTGAAAGTCCTATCAGGCGTTTTGATCTATCCATATAGATCTTAATGCCTAGAATGTAAGCAGCTTCTCCTAGGTCCTTCATAGAGAAACTTTTATTCAAGTAATCCTTTATGCTCTCCAAAAACTCCACGTTGTTTCCAATCAGCAATATGTCATCCACATATAATATTAGAAATGCCACAGAGCTCCCACTCGCTTTCTTGTAAATACAAGATTCTCCAACCACTTGTATAAACCCAAATGCTTTGATCACCTCATCAAAGAGTTTGTTCCAACTCCGAGATGCTTGCACCAGTCCATAAATGGATCGCTGGAGCTTGCACACCTTGTTAGCATTCTTAGGATCGACAAAACCTTCGGGTTGTATCATATACAATTCTTCCTTAAGGAAACCGTTAAGGAACGCTGTTTTGACATCCATCTGCCAGATTTCATAATCGAAAAATGCAGCTATTGCTAACATGATTCTGACGGACTTAAGCATCGCTACGGGTGAGAATGTCTCATCGTAGTCAACTCCTTGAACTTGTGAAAAACCCTTTGCCACAAGTCGAGCTTTATAAACGGTCACATTGCCGTCAGCGTCCGTCTTCCTCTTAAAGATCCATTTGTTCTGAATAGCATTGCGGCCCTCAGGCAGTACCTCCAAAGTCCACGCTTTGTTCTCATACATGGATCCTATCTCGGACTTCATGGCTTCTAGCCATTTGTTGGAATCTGGGCCCACCATTGCTTCTTCATAATTTGCAGGTTCATTATTGTCCAACAACATGATTGACAAGACGGGATTACCGTACCACTCTGGAGCAGCACGTGGTCTCGTCGACCTGCGTGGTTCGACAGAAACTTGAGCCGGAGTTTCATGATCATCATCATTAACTTCCTCCTCAATCGGCGTCGCAACGACAGAGGTTTCCCCTTGCCCTGCGCCACCATCCAGAGGGATGAGAGGTTCGACAACCTCGTCAAGTTCTATCTTCCTTCCACTCAATTCTCTCGAGAGAAACTCCTTCTCGAGAAAAGCTCCGTTTTTAGCAACAAACAATTTGCCCTCGGATTTGAGATAGAAGGTGTACCCAACTGTCTCTTCTGGGTAACCTATGAAGACGCACTTGTCCGCTTTGGGTTCCAGCTTTTCAGGCTGAAGCTTTTTGACATAAGCATCACATCCCGAACTTTAAGAAACGACAACTTTGGCCTTTTGCCATACCACAGTTCGTATGGTGTCGTCTCAACGGATTTTGATGGTGCCCTATTTAAAGTGAGTGCAGCTGTTTCTAATGCTTAACCCCAAAACGATAACGGCAAATCGGTAAGAGACATCATAGATCGCACCATCTCTAATAAAGTACGATTACGACGTTCGGACACACCATTACGCTGTGGTGTTCCAGGCGGTGTCAACTGTGAAACAATTCCACATTGTCTTAAGTGAGCACCAAACTCGAAACTCAGATATTCACCCCCACGATCAGACCGTAGGAACTTGATCTTCTTGTTATGATGATTTTCAACTTCACTCTGAAATTGCTTGAACTTTTCAAATGTTTCAGACTTGTGCTTCATCAAGTAGACATAACCATATCTACTCAAATCGTCAGTGAAGGTGAGAAAATAACGATATCCGCCGCGTGCCTCCACGCTCATCGGACCACACACATCGGTATGTATGATTTCCAACAAGTCACTTACACGCTCCATTGTTTCGGAGAACGGAGTCTTAGTCATCTTGCCCATGAGGCATGGTTCGCACGTGTCAAGTGAATCAAAGTCAAGTGACTCCAAAAGTCCATCAACATGGAGTTTCTTCATGCGCTTTACACCAATATGACCTAAGCGGCAGTGCCACAAAAATATGGCGCTATCATTGTTAACTCTAACTCTTTTGGTCTCAATGTTATGTATGTGTGTATCGCTATCAAGATTCAGTATGAACAATCCTCTCACATTGGGTGCATGACCATAAAAGATGTTACTCATAGAAATAGAACAACCATTATTCTCTGACTTAAAAGAGTAACCGTCTCGCAATAAACAAGATCCAGATATAATGTTCATGCTCAACGCAGGCACTAAATAACAACGATTTAAGTTCATGACTAATCCTGATGGTAACTGAAGTGAAACTGTGCCGACGGCGATTGCATCAACCTTGGAACCATTTCCTACGCGCATCGTCACTTCATCTTTCGCCAGCCTTCATCTATTCCGCAGTTCCTGTTTCGAGTTGCAAATATGAGCAACAGAACTGGTATCGAATACCCAAGCACTACTACGAGAGCCGGTTAAGTACACATCAATAACTTGTATATCAAATATACCTGAGTTTTCTTTGGCCGCCCTCTTATCTGCCAGATACTTGGGGCAATTGTGCTTCTAGTGACCCATACCCTTGCAATAGTAACACTCCGTTTTAGGCTTAGGTCCAGCTTTGGGTTTCTTCGTCGGATTGGCAACAGGCTTGCCGTTCTTCTTTGAATTACCCTTCTTGCCTTTGCCGTTTCTCTTGAAACTAGTGGTCTTATTCACCATCAACACTTGATGCTCTTTATGGAGTTCAGACTCTGCGACTTTCAGCATCGCAAACAACTCGCCAGGAGACTTGTTCATCCCTTGCATGTTGTAGTTCAACACAAAGCCTTTATAGCTTGGCGGCAGTGATTGAAGGATTCTGTCAGTGATAGCCTCTTGTGGGAGTTCAATCCCCAGCTCAGCTAGACGGTTTGAGTACCCAGACATTTTGAGCACATGTTCACTGATAGACGAGTTTTCCTCCATCTTGCAAGCATAGAATTTATCGAAGGTCTCATACCTCTCGATCCGGGCATTCTTCTGAAAGATAAACTTCAACTCCTGGAACATCTCAAATGCTCCATGACGCTCAAAGCGACGTTGAAGTCCCGGTTCCAAGCCATACAAAACTGCACATTGAACTACTGAGTAGTCCTCCTTACGTGCTAACCAAGCGTTCTTAACATCCTCATCAGCCGTAGCGGGTGGTTCATCTCCTAGCGCAGCATTAAGGACATAATCCTTCTTCCCAGCTTGTAAGATTAGCTTAAGATTACGAGCCCAGTCTACAAAGTTGCTTCCATCATCTTTCAACTTAGCTTTCTCTAGGAACGTATTAAAATTCAGGGTGACTGTCGCATGAGCCATGATCTACAACACAAATATATTCAAAGTGGACTTAGACTATGTTCAAGATAATTAGAGTTTAACTTAATCAAATTATTCGCTAAACTCCCACTCAAAAAGTACATCTCTCTAGTCATTTGAGTGGTTCATGATCCACTTACACTAGCTCAAGTCCGATCATCACGTGAGTTGAGTATAGTTTCAGTGGTAAGCATCCCTATGCTAATCATATCATCTATATGATTCATGATCGACCTTTCGGTCTCATGTGTTCCGAGGCCATGTCTGCACATGCTAGGCTCGTCAAGCTTAACCCCAGTGTTCCGCGTGCGCAACTGTTTTGCACCCGTTGTATGTGAACGTTGAGTCTATCACACCCGATCATCACGTGGTGTCTCGAAACGACGAACTGTAGCAACGGTGCATAGTCGGAGAGAACACAATTTCGTCTTGAAATTTTAGTGAGAGATCACCTCATAATGCTACCGTCGTTCTAAGCAAAATAAGGTGCATAAAAGGATTAACATCACATGCAATTCATAAGTGACATGATATGGCCATCATCACGTGCTTCTTGATCTCCATCACCAAAGCACCGGCACGATCTTCTTGTCACCGGTGCCACACCATGATCTACATCAACGTGTCGCCATCGGGGTTGTCGTGCTACTCATGCTATTACTACTAAAGCTACATCCTAGCAAAATAGTAAACGCATCTGCAAGCACAAACGTTAGTATAAAGACAACCCTATGGCTCCTGCCGGTTGCCGTACCATCGACGTGCAAGTCGATATTATCTATTACAATATGATCATCTCATACATCCAATATATCACATCACATCGTTGGCCATATCACATCACAAGCATACCCTGCAAAAACAAGTTAGACGTCCTCTAATTTTGTTGTTGCATGTTTTACGTGGTGACCACGGGTATCTAGTAGGATCGCATCTTACTTACACAAACACCACAACGGAGATATATGAGTTGCTATTTAACCTCATCCAAGGACCTCCTCGGTCAAATCCGATTCAGCTAAAGTTGGAGAAACCGACACTTGCCAGTCATCTTTGAGCAACGGTGTTACTCGTAGCGATGAAACCAGTCTCTCGTAAGCGTACGAGTAATGTCGGTCCAAGCCGCTTCAATCCAACAATACCGCGGAATCAAGAAAAGACTAAGGAGGGCAGCAAAACGCACATCACCGCCCACAAAAACTTTTGTGTTCTACTCGAGAAGACATCTACGCATGAACCTAGCTCATGATGCCACTGTTGGTGAACATCGCATGGGAAACAAAAATTTTCCTACACGCACGAAGACCTATCATGGTGATGTCCATCTACGAGAGGGGATGAGTGATCTACGTACGCTTGTAGACCGTACAGCAGAAGCGTTAGTGAACGCGGTTGATGTAGTGGAACGTCCTCACGTCCCTCGATCCCCCCCGCGAACAATCCCGCGATCAGTCCCACGATCTAGTGCTGAACGGACGGCACCTCCGCGTTCAGCACACGTACAACTCGACGATGATCTCGGGCTTCTTGATCCAGCAAGAGAGACAGAGAGGTGGAAGAGTTCTCCGGCAGCGTGACGGAGCTCCGGAGGTTGGTGATGATCTCGTCTCCGCAGGGCTCCGCCCGAGCTCCGCAGAAACGCGATCTAGAGGAAAAACCATGGAGGTATGTGGTCGGGCTGCCGTGGAAAAGTCATCTCAAATCAGCCCTAAAACCTCCGTATATATAGGTGGGAGAGGGGGGGGGCCTTGTCTTGGGGCTCAAGGAGCCCCAAGGGGGTCGGCCGAGCCAAGGGGGGAAGGTCTCCCCCCCAAACCGAGTTGGACTTGGTTTTGTGGGTGGGAGTCCTTCCTTGCCTTCCCACCTCCTCCTTTTTTTCTTTCTCTTTGAATTTTCTTCCAATGCGCATAGGGCCCTTTTGGGCTGTCCCACAAGCCCACTAAGGGCTGGTGCACCACCCTCAAGGCCTATGGGCTTCCCCGGGGTGGGTTGCCCCCCCGGTGAACTCCCGGAACCCATTCGTCATTCCCGGTACATTCCCGGTAACTCCGAAAACCTTTCGGTAATCAAATGAGGTCATCCTCTATATCAATCTTCGTTTCCGGACCATTCCGGAAACACTCGTGACGTCCGTGATCTCATCCGGGACTCCGAACAACATTCGGTAACCAACCATATAACTCAAATACGCATAAAATAACTGAAGTGTGCAGACCCTGCGGGTTCGCGAGCTATGTAGACATGACCCGGGAGACTCCTCGGTCAATATCCAATAGCGGGACCTGGATGCCCATATTGGATCCTACATATTCTACGAAGAACTTATCATTTGAACCTCAGTGCCAAGGATTCATATAATCCCGTATGTCATTCCCTTTGTCCTTCGGTATGTTACTTGCCCGAGATTCGATCGTCAGTATCCCCATACCTATTTCAATCTCGCTTACCGGCAAGCCTCTTTACTCGTTCCGTAATACAAGATCCCGCAACTTACACTAAGTTACATTGCTTGCAAGGCTTGTGTGTGATGTTGTATTACCGAGTGGGCTCCGAGATACCTCTCCGTCACACGGAGTGACAAATCCCAGTCTTGATCCATACTAACTCAACGAACACCTTCGGAGATACCTGTAGAGCATCTTTATAGTCACCCAGTTACGTTGCGATGTTTGCTACACACAAAGTATTCCTCCGGTGCTAGTGAGTTATATGGTCTCATGGTCATAGGAACAAATACTTGACACGCAGAAAACAGTAGCAACAAAATGACACGATCAACATGCTACGTCTATTAGTTTGGGTCTAGTCCATCACGTGAGTCTCCTAATGACGTGATCCAGTTATCAAGCAACAACACCTTGTTCATAATCAGAAGACACTGACTATCTTTGATCAACTGGCTAGCCAACTAGAGGCTTGCTAGGGACAGTGTTTTGTCTATGTATCCACACATGTAAATGAGTCTTCATTCAATACAATTATAACATGGATAATAAACGATTATCGTGATACAGGAATTATAATAATAACTATATTTATTATTGCCTCTAGGGCATAATTCCAACACAATTCTGCTGAAAACAGCGTTAGCCCGGGTTAGTTCCATTCAAATCATGCAAACTAGAGTCCAAAACAAGGGAAAAGAGCTCGTAAAAGTAGATACGACGGAGACGTATCAACTCCCCCAAGCTTAAAGCCTTGCTTGTCCTCAAGCAATTCAGTTGACAAACTGAAAGAGACAAAAGAAAAACTTTTACGAACTCTGTTTGATCTTGTTGTTGCAACTATGTCTAACTCATAACCAGAGTTTCAGCAAGATCACAAGCAAACCAGATAAGCAAATGACATCTAGGTCTGACGGTAAACTCATATCAATGGCATAATCAACTAACGAGCAAATAATAATGAGTTTCAAACTTCAACACTTCAATCAAAACAATCATGAAGCAGTACGAACAGATGGTATCTCGCTAGCTCTTTCTGAGACCGCAAAACATAAATGCAGAGCACCTTCAAAGACCAAGGGCTGACTAAACATTGTACTTCATGGCAAAGAAGATCCAATCACAGTCATAGTCAACACAGTTAAAAGCAAAGCATAAAAATGACAGAGGTGCTCTCTAATTGGTGCTTTTATAAGAAGAGGATGACTCAACAGGAACATCAATAGACAGTCCCTTTGCAGAGGGAATCATTGATTTGCAGAGGTGCGAGAGCTCAAGCTTTTGAAAGCAGAGATAATAATTTTGGGTGGCATGCTTTCATTGTCAACGCAATGACCAAGAGTTGTCACCATCTTCCACGCTACACATGGTATAGGCGGTTCCCAAACAGAAAAGTAAAGTTTTGACTCCCCCACCACCAATCAATCACACTCCACGACTAGCCGAATACTCGGGTGTCGTCCATACCAACATCAATCCAGGGAGAGTTTTGTTTGCAATTATCTTTTCGATTTGAGTATGGAACTGGGCATTCCAATTACCGGCCCCTTTCTCGTCAATGATAGTGAATAAACACATATCGAGGATAACATGGCTAGCATGGAAGATACAGATAGCCCCCTGTCACCACATGAGCGGTTCGGGCATGCAAAACAGATTATTTCTTGAAGATTTAGAGAGTGGCACATGCAAATTTACTTGGAACAACAGGTAGATATCGCGTATAGGTAGGTATGGTGGACTCATATGGAACAACTTGGGGTTTATGGAAGTGGATGCACAAGCAGTATTCTCGCTTACTACAGGTGAAGGCTAGCAAAAGATTGGGAAGCGACCAACTAGAGAGCGACAACAGTCATCAAAATGCATTGAGATTAACTAACAGTGAGTGCAAGCATGAGTAGGACATAAATCACCATAAACGTGAATATCATAGAGGCTATGTTGATTTTGTTTCAACTACATGCGTAAACATGCGCCAAGTCAAGCCACTTGAATCATTCAAAGGAGGATACCATCCTATCATACTACATCATAGTCATCTCAACATTCATGTGGGCATTCAAGACAAACCATTATAAGCTCCTAGCTAATTAAGGATGGCATCAGAAACTATGATCTCTAAGTTTTCATTGCAAACATGTTTCTATCACAACAAAGTTGAATCAGGAACGATGAGCTAGTCATATTTACAAAAACAAAATAGATCGAGTTCATACCAGCTTTTTCACGCTCAGTCACTTCATCATATATCGTCATTATTGCCTTTCACTTGCACGACCGAATGATGTGAACAATAATAAGCGTTCTCGTGCATTGGACTAAAGCTGGAATCTGCACGCAAACACAAAGGAGAAGACAAAATAATATGGCTCTTTGAGAGATAAACAGACATGCATGCGAGAGCCACTAAACATTGTAACCATGGTCTTCTACCTTGACCCAAAGAAAAAAACAGAAAAATATTTACACGGGAAAGCTCCCAACAAGCAAAAAGAAGAAAAAGAAAATCTTTTTGGGTTTTTTCAAACTAGACACACACATAAAAAGAAAAACTAGAAAAAGAAATAAACTAGCATGGTTGATACAGTGGCAAAGTGTGAACACCGACTAACAAAGTGAAAGCATAAGCAAGAATATAAAGTCGGTGAGAAACACGTACTCCCCCAAGCTTAGGCTTTTGGCCTAAGTCGGTCTACTCCCAAGGATGGTCTGGGTGACACCCAAAATCATAATGGGGTTGTACGGGAGTGCTGGAGCCACTGCCTGAATAGCTGCCTCACGAAGACGAGCAGCCTTTGCCTCCCTCTCATACTCCTGTGCCTCTCCTCTGGTTATGTAATATCTCCGTTTTACCTGAAAGTCAAATAAGGCAGGAGCAGGAAGGGTAATATGGAAAACACACTACCAGTTAAATATTAAATGGTATAGGAGGGATTCATCATCCCTCTCAAGGAACTGGTAGCATGTCAAAGCGACGCGGTCAAGGAAAGCTATATGGAGCGGGGGATCTCCTTCGCGGATGGGTACTCCAACAAAATTTGCTATGCGAGTGGCATAGATCCCACCAAAGAAATCCCCTTCATTAGCATTACTATATAGCCTCCTTGCTATTATAGCTCCCATGTTGAAACTTCTATCACCCGTTACTGCGCTCTTAAGAATATGACAATGCTCAATCTTGCCATTAATGCATCTGCCTATGAAGAGGGCAAAGTAATGCAAGGCAGGAAAATGAATGCTCCCCATGGTAGCCTGTGTAATATCTCTAGTTTCTCCAACAGTTATACGAGAGAAAAAAAATCTCTAACCGAGGATTTAGGAGGATCATTGAGACTACCCCAAATAGGTATCTTCCAAATTCTATTGAAATCCTCTAAATACATGGTATACGATTTGTCATAGAGATCAAACAGTACAGATGTATCACGGCCAACTGAAAATTTGAATCTACGAACAAAAGAGGCAGTGAGACCAACATACTGTTCACATTTATCGGAGATGAACTCTTCGAGTCCTACGTTGTGAACAAGTGTATCAAACTCGTCTTTGGAACCTGCCTCAATCATGAATTCATGAGAAGGCCATTCACATGGTTGTACCTGTGCGTTCCTCGGTTGATAAGGATCGGGCTCCCGAATCGCAAGATGGGGACCTCTCTTGCTTGAGGAACCACCATGATAGTTTCTCCTCAACATCTTCCTTTTCTGAAATTTTCAGTGACTCTAAGGAAAAGTGAACAAGGCTCAACTAACTTGTAGCAACAACTCCAACAAGTGCCTAGAGGCCATATTACGCATCCAAACTACTTGGACCAGCTAAAATTAGCATGCAAAGCTCAAGAACATGGTCACCAAGGCAGCAAAAATACGCGAAGTATAAGGCACTAGAGGAAAAACTAATTGGACCAATGGAGGAGTCACTTACCAAGGAGTAATTTCCCCAAAACAGTTCGGAGAATGGTGCTTTGCACAAGGAGATAGAAAATCCGAGCAAGAGGAGCAAGAACACGGGTTTGAGCTTCGAAACGATTTTTTCTGGAGGTAGGAGAAGCAGATGAGAGCTAGAATGAGTGGAGGGGGTGCACGTGGCCCCCACAAGCCTGGTAGGCACGGCCAGGGGGGGTTCCCGCGCCTCCAGGGCTTGTGGCCTACTGGTGCAGCCCCCAGACTAGCTCTTCGTCTTAGTATTTTTCAAAAAATCCAGAGAAAATCATACTTGATTTTCAGGACGTATTTTTCCACGGGACGCTAAAACAGAAAACAGGGAAAACTAAACTAAACCTATCATTTTTCTTCTAGGCTACCAAAGGTGAAAGATTGGAACAGTGGTTTGTGACTCCTCGATTAATCCATCCCATGGTCATCGAAAGAAATCCGTCAATGAGGTTGATCAAGTCTCCTTGACAAACTTTTTCCAATCGCATAAAAAGGAACAGAGAATTTTCGAATAGCCACTAGGTTACCTCAATGCGGATATGTATCTCCCCAACAAGCAAATCATACTTCATCTTAACGGGAGGTATAGGGCATTCAAAGCTCCCAATAAGAATCGTTGAAGTTTTTTCGATAGCATTTATGTAATTTACTCGATATTGTTTCTTCGGAAAATTCACCGTATGCTTATTACCATTGACATGGAAAGTAACATTGCCTTTGTTGCAATCAATAACAGCCCCTGCAGTGTTTAAAAAGGGTCTTCCGAGGATGACCGCCATGGCATCGTCCTCAGGAATATCCAGAATAACAAAGTCTGTTAAGATAGTAACGTTAGCAACCACAACAGTAACATGCTTGCAAATGCCGATAGGGAAAGCAGTTGATTTGTCGTCCATTTGCAAAGAGATTTCAGTGGGTGTCAACTTATCCAGTTCAAGTCTACGATAAAGAGAGAGATGCATAACACTAACACCGGCTCCAAGGTCGCATAAAGGAGTTCTAACGTAGTTACCTTTAATGGAGCAAGGTATAATCACTACGGGAATAAGGTAATTTGCCGTCTGTTAAGATCTTTGCCGTCAGCTTTTCTTCGTGGATGACGGCAAAGAGCACTTTTGCCGTCAGTTGCCGTCAGTTGCCGTCAGCTGCTGACGGCAAAGAATGACTGCTGGCGTAAACATATTTTGCCGTCTATAATAAAAATTGCAGACAGCAAAATTATTTTGCCATCTGTAAAAATAAGCGGATGACGGCAAAGACATAATTTGCCGCGTGTAATAGAAAGTGATGACGGCAAAGAAGAAGCACAACACACGGATCGATCACGCGGATCGATGACGTGGCAAGATCTGAGACACACCAGCCTACCCCATCCCACCACGCACGGACATGGGTGAAAAAATATTTTGTCGTCTGTAAAAATAACTGGATGACGGCAAAGACGTATTTTGCCGTCTGTAAAAGTAACTAGATGACGGCAAAATTATTTTGCCATCTTTAAAAATAACTGGATGACGGCAAAATAATATGCGGTCTGTAAAAGTAACTAGATGACTGCAAAATAAGAAGCACAACACACAGATTGATCACGCGGATCAATGACGTGGAAAGATCTGAGACACACCAGCCCACCCCATCGCACCACGCACGGACGTGGGTGAAAAAATATTTTGCTCTAGCGACCCGACTCAAAACGAGTCAAGCCTGTGTGTTTCTGTGCCATCCCTGGATCAGTATGCTGGCACACACAGTACATCAATGTATATATCAAAGTGCAATCACATGTAAATAGCGTAAAACTGATATATACCTTAAATATCTTAGCGGAAGCAGTCAAGGGAGTGGAGTCCCAATAAACACCAACGGCAAGTTGAGTGTAGACTGTAACCCTGAATCGTACTCTTACTCGTCGAAGAAAAATATCTGCAACATAAGACGTTGCAGCCGTGTAGGTCAGCATATTGAATATGCCGGCAAGTCACATAAGAGAGGGGTGAAAAGTAATCATCTATACTATATGCATATATGGCAAGTGGTGTTGTAAGTTTTAGCGTAAAGCAAATTTTCTCCTACAACAAGAGAGGGGCTAAAAGCAAAATGATTACTACGTTGTTTGTTGTTAACGAGATGGTTCCGCCAACCAATTCTCGTACCCGAGTTTTCAATAATTCCCACATCAATATTATTATTTGTTTTGAGAATTTTAGATAACTTCAGTTCCTTTGGCTCAAGTTGTCCATGACCGTGGACACGGCTAATCGATTAGGTTTGAGTACTCTGCAGAGTTTTGCACACGTTCCCCACAAGATTTGATCGCCTCCGTGTACGTCCTCGCACTTCAAGGTGTTTGAAGACCGGATGATCAAAACATGGTCTTTCAACGGGTCCCTCTGGATCCCTGTCGGTGCCCATCCAATCCTACCGTTCTTCTACATCTGCTAGCACCGCGTGTCCAGAGTCGCCGCGTTGTCCAACCAAGCCAGAGCCCATAATGACTTGTGGCTGTGCAAGTAAGCCTTGGGTCTTGAAAATATCCGTCCGTCTCTTTGAGCCTGGGTGAAGTTTTCCGCAGGATGTCATGGCCGTCTCCAGCATCCCAGGTCATCCACTGGTTTCTCCAGGGAGCCGATCAAGCGTCCTTCACCCAGAGTTGCATTGCATCACGAGGTCTTGAAAAGTCTTGACTTAACCGGTCCTGGTTATTAAAGTATCCTCGCATCACTCGTGATAAACTCTCAACCAGAAATCCCGTCTACTCAAGCATAGCAATATAAAATTTGTCGTCCCGGGCCAAGTAACGGGGTTGTTGGGTGACTACCACATGATACTACAATATGTAACCATAATTTCCAAGTACCTAGTGAGCATGCAAATGGGCATAGGATGGTAGAACTACGATGCATAAAACATAGGTGACACATAATCAAATGACTTGCCTGGCGATGTTGACGAAGAAGAATTTCTCGAGAAATAACTTGATAGACTACTCGTCACTCTCCGATGGAATCTATATAACAAACATATCATTCACATAAGCACTCATACTAGCAATCATTCTAGCAATCAAAACAAAAGAGAGAGCGAATAGGAATCCGAAGGAAACTTCAAATAAGACTAGGGAGTCTTCTACTACATCAAACACTAAATAGTTTTTGTCCAACGGAAATAATAACAGGGAACTAAGATATGAATTTAACTAAGATAAAATAGAGTATTTTTCACAAAACTTTTTGAAAGTATTTCCAAACGGGATTTGAAACAGTGGAGAAACCAATTGCAAGTTATTAGGGAACTAGAATTGATTTCATGATAACATATGAAAATAAAAATCAAAACTTGTTGCAAACCTACTTTTAACTAACAGAAACAAAACATAATCTTTCTGAAATATAAAAGAAAATAATTTAAAAACAATTATAGAAAAGGAATTAGCCATAATCCTAAAAGAGGTGAAACAGAATTGTTTTCAGAAGAAACAATGAGCTAAAATACTCAAACAAATCTGAAATTTCTACCACTGGTAAATAAGATCACTAGTGATCAGTAGCAAAAGGAATCAAATTAAAAGCTATTTTTAAACTCCTGGAATAAGCAAAACAAGGTTTAAACTGAATCTAATCTAATTCGAATTTGCAAATTTCAAACATAGACAAATTATATGTTTTTAAAAACTACAGAAAAATTGTGATCTACTGGAAAAGGAATCAACCTCATTGGATCTCTAGATCAAAAGTTATGAGCCAAACAAAATTAGAACTTTCTCTGTTTTTGAATTAAACTGAAAATAGAAAAAAAATCTAACTAGTGAACAGGGGGTCTAGGTGGTGCTCTCTGATTGGTTAAGGGGGTGAGTGCTGCGAGGAAAACTAACAAACGGCCGGATTTTAACAAAACTGAGTTGGCTAACTAACTAAATAAAATAAACCGCCGGTCCTTTTAAAAGAACCGAAGAGGTATGCAAGTTCTAATCTAATGCGTTGGTTCAGGATCTAACGGTGACCTAAATAAACAGAATACAAGGAAGAAGAAAAAAAACAAAAGGGAGTTACCTGCTGCGCTATAGGGACATCCACGACTACAGGAGGAGGAGCGGCGAGGGGGCACTCCGGCGGGGGGAAAAGGGGGCCGGTGGAGGAGGGGGCGCTTGGGGAAAGGGGCGAGGGGCGAGGGGGTCCTGGCGGATGCTCGTGGTGAGGGGGGCGTCAGGGGCTGCTCCGGTGGCTCCTAGCGTCCTGGCGAGGAGCTCCTGGCAGGGAGCTCGGTGGGGATGGGGAGGGCCTGCAGGGGCGACGGTGGAGAGGTGGGTGTGGGGTGGTGCAGCGTGGTAGGGGTGGCGGCAGGGGGTACTAGGGAGGCCTCGACTCAGGGTAGGGGAGGAGACGGAAGGGTTCCTGTGGCCGGCTCCGACGAGGTTCACAGGGGGAGGAGGAGGTGGGGAGAGGCGACGGTTCCAACGGGAATGGAACGAGGAGGACCGGTGCCTTCTTATAGGGGCGACGGGAGAGGCTAGGAGGGAAAGAACTTCGCGAATTCCGGAAGTGAGGATTTCTTGGTTCTTTGCCATGGAAGGTGCCTGAGCACGGGAGGAGGGAGTCCAGAGGAAGGAGAAGATCCTTTGTCGGGCCAGAATAGGAAGTTCCTTAATGGGCCAGGGTAAGTTAAAAAAAGACGATTTACTTCCTAATAATTAAAACAGGAAAGAATAAATATGAAAAGGAAATAAATTCCTTCCCGAAAATATAAGTGTTATATACCACCAATATCAGAAAAATAGATCCGAGAAGAATAGGAAGTTTTAAAAAGTATTTTGGCCGTGGAAAAATGTCCATCTTCTCGGATCTATTTTTCTGATATTGGTGGTATATAACACTTATATTTTCGGGAAGGAATTTATTTCCTTTTCATATTTATTCTTTCCTGTTTTAATTATTAGGAAGTAAATTGTTTTTTTTTGGAAACTTACCCTGGCCCATTAAGGAACTTCCTATTCTGGCCCGACACAGGATCTTCTCCTTCCTCTGGACTCCCTCCTCCCGTGCTCACGCACCTTCCATGGCAGGGAACCAAGAAATCCTCACTTCCGGAATTCGCGAAGTTCTTTCCCTCCTAGCCTCTCCCGTCGCCCCTATAAGAAGGCCCCGGTCCTCCTCGTTCCATTCCCGTTGGAACCGCCGCCTCTCCCCACCTCCTCCTCCCCCTGTGAACCTCGCCGGAGCCGGCCACAGGAACCGTTCCGTCGCCTCCCTACCCTGAGCCGAGGCCTCCCTAGCACCCCCTGCCGCCACCCCTACCCCGCTGCAGCACCCCACACCCACCTTTCCACCGTCGCCCGTGCAGGCCCTCCCCATCCCCACCGAGCTCCCTGCCAGGAGCTCCTCGCCAGGATGCTAGGAACCACCGGAGCAGCCCCTGACGCCCCCCTCACCACGAGCATCCGCCAGGACCCCCTTGCCCCTCGCCCCTTTCCCCAAGCGCCCCTCCTCCACCGGCCCCCTTTTCCCCCCGCCGAAGACCTCGCCGGAGTGCCCCCTCGCCGCTGCTCCTCCTGCAATCGTGGATGTCCCTGTAGCGCAGCAGGTAACTCCCTTTTGTTTTTTTTCTTCTTCCTTGTATTCTGTTTATTTAGCTCACTGTTAGATCATGAACCAACGCATTAGATTAGAACTTTCATACCTCTTTGGGTCTTTTAAAAGAACCGGCGGTTTATTTTATTTAGTTAGTTAGCCGACTCAGTTTTGTTAAAATCCGGCCGTTTGTTAGTTTTCCTCGCAGCACTCACCCCCTTAGCCAATCAGAGAGCACCACGTGGACCCCCTGTTCACTAGTTAGATTTTTTTCTATTTTCAGTTTAATTCAAAAACAGAGAAAGTTCTAATTTTGTTTGTCTCATAACTTTTGATCTAGAGATCCAATGAGGTTGATTCTTTTTCCAGTAGATCACAATTTTTCTGTAGGTTTTCAAAACATATAATTTGTCTATGTTTGAAATTTGCAAATTTGAATTAGATCAGATTTAGTTTAAACCTTGTTTTGCTTATGCCAGGAGTTTAAAAATAGCTTTTAATTTGATTCCTTTTCTACTGATCACTTGTGATCTTATTTATCAGTGGGAAAAATTTCAGATTTGTTTGAGTATTTTAGCTCATTGTTTCTTCTGAAAAAAATTTCTGTTTCACCTCTTTTAGGATTATGGCTAATTCCTTTTCTATAATTGTTTTTAAATTATTTTCTTTTATATTTCAGAAATATTATGTTTTGTTTCTCTTAGTTAACAGTAGGTTTGCAACAAGTTTTGATTTTTATTTTTATATGTTATCATGAAATCAATTCTAGTTCCCTAATAACTTGCAATTGGTTTCTCCACTGTTTCAAATCCCGTTTGGAAATACTTTCAAAAAGTTTTGTGAAAAATACTCTATTTTATCTTAGTTAAATTTATATCTTAGTTCCCTGTTATTATTTCCGTTGGACAAAAACTATTTAGTGTTTGATGTAGTATAAGACTCCCTAGTCTATCAAGTTATTTCTCGAGAAATTCTTCTTCGTCAACATCGCCAGGCAAGTCATTTGATCATGTATCACCTATGTTTTATGCATCGTAGTTCTACCATCCTATGCCCATTTGCATGCTCACTAGGTACTTGGAAATTATGGTTACATATTGTAGTATCATGTGGTAGTCACCCAACAACCCCGTTACTAGGCCCGGGAGGACAAATTTTATATTGCTATGCTTGAGTAGACGGGATTTCTGGTTGAGAGTTTATCACGAGTGATGCGAGGATACTTTAATAACCAAGACCGGTTAAGTCAAGAATTTTCAAGAGCTCGTGATACAATGCAACTCTGGGTGAAGGACGGTTGATCGGCTCCCTGGAGAAACTAGTGGATGACCCGGGATGCTGGAGACGGCCATGACATCCTGTGGAAAGCTTCACCCAGGCTCAAAGAGACGGACGGATATTTTCAAGACCCAAGGCTTACCTGCACAACCACAAATCATTATGGGCTCTGGCTTGGTTGGACAACGCGGCGACTCTCGACAGGCGATGCTAGCAGATGTAGAAGAACGGTAGGATTGGATGGGCACCGACAGGGATTCAGAGGGACCCGTTGAAAGACCATGTTTTGATCATCCGGTCTTCAAACACCCTGAAGTGCGAGGACATACACGGAGGCGATCAAATCTTGTGGGGAACGTGTGCAAAACTCTGCAGAGTACTCAAACCTAATCGATTAGCCGTGTCCACGGTCATGGACAACTTGAGCCAAAGGAACTGAAGTTATCTGAAATTCTCAAAACAAATAATAATATTGATGTGGGAATTATTGAAAACTCGGGTACGAGAATTGGTTGGCGGAACCATCTCGTTAACAATAAACAACGTAGTAATCATTTTGCTTTTAGCCCCTCTCTTGTTGTAGGAGAAAATTTGCTTTACGCTAAAACTTACAACACCACCTGCCATATATGCATATAGTATAGATGATTACTTTTCACCCCTCTCTTATGTGACTTGCCGGCATATTCAATATGCTGACCTACACGGCTGCAACGTCTTATGTTGCAGATATTTTTCTTCGACGAGTAAGAGTACGATTCAGGGTTACAGTCTACACTCAACTTGCCGTTGGTGTTTATTGGGACTCCACTCCCTTGACTGCTTCCGCTGAGATATTTAAGGTATATATCAGTTTTACACTATTTACATGTGATTGCACTTTGATATATACATTGATGTACTGTGTGTGCCAGCATACTGATCCAGGGATGGCACAGAAACACAGAGGCTTGACTCGTTTTGAGTCGGGTCGCTACATTTGCCGTGTGTAAAAATAACCGGATGACGG
Source organism: Hordeum vulgare subsp. vulgare (assembly GCF_904849725.1). Classification (NCBI taxonomy): domain Eukaryota; kingdom Viridiplantae; phylum Streptophyta; class Magnoliopsida; order Poales; family Poaceae; genus Hordeum; species Hordeum vulgare. The sequence goes on from NC_058519.1 coordinate 632,407,297, forward strand.
CAAAGACTTAATTTGCCGTCTTGAAAAATAACCGGATGACGGCAAAGAAAAAGCACACCACGCGGATCGATCCCACGGATCGATGACGTGTCGGCCCATCCCACCGTCGCTGCGTCTCCCACCCACTCAACCAGGCTGGTCCCCTCAAAAAAAAAACCCGGCTGGCCCGCCACTCACCTCCACCCGACCTTATCCTCTCCCCACCTCTCTTCTCTCTCGTACCCATCCATCTCCCCCGCCGCCCCCGTCGCACCAGGCACGTACCCACCGTCTCCCCCGCCACCCCCGTCGGCCGCCGGCCCCGACTCCTCCTTCGTCTCCCCCGCCGCCCCCGTCGGCCGCCAGCCCCGACTCCTCCCTCGTCTCCCCCGCCGTCCCCGTCGGCCGTCAGCCCCGACTCCTCCCTCGTCTCCCCCGCCGCCCCCGTCGGCCGCTGGCCCCGACTCCTCCCTCGTCTCCCCCGTCGCCCCCGTCGGCCGCCGACCCCGACTCCTCCCCCGTCACCCTCGTCGGCCTCCGGCCCCGACTCCTCCCCCGTCGCCCACGTCGGCCGTCGGCCCCGACTCCTCCCTCGTCTTCCCCGGCACCATCGGCCTCCTCAGGCGTCGCCCCTGGTACTGCTGGCCTATGTGCCCCATCACCCACGGTGCCACCTCTTGGGAGTGGCAGCGGCTGCGCCGGCTTTGCACGGGGGGCAGGGCAGGGGCGGGAGCAGGAGCGCACGCAGGGGAGCGCTACCGCGCCAGGCGGGCGGGAAGAAGAGGCGGGGAGGCTGGGCTCCCGCCGGCGACCGGTAAGGCCGCGAGGTCGACGAGAGCGCGATGCGGCTGGGCGTTGGGCAGTGGCGCAGTGCTGTACTCCTGTGCGGGGGCGTCAGGACAGGAGAAGCGGCTGGTTCCGCTCGATGCGGGCGACAGCGTGTGGTTTTTTTTGGCCTATGTATTGTGATGCATTATGTGTATTATGTACATCGTAGTGTGTATATATTTTGTGATAATTGATGAGTGAGCCTTTGGGTTTTTTAATAATGAAGATTATGTGTTATGCAATACATTTTTTGATAACTGAGGATTGTGCATAACCTGTGCATTGTGGGCTTAGTTTTTTTAATTAAAGAGTTCTTTGCCGTCTTTGATAATTGAGGATGACGTCACAGATGGTAGTTTTGCCGTGTGGGCTATCATGAGGCTGACGGCAAAAAGACTAACATCGTCCGTTAGTCCGACCATTCCGTCTATAGGGTCTTGCTGACGGCAAAATATATTCCCTCACGGCAAATTTTTTGCCGTCTGCCCGAAAAAATGCTGACGGCAAAATTATCCTTTGCGGGCATATGTTGTGACGACATTTTTTGCCGTCATGGGCTGACGGCAAAAAATTTGCCGTCTGTAATTCTCTCTTTGCCGTCTTTAGCGTCCTGACGGCAAAATGCCCGATTCCTGTAGTGAGTGGGCACTCCGGGATCACCTAGTTTCTTAGGAGTTCCACCATTGAAGGTACAATTAGCAAGCATGGTGTAAATATCAACCTCAGGTATCCTCCTCTTATTAGTCACAATATCTTTCATGTACTTAGCATACAGAGACATTTTGAGCATATCTGTCAAACGCATTTGGACAAAGACATGTCTAATCATTTCAACAAAGCGCTCATAATCCTCATCATCCTTTTTCTTGGATGGTTTGGGAGGAAAGGGCATTGGTTTCTGAACCCATGGTTCCCTTTCTTTACCATGCTTCCTAGCAGCAAAGTCACTCTTATCGTATCAAGATCAACATGTTCAATCTCCACATCCTTATCATTGCTAGGTTGAGCATCAACATGAACATCACTATCGATATTATCATTAGGCTCATGTTCATTACCAGATTGTGTCTCGGCATTAGAGGCAGAGACATCGTTTGGACTCTCAGGGGTAACAACATCTGGGTTGCTAGCGTGCAGGTTCTTATCATCTTTCTTCTTTCTATGATGACTAGGTGCATCAATGCTAACTCCTTGAGAATCTTGTTCAATTCTCTTTGGATGACCCTCAGGATACAAAGGTTCCTGGGTCATTCTACCGCCTCTAGTAACGACTCTGACAGAATTGTCATTCAACTCATTGAGCAAGTCATTTTGAGCCTTAAGTACTTGTTCTAATAGAGTAGTAACCGTACAGGCATGTTTATGTTGGAAATATGCCCTAGAGGCAATAATAAATTAGTTATTATTATATTTCTTAGTTCATGATAATTGTTTATTATCCATGCTATAATTGTATTGATTGGAAACACAGTGCATGTGTGGATACATAGACAAAACACTGTCCCTAGTAAGCCTCTAGTTGACTAGCTCGTTGATCAAAGATGGTCAAGGTTTCCTGGCCATAGGCAAGTGTTGTCACTTGATAACGGGATCACATCATTAGGAGAATCATGTGATGGACTAGACCCAAACTAATAGACGTAGCATGTTGATCGTGTCATTTTGTTGCTACTGTTTTCTGCGTGTCAAGTATTTGTTCCTATGACCATGAGATCATATAACTCACGGACACCGGAGGAATGCTTTGTGTGTATCAAACGTCACAACGTAACTGGGTGACTATAAAGATGCTCTACAGGTATCTCCAAAGGTGTTCGTTGAGTTAGTATGGATCAAGACTGGGATTTGTCACTCCGTGTGATGGAGAGGTATCTCGGGGCCCACTCGGTAATACAACATCACACACAAGCCTTGCAAGCAACGTGACTTAATGTAAGTTGCGGGATCTTGTATTACGGAACGAGTAAAGATACTTGCCGGTAAACGAGATTGAAATAGGTATGCGGATACTGACGATCGAATATCGGGCAAGTAACATACCGAAGGACAAAGGGAATGACATACGGGATTATATGAATCCTTGGCACTGAGGTTCAAACAATAAGATCTTCGTAGAATATGTAGGATCCAATATGGGCATCCAGGTCCCACTATTAGATATTGACCGAGGAATCTAGCGGGTCATGTCTACATAGTTCTCGAACCCGCAGGGTCTGCACACTTAAGGTTCGACGTTGTTTTATGCGTATTTGAGTTATATGGTTGGTTACCGAATGTTGTTCGGAGTCCCGGATGAGATCACGGACGTCACGAGGTTTTCTGGAATGGTCCGGAAACGAAGATTGATATATAGGATGACCTCATTTGGTTACCGGAAGGTTTTCGGAGTTACCGGGAATGTACCGGGAATGACGAATGGGTTCCGGGAGTTCACCGGGGGGGGCAACCCACCCCGGGGAAGCCCATAGGCCTTGACGGTGGCGCACCAACCCTTAGTGGGCTGGTGGGACAGCCCAAAAGGGCCCTATGCGCCTAGGAAAGAAAATCAAAGAGAAAAGAAAAAAACAGGGAGGTGGGAAGGGAAGGAAGGACTCCCACCCACCAAACCAAGTCCAACTCGGTTTGGGGGGGGAGCCTTCCCCCTTGGACTCGGCCGACCCCTTTGGGGCTCCCAAGGCAAGGTCCCCTCCCTCCCACCTATATATACGGAGGTTTTAGGGCTGATTTGAGACGACTTTTCCACGGCAGCCCGACCACATACCTCCACGGTTTTTCCTCTAGATCGCGTTTCTGCGGAGCTCGGGCGGAGCCCTGCTGAGACAAGGTCATCACCAACCTCCGGAGCGCCGTCACGCTGCCGGAGAACTCTTCTACCTCTCTGTCTCTCTTGCTGGATCAAGAAGGCCGAGATCATCGTCGAGCTGTACGTGTGCTGAACGCGGAGGTGCCGTCCGTTCGGTACTAGATCGTGGGACTGATCGTGGGATTGTTCGCGGGGTGGATCGAGGGACGTGAGGACGTTCCACTACATCAACCGCATTCACTAACGCTTCTGCTGTACGGTCTACAAGGGTACGTAGATCACTCATCCCCTCTCGTAGATGGACATCACCATGATAGGTCTTCGTGCGCGTAGAAATTTTTTTGTTTGCCATGCGACGTTCCCCAACAGTGGCATCATGAGCTAGGTTCATGCGTAGATGTCTTCTCGAGTAGAACACAAAAGTTTTTGTTGGCGGTGATGTGCGTTTTGCTTCCCTCCTTAGTCTTTTCTTGATTCCGCGGTATTGTTGGATCGAAGCGGCTCGGACCGACATTACTCGTACACTTACGAGAGACTAGTTTCATCGCTACGAGTAACTCCGTTGCTCAAAGATGACTGGCGGGTGTCAGTTTCTCCAACTTTAGTTGAATCGGATTTGACCGAGGAGGTCCTTGGATGAGGTTAAATAGCAACTCATATATCTCCCTTGTGGTGTTTGCGTAAGTAAGATGTGATCCTACTAGATACCCATGGTCACCACGTAAAACATGCAACAACAAAATTAGAGGACGTCTAACTTGTTTTTGCAGGGTATGCTTGTGATGTGATATGGCCAACGATGTGATGTGATATATTGGATGTATAGGATGATCATGTTGTAATAGTTAATATCGACTTGCACGTCGATGGTACGGCAACCGGCAGGAGCCATAGGGTTGTCTTTATACTAACGTTTGTGCTTGCAGATGCGTTTACTATTTTGCTAGGATGTAGCTTTAGTAGTAATAGCATGAGTAGCACGACAACCCCAATGGCGACACGTTGATGGAGATCATGATGATGGAGATCATGGTGTGACGCTGGTGACAAGAAGATCGTGCCGGTGCCTTGGTGATGGAGATCAAGAAGCGCATGATGATGGCCATATCATGTCACTTATGAATTTTATGTGATGTTAATCCTTTTATGCACCTTATTTTGCTTAGAACGACGGTAGCATTATGAGGTGATCTCTCACTAAAATTTCAAGACGAAATTGTGTTCTCCCCGACTGTGCACCGTTGCTACAGTTCGTCGTTTCGAGACACCACGTGATGATCGGGTGTGATAGACTCAACGTTCACATACAACGGGTGCAAAACAGTTGCGCACGCGGAACACTCGGGTTAAGCTTGACGAGCCTAGCATGTGCAGACATGGCCTCGGAACACATGAGACCGAAAGGTCGATCATGAATCATATAGATGATATGATTAGCATAGGGATGCTTACCACTGAAACTATACTCAACTCACGTGATGATCGGACTTGAGCTAGTGTAAGTGGATCATGAAGCACTCAAATGACTAGAGAGATGTACTTTTTGAGTGGGAGTTCTTAAGTAATATGATTAATTGAACTAATTGTCATGAACATAGTCTAATGGTCTTTGCGAATTACGATGTAGCTTGCGCTATAGCTCTACTGTTTTTATATGTTCCTAGAGAAAATTTAGTTGAAAGTTGATAGTAGCAAACTTTGCAGACTGAGTCTGTAAAACCGAGGATTGTCCTCGTTGCTGCACAGAAGGCTTATGTCCTTAATGCACCACTCGGTGTGCTGCACCTCGAGGGTCGTCTGTGGATGCTATGAACATCATACATACACGTTTCTGATGACTACACGATAGTTCAGTACAAAATACTTAATGGCTTAGAAGCAAGGCTCCGAAAACGTTGAAAAACGTCACGGAACATAAGTGATGTTCTAAAGAGATGAAACTATGATTTCATGCTTGTGCCCTTGTTAAGAGGTACGAGACCTCCAACAAGATTCTTTGTCCACACAGTAAAGGAGAAAAACTCAATCGTTGAGCGTGTGCTCAGATTGTCTGAGTACGACAATCACTTGAATCAAGTGGGAGTTAATCTTCCAGATGAGATAGTGATGGTTCTGCAAAGTCACTGCCACCAAGCTGTGAGAGCTTCGTGATGAACTATAACATATCAAGGATAGATACAATGATCCTTGAGCGATTCGCGATGTTTGACACTGCGAAAGTAGAAATCAAGAAGGAGCATCAATAGTTGATGGTTTGTAAAACCACTAAGTTTCAAGAAAGGCAAGGGGTAGCGGGGATACTTCGTGAAACGGCAAAACAGTTGCTGCACTAATGAAGAGACCCAAGATTAAACCCAAACCCGAGACTAAGTGCTTCTGTAATGAGGGGAACAGTCACTGAGGCGGAGCAACTCTAGATAATTGGTAGATAAGAAGGCTGGCAAAAGTCGAAAGAAGTGTATTTGATATACATGATGTTGATGTGTACTTTACTAGTACTCCTAGTAGCATGAGGGTATTGGATACCGGTTCGGTTGCCAAGTGATTAGTAACACGAAATGAAAGCTACGGCATAAACGGAGACTAGCTAAAGGCGAGGTGACGATACATGTTGGAAGTGTTTCCAAGGTTGATATGATCAAACGTCGCACGCTCCCTCTACCATCGGGATTGGTGTTAAACCTAAATAATTGTTATTTGGTGCTTGCGTTAAGCATGAACATGATTGGATCGTGTTTATTGCAATACGATTATTCATTTAAAGAGAATAATGGTTACTCTATTTTCTTGAATAATCACCTTCAATGGTTTATTGAATCTCGATCGTAGTGTTACACATGTTCATAATACTGGTGCCAAAAGATACGAGTTAATGATGATAGTACCACTTACTTGTGGCACTGCCGCTTGAGTCATGATAGTATAAATTGCATGAAGAGGCTCCATGTTGATGGATCTTTGTACTCACCTGATTTCGAATCACTAGTGACATGCAAGTCATACCACATGAGCAAGGCCTTATTTTCATTGAGATGAAATAAGATAGTAACTTGTTGGAAGTGATACATTTTGATGTATGCAGTCCAATGCGTGCTGAGGCATGCAGTGGATATCATTATGTTCTTACTTCACTGACAACTTGAGTAGATACAGGAGTATTTACTTAATGAATCACAAGTCTGAAATATTGAAAAGTTCAATTCCGTTTCAGAGTGAAGTTCGTCGTAACAAGAGGATAAACTGTCTACGATATGATCATAGAAATGAATATCTGAGTTACGAGTTTTGGTACGCAGTTAAGACAATGTGGAAATTGTTTCGCAGTTCATGCCACCTGGAACATCATAGTGTGATGATGTGTCTGAACATCATAGCCATGCACTATTTGGTATGGTGCATGCTATGATGTCTCTTATCGAATTACCACTATCGTTTATGGATTATGCATTAGAGACAACCGCACTCACTTTAAATAGGGCACCGCATATTTCCGTTGAGATGACACAATATAGACTGAGGATTAGAGAAATCTAAACTGTTGTTTCTTGAAAGTTTGGGGCTTCGATACTTATGTGAAAAAGTTTCAGTCTGATAAGCTCGAATCCAAAGCGGATAAATGCATCTTCATAGGGTATCCAAAACAGTTGGGTACATCTCCTATCTCAGATTCGAAAGCAAAGTGTTTGTTTCTAGAAACGGATCCTTTCTCGAGGAAAGGTTTCTCTCGAAAGAATTGAGTGGGAGGGTAGTAGAACTTGATGAGGTTATTGAACCATCACTTCAACCAGTGTGTAGCAGGGCGCAGGAAGTTGTTCCTGTGGCGCCTACACCAATTGAAGTGGAAGCTGATGATGGTGATCATCAAGCATCTGATCAAGTTACTACAAGCCTCGTAGGTTGACAAGGTCGCGTACTACTACAGAGTGGTACGGTAACCCTGTCTTGGAGGTCATGTTGTTGAGCAACAGTGAACCTACGAGTTGTGGAGAAAGCGATGGTGGGCCCGGATTCCGACAAATGGCTGGAAGCCATGAAATCCTAGAGAGGATCCATGTATGAAAACAAAGTGTAGACTTTGGAAAGACTACTTGATGGTCATAAGACTATTGAGTAAAGATGGATCTTTGAAAGGAAGACAGACGATGATGGTGATAAGTCACTATTAAGAAAAGCTCGACTTGTCGCAAAGATGTTTCCGACAAGATCAAACTGTTGACTATGATGAGTCTTTCTCACTCGTAGCGATGCTAAAGATCTGTTAAAATTATGTTAGTTGTTGATGCATTATTTATGAAATATTGCACATAGGATGTCAAAACATTGTTTTCTCAACGGTTTCCTTGAGCAAACATTGTATGTGATACAACCAGAAGGGTTTGTCAATCCTAAAGATACTAGCAAGTATGCAAGTTCCAGTGATCCTTCAATGGACTGGTGCAAGCATCTCGGAGTTGGAATATACACTTTGATGAGATGATCAAAGATTTTGGGTTTGTACAAGGTTTATGAGAAACTTGTATTTCCAAAGAAGTGAGTGGGAGCACTATAGAATTTCTGATAAGTGTATGTGGTAGACATATTGTTGATCAGAAGTAATGTAGAATTTCTGTAAAGCATATAAGGTTGTTTGAAAGGAGTTTTCAAAGGAATACCTGGGTTGCGTTACTTCAACGTTGAGCATCAAAGATCTATGGAGATAGATCAAAAGCGCTTAATGAAAGTTTCAATAAGATGCATGCCTTGACAAGTTTTTGAAGGAGTTCAAAATAGATCATCAAAGAAGGAGTTCTTGGTTGCGTTATAAGGTGTAAATTTGAGTAAGACTCAAAACCCGACCATGACAGAATAAAGAGCATAGACGAAGGTCGTCTTCTATGCCTTAGCCGTAGAATCTGAAGTATGCCATGCTGTGTACCGCACCTGATGTGTGCCTTGACTCAAAGTCTGTTGAGAGGTACAGAGAGTGATCCATGATTGAATCACTAGCAGCGGTCAAAATTTATCCATAGTAACTAATGGACTAAGGAATTTTTCTCGATTATGGAGGTGGTTGAAGAGTTCGTCGTAAAGGGTTACGTCGATGCAAGCTTTGACACTAATCCGAATAACTATGAGTAGTGAAACGGATTCGTATAGTAGAGTAGATATTTGGAGCATTTCCGAATAGCAAGTAGTAGCAGCATCTATAAGATGACATAAAGATTTGTAAAGAACGCACGGATCTGAAAGTTTCAGAACCATTGACTAAAACCTCTCTCACGAGCAAGACGTGATCAGACCCCATGACTATATGGGTGTTGGATTCGTTGGAATCACATGGTGATGTGAACTAGATTATTGACTCTAGTGCAAGTGGGAGACTGTTGGAAATATGCCCTAGAGGCAATAATAAATTAGTTATTATTATATTTCTTAGTTCATGATAATTGTTTATTATGCATGCTATAATTGTATTGATTGGAAACACAGTGCATGTGTGGATACATAGACAAAACACTGTCCCTAGTAAGCCTCTAGTTGACTAGCTCGTTGATCAAAGATGGTCAAGGTTTCCTGGCCATAGGCAAGTGTTGTCACTTGATAACGGGATCACATCATTAGGAGAATCATGTGATGGACTAGACCCAAACTAATAGACGTAGCATGTTGATCGTGTCATTTTGTTGCTACTGTTTTCTGCGTGTCAAGTATTTGTTCCTATGACCATGAGATCATATAACTCACGGACACCGGAGGAATGACTTGTGTGTATCAAACGTCGCAACGTAACTGGGTGACTATAAAGATGCTCTACAGGTATCGCCAAAGGTGTTCGTTGAGTTAGTATGGATCAAGACTGGGATTTGTCACTCCGTGTGACGGAGAGGTATCTCGGGGCCCACTCGGTAATACAACATCACACACAAGCCTTGCAAGCAATGTGACTTAATGTAAGTTGCGGGATCTTGTATTACGGAACGAGTAAAGAGACTTGCCGGTAAACGAGATTGAAATAGGTATGCGGATACTGACGATCGAATCTCGGGCAAGTAACATACCGAAGGACAAAGGGAATGACATACGGGATTATATGAATCCTTGGCACTGAGGTTCAAACGATAAGATCTTCGTAGAATATGTAGGATCCAATATGGGCATCCAGGTCCCGCTATTGGATATTGACCGAGGAATCTATCGGGTCATGTCTACATAGTTCTCGAACCCGCAGGGTGTGCACACTTAAGGTTCGACGTTGTTTTATGCGTATTTGAGTTATATGGTTGGTTACCAAATGTTGTTCGGAGTCCTAGATGAGATCACGGACGTCACGAGGGTTTCCGGAATGGTCCGGAAACGAAGATTGATATATAGGATGACCTCATTTGATTACCGGAAGGTTTTCGGAGTTACCGGGAATGTACCGGGAATGACGAATGGGTTCCGGGAGTTCACCGGGGGGGGGGGGGCAACCCACCCCGGGGAAGCCCATAGGCCTTGAGGGTGGCGCACCAGCCCTTAGTGGGCTGGTGGGACAGCCCAAAAGGGCCCTATGCGCCTAGGAAAGAAAATCAAAGAGAAAAGAAAAAAAAGGGAGGTGGGAAGGGAAGGAAGGACTCCCACCCACCAAACCAAGTCCAACTCGGTTTGGGGGGGAGCCTTCCCCCTTGGACTCGGCCGACCCCCTTGGGGCTCATTGAGCCCCAAGGCAAGGTTCCCTCCCACCCACCTATATATACGGAGGTTTTAGGGCTGATTTGAGATGACTTTTCCACGGCAGCCCGACCACATACCTCCACGGTTTTTCCTGTAGATCGCGTTTCTGCGGAGCTCGGGCGGAGCCCTACTGAGACAAGGTCATCACCAACCTCCGGAGCGCCGTCACGCTGCCGGAGAACTCTTCTACCTCTCCGTTTCTCTTGCTGGATCAAGAAGGCCGAGATCATCGTCGAGCTGTACGTGTGCTGAACGGGGAGGTGCCGTTCGTTCGGTACTAGATCGTGGGACTGATCGCGGGATTGTTCGCGGGGCGGATCGAGGGACGTGAGGACGTTCCACTACATCAACCGCGTTCACTAACGCTTCTGCTGTACGGTCTACAAGGGTATGTAGATCACTCTTCCCCTCTCGTAGATGGACATCACCATGATAGGTCTTCGTGCGCGTAGGAAATTTTTTGTTTCCCATGCGACGTTCCCCAACAGTTTACTCAAGAGCTTGAGATCATTGAGGTTTCTGTCCACACAAGCACTTAGATTAATAAGCATACGAGCATTCTGTTCCAATTGTCTGCTAACATAATCATTGAAACTTTGTTGTTTGACAACAAAGTTATCAAATCATCCACGCATAATCTAGCAGGTTTATCAAAAGGAATATCACTCTCATCAAACCTACGCAGAGAATTTACTTCTACTACCTGTATCGTATTATCAAGACCAAGGATCTCTTCGATAGGTGGTAGATTTTTGACATCTGCAGATTTAATGCCTGTCTCTCGCATAGATTTCTTGGCTTCTTGCATATCTTCAGGACTGAGGAATAGAATACCTCTTTTCTTCGGATTTGGCTTAGGAGCTGGTGTCGATGAATACTCACAACATATGCCATAGGTAGGCTAAAGTCGGTGAGAACCGAAGGGACAAAGGTGGGCGCTGGAACGAGGTTGGTACACGCATGGGACGCATGATGTACCCAGGTTCATGGCTCTCCGTAGAGATAATACCCCTAATCCTGCCAGAGTGTTTGATGTATAGGAACAGAGTACAATGTCGCTCCTGGAGCTGTGTTGGGAGGAGGAAGAGGGAAGCAGCCGGCTCGTCTCCACCTCTCTCTCTGTGGTTGGTGAATGTGCGGTGGTGAATGACTGGTGAATGATCGGCCCCCTTGCATGGAGGGCGACCGGGGGGTTTTATAGACGAACCCGCCGGCCTACAATATGGATAAATGGTACCAGTGTGGGACCCGGCGGGCAGCTTCGCCGGCTGGCCATGGGCCCACAAGGGTCTTGTCTTGTCGATGGGGGCCCGCCAGCTGCATGGTCTCAATTGCCTGTGGGACCCGCCGGCTGGCCAATGAGGCTCTCGCGTAAGGTTGACACTGAGCACGCGCTGTACGTCAAGCGTCTCCTTGCGAGATTCTTCATGGGCAGGTAGTACGACCGCCTCCACTGTTCCCCACGCCGAGTGCAGTAATGGAGTGGGAGTGTGACGGTCCGACACTATGCTAGGTGATGGATCAGAGCCAGGGTAGGTCAGCGGCGTGGCCGCCGACGCTCGTACCTGCCAGGCGCCCTGATCCAGTACCTTTGCTGGCGCGTAGCTACCTTTAATCGTGAGGTCTCTTCCTGACGAACGATCAGATGTGACTTGTGATCCTCGGCCGGCTAGCCTGCTTGGCCAGCCGGCTTAAGTGTCGCCGCCTCCTCCCCAGTCCGGCTGGTGGGACCAGGCCGACTCCAAAGAGGAGGCCGCCTGGATTCTACCCTGCAGGGGTTGCCTGGCCGGCCAGAAAGGTGGCCGCCTCGTCCTCTAGCCGGCAGGTGATGCCTAGCCGGCCAGAAGACTTGGGCCTTGGGAATCTTCATACGTCCATGTCCATTGGGTCGGAAATGAAGGAATAGGCTTGATGAGCCTACCCCGGGGTTATCCCCCCGACAGTAGTCCCCAAAGCTGGCGAGGTCTGCCGCCTGTGGGCGGGCGGCCTCACCGGATTGTTGATTTATCTTGATATTTTGACCGCTATTCGCGGCGAAGGACGCCGGCTACGAAACCGGGTCTCTTCGAAGCGACGCCTCGGTCTAGTCGTAACTTGTTCGGAGAACGCCACGTGCCAGGCCCCGCCTGGCGTAATTATGGTGATTACTGCTGACGGGACTGGGCCAGGGACCTGTGTCCCGCCACGACGCCCCTTCGACCTCCATGCGGGAGATCCTCTACGGATTTACTCCACGGCTGTTGGGCTTAGGGAAGCGTTTCTGCCCATAATACACGGGATTAATGGGGCCCGGTGCGCACCAGATCCCCTCTCCACGATGCTTCGTGGGGGTTTAAATGGGACGCGAGGGTTCCAAGGAAGCCATTCGCCCCCTCTTCTCGCACTGCATCCGCGCTCACTTCCTCCCTGCGTCCTGAGAAGAAGATCTCGCGCCCTTCGTCTTCTTCATCTTCGCCGACTACTTCGAGCTCTCGCCACCTGCAGCCATGGCCGGCGGTTCTTCCTCGAAGAAGTCGTCGGTGTAGAAGGCGTCCTTGCAGGGAGCCTGGTTGGGCAGCGACGTCGACAAGGGGCACATCAAGGCACTTCGTCACCATCGACTGCTGCCCCCGGCCTCCCAAGTGTTGGTGCACCTCCCCAGCTCCAAGATCGCTCCCGCACCCGCCGCGGGAGAGGTCATGGTCTACGTTGAGCACTTCTATCGGGGCTTCGGGCTCCCGGCTAGCTCCTTCTTCGCCGAATGGCTCAATTTCTTCGGCATGCAGCCGCATCATCTGGCGCCGAACGCCATACTGTAGCTGGCCACCTTCGTGGTCCTGTGCGAGGGCTTCGTGGAGATCGAGCCTCGCGTCGACCTGTGGCGCAGCCTATTCCTCTTCAAGCAGCAATCCATCGCCATGGAGAAATCCGACGTGGAGAAGCTCCAGGGGCCGCGTCGCGCCCCATGACACCGTGCGGGGTCGCGTTGGTGCATCATCGCCTGAAGTCTGGCTTCCACCAATTGCCTCTGCAAGAATCCATCAAGCATTGGCAGAAGGGTTTCTTCTACGCGAAGAGCGTCGACCCGGCCCAAGACGCCCTCAACATGCCCCCGTTCGCCATCGCTCCCCCGACGCGGCGAAACTGGGATGCGAAGACTCCCAGGCCGCATCCTGAGGTGGCGCTTATCTGTGCCCACCTAAACATCTTGGAGAAGAGTGGCCTCCTCGGCCGCGACCTTCTCGCCACCATGGTGGTCCGCCGGATTCTGCCTCTGCAGAGCCGGCCGCATCTGGTCTGCCAGATGAGCGGCCGGCTTGATCCATGTCGGCTATCCACCAAGAGGTTCACCCCGGGCGCTGTAGCGCGAAGGGTGAACCTGATCTCCAACGCCCGCATGGATGAGGGTGGGGAATGGACGTGGGGGATGTCCCCGTTCAACAGGGCTCACCCGCCTCCGATGGTAGCTTTACTCCATTTTTCTCTGTTGTTTTGTCTCAAAGCCGGTGGCGTTGGTGAGCCTTTGGCTGAATTCTTTTTCGTAGCTGTTCGAGACCTAGCAGGGGTCCCTCCGTCAGCCCGCTCCCGATGTGGAGGTGTCTGACGCCTCAGAGATTGAGGACGAGGGCGCGATGGAACCCTGCTCAGACTCCTCCGCGGGCTCGGACGATCCCCTGGAGTCGGAAGGGACCGAGCCGTCTGGTGAGTACACACAGAACGCCGTAGCAGACTGGACGGACGACGACGAGGTAGCCTCATTCTGTTCTGGTGCAGCCTTCGAGAAAGACTCTGATGAGGTGGAGGAGGTCACCAACCCACCATTGACGCGTGGCCGGCGTCAAGGTGGAGGAGCGACCGCTGCTGACGAGGCAGCCGGGAAGAAGGGCAAGGGTGCCACAGCTTCCTGGTCGGCCTCTAATCGGCCGGCGCCGGGTTCTCCAGCCGGGCAGCGAGCAGGCGGTGCCAAGAGGCGCCGTGGTGGTGGCCGGAGGTAGGTCCGTGTAGTAGCGGGGTACGGTCTCCTCCCCGTCTCCTTTGTCCATCTTGGGATGAGCTTTGTTCCTTAGGAGCTTTGCTTGACAGGGAGGCGGAGGATGCGGATGAAGACACCGCCTCCGTAGCCGAGCGGGCTGGCTGGGCAGCAGCTGATGCTGCCTAGAGGGAGCTTGAGATAGAGTCCAAGCGCCGGTGGGACACGGCTGCCGGGAAGGCCGCCGTGGGCCAGCCTCGCCTTAGCCGGGTCGAGAGGCCGGTGGAGAAGCGTGCGAAGGCTAGACATGACCCCTCCGCACATGCCCGTGCGGAGGAGCCAGCTAGCGAGGCCGCCTCTAGGTCGGCCCCTAGGACCGAGGGGGCCCAGCCATCCGAACCGGCAGCCTTGGCGCAGGTGGACCTGGAGACGATCCCTGACTCTCGCAAGGCCGAGGCGGCCCCCAACGCGCCGGAGCTGGACTTGGCAGCGCCGGACACGGCCCCTGACGCCCCAGGGGCGACCATGGATGCACCTAGCGCCGGTCGGGTCGGTGCCCGAGCCAGCTGTCGAGCCGGCGCCATCGTCGTTCCTCAGCACGGCCCTGTTGCGCCAGGAGCCGAGGGCCGGGCTGGGAGCCGACCTATGAGGACATAGCGGGCAGCGAACTTGGCCCGCCTGCGACTGCCCGCTGGTACCGTTCTTTTCGGTGTACCGGGGCTGGTGACGATGTTTTCCACCAGCCGGTCGAAGGTGGAGCAGTCGGCCCGCGTGGTATGCAGCAACATGGAGCGCCTAGAAGCCCGCACCCAGGTAGGCATTGCCTTCTTTGGTTTTTGTACTTTTTCTCTTCTCTTGGCGTTAGTGGGGGCGCGACAGCGCACCCACTGGGTGTAGCCCCGGAGAATCGGGCGGGTCGATTGCTGACCGGTCCGAATCTCTTGAATGCCCTTTTCCCTGCATAGTTTTCTTCTATGGGGGCGCGCTAGCGCACCCACTGGGTGTAGCCCCCGAGAATCGGGCTGGTTAGGTTTTTAACCAGGTCGAATCTTAATCTTTCTCCCTTTTTCTCTCTTTTGGCACGCGCTTTATGATGCTCAGGTACACGCATACAACAAGCTACGGACCCAACACCTGGGGGCCAATAGCCGGATTGCCGAGCTTGAAGCCTGGCTGGGCGAGGTCGCCGCGGAGCGTGACACCCTGCGCAACGCCGGCGGCCAGCTCCAGGAGCAGCTGGACCTTCTTCAGGCGGAGAAGAAGGAGCTCGAGGCGGCCGGCCGGGTCGAGTTGGAGCGGCGGCGGGCCACGCTGCAGGAGAAGGAGGCCTCCTACTCTGTCGACGTGGACCGCCTCGCGTCGCTTCACCTCAAGGAGGTGGACCTCAAGCACGCCGCCTTGAGGGAGAAGGATGAGGCCCTTGTCCAGAAGCAGACGCAGCTGGCCAAGGCTCTGGAGTCTGCGGCGACCCTCCAGGAGGAAGTTGCCCGCCTTACTCATGCGAGTAAGGTGCGGGAGCGTGAGGTCCTTGAGGTCTCTCATGAGACCGACGGTGCCTTCCATCGTGGGTCTCTCTTCCTTGTCTTATGTTTGGTCTTTTTGTTGTCTCCTCCTTTTGCTGTGCTCTTACGTCCTGGTTGCCGTCACTCCAAGTCTCTTCCCCGAGACCCAGATCGTGGCCGACACCGCCGTCGAGGTGTGCCGTGAGGAGCGCCGCGCGGCCGGGCAGGAGGTAGATACTACCTCCGGCTGGAGCCTGGAGGAGATCGGGGTGGGCCTTCGGGCCCGTCTGCGCATCCTGGGCGAGTCTGTGGCTCAACTTCAGGTCGCAGGCTCGTCGATGGTGGCAGCCTTGTGGAGCCGGCTTCCATGAGCCGGCTCGCCCGCTGGATTGCAGTGGGTGGAGAGCGCTTGGATGCCTGGCGTGCCTCTGCCGCGCGGTCTAGGGCTTATATGGCCCTACGCTTGGCCAAGTCATGGTATCGGAACCTGAACTTGGGCAAGCTGGCTGCCCAGTGCGACGGCTCAGAGGTGGAGCTGCAAGGCATGGAGGAGGAGCTCCATGTGAGAGCCAGCACCATCGTCGAGTACGCAGCCTGGGACGACTTTGTTTTGGAGCAGGGTGAAGATGGCAGTGTGATCGCCGAAGATCTGCACGGCCTTCAGCCCTATGGCACTGACGGCAGCTCCGACGAAGCGGTCCGGGCTGCGGAATCTGCTGCCACCTCCAGCGGTGCGGCGTACGCCGACTCTGGTGTGGACGGAGCCGGGGGCCTCGGCGAGGGAGACGACGCAACCACCTAGGGAGCAGCCGAAGACGGTGATGCTACCACCTCAGGAGCAGTGACCAAGATGACCAATGAGGCCGCAGTCCCGTAACCGGTGTCCTTTTGTGTTTTGTTCTACCCCCGGAGGGATGTAATGAACGTGGGCCGTGGGCTAATGCTTTTGTGAATGTATATATTCAACATTATATTCATATGCCAAGCGTGTTGTCTTACGATCCTGTCTTTTGATTCCTGGTTGACTTCTCTTATCCAAAGCCATCAAGACATAAAGAGCAAGACATAAGCCAATCAGAGGCCGACTTGAATGAGATCGTATATATGATCGAGCTAGCCCGAGCCGGGGACCCAAGTGTAGCCGAACTTTGCATGTATCCGACCTGACCTGGTGTCACCTCGCAAACCGAGCGGCCGGAGCCAGCCCGTAGGCTCATACGAGGTGACCAGGGATCAGCCGGTACACTCTGTGTTCATTTACAAGGGAGGGCGTCCGGGCAGCTAGCGATCCCCCGAGCTTGTTAAAGCCAGCAAGGGGTGTGCGCTGCGTAGCCTCCGAGCTTGATTAAGCCAGCAAGAGGTTTTACGCGGTGTAGCCCCCGAGCTTAATGAAGCGTGTCAGAGGGCGTAAACTGAGTGAAAACTCTCAATAAAAAGAAACATGTAGCATGCTCTTTTTATTGCATTTGTTGTTCCCTGAAGAGGGAGAAAGATACATGTGCATGCTCTTTCCGTTGCTTGACTTTTGCCTTTTAGCAATAGAACGGGCGAAGCAACGCCGCGTTCCATGGACGTTTCGTTTCTTGGCCGGAGTCGTCCCTCTTGCGCTTCCTTGGCTTTTGGGCGTCAATCAGGTAGTAAGCGTTGTTGTGCAGCGCCCTACTGATGATGAAGGGTCCCTCCCAGGGGGATGAGAGCTTGTGCTGGCCGGGAGTGCGCTGGATTCTTCTGAGGACCAAGTCTCCCTCCCTGAAAGAGAGAGGCCTGATCTTTTTGCTATGGTAGTATCTCAGCTTTTGTTGGTAGATGGCCGTCCGGCACAAAGCCAAGTCCCTTGCTTCTTCGAGGAGATCCACACCGTCTTCTCTGGCCTCCTTCGCCTCCGTTTCTGTGTATAGCGTGACCCGAGGCGAGTCAAACTCGACATCCGTGGGAATAATAGCCTCATACCCATGTACCAGAAAGAATGGAGTGAAGCCGGTCGACCGGTTGGGCCTGGTGCGGAGGCTCCATAGCACAGCCAGTAGTTCTTCAATCCAGAAGCCAGCTGACCTGACCAGTGGTGCCACCAGCCTTGGCTTGATGCCGGCTAGGATCAGGCCGTTGGCCCTCTCTGCTTGGCCATTCGACTAAGGGTGTGCCACTGAAGCCAAGTCGAGCCGGATGCCTACCTTGGAACAGTACAGCGCCAGGGCGCCCTTGGCGAAGTTGGTGCCATTTTCGGTGATGATGGTGTGGGGAACGCCATATCGGACAGAGATGTCTGTGATGAACCTGACAGCAGTGGGCCGTCAAGCTTTTAGATAGGTTTGGCTTGGATCCACTTGGTGAACTTGTCGACGGCTATCGAAAGATGTGTCATCCCTCCGCGAGCTGTCTTGAAGGGCCCAACCATGTCCAGTCCCCAGACGGCGAATGTCCAGGATAAGGGAATGGTTTTGAGTGCCAAAGTCGGCATGTGGCTCTGTGCACTGAAGCGTTGGCAGCCTTCGCACTTGTCCACCAGATCCACAGCCTCCTCGAGGGCCGTGGGCCAGTAGAATCCATGGCGGAATGCTTTGGCCACCAGGGTTCTGGAGGCGGCGTGATGCCCACACTCCCCCTGGTGGATGTCTCTGAGGATCTCCTGCCCTTTTTCTGATTCGACGCAGCGTTGGAACACGCCGGTCGCGCTGCGTCACACCAGTTCGCGATTGATGATGGCATAGGCGGCGGACCTGCGCTGGATCTGTCTCGCCTCCGCCTCGTTGTGAGGAAGCTCTCCGCGAAGAAGGAAGGCCAGAATGTCTTGAGCCCATGATGGAGCCGACACAAGGGTCGCCTCTGCTTCGTCTTGACTGTTGGAGGCTTCTGCAGCCCCCGAGCTTGATGGTGTCTCAGGTGCTATTACGGCAGCCGGCTCGCTGTCTACCTCCATGACGTCCACCCACTGGGAGGATTCGAGCCCGGGCAGAGCCGGGGTTGTTGTTGTAGCCGGTGGCGCCATTGGAGTCGGTGGGACCAATGGAGCCGGTATAGGATCCCCAGCCGGCGTAGTTGGTGGAGCCAACGAGGCTTGCACCATGGATTCAGTCGGTGCCGCATTTGGAGTCCGTGCTGCCAGCACAGCCGGCGTGGGGTCCGCAGCCGGCGTAACTGGCGGAGCCGACGGCGCTTCTATGGTAGAGTCGGCCGGTACAAAGATTGATGCCGACTCGGGAGATGGCTTGATAGACGGCTGATGGAGTTGCTCGAGGGAGACGCCGGCTGGAATGGCCTGTCTCGTGGAGCCGATCTTCGCCAGTGTATCGGCCGCCTCATTTTCCGCCCTGGGAACGTGGTGGAACTCACAACCCTTGAAAGGGCCACTGAGCTGCTGGATGAGGAAGCGGTAGCTCGCCATGTTGGCGTCCCTAGCGTCCCATTCGCCAGAGACCTGCTGCACCACCAAGTCTGAATCGCCGAAGCATATGAGCCGCCTGATGCCGATCTCCTTGGCAAGCCGGAGGCGATGAGCTAGTGCTTCGTACTCGGCGACGTTGTTGGAGGCGGCGAAATGGATCTGGAGAGCGTACTTGAGCTGGTCCCCTTTTGGAGACGTCAAGATGATGCCGGCTCCCAGCCTTGTCCGCATCTTCGAGCCATCGAAGTGCATCCGCCAATGCGTGGAGTCTGGAGGTGGTGGCTCGAACTGGGTCTCGGCCCAGTCGACTAAGAAGTCGGCCACCACCTGTGATTTGATGGCGGTGCGAGGCTCGTACCGAATATCATGGTCCGCCATGGCGATGGACCATTTGGCAATTCTGCCTGTGGCATCACGGTTGCCCATGATCTCTGAAAGCGGAGCAGTGCTCACCACAGTGATGGCATGCTCTTGGAAGTATTTCTTAAATTTCTTTGCAGCAAGGTAAACACCATAACACATTTTCTGATAATGAGGGTAGTTCTGCTTAGAGGCGGACAAGACCTTGCTAAGGTAGTAGACAGGGCGCTGCACTGGCAGGGCCTTGCCTTCCTCTTTACGCTGAACAACCAACACTACGCTGACCACGCGAGTGGTCGCCGCGATGTATATGAGTATGGGTTCCCATTCAGATGGGGCTGCCAAGATTGGCAGGCTCGAGATTACCTGCTTGAGGTCGCGGAAGGCTTCGTCCGCCTGGTCGTTCCACTCGAACTTTGTCGTCTTCTTCATGAGCTGGTAGAGTGGAAGGGCCTTCTCGCCAAGCCGGCTGACGAACCGGCTGAGGAATGCCAAGCAGCCGGCAAACTTTTGGACGTCGAGGATCCGAGCCGGCCGCACCATCCGCTCGATGGTGCTGATCTTCTCAGGGTTCGCTTCGATGCCGCGGGCGGATACGAAGAACCCCAAGAGTTTGCCGCCTGGGACCCCGAAGACACACTTCTCAGGGTTGAGCCGGATCTTGTATTCACGCAGATTAGCGAACGTCTCCCGTAGGTCGTCGAGTAGGCTGAAGTGCTGCTTCGTCTTGACGACGATGTCATCCACATAGACGTGGATGTTTCTGCCAATCTGTGGCAGTAGGCACTGCTGCATGCAGCGTTGGAATGTCGCACCTGCGTTCTTCGGACCGAACGTCATGATGGTGTAGCAGTAGGTCCCGAAGGGCGTGATGAAGGAGGTCTTCAGGCGATCAGCTGGATCCAGGTTCATTTGATGGTAGCCTGAATAGGCATCCAGAAACCACAGCAGTTCGCATCCTGCAGTGGAGTCGATCACTTGATCTATCCTAGGCAACGCGAAAGAGTCTTTCGGACAGGCCTTATTCAGGCTAGTGTAGTCGATACACATTCACCATGTGTTGTTCTTCTTCAGTACCAGGACTCACTACAAGGAATATGCTAATACACGACGCTATTTTTTCATCGCTACATCGTCACGGTTTTTAATTTACGACGATCTCACGACGAAAAACCAAGCGTCGAAAACGGAGCGTCCGAAATGAACAGCAGCGACGTTTTGATTAAAATCGTCGTAACTTTTACGACGATTCCTGGATTGTCGTAACCTTTACGACGATCCTAATTCGTCGTTAACAATCAAACCTAGTCCTACGTGGCAAAATTACGACGAAATCAAAACCTCATGGTTGAAATCAGCCCAACCCATTTCAATTGATCACATGGGCTGGTTTTATTTTTTGGGCCTTTTCTTGTTGGGCTTCTTTTTGGGCCTTAGCCTATTTATAGCCACTTATAATATATTTTTCTAATTTTTATGTATCATTATAATTTGAGCCCTGGCCTTTTAGTGCCAAATACATTTGATCCAGTTTCACTTTTGGCCTTTTTTCATTTTTGAATTCAGCAACTTTTGTTCCAGAACTTGGTTTCATTTCTATTTGTTTCAGCAACAAAGTGAAACAAAGAGGGAATTCAAACAAGCCACGACACGACAGTAGGTACATTTGACAAACTTAATTAACATAAAAATGAAGCAACATAGGGTAGCCCAAGCACGTCCTACATGGGACTAGAGCTACCATTTCTACCAGCAACAACTG
Organism: Hordeum vulgare subsp. vulgare; assembly: GCF_904849725.1. Classification (NCBI taxonomy): domain Eukaryota; kingdom Viridiplantae; phylum Streptophyta; class Magnoliopsida; order Poales; family Poaceae; genus Hordeum; species Hordeum vulgare. The sequence continues at coordinate 632,428,555 of NC_058519.1, forward strand.
CCGCTTAAAAGTCTTTCTACCATTTCTACCAACAACAGCTGCCGCTTACACTACCGTTCCAAAGACTTCAGACCCCCAGACCCCCTCCCCTGTTGTTGCTCTTCTAATCCATGTACACGAAGTGTACCCGACCTTGAGCTTCTCAGCATTGGTAAAGTAGGAAGCCTTCTCCTGCAATTCATAATTCATTCAAACATCAGTGTGGTGCAAGGATGAAACATTAGTGTGGTGCAAGGCAACGGATCTCAGGATAAGAATTAACGGAATAGGAATAGTTGAACTCATGCAAAATGGCAAGGCGGATATGGAAACTAATATTCGAGCAACAGTTTGAATCGATGAACATAGATTGTACGAATCCTAACAAGTCTACAAACAGAACCCTAAACACCACCACAAGCATGTGTGCCACGCATGCAGTACCGTCTAGCTCTTGTACGACCCACCTCTCTCTCCCCTTGGTTCTGCTATTAGCCTGAAGTGCTGCTACTTTGGTACATGATGGAAAGTGCAGAACCAAAATAATTTTTTTTGCAGGTAGAACCAAGACAGTTCCTACACGAAAAGTCTTATCTCATTACAAGTTGATTAATTTAACATGGTGCTTCCGGACAAAGAAGTTCTTTGATTAAAATATTGAGGTAGGGGGTTGGATACACACGGACACAATTGTTTCATAAGTGTTTTTAGTAGACTGTAGCCAACAGCTTTGACTATGCAAAGATCTTATGTGCATGTAACTTAGGAAGACTGTCACAAAGAGCTTATACAAATAAATTGCAAAGTTAAAAACCAATTTTTATTGTCAACTCTATAAAAATATACAAAACACGCTTAATATCTTACACATATTATAAGTATATTGTGAGGACATAGCGCCCGCAATAGCGTACGCAATTTGCGATCTGCTATACCGACCCAAATCCATAGCGAGCCCGCTATCCGCTATTTAAAATTGTAATCGCAACACGAGTTAGAACGAGAACAAAGAGACAAGGGCGGGAGCGAATGGAACCGAGATGCTTACCACAGAAACCTGCCTGATGTTGGAGTCCTTCCTGATGTTGGAGTCCTTCCAAAAACTTTGTACGTCACGGCTTCATCATTCGGCTTGAACATGGACCAAACCTCCTCCTCACTGAAAAATGCAAAAATAACATTGTCAACTTTCTGAATTCTACAAAAACTGAAAAATGCAAGTATATCACAAAATCATGATTAATATGGCTACAACATAAAGACTGAGGAATTACATACATTGGCAGTACATCAGCACTGGCTACAGCTTCAGAGATAACAAATAAGTTGAGCACCAAAGATATCATAACAACTGGCTTCATTTCCTTGAAGTAGAAATGCTACAAGACCAACTTCCAAGAAAACTATTCCTGAATTGTGAATCAGTGCAAGCACATTAATTCTGTGAAAATGTTATATGAAGCATAGTTTGCCACACCTGCCATTTAAGCACTAGAATAACTAGCATACAAGAGTAAGACAAAATGATAATAGATTACACCAGAACCCATGAGGAACATTACTAACCATGGCATAGGTAAAAATTCACATGCATAAGAGGAGTGATTGCTCTTTCAGCCATCCCTTGGATCAGTAGCATTACTGAACACATATACATGAGATCTGAATCTAATTACCAGGCCAAATAATACGTTAATGCACTCAAAACAAATACCAGGTCAATCTGAATTCAATATCAGGTCAATTTTAATGCACTCAAAACAAATACCAGACCAAATAATTTATTCAAAACAATCTGAATCCAAGCACAAACATATATGAAATTCACATTGACAGACGAGGAAGAGTGGATGCATGGGACACATGGACAGAAAATGATAAAGATTTATTTCTTTGTATATTGAGGACACGACCACAAAAATACATTCGCTAACACGACATAACTTCAAGTTCTAGAGTACCAAGAAACACAACCTATCTAGTGCACATGTACCCAAAAATAAGTAAACAGATAACCACTGGCATCAAACGAATTTTGACAGAAAACAAATGAACCGCCGACCAATCTACTAACCCTGTAGTGGGTAAGATCAGAGATTACAGGGGAGGAACCCAGGCACAAAGATGATGACGGGGAGTAGCACATAAGCGCAGTGCAGGAGGCCCCACGCAAAGCCGAGGAGGCAGCACCTGTCGCGGCAGACAGAAGCCGATGGCCAGCTCCATCGCGCCGGTGGCCAGCTCCATTGAGCTGGCACTCCTGTATATTGATTACATCAGCAGGTGATTAACATTTAATAGTAGCAGCAAACGCGTGGACTTGATCGATTACTACTGCACGATAAAACCTCTAAGACATGCAGATGAACAAATTCACACAAGTAATCATATAAAAATGGAAAAATAAAATATAGGACCTCTGCATCTGCACATACGGCGCTAGATCCATCTTGTTTTTACACAAGTATCTACTACTAAATCATCCCCAAGCACCCCAAGATTTTAAAAGTTTGAAACTTTAAAACATCTTTTTATACTGACAACTATGGGACTCCAACTAGTACAATGGTTCACGAGTGTTCTCCTGGAGTAATACTATTCTTTGACGAAACAAAGTTGGATGCTACAAGAATTTATATCAAGATAACAGTGTTTAGAAAGAAAGAAATATATATGTCAATAAGCCATGGTATTGCTCTTTTTTTTATTAGAGACAGAAGTCTATGTTTCTAGTGCTTACATTCGTGAAACATGCCTTAAATAGTCAGATGTTTGGTCTCTCTTTTAGAGTGATGAATTTATATCAAGATGTTAATTGGTTTTAGATTTTCAGGCGCCTACTGGAATAGGTCAAAATATACGTTTTTTCTTAGGGCATGTTTCAACTTAGGCATTATTAGCAATATAAAGTTTGTCTGAAGCTTATATTTTTCACTGGAAATTCCCAACGAAGCAATCAACTAATGGTTTGAATGAATTTCTATTGTTATTGCAGGTATTCACTAATATAGAGTTGCATCCAAAAAATGAACTAGCTAAAGCTTCGGTTCAGTTGAAAAATTATATGGTCAATTAACAGCCGCTTACCTTGACACATTCAAAATATCAGTCCGTGCAATAGATATTGAAGCTGAAGAATAATATTGCACGCCCCTCCTCCTCCTTGGCCGGCTTCCGGCCGTGGGTTGGGTACCTATCACAGTTCACAACACACCATCAATCAACGCATTGAAAGCAAGATGAAAATATCCCGTCCTGCTAAACACAACAGGGAAGATTATCCTGCCATTAAACAAAGCAAGCTTTTTGCAGGAAAGAAACAGCAGCGAAGCGAGCTATGCTTAATCTAATGACGGTCAAACTTTAATTTAGAGTTGAGCAAAGAGAATTGTAGTTAACTACCTCGCGTGCGGTACCACACGGCCACCGTGTCGGCCGGCGGCACGGGTGAAGACCGGGCGGCGGCGGCGGCATCTTCCTTGAGCCACCGGTGGCCGATCCAGGAGAAGGGCCACGCGCACGCCAGCGAGTAGCTGTAATTATGGTGAGTTATCAGAAGATATCAAAGGATGACTATAGTTATGGTAGTGATTTATTTCTTGCAGTTGATGCCTGAAGAACCCCGACACTGGACGCGTTCATGACAAATCGATGTCGAACTGTTCAAGTGGCATTTGTGCAGCAAATCTCTACCATTGAAAGATACTGAATTCAGTTCTCTGCTTCCAAACAAGACCCAGTCCGAATTAATCAGGTTGCTGGATTTCTTTGACAAATAAACAGCCCATGCTTGCCAACAGGACATGAGAAATATCATCATCAGGTAGGATATCATACAGAAAGATAATGTGCAATCGACATGAGAAATTCAGTTTTCATTCGTCAGTACCAAGTATTCTGCCATTCTTATTTTACTCGTATGAGAAATAAACAAAACAGTACTGTACTACACAGATAGGATTGAACAAGTCAGAATGAAGATCCCTTGACTCTGCCAAAGCCCAAAGCCGGTCGTGCATTGTCCATGGACCTAAAGTGTTGTAACCTTAGCCACAAAGCGCCCAGTGGCACACAATCTTTTGGGTTAGGGATATGCACATGTGGCTTTTGCATCCGCCTTTGTTACAGTTATTTGCATAGCTCGAGTTCAGTAGCATCTGTAAACATTGCCGTCAAAGCCACAGATAATAGCACTCGAGATTGTTTGTGATGCGTAACGAAAAAATCACGTGAATCCTCAACACCACAGATGAACAACAAAAATTGACAGGGAAGCAAAAACCGGATTGATAGGGCCACCAGGCTCAAGTTAGTCAGATAATCCCGTTGAACTTACCACATAGGCTCGAGGAGTGGAAAGAGTGGAGGGCGGCGGATGCGGATCCAGAGCCTGGTCGCCGGCGCATCTGGTGATGCGGATCCGTCGCCGGCAGCCCACCGGCCCACCGGCAGCCTCCTGGCCTCGTCGCCGGCGCATCCAATGATGCGGATCCAGAGCCTGGTCGCCACGGCCACGGGCTAGGGTTTCGCGAGCGTGGAGTGAGATCTGTGGAGGTTGGACTCGGCGACTGGGGAGAGAACGAGAGGCGAGGAGGAGAGGGCTGGGGGTACCGGCAGTGGTCGCATCAACGACGTGTTCAGGTATTGGTTGGACTTGGACCTGCAGAATCAACGCCGCCGTCAGCGCGCAGCCATGGAATGAACAGCCAGATCCGGCGAGAGGGAGGGGCCGCTCACCTCTTGAACCCGAGGATGCTGCCCCGGACGTAGAGCTTGACGCGTTGCCCCGTGCGTCCCTTCACCATGGCTGCCGCCGCCGGAGACGAGGGGATCGGGGATTGGGGAGGAGGTGGGGATCGGGAGGGGGGCGGGGATGGGGAGGAGGTGGCGGCGGCGGCCAGGAGATGGGGACGAGGGAGGAAGGGTGGGATGGGGGATCTGAGCTAGGCCAGGCTACGGGTGGGGTTATATTTTTTTAGTTTTTTTTCTGTTGATAGATGGATGGATGGATGTGGGATGGAGAGATGGATGGATGGATAGATGCCATGTCATCGATCCGTGGGAAGGGTTCCGATTGGTTCGGAAAATTAGAGATTTAAAATAGTTTTAAAATACTAAAAATAGAGAAATCTTGTGAAGCATCTATCAGAAATGTTTTTCAAAAGGGCACCACACAAATTTTCACTAAAGTTAGACCACATTTTAAGGATGAGAACCAATTTGTATGCATTTCTGATCTTTCTAGCTATTTTTAATTATTTTCCGAGAGGTAAAATTTGTTTTTTTGTGAAGAACCTACCAAATATTTGTTGCAAAATTGAACTCTAATAAAATGGACCCACGAATGACATGTCAACATAGTTAGAACATGTTACGACATTTTGTAATCGTCGTAAAAGTTATGACGATCTCATCTTATGCGGTTACGACATTTTTGACTCACATCATCGTAATTTATATGTAGATTTCAATCCCTCAAACGGCTTACGACAATCTCGGATGAAATCGTCATAGATTTATGACGAATTCATCAACGACATCTTAAAGAACGTCATGTATGAGCATATTTCTTGTAGTGACTGGGTTAGCCAGCCAGTTCGGGTGGAAAACCTCCATGATGAAGCCGGCTGCGAGGAGCTGGGTGATTTCTTCTCCGATCGTGCGCCACTTCCCCTCAGCGAAGCGGCGCAGGGGTTGTTTCACCGGCTTCACATCCGGTCGTACATGAAGTTTGTGCTCGGCGTACTTCCTCGAAACACCCGGCATGTCCTTGGGGGACCATGCAAAGATGTCCCGATTCTGACGGAGGAAGTCGACGAGCTCGCCTTCCTATTTGGGGCTGAGGCCAACCCCGATGGTGACGCACTGCTTCGGGTTGGCAGGGTCGAGTGGGACCTGCTTGGTCTTCTTAGCCAGCTTGAAAGGGCCCTCGCCGACCGATTGGGACGGAGGAGAAGGAATCTCCGGCTGCTCGGTAGCCTGGGCCACGAGCCGGTCGATCTGCCGTTTCTCCTCAGGAATCGCCAAGGCGTCGGCGAGGCGGCTGCTATCTTGGGCACACTCGAGCGACTTCTTGTAGTCGCCAACAACAGTGATGATGCCCTTGGGACCCGGTATCTTTATCCTTAGGTAGGCGTAATGCGGAATAGACATGAACTTGGCCAAAGCCGGTCTTCCCAGTAGCGCGTGATACGGGCTACTGAGGTCCACTGAAGAGGACGTCCAGCTGGATCTTGCCCATGGGCGAGCAGGACTGCCCAAGCACGATGCCATGGAAGACAGTGCTAGTTGGCAGGACGTCCGTCTCCTTGAGCCTGAGCTTGAGGAGATTGTCGAGTAGAGGATGTTGATGCTGCTGCCATCATCGACCAGCACCCGGGAGAATCGGCAGGTGAGCCTTTTGGAAGCGAAGGTGGGGTCGAGGACGAGTGCGTATGATCCCGGGTTGGGCATCACTGCAGGATGGTCCACCCGGCTCCATGTGATTGGTTTGTCAGACCAATGCATGTACTAGGGAACCGGGGGGACAGTGGCGTTTACCTTGCGCCGCCTCTGGCGCAGGCTATGCTTGTCGTCGCCTTCGCTGGTGAAGACGACTAACGCTCCGTCTTGATGAGGATAGTCGTATGTGTGATGACCGTCATTTCGAGGCGGCTGTTGCGGACGCGGAGCATGGTTGGGTGCCAGTGCACGAGGTGCCGCCTGTGCACCCGGAAGAGCCGGTAGGCCATCCCCTTGCGACAGCCGGCGCGCAAAGCTGCACTGTCGAAGGGTATGGGAAGACGGCTGCGCCCCAGAATGTATCTTGCAGGGGGCGTCGATGAGCTGCTCGAAGGACTGCTTGGGCAGCCAGTTGGGGTTGCTCCGGTTGGGACGCTTTCGTGGAGGGCCGGCTTGAGGAGCCGACGCCTCGCCCTCCACATTGGCCACCAACTTGCTGTTGGAGCGGGGATCCATCTGATCCGCCTTGCGCTTGTAGTTGTTCTGGCCGCCTCTGTTGTCCCCAGCCGGCTTGGGAGTAGCCGGCATAGGCACAACCTTGTCCGAGGCGGTCACCTTGATGCGCATTGCGGAGTCGGCCGTGGCGTACTTGTCCGCCTTGGCCATGAGCACCGCCAGAGAGGTGGGCTTGGCGCACATGAGCTTGTGCTTGAGGAGGGTGCCGTCTCGGCAACCGTCAATGAAGTACTGGATGGCTTGTACCTCATGCACCCACTCGTAGGAGTTGCGGAGCTCAGTCCACCGGGTGACGTAGTCGCGAAGGGGTTCGTCGGCCTTGTGGATGCACATAGCCAGCTCGCGGGGCCGGCCAGGGCGCTTGTAGGTGCCGGTGAAGTTGCGGATGAACGCCTCCTCGAAGTCCACCCAGGAGTTGACACTACCGGTTGGGAGGCTGTTAAACCAAGTACGGGCCGAGCCGGCCACCATGAGTGGCACGTAGCAAACTGCTACACGCTTGTTGCCCGTGGCGGTGCCTACGACTGTGGTGTAATCAATCAGCCGGTCTTCTGGCTTGGCCATGCCGTTGTATTTCGGTGTATCCCGAGGTAGGGTGAAACCTCGGGGGAACGGCTCCCCTCGGATCCGGGGGCCGAAGCATGCCGGACCGACGGGTCCGTCTTCCTCTAGGAGGGCTGACTGGGCCAGGACGATGAAATGCCGGCGGGCGTCCCGTTGATCCTGGCTGGCGTGGGCGCCAGCCCTGGTGGCGAGAGGGGAGGCGCCTCGTGAGCCAGAGACATGAGTTCTTCGCGGGGGAAGAACCTCACACTCTAAATCGCCCTCGCCGCCTCCGCGACGCAAGCCCGAAGTGTGCTCGCTCTGGTGCTGAGAGCGTCGTTCTTGGCTTCCCTCGCCCCTCCAGCCGGAAGGGCAATGCGAGGAAGATCCTTCTGTGTGGTGCTGGCCGCTAGGGTTGCGGCGTGCCCCCGAGTTCGGTCCCGGGGACTCTGATTGAGCCTGACCCGGGTCAAGCCGAGCGTGTTGCTGGTTGGTGGCGTCAAGGAGATCCTTGACCCGCTTCTCCTGGAAGGCGCGCTCCTCGCCTTCCAGGCTTGCCATCTCCTCCATGACTGCCTTCGCCGCTCGCATGTTGGCCGCAGGAGTCTCGTAGGTGAGCAGATCACCGCCTAGAACCTCGGCGATGAACCGATCGGGGCTGCGGACCGATCCAAGCCGGCTAGGGGCCTCGGAAATCGGAGTGAGACCGTATGCGGAGTTATACTTGCGCTGCGTAGCCTCCAACCGACGTTTCACCAAAGCTACGGCGATGCCCTCCTCCAAGATATGCTTGCGAGCCTCCTCCAGCGATGCCCGAGCATCATCAGGGTCGGCGGAAGTGGTGACAGGGGTCTTCAGGCCGGCGATGGCGTCCCGAAGAAAATCAGTGGTGGCTGCAGCGGGCTCGCCAGCGCCTACGGTGGCCTTGCCGGGAGCCGTGCTGGTGCCAGCGCCGATAACCATCACCTCCACAGTGTTGGAGACGGCAGCAACGTGGTATGGGGTGAAGAACCCCACCGACGGAGGGTCGTCGAAGATGAGGACGTTACTGGGATAAACATCGCGGGCAGGCATCTCAGTGATAGAGAGCCTGCTGAAGCTGGCGTAGAGCGCCTCAATGTCGAAGTCCTCGCCGAAGTAGCGCGGGTCGTCGTTGAGATGAAGGTCGCTGAAGAGAACGCTGAGGTTCTCCATAGCAGCGACGACGACACTAGGGAGCACCTCGTCGTCAGAATCTTCGTCTGAATCCGCATGGCGGACGGAGGCGTCGATCATCATGGGTGTCACCTCTTCAAAAGCGGGCTCCACGGGCATGCAAACTGATCCGGACGCGATGCATCCGGTGGTGTAGGTGCGGGGCCCCGCCCAGCACGTAAATCCAGCCGATGCCCCGATCGGCCCCATGGTGGGCGCCAAATGTCGGTGAATACTCACAACATATGCCATAGGTAGGCTAAAGTCGGTGAGAACCGAAGGGACAAAGGTGGGCGCTGGGAACGAGGTTGGTACACGCATGGGACGCACGATGTACCCAGGTTCAAGGCTCTCCATAGAGATAATACCCCTAATCCCGCCGGAGTGTTTGATGTATAGGAACAGAGTAAAATGTCGCTCCTGGAGCTGTTTTGGGAGGAGGAAGAGGGGAGCAGCTGGCTCGTCTCTACCTCTCTCTCTGTGGTTGGTGAATGAGTGGCGTTGAATGACTGGTGAATGATCGGCCCCCTTGCATGGAGGGCGACCGGGGGTTTTATAGACGAACCCGCCGGCCTACAATATGGATAAAGGGTACAAGTGTGGGACCCGGCTGGCAGCTTCGCCGGCTGGCCAGGGGCCCACAAGGGTCTTGTCTTGTCGATGGGGGCCCGCCACCTGCATGGTCTCGATTTCTTGTGGGACCCGTCGGCTGGCCAATGAGGCTCTCGCGTAAGGTTGACGCTGAGCACGCGTTGTACGTCAAGCGTCACCGTGCGAGATTCTTCATGGGCAGGTAGTACGACCGCTTCTACTGTTCCCCACGTCGAGTGCAGTAATGGAGTGGGAGTGTGACGGTCCGACACTATGATAGGTGACGGATCAGAGCCGGGGTAGGTCAGCGGCGTGGCCGCCGACGCTCGTACCTGCCAGGCGCCCTGATCCAGTACCTTTGCTGGCGCGTAGCTACCTTTAATCGTGAAGTCTTTTCCTAACCTACAATCTGATGTGACTTGTGATCCTCGGCCGGCTAGCCTGCTTGGCTAGCCGGCTTAAGTGTGGCCGCCTCCTCCCAGTCCGGGTGGTGGGACCAGGCCGGCTCCGTAGAGGAGGCCGCCTGGATTCTAGCCGGCAGGGGTTGCCTGGCTGGCCAGAAAGGTGGCCGCCTCATCCTCTAGCCGGTAGGTGATGCCTAGCCGGCCAGAAGACTTGGGACTTGGGAATCTTCATACGTCCATGTCCATTGGGTCGGAAATGAAGGAATAGGCTTAATGAGCCTACCCCGGGGTTATCCCCCCGATAGGTGGTTCGGGAATAGTCCAAGCATTCTCATTGCACAGGATGTTATTCAGTAGGATCTCAGCTTGTTCAACGGTTCGTTCCCTAAAAACACAACCAGCACAACTATCTAGGTGGTCTCTAGAAGCATCGGTAAATCCATTATAGAAGATATCAAGTATTTCATTCTTCTCAAGAGGGTGATCAGGCAAAGCATTCAGTAGTTGGACGAGCCTCCCCCAAGCTTGTGGGAGACTCTCTTCTTCATCTTGAGCAAACTTGTATATTTCCTGCAGGGCAGCTTGCTTCTTATGGGCAGGGAAATATTTTTCAGAGAAGTAGTAGACCATATCCTGGGGACTATGCACACAACCAGGAGCAAGAGAAGTGAACAAAGTATTAGCATCATCCTTTAGCGAGAAAGGAAACAGCTTGAGGATATAGTAGTGGCGAATCTTTTCCTCACTAGTGAATAGGGTGGCTATATCGTGCAATTTGGTAAGATGGAATACAACCGTTTCAGACTCATAACCGTGAAAAGGATCATATTCGACCAGAGTGATTAACTCAGGGTCGACAGAGAATTCATAATCCTTATCGGTCACAAAGATAGGTGAAGCAGCAAACTTCGGGTCATATTTCATCCTAGCTTTCAAAGATTTTTCATTCCACTTGAGCAGTAATTTCTCAACATCATAGCTATCCTTACAAGCAAGAAAGTCCTCAGCTATCTCTCCCTCCATAACATAACACTCACGCATATCAAGCAATTCATGTCTAGGAGAGCTAGTTCTAGCAGGCAAAATAGTAGGTTCTACTTCAATAGTATCAGCAGTTTCGGAAGTATCATCACATCTAGCAGCAACTCTAACAATTTGTGCATCAAGGAATGCACCTACTGGCAAAGCAGTATCAAGCATAGCATCATGAGGCAAAGCAGTATCAAGCATAGCATCATCATAAGCATAATAGGCACCAGAAGTAGCATCATCAAGCACAGGCGACATATCAAGATTTCTAGCAGGAGGTGGTGTCGCAAACTTACTCATAACTGAAGGTGAATCAAGTGCATAGCTAGATGGCAGTTCCTTACCTGTCCTCGTAGTTGAGGGAAAGACTTTAGTTTTTGGATCCTTCAGATTCCTCATAGTGACCAGCAGATGTAAATCCCAAGTGACTTAGAGAATATAGCCGTGTTTCCCCGGCAATGGCGCCAGAAAAAGGTCTTGATAACCCCCAAGTATAGGGGATCGCAACAGTTTTTGAGGGTAGAGTATTCAACCCAAATTTATTGATTCGACTCAAGGGGAAGCCAAATAATATTCTCAAGTATTAGCAGTTGAGTTGTCAATTCAACCACACCTGAAACATTTAGTATCTGCAGCAAAGTATCAGTAGCAAGGTAGTATGATAGCAGCAGTAGCAACAATAACCAGTAGCAGCAGAGTAATAGTAGCAGCAGTGACAGCAGTAGCAGTAAAGTAACGTAGCAAGGACCAGTAGGAAAAACTCGTAGGCTTTGGATCGGTGATGGATGATTATGCCGGATGCTATTCTTCATGCAACAGTTATAACATGGAGAGATATGTAACTAGCTCCAGTTCGTCAATCTAATGTAGGCATGTATTCCGTATGTAGTCATACGTGCTTAGGGAAAAGAACTTGCATGACATCTATTGTCCATCCCTCTCGTGGCAGTGGGGTCCTAAAGGAAACTATGGGATATTAAGGTTCTCCTTTTAATAAAGAACCGTACCAACGCATTAACACTTGGTGAATACATTAACTCCTCATACTATGGTCATCTCCGGGAGTGGTTCCGGCTTTGTCACTCCGGGGTTGCCGGGTCATAACACATAGTAGGTGACTACAACTTGCAAGATAGGATCAAGAACACACATATATTGGAGACAACATAATAGGTTCAGATCTGAAATCATGGCAATCGGGCCCTAGTGACAAGCATTAAGCATGGAAAAGTAGTAGCAACATCAATCTCAGAACATAGTGGATACCAGGGATCAATCCCCGTCAAAACTAACTCGATTACATGATAGATCTCATCCAACCCATCATCGTCCAACAAGCCTACGATGAGATTACTCACGAACGGTGAAGAGCATCATGGAATTGGCGATGAAGGAAGGTTGATGATGACGTTCGCGACGATTTCCCCTATCCGGAGCCCAGAACGGACTCCAGATCTGCCCTCTAGAGGAAGAACAGGAGGTGGCGACGCCTCCGTATCGTAAAACGCGATGAACTCTTCTCCTTGATTTTTTTCCGGACGAAAGAGGCTAAATAGAGCTGGATTTGGAGGCGTTGGAGCTTTGTGGGCCCGACAAGGCTACCACGCGTGACCAGGGGGGCCCGCGCCTGGTGGGCTTGTGGGCTCACAGCTCCACTTCCTCCGCTGATTCTTGCGCCAGTATTTTTTATATATTCCACAAAAATTCTCCCTAAATTTTCAGGTCATTCCGAGAACTTTTATTTATGTGCAAAAACAACACCATGGCAATTCTGCTGAAAACAACGTTAGTCCGGGTTAGTTCCATTCAAATCATGCAAATTAGAGTCCAAAACAAGGGCAAAAGAGTTCAGAAAAGTAGATACAATGAAGACGTATCATAGCGCGATAGCAGTAGCGCTTGGACCAGTGCTACTGCTACTCATATATCCAGCGCTACTAGTAGGGTTTTCATTAGTAGTGTGCATGGATGATACAACGTCTCAGCAGCTTACGTCAACGAAAGATGGCGGGTCCAGGGAAATCGTGTACATGAGGCATCGTAGATGGCTCGAGAAGTATGATCTATGGAGAAAGCATGGAGATCGATTTAATGGGTTGGCTGAGCTTCGAGGACCTCCACGTGAGAGGAGTGGTGCCGAAATCGATGAGCTGTTGAGAAACTGGGAACAATGCCCCGCGTCGGGAATGATCAAAAAGGCGCCAGCACCGCTGCTGAAGGTATGGAAAACGAGGTCTGTTTTTTGGGACTTCGAGTACTGGCCCAATCACGACACGCCTCATTGCCTTGATTGAATGCATATCACGAAGAATGTCCTCGAGAGCTTGCTTAGCACACTGATGAATATGCCAGAGAGGACCAAGGATGGGCCGAAGGCAAGGAAAGAATTGGAATATTTGAAGATCAGGAAAGACATCCATCGTACAAATTTGATGGAGGAGACGGAGACAGAGACAGAGGAGGGGGAAAGGGGCAGAAAAGTCAACAAGAAGGAGGAGAATTATTGCCCCCCTTCTTGCTTCACCTTAAGTGCGAAAGAGATCGATCAGTTCATCAAGTGCCTTATGGGAATCAAAGTCAGTTCCGGCTAATGTGGGAAGATAAGCAAATTTCCAGACCCCAAGAACAAAAGGTTCAGCGGGATGAAGTCTCATGACTGTCACGCGATGATGACGCAGATACTCCCAGTTGCCATTAGAAGAATAATGGACAAGCACGTCCATGATACGCTTATTGGTCTGTGCAACTTCTTCGATGTTATCTCTCGAAAGTCCATAAGTGTGAAGCAGCTCCGAAGTCTACAGGAAGAGATCGTTGTCATACTATGTGAGCTTGAGATGTACTTCCCGCCCGCGTTCTCTGACGTCTTGGTGCATCTGTGTGTCCACATCGTGGACAAGATAATCGACCTCGGGCCGACATTCCTTCACAACATGATTTCGTTCGAGAGGATGAATGGGGTCATCAAAGGATTCGTCCGTAACAAGTCCCGTTCCGAAGGGAGCATCGTCCAGGGGTATCTGACGCAAGAGTGTGTCTCCTTTTGCGAGAATTATATCAGCGTCACAGACCCTATTGTTGGTGGTTCTGCTCGCTCCGCAGACCCCATGGAGGCAGCAAATCACTATTTCAATGACCTGGATGACCACCAGATGGGGTTGCATGGTGGCAGTGGTCCCAACCCGACCCTGGCGCCGACACCGGCACCAGCACTGGCACCGACACCGACACCGCCCCTGAGACCAGCAATGATGATGTCATAGCCGGTAAAGCACCGAAGAAGAAGAGGACACGAAAACCAAACGAGCTTGGCATCAGAAAATTTGTGGTCATGGAGATTCACCCCTTGAAGTTTGAGCCAACGGCGCGAGAGGAAGCGCGCAAGTGCTGGGGCAATCAACTTGGATGATTCTTAGGGAAATCGCCAACATCAACGACGAGAGGTTGAAGCAGATACCACATATTCCTAAAGAAGTTGCACAATAGGTTCATGTTCTCCGGCCTGGATGAAAAGGAACATAAAGAGCCGTGGGACGACCCCACCATGACAAAGATAAATGAGAAGGTGATGGTGACGTTCACCAACGACTTGTCCTCTTGGAAAGTTTGGGTGAAAAAAGCGATTGGGAAGAATGAACCATGGTCCAAGATTCATGCTAATAATCCGACAATAACGGAAGAGGACAATGCAAAATTCCTGGAGAATTGCGATAAAGAAGAAGTCAAGGCAAAGTGAGAGAAAATGAGGGCGCTCCAAGCCAGGAACGCGCCTCCCCACCGCCTCGGAAGCCGTGGTTACGAGGGGAAGAGGCACATATGGGCCAAGGAGGACGCTGAACGTGAAATTCTCGGGATCCCAGACCCCTTGGCGGAGTTCACTGACCCGCTGGAGCATGAATGGATCAGGGCCCGGTACAAGTTGGACAAAGTCAAAAAGATCTTTTACATGGACCCGAACACAAGGGAGTTCATGAGACTTCTGGTAGTTGTTATATTACCACATTATCATATTAGCTTCCAATCAATTTCACTGCAAGTTTTGTCACATTAGTAAACCATCCACGTTCCTTTTGTAGAAAGAGCAGCACTAAAAGGAAGCCGAAAGCGACGAGTCGTCACAGTCGTCGGCGAGGCCCAAGTGGGACACCCCATTCAATCGGGCCCTGAACATACTGGAAAAGGTCCCTGTGGACAAGCCGCCGTCCTATGGACGTGTGCACGGCATTGGAGATGGCACCTCGTGGAAGACGTGTTACTCCGAGGGGCCAGAGGATAGAAGGAATAGACGGGTGGTCGTCACTCAGGAGAGCATCAACAAGAAGGTCGTGATTGCAGTCAATAAGAACAAAGCTGAGACCAAAGAAGAGTTGGTCGATGTAGTATGTGGGTTGGTCACTGACGCGGTGGCCAGCTTGATTCCGACAATTTTCAACTGGTCAAAGAGCAATCCAAATGCACGACCAGAGGACTATTCAATTTCCAGCTTTGTCGGGAGAAACTCGGCAAACACCACAACACCAAAACCTTCCCAAGCAACCGCAAAAGGTCCCGTTCCTGTTCATAGCAGCCCGACCTCCGTCTCTGGCATGCTCGGCGGGCCTTCCTCGCTGGCTGAGCTCGACGCCCTCACGGTAATTACGCGTCATAGCCTTTTCACCAGCATGTCTATAGTCTTCCGTTTCAGTTGCCTTTCAGACGTTTGATGTCGCAGACATGTCTCCTTCGTAGGCCGAAGACACCCCGTGCACCCTACTCTACGACATCAAGGGCAGAAAGTGGTTGTGAGAAAGGCACCCATCATGAAGCCAAAGGACCCACATGTTCCACAACCGACAGATGCCCGATGGCGTCTTCAAGGTTAACGTGGCCAGTGTCTTAGCGGGTTTCGAGCATTTGCCTCCTCCGATACTAGTCGATGACGACGAGACCCCTAAGACAATTGGCGCATGCAAGAACTGGTTCTTCACTTGGCCGAAATCTCTTCTTCATCGCGCGGAGCCCAGTATCACGCCAATGCCAACATCTCAAGAATGTATGAACACCACCCCACCTACCAAATTACCTGCACCTGTCTTGGCGGATGATGGTAGCGTACGACGCGAGGGAGAGCCTCCATTAGTGCTAGATCATGTCGCCCCCGCTGTCGAAGAAGCAAATGTTGATGATGACATGGATGATAATGATGAGGACCCGAACAAGTATTTCAATACCGCCTATGATGGATTGATGGCTCAGGACGCCGAAGACTCAGGCTATGCCCGTGGGGATGATGACTTGATGCTGCCTGATTTGCCGTAGCCGGAACGTCCTAAGGCGGAATGCAAAACGTCTCTCTTCAAGCCATCCTTGTCGGAGACGCCTCCAGATGCCGCCTCTACCCAGCAACCCCCGAGGACCACTACCCCCCAAGAAGCAAAGGAAGAGACCGGCCAAGAAAGGCCGTAAAGGAGCCATAGGTGCTTCAAGCAGCCAGCTGCCTCTGAAACCCCTGGTGGTAGACACAATACCTGTCGAAGGTAAGCCGCGTGTCCACATCGCCAGTGAGACGATCCTACCTGCCAAAGTGCTAGATCACATACTGAAAAATGATCTAAAGAGACTCCATGAAGATGTGCTGGCCAGAGAGAAAAGACTTCTGGTCGTGAAACATCCAGGATACCCGCTTTACGCGGCTCAGGTGCCGGGTGGGAAGATGTATGTCGATACCTGGCCCGCGAATTAGTTCCTCCTGCGATTTGACTACATCTACAACATGTTCCACATGACCAAGCTGGATTTCTAGTTCATCCGCATGTATGCGTTGTATCTCAACTCCATCATCAATATGTAGAGCATCAAATATATATATCTGTGTCACGGACCCATATTATATGGATGAGGGCTTCTTGGAAGTTTGCAAAGAGCACCATGACTATGCGAGCAAGTACCTCGCCGAATTCATGATCACTATTAAGGACAAGGAAGCAATTCTCCTGCCTTGTCATCCCTCGTAAGTCATCCGCGCATATCCTTTCGTACATGTTAATCATTCCTTTGCAAGCATGGAGGCTAATTTGAGGTGTACTTAATTTACGCAGCGGGGCGGCGACGTCCTCATCGTTCTGTACCCGGAATACTCCCATGCTATGTACTTGGAATCGTCGAAGAACCTCAAGAAAAAGGATTACACGCACGTAAAGAGTGTTCTCGACTCTGCCCTGTGGACCTTCAGCCTGACTGGAGGATATATCAAGGTGAAAAAGTACAGGAATAAATCACCGGCTTTCGGCCATAAGACCGCCTTCTGCTGCATCTAGCAACCGCACAACAGTACGGCTAATGGATTCTACCTCATGCATCACCTAATGGAGTTGAGAAGGAATAATGAATGCCTTCGCATGTCAACTTCTACCGAAGATGCCGAGATTGTCAGTTGGGCCACAAGCATAGGAAAGACACTGGATCATCGAATCCGAGCTGAGTTTTATCACGTACAGTGTGAACTAGCCCAAGTGATCATGAAGCAAGTCCTCGAACCAACGGGGATGTTCTACAATGGGGCAATCACGCGGGTTGATGTCCGAGCATTGCTAGTCGCTCAGCGTCTGGACATGAAGCCTTTCACAAAGCTCGGGTGCATCCTCCCTGACTATGAAGATTGGAACGACGACCTGAACGATTGATTGTCAATGACAATGTGATGTAACTAAACCGTGGTCCTGAACTAGCGTGCATTATCACTACTATCTTTCTTTGGAAAAATTTGAAATTATGCACGGCAAAACTATGTGATGTAACTAAACTGTGGTCCTGAACTAGCGTATATCGCTCTAGTTAATTAGTTTGGGTATGAGGAACTTCATCATTTATGTTTACTATTGGTTGATTTTATTTTGCTAATCATGCCTCTTTGTTTCCTTAAGTACATTATGTTGCATATTATCGTCCAAATCAACAACTCACGATGCAGGTACCTAGATCAGAGATGGCGAATGACTACTATGTCGTGTACATTGGGAGGGTTCCAGGAGTCTACGACCACTGGCCAGCCGCTCAGACCCAGGTGCACAGGTACCCGGGTGCTAGCCACAGAGGGTTTGACACCAGAGCCGAAGTGGAAAGTAGTTACTTCAGGTGGACACTCCAGCATGAGCAGGGGCGGGACCGCCGGTACTACAGAGTCGCGCTCTTCTCTTCTACGTCATGTTGTAGATAAAGATGATGAAACTTGTGGGTGTGTCATGACCATGTAGTTGCACTTATTCGAGACATGACATGATCGCACTTATGTATCGCTATTTTCGAGATTACGTGACGATATTTTGTGTTGAATGATGATGATGATGATGATGGTATGACGAGACTATTGTATGTCTATGATATGTGAGAATGGTGTATGTTTAATATGATGTGATGAAACTATTGTACAAAATCTGTATAAATACATCACAAATACGTAGAGGGTGCAAAGCTGTGAAAGCAGTAAACGTTAGCAGTAGCATTGGTAAATACTTACCAGTAGCGCTGCTTAGCAGCATAGCTTAATATGGAAAAGCGCTACTACTATAGTTAGCAGTAGCTCTGGGCAGGGAAGCGCTACTGCTAATAATACTTACCAGTAGTGATGCCCATACCAGCGCTACTACTAGGGTTTAGCTGTAGCGCGATAGCAGTAGCGCTCGACCCAGCGCTGCTGCTACGCATATTTCTAGCGCTACTACTAGGGTTTTCCCTAGGAGTGTATCAAGATAGCAAAAGTGAGTGTTTTTGGATAACCTTTCAAGCATTTAGCCAATGAACGGCAGCAGGTAGTGGTCCTTCCTGGTTGCCTTGTTCAGCTTCCTCTAATCGATACACATTCTATATCCAATAATAATTCTTTGAGGTATTAGTTCATTCTTATCGTTAGGACCCATAGTCGTACCTCCTTTCTTGGGAACACAATGTACCGGACTTACCCACTTACTATCAGCTATAGGGTAGATAATACCTGTGGCTAGAAGCTTGAGGATTTCGGTCCTCACAACATCCTTCATCTTCGGGTTCAACCATCATTGATGATCAACAACCTCTTTAGCATCAGGCTCAAGATTGATAGTATGCTGACAAATAGATGGATTAATCCCCTTAAGATCATCAAGGGTATAGCCAATAGTTCCTCGGTGTTTACGAAGGACTTCCAATAATCGCTCTTCTTCATATCCTGAAAGGTTCGAATTGATAATAACAGGATATACTTTCTTTTAATCTAGATAAGCATACTTGAGCGTACTGGGAAGAGGTTTAAGATCAAACACCGGGTCTTCTTTTGGTTTCGATAAAATTCCCAAAGGCTCAACTGGAAGGTTGTGCTTCAGGATAGCAGATTGTCTCAAGAATGTGTCATCTAGCTCATTCCTTTCCTGCATATGCATATCATTCTCGTGGTTTTCCATAAATTGCTGCAAAGTATCGTTAGGAGGAATAGCAATAGAAGCAATCTCTTCAATTATTTTATCATTACTAGGCACATCAGTACCACGAGTTTTCTTCGAGAATTTAGAAAAATTAAGTTCATATGGCTCACCATTAAATTCAACAGATACTTTTCCTTTCTTGCAATCTATAGTAGCTCCATAAGTTTTGAGAGAAGGCCTACCAAATATAATAGGGCAAAGACTATCTTGCACTGAACCAAGTACTCGAATGTTGGTAGGATATTTTACCTTTCCACATAGAACTTCAACATCTCGCACAATTCCAATAGGAGAGATAGTTTCTTTGTTTGCAAGATGAATACTAACATCAACTTCTTCAATTTCACATGGTAGAATCTCATTCATGATCCCTTGATAAAGTGAAAAAGGAACAACACTAGCACTGGATCCCAAATCACATAGCCCATAATAATTATGATCCCCTAATTTAACAGATACAACTGGAGGACCTGAAATTGGGCCTTTATTCTTGGTTGTAAGAAGGTTAGTGGAAACAACACAAAATTTTATATTTGAATCCTAGTAGTAACGAGATCCTTGACTAATGCAACTTGAGGATCGACTTTAATCAGGTCCTCATGCTCATCAGTCGTTCTTTCACTTTTATTCACGATGCGTGTGACAAAAGAATGCTCCCTCATCCTTGTGGGGAAAGGGGGCTTTTCATATTCAACTACATGCAAGATAGGGTCAACAACATTAATATCAACAGGTAATTCCTTAAAAGGTTTATCGTGTTGATCCTGCTTCTTCTTAGAAGAGTCAATATGAGAGGCAAAGTCTTTGCAAAAATCAATTAGAAGCTAGGAATCAAGACCAATCTTAGCACAAAAGGTATTGAAGTAATCAGTTTTCACATAGTTCTCAATGTAATCACACTCAAAATTTATAATGGGTTCAATATCTTTATCAATCTCCCAGTCTTCAGTGTTCTTCTGGATCCTTTCACTAAGATCCCACTTAGCTTTAGTGCTTTTGTTGGAGAATGCCCCACTAGAGGAAGCATCAAACATCTCTTTATCTTGACGAGAAAGCCTTGCATACAAATTTGTAAGAATAATTTCTTTGGAGAGCTCATGATTGGGACATTTGAGCATTAAGGACTTCAATCTCCCCCAAGCTTGAGCGATGCTTTCTCCGTGACGAGACCAAAAGTTATAAATATAATTCCTGTCTCAATGTATTTCATGAAGAGGAGAAAACTTTGCATAAAAGAGAGGCATAAGATCTTGCCAATTTAGTAAATGAGAGTCATCAAGAAGCCTATACCAATCGAAAACCTTATCTTTTAATGATAGAGAGAATAGATTTCTCATAACAAAATCAATCGATATACCTGCAAGCTTAAATAATGAACATAGTTGTGAAATATATAGCAAGTGTTCACCTGGATGTCTATCTCCTGCATATCGATGAGCCAAAACACAATCAATAATACTAGTTGGTATTTTAAAGGGCACAATTTCAGAAGGTGGGGGAGGCTTCTCCACCACAATAGCGTTGGGGCGGTTCCCCACAAGCAACAAACCGAGAGAAGAGTTGTCCATAGGGACAAAAAGTGGAAACAGTAAAACAAAAACAACACGTACAACGTAAAGGTTTCCTTACCAATTTCACTTACCAATAGCGCTTCACTCCCCGGCAATGACGCCAGAAATTGGTCATGATTACCCACAAGTGTAGGTGGTATATCGTAGCCTTTTCGATAAGTAAGAGTGTCGAACCCAACAAGGAGCAGAATGTACTGACAAGTGATCTTGATCAAGGATTAACTGCATGTACTGAAAGGTAACTCTTTATGGGTTTTCTAGAAATAGCAACAAGGAAATAAATGCAAGGAAAGTAAATGGTGCCGAGGTGCAGCAAGTGGCCAAATCCTTTTGAACACAAAGGATAAGACGAGGGACTAAACTTATAAAGACTAAGGCATCCCTTAGGACACACGGGAGAGATAGTCAACTGCTTTCGCCATATTCCGTCTAGTACTATGTTTTGTATTGATAAGTGTTATGTGGGTGGATCTTAACTAGTGCATCGTCTAGGCTAAGACAAGCACACTCTTATGATTAATCCCTCTTGCAAGCATCCGCAAATACAAGAGAGAAATTAAGGCAAAGCCTAATAATAGCAATAAGCTTTAGGATCCAATACTCCCTCATGCAAAAGTATGCTAACTGGGTTCAGGTTTCGGTCACTCCGGCAACCCACCATAAGCATTCTTTATACACGATGCATTCCCATAGGTCCTTAAAAAGGCGAAGTGTTATGTATTCAACGTTCACATAACACCACTAGAAGAATAACACCATAACTTAAATGTCAATCAACACATATTACTTCAACATCATATGACTACTCGCATCAAGACTTTTCCCATGTCCTCAAGAACTAACGTAACTACTCACAAGACATAAAAGAGATCATGATCAGAGATGATGAAAATATGATTAACAATCTGGTCATAACAATAATTCTCCAACAAAACTCAATAGCATTCACCACAAAAGAGTAATCAACACTGGTAGAGTAGAGGGGATGAATAGCAAGGTACAACTCCGGTTGCAATGGTGAGGTAGATGGGTTGAAAATGGAGATGGTGCTCGTGATGGTGATGATGGTGATGATGATCTCGATGATAGCCATGACGATGTTGATGATGATGAGGACGATCTCCCCTTATGGGAGTAGTTCTCCCCGGCGGAATCTCCCCACCGGAAAGGTCTTCTCTTCTCTGTATGTTTCCGCCACAGAGCGGTGACGGAACTACGAAAACTCTTCTGTCCCCATAACTTTTAGGTCAAGAGTAACATATAGGCCAAAGGAGAGCACCGGAGGTGGGACCCACCACCCACGCGGCCTCCTGGCGCGGCCTAGGGGTGGCCCGCGCCAGCAGGTCGCCTGGGTGACCTGTGGCCCCCCTCCAACCCTTCTTCAGCGTGTCTTCAGGATCTGTTCGGAAACTTCTTCCCTCAAATTTTCGGCACAGTTGGAGATGTTTTGATATGGTAGCTCTTCGTGCTATTTTCTCCGCTGAATCCTGCGTCTATTGTTTCGGCACCGGAAAGTTGTAAACTGTGTAAAATAGGCCAAAACACTATAAGTACATCATCTTAATGTGAAATATACCAATTAATAGAGACAAATTATGATACAAAATAGTGATGCATTTCGGACGTATCAGTGGCCAGCTGGTCCAGGTTAATACCCAAGTACGAGAAGAGGGAGAAGGTCAGTGCAATCCGGGCATCGCCCGCCGCCGACGCCCTACACGTGTCGAACCGATCCACTGCATGCTCGAGCCACCCTGCAAAACGGCTGACGGGAATCCCTGCCGCCCGGTCGGGCCAAAGGGCCTGGATGAGGTTCCGCCCGCCGTCTGAAGCTGGTCATAGAGAACTCGCAAGAAGGCCAGCCGGGTCTCGTAGGCATGGACCACCACCTCCATCCCCCAACCAGCATCAGCATCCGGCTTGCATCCCTCCCGACACAGCTCCTCTAGGTGGACCTCCACGGCTCACTCCACCCGCGCCTCGGTATCTTGACAGCGAGCTGGCCCCGAGACAAAAAGATAAGAGAAGGGACCAACGAAACACAACGAAAGAGGACAAGGCACTTACCAACGAATATCTCACCCACCTCGTGGAAGAGCTAAAGTGCGGCAGCCGCCTCCCGCTGCGCCCTTGTCTTAGCCACTGTTCCCTGGCGAACCTTCTCCCCGAGCTGAGAGACCTCGACATGGAGAGTCGCCGCCTCCTCCCCCCTAGCGACCAACGCCCGCGACACCGCCTCCTTGTCCGCCGTCCCCTGCTGAAGCACCTCTGTGAGCCGCTCCACCTTCGCCTTTAGTCGCACCGTGGCCGCCTGCTCGTCCTCCAGATCCCTCCCCAGCCGGTCACAGTCGTCGGCAACCTCGTTGCGCTTGCCTGACACATCGGCAAGTGAGCGACGCAGCTCCGCCACCTCTTCCTCCAAAACGGGCCCTCTGCAAAAAAAAGTTTGTGGTCAGCAGTTGGCTCCACGAGAAACAACAAAAGCAAAAAAGATTTGGCTCGGCTGCCATGCAGTCACGCAGCTGGCCCGAATCTCGGGGACTACCCCCAGTGGGTGCGCTCACGCGCTCCCAACAATCCAAGGACATACCTCGAGCCTTCTGCAGCTCAGCCGCATGCACCTCGAGCTACTTCCGGGCCTTGAAGTACGAATTCTTGCTGTAGCGGTACAGCGTGGTCGCCTCCTTGAAGAGTGTCGCGCTTGGCCGTATCATCCTGATGAGAGAACACGAGAAAAGGATGAGAACACAAAGATTTGGCCTGGCTGTCGCACAGCCGTGCAGCCGGCCCGAATATCATGGGCTCCACCCAATGGATGCGCTGGCGTGCCCCACTAGAAAATAAACCAAGAGAAAAAAATTGCACGCGGCTTACCTGAACCCCCCTCTCCACCAACATGATGTTGGGCAACACTGACTGGGCAAAGGAGGCTATCACAGAGTGGTACAGTGCCAGCACATTGGCCATGCTGTTCGGCACCCGAGCCTGCCCGTCGGCCGAAGAGCTCGCCCTGGCCGCCCCCGGGGCGCCGCCCAGCTTGGCACACTCCATTGCAATGGCGGACATCGACCGGCCTGTCTGACCAGCCCTGCCCGTTGCAGCCACCCCCAGCGTCGCCGGCTTCGGCTACATTGACGAAACAACTAGGGATCAGTCGTCGCGGACACTAGCATTTGACCCGGCCCGGCTCCCCTTGTCAGACTCCAAACTCAACACCTCCTCACCCACCGGCTCAACGGCTGACGGTTCCTTCATCTCCAGGGCGGCTCCGGTCGCGTCCCACTGTGCGCCACATAAGGCCTCTCGGGCACGAGCCTCGATGGGTCACCAGCGTCGTCGTGTCGCTTGCCGCCCTGGCCGAAGGGCCGCCCGAGCTGGTCGTAGAAGCCATCGCGGCCTTCACCTTGGCCGCACGTAACTGGGAGGCATGCTCTCGCTTGAGCCGCGTCTTCACCGCATGCTCCATAGCGAGTTGTGCGGTGCCCTCGCCCACGAGGGTTGACGACGCCGGCGGCGGAAGTTCGATGGACACGGTGACGAAAAGAAAGAGCATGAGCTCAAGGCTATGTGGCAAAGACGAAAGGAAGAAATGGGCAAGATCCACTACAACAAGTGTGATATTCTATGACA
Organism: Hordeum vulgare subsp. vulgare; assembly: GCF_904849725.1. Classification (NCBI taxonomy): domain Eukaryota; kingdom Viridiplantae; phylum Streptophyta; class Magnoliopsida; order Poales; family Poaceae; genus Hordeum; species Hordeum vulgare. Next base: position 632,452,888 of record NC_058519.1, read on the forward strand.
CTCATTCTATGATGATTCAGTGAAACACATCGTATTTTTTAAATTAAGATTATTCCGTAAAAACATTTCACCGAATCGTCATAGGATGTGCGTTATCGATTATCACATTTGTTGTAGTGAGCTCAAAATAAAAAACTTATCCCGAAGCAAGGGGAATCTGGCGGCCACCCTGTCCTAGCGTCCTCCATGTCGGCGGACTGGCGCCAGGCGGTAGCACAGCCGACCGAGCCTTCTTGGCGGCCGGGGCAATCACCGGTCCCTCGACTGGTTGTTTCTTTCTATGTCGTTACTCCGCCGTCTGGCGGCGGGCTAACCACCCATGGTCGGCTGGCTCCCAGCCAGCTAGCCCCCAGTCGAGAGCTCCGCGCTCCCACCTCGCCGGCGGCACCACGGCGGCCCCGTCATCGCAGGAAGCACCTCCACTATGTGCACGTCGTCGTCCTTGTTGTCATTTGTCCAGTCCCGCACGCTCGCCTTGGGGTGAGGAATGCTTGACATCTCGATCCCACCGACAGTGGTGCAAGCCGACGTGCACTTTTCTTCCTCCTCATCTTCCTCCTCCAGCTGTGGCGCGTCCGGGTCCTCTATGCCGGCGGGGTCGCCCTAATGATGACATGGCTACCTTGGATACGACCAAAAATATTTCATATTTACATATTTGTGAGGTGATTTCTTATAATACTTATGCAACAATTTATTTATTTTATCCGGAACAAAAATACTTCACCTATTTTTACTCCATGCCTAGATGCAGAATTGTCGAACGCTTGCACGAAACACGTGTGAAGATAAAGGAAAAGGAAATGATTAAGTGTTGTTCAAGAAGTCCTCTCTCATCAAAAGAAATTATTATGTGTTATTCAAGAAGTTCTGTCACGTCAGTTTTAGGCCAAGAGAAGATAAAGTCCAAGTCTCTCACATTCTGGACTCAGATTCGAACTACACAGACATACTTGTCTCAAAACGTTATCAACGTTTTCATAAGGACTTTGAATTGGGTGATTTTTTTGGAAAGAAGATTTTATGTACGTTCTAGCTCAACTGGAAACACCTTAAAATTCGTTCAGAGCATGGAGATATTGACAAAACAATCCAGCATTGCACCAGAATCCGAGTCAAAATACAAGTCCAAAGGTGTTGCATCACCTCCACTTGGACGCATAGACCTTGTACGACCTAGGGTTAGTTTTAGGCTTCCTTGGGACGTCCTCCCACTTCCTTGGCCACCACACCCCTTGCTCCTATATAAGTAGATCAACCTAGTAGCTTTTTGCTTGGCATTTGTTTAGTTAAAAGTTAGTCATTGCAACTTCGTGTACTTTGTTTGTGTCCAACGACCAGACCAAGACCGCTTTTGGATCCCCATCCTTATCAATAATTCATATATATTTGTAATATTCAGATTCCTTTTATCATATTCTTGCTTGTTCTTCGATTGCTCGCAGGAATATACCTTCCTGGTCAGGTTGATCGTGTTCCGCGTAGTCAATAACCTCTTGGAGTTGGTTTAGCGATTGCTAAGGCGCAAGGTCGTGCACGTTTGTAGTCGGGTCGTCAAAGTCATATCCACCAAATCGATAGCCACCATCTTATCGAAAGATCGATCCCCTCGCATCTATCACGCCCCCGTTTGACTCGTAGTCCTCCGCATCAGAGTCAAAATGGTCTGACGCAAAGGTTTGCGGGTTCAGACCTTCCGGCGTCATATGCCGGGCGAAAAGCTGAAGAAAACCTGCGACTATGCGTCAGCCGCTGCAAGAAAAATGCGAGAAAGGCTCTAGTAGGACAAAGCTTACATGCGACGCGCGGTTCTCACGATAGAATGGCTCCATGCCAAACCACCCCGCCTCCTGGTCCAACGTAAAGCGGGTGTTGGTGTTCACCCTAGCGGCGACCTTGTCCAGAAGTAGGTCCACGGTCGACATCCGGCAGGGATCCTTGCGCAGGCCCATGTCACAGATTTGGTGCGGCCGCTCCTGCAGCGGCGGCAGCCGGCAGGAGATGAAGGCTGCAACCAGGTCCGCAGGTAGCAACCCTGAGGAGGCTTTGAGCTCCTTCAGCTGGCCCGCAAAAGTCTTCATCTTGTTGTTGCGCACCTTGAGATTCCAGTTCGCACCAGTTGGCGGTGTGTCGGAGAACGGCGGGAGGTTGACCCATGTAGAAGAAGGAGCGTTGCCACTTTTTGAAGTAGTCGATCCACCTCATCTTCGTCAAAGCCCATTGCGACACGTGTACACCACCATGCCGCTGCATTAGTACGACATGTTGTCGTTCTTCCAAGTGTAGAAGTGGAAGAATAGATGGAACCAAGCATGAAAGGTCTAGAACACAGGTGCCCTTCGCACGGGATGGCGAGGCACGCGAGGTACAACACCGAGTTCGGCCCCAAATGATGCATTTGGAGCCCGAAGAATTCCAAGAATGGTCGTAGGAAGCGACTCGCTCGCAACCTAAAGTCGGCGATGAAATGAGTGCTGAAGACATTGTGCTCGCCGGCGCGGGGCTACGGCACTCGCCCGCCTCCGGCCGCGCGTGCCTCGACGTGTTCCGTGGACAGGATCTTCCGCGTCCGCTAGAGATACTCAATGTGCGTGTCAGTCATGACGGAGCCCTCCCACGAGCCGGTGTGTGGCGCCCCCAAATCGGTGTTCGCCGGTGGCGAAGCGGGAGATAAAAGGTGCGAGACGCGGCTCCTCAGCAGATCGACCGCGGGAAGGCGTTGCGGGCAACGGCAAGCACTCCGGGCACGAGGAGGGAGGGACGACGGCGACAAGCGCTGCGGGCGCAAGGAGGAAGGGCGACGGAGGCGAGTTCTGAAGCACTGGCGAGACGGAAAATGGGTAGTGGGATGGCAATGGCACCCTCGGCCTCCTCCGTCCCCCTTTTAAACCTTGGGGAGAGGTGGGGGCGTGGGATCGGCTACGCCCACGTCCCCCACTAGCCCATGATGCCCCCGTGCATTAATCGCGCGGGGAAACCCAACCAGTGGCCCGTGGGGCAGAACATCCCGCACATGGGCTGAGGCCTGCCAGGCCAGGCGTGCGTCGATGTCCTGTTGCACGCGTACTGTCGGGACGAGGCCCAAGGCGCCGCGGCGTCCGATTGGCCCGCATCCAGTGGCCACCCACACGTCGTGGTGTCTGGTTGGCCTTTGACTGGTTGCTGCCCCAGCCGCTTGCCGGCTCCGGCAGGCGCATCAACTCCAACAACACTCGGTCTCCGGGGGTAGGGGGAACCGCTACCCCCCCCCCCCACCCCCACCCCCACCGACCGCCCGCCCGGATGCCTTCGAACTCGAACGGTTTCGTGGGCTACTAGCGGGGTAATGGCCCCTACCTACTCACCGACTGCCCGTGTGTCGACCACGGTCGCACTCAGCCAGCGGGCCCACGGCGGAGAAGACTCCATAGCCCGCAGGACCCTAGGCGAACCAGAGAGGCTATCAATCAGCCTCGCCCCGTCTTTTCCCCACCATTGTACACTTCTGGCTGGACTATAAAGCCAAACCCCAGCCCCCCGAGAGAGGAGCTTGCGAACACTCGATCCACGAAACCCCCCCACATAGCACACCAGAGAGACAGCTAGGCCGGCAGGGAGAGCTCCATCTCCTTCCTCACGAACAGCTCGAGGAGCACCATTGTACTGTGATCGCATAGAGTCACACCGGTAAGACCAGGGGTTTTACCTCATCGAACCTGGGTAGATCGGCGTCATATGTCTTCTGCCCACACCCGTTCCCAGACTTCGCTTGCACCAGTCAGCCTCAATCCATGATCTAAGTCATCCCTGACATCTGCCGTGAAAATACCACGACACCTTCGGAGGCACAACATTGGCAACACTGATTGTGCTGCATCCCTTCTTGGAGGCGTCCTTGAGGTCCTCTCACACCTCATACCTTCGCACCGTGCTTCGGGAAAAACCTTGTTCCCAAAATCGGTTGGCGATGTCTCTGCTTCGTTGTTCCCCTTGTTGGATCTGTTGACTGGGGAGACAAGCACGAGGATGGCACTCTTCAGTGGGGATTGGGGTTGCTGACGGTGTTTCACGTTCTTCTTCATTATTGCCCCGTAGTTTATTCGCACGCTATGGGATCTTACGTTGGTATTTGTCGTGCACTAGTAGAAAAAGGTCATTTAGCCCCGGTTCGGTTGGACCATTTGTTGGGTGACATAGCGTAAATTCAAAAAAATTCCTACGGATATACAGATCTTCCTATGGAGAGACCAGCAATGAGAGAGGGGTGAGTGCATCTTCATACCTTTCAAGATTTCTAAGCGGAAGCGTTACTAGAACGCGGTTGATGGAGTCCTACTCGCGGCGATTCAGATCGCGGTGTGATTCCGATCTAGTGCCGATCCACGGCACCTCCGCGTTCAACACACGTGCAGCCCGCTGACGTCTCCTGCACCTTGATCCAGCAAGGAGGAGGGAGAGGTTAGGGAAGATCTCCGACAGCACGACGGCGTGGTGTCGATGGAGAGACGAGGTCTCCCGGCAGGGCTTTGCCAAGCACCGACAGAGAGGAGGAGAAAGAAGAGAAGGGCTGCGCCGAGGGAGAGGGAAAACTGTGTGTAAAACAGCCCCGAAACCCCCACTATATATAGGAGGAGGGGAGGGGGGGTGCCACCCCTAGGGTTCCCACCCTAGGTAGTGCGGCAGCCCCCCAGATGGGAGGTGCGGCGGCCAGGGCAGGGGGAGGGGGTGGCGCATCCCTAGGTGGGCCTTAGGCCCATCAGTGCCTAGGGTTCCCCCCCCTCTCCACCTCCTGCGCCTTGGGCTGAGTGTGGGGGGCGCACCAGCCCACACTAGTGGAAAACGGGCCTTTGGACGGTACCCTTTAGTCCCGGCCTGCCTCTGGGCTGGGACTAAAGGCCCGGCTACGTCTCCCCAATTCTCAATGCCTCCCTCGAGGCTTTAGTCCCGGCCCATAAGGAGCCTTTAGTCCCGGTTTGTGTCCCAAACCGGGTCTAAAGGGCTACGCAGTGGGCAGCCCGCATGTGCGCCACCTTTAGTCCCGGTTTGTGTCTCAAACCGGGACTAAAGTCCTCTGCCTATATATAGCACAGCCCCCCTCTCCCCTCTTCCTTGCATTTTTCTTGGATGGAGGATTGTGGGTGGGTGCTAGCTCTCCACTTTTTTTGATGCACTAGAGGTGTTTGTTGAAATGTGTGTTAGAGCGATGCCGCTTTAGTTCACCGAACACAACTATGATATGAGATGCCTGAGCCACGCTTAAACGTCTTCCTCTTTATTTCTACTTATTCTAAAAGGTTAGCAACTATATTTCCTCGTTTAGACCGTACGGTACTAATTTTTAGGATCGTGATTGTATTCGATATACTGTCGTATAACACAGATGAGCCATCCATGGATGTACGGTGATCGACGCACAGCCGCTTACAGAGAAGGCGTGCATTCTTTTCGAGATGCAGCCGATGCGAACAAGCATGGTGGTGGCTATATGTTTTGTCCATGTGTTGAATGTCGGAATGAGAAGGATTACACTTCCTCAAGAGTCATTCAGAGCCACCTGCTTCGGTTCAGTTTTATTTCGGGCTATAATGTTTGGACCAAGCACGGAGAAAGAGGGGTTATGATCGAAGACGGCGATGAAGAAGAAGAGAACGATGATGACAACTACCGATCTATGTTCCCTGAGTATGCTGATACCACAATGGAAGACAATGAAGAAGAAGATCAAGATGAAGAACGAGAACCAGATGAGCCCGCTGATGATCTTGGCCGGGTCATTTCTGATGCACGGCGAGGTTGCGACACAGAAAAGGAGAGTTTGCAGTTCGAGCAGATGTTACAGGACCACAACAAATTGTTGTACCCAACTTGTGAAGATGGCCAGAAGAAGTTGGGTAGCACACTGGAATTGCTGAAGTGGAAGGCAGAGACCGATGTGACTGACTCCTCATTCGAAAAGTTGCTGGTACTGATGAAGAAGATGCTTCCAAGAAAGAACGAATTGTCTGCCAGCACGTACGAAGCAAAGAAGCTTATCTACCCTCTAGGATTAGACGTGCAGAAGATACATGCATGCCCTAATGACTGCATCCTCTACCGCGGTGAGAAGTACGAGAATATGGATAAATGCCCGGTATGCACTGCATTGCGGTATAAGATCAGAAAAGATGACCCTGGTGATATTGAGGGTGAGCCACCCAGCAAGAGGGTTCCTGCCAAGGTGATGTGGTATGCTCCTATAATACCACGGTTGAAACGTCTGTTCAGAAATAAAGATCATGCGAAGTTCTTGCGATGGCACATGGAAGATCGTATGAAAGACGATAAGTTGAGGCACACCACTGATGGTTGGCAGTGGAGAAAAATCGAGAGAGAGTTCCCGAGATTTGCAGCTGACGCAAGGAACTTATGGTTAGGTCTGAGTACAGATGGCATGAATCCTTTTGGGGAGCAGAGTTGCAGTCACAGCACCTGGCCCGTTACTCTATGTATCTACAACCTTCCTCCTTGGTTGTGCATGAAGCGGAAGTTCATTATGATGCCAGTGCTTATCCAAGGTCCAAAGCAACCCGACAACGATATTGATGTGTACCTGAGGCAATTAATTGATGAACTTTTACAGCTGTGGGCCGAACCAGGTGTACGTGTGTGGGATGAGCACAAACAAGAGGAATTTGACCTTCGAGCGTTGCTTTTCGTAACCATCAATGATTGGCCTGCTCTTAGTAACATTTCAGGACAGTCAAACAAGGGATACAATGCATGCACGCACTGTTTGGATCAGACAGAAAGTATATATCTGGACAAATGTACGAAGAATGTGTACCCGTACAATCGTCGTTTTCTTCCGCCCAAGCATCCCTTAAAGAAAAAAGGCAAGCATTTCAATGGCAAGGCAGAACCCCGGGGGAAGCCTGTCATCCGTACTGGTGCTGAAGTATTTGATATGGCCAAAGATTTAAAAGTAATCTTTGGAAAGGGTCCTGGCAGCCAACCTGTTCCTAACGGCCCTGATAAGGGCGTACCCATGTGGAAGAAGAAATCTATATTTTGGGAGCTACCCTACTGGGAAGTCCATGAGGTCCGCTCAGCAATCGACGTGATGCACCTGACGAAGAATCTCTGCGTGAATATTCTAGGCTTCCTGGGCTTGTATGGGAAGACAAAAGATACACCGGAAGCACGGGAGGACCAGGAATTTCATAAAGGAAGAGATGGCATGCATCCAGGGCAGTTTCAAGGGCGTGCCAGCTACGCTCTTACTAAGGAAGAGAAGGAAATCTTCTTTGAAGTCCTTTTCAGTATCAAGGTCCCGACTGGCTTCTCGTCGAATATAAAGGGAATCGTAAATATGAAAGACAAAAAATTCCAAAACCTAAAGTCTCATGACTGCCACGTGCTTATGACGCAATTGCTTCCGGTTGCATTGAGGGGAATTCTACCGGAAAATGTTTGCCTCGCAATTGTGAAGGTATGTGCATTCCTCAATGCAATTTCTCAGAAGGTAATCGATCGAGAAAGTCTATCAGGGTTACAGATTGATGTGGTCCAATGTCTGGTCAGCTTTGAGTTGTTGTTCCCGCCATCCTTCTTCAATATAATTACACACCTCCTAGTTCACCTAGTCGAAGAGATTAGAATTCTCGGTCTTGTGTTTCTACGCAATATGTTCCCCTTCGAGAGGTTCATGGGAGTCTTAAAGAAATATGTTCGTAACCGTGCTAGGCTAGAAGGAAGCATCTCCAAGGGCTATGGAACAGAGGAGGTCATTGAGTTTTGTGTGGACTTTCTTCCTGACATTAAGCCGATTGGTGTTCCTGAATCTCGGTATGAGGGTAGGCTAACAGGAAAAGGCACACTAGGAAGGAAAGCAAAAGTATGTATGGACGGGCATTCTTTCTCTCAAGCACACTACACAGTTCTACACAATTCCACCGTGGTGGCTCCGTATATCGTGAGACACAAGAATATTCTACGCTCCGAAAACCCGGGGAAGGCTGACTCTTGGATTAAAGGGAAACACGAGAAGACTTTCGGCAGTTGGTTGCAGACACATCTCATGAATGACGACACCGTTGGAGATGAGCTGTACTGTTTGGCCAGGCCACCATCTTCGACTATATGTACTTTCCAAGGGTATGAGATAAATGGGAATACATTTTACACGGTTGCCCAAGATAAAAAGAGCACCAACCAAAATAGTGGTGTCGCTTTGATGCAACAGACGAGAATGAGAACTGTTTGGAAACATATTACGGGTACATAGTTGAGATATGGGAACTTGACTATGGACCTACTTTTAAGATCCCTTTGTTTCGGGGCAAATGGGTGAAGCTGACAGGAGGCGGGGTAGTTGTAGACCAAAAGTACGACATGACAACAGTGGATCTCAACAATCTTGCGTACATGGACGAACCATTTGTCCTAGCCAATGATGTCACTCAGGTTTTCTATGTGAAGGACATGTCTACAAAAACGAGAAAAAAAAATCAGCAAAAGAAGATATCGTCCGATGAGCCAAAACGCCACATAGTTCTTTCAGGGAAAAGAAACATCGTGGGAGTAGATGACAAGACAGACATGTCAGAAGATTATAATAAGTTTCATGAAATTCCGCCCTTCAAAGTGAAAACTGACCCACGCATCCTACTGAATGATGAAGATTCTCCATGGCTACGACCCAGAAGAAAACAGAAATAATGGATAGGAATATTGGTGCAATAATGTAATAATGTATTAAACCTTTTATGTAATGCATGTATGGAATGTACTAAATTTCAAACACTTCTCGTTTTCATAGTATCCATGTAAGAGATGAGTTCTCGTTCGAAACCCTGATAGTTCGAGAGAGATTGTCCGTTTTGTACACGAAGTGCGTCCAGTTTTTGTCGTAGCCCTCTCAACTTTTTAACACATGCTATGTGGGTGAAATGATGATAGCATGCCAACTTTCAACATTTTCAGAGTTCATTTGTAGTGCTTTTCAATTTGAGGGTCAACTAGCTCAAAAAAATAAGTAAATGCACGAAATATACCAAATGAAGTCAGAAATTGTTGAAATTTTGTGATGTGCCTTTGAATGGTGCATTTTGAACACACAAAAAGTATGGAGTTCAAATAAGTTCAAAAAAATGAAATTCCTTTGTAAGAGTTGAGTTCTCGTTCGAAACCCTGATACTTCGAGTGAGATTGTCCGTTTTGTACACGAAGTGCATCCAGTTTTTGCCGTAGCCCTCTCAACTTTTTAACACATGCTATGTGGGTGAAATGATGATAGCATGCCAACTTTCAACATTTTCAGAGTTCATTTGTAGTGCTTTTCAATTTCAGGGTCAACTAGCTCAAAAAAATAAGTAAATGCACGAAATATACCAAATGAAGTCAGAAATTGTTGAAATTTTGTGATGTGCCTTTGAATGGTGCATTTTGAACACACAAAAAGTACGGAGTTCAAATAAGTTCAAAAAAATGAAACTCCTTTGTAAGAGATGAGTTCTCGTTCGAAACCCTGATACTTCGAGAGAGATTGTCCGTTTTGTACACGAAGTGCATCCAGTTTTTGTCGTAGCCCTCTCAACTTTTTAACACATGCTATGTGGGTGAGATGATGATAGCATGCCAACTTTCAACATTTTCAGAGTTCATTTGTAGTGCTTTTCAATATCAGGGTCAACTAGCTCAAAAAAAATTAAGTAAATGCACGAAATATACTAAATGAAGTCAGAAATTGTTGAAATTTTGTGATGTGCCTTTGAATGGTGCATTTTGAACACACAAAAAGTATGGAGTTCAAATAAGTTCAAAAAAATGAAATTCCTTTGTAAGAGTTGAGTTCTCGTTCGAAACCCTGATACTTCGAGTGAGATTGTCCGTTTTGTACACGAAGTGCATCCAGTTTTTGCCGTAGCCCTCTCAACTTTTTAACACATGCTATGTGGGTGAAATGATGATAGCATGCCAACTTTCAACATTTTCAGAGTTCATTTGTAGTGCTTTTCAATTTCAGGGTCAACTAGCTCAAAAAAATAAGTAAATGCACGAAATATACCAAATGAAGTCAGAAATTGTTGAAATTTTGTGATGCGACTTTGAATGGTGCATTTTGAACACACAAAAAGTATGGAGTTCAAATAAGTTCAAAAAAAATGAAATCCCTTTGTAAGAGATGAGTTATCGTTCGAAACCCTGATACTTCGAGAGAGATTGTCCGTTTTGTACACGAAGTGCATCCAGTTTTTGTCGTAGCCCTCTCAACTTTTTAACACATGCTATGTGGGTGAAATGATGATATCATGCCAACTTTCAACATTTTCAGAGTTCATTTGTAGTGCTTTTCAATTTCAGGGTCAACTAGCTCAAAAAAAAGAAGTAAATGCACGAAATATACCAAATGAAGTCAAAAAGTATGTAGTTCAAAAACCATATTATGAAATTAAATATTATCATTGGCGATTCATCTCTATTATGAAATTAAATATATCAAAAAACCATTGCAGAACATATGACCAAATTAATACAAGTTCATCATCACATTAAAGCCAAAGAACAGTAGTGATCAAATGTTATTATTGCAAAAAATAAATACATAAAGTTCTCTCATAAAATAACATACAACTATGTAAAACATTTAAATGCAACAACAAACGCGATCAAAATCGCAACTAAAGTAACAATTGACCCAACAGCATAATGATACCAAGCCTCTTTATCAATGGCATATTTTTTAATATTCCTAATCTTCAAGCGCATTTCATCCATCTTCAAGCACATTGCATCCATCTTCAACCGCATCGCATCGATCTTCATCTTGCGATCATCGATGACATCGGGGACAAGCAACTCCAGTTCCATATTCTTATCCTCAATTATTTTCAATTTTTTCTTCAAGTATTTGTTTTCTTTTTCAACCAAATTTAACTTCTCGACAAGAATTTTTATGTGGGTTGGAATTTCCGGTTCACATACCTCCTAGATTAAAAAAATATATGTCACGTTGGTCGTCATAATTGTCATAAACACTAAATAAAACAAATGGTTATAAAACATAATATATACCACATCCGAATCATAGACAGGACGAGGGCCGACGGAGGCGGATACCAAAACCATCGCACTATATAATAACAAAAAATAATGAAAGTGAGTAATTTATACAAGTATGTATCTAAATCATACAAGTAAGATTTTTTTCTTTTAAAAAGAAGATAAGAACAAGAGGCTCACCACGGTGGTGCTCGCGACGAGATCGGCACGGGGCGATCGACAATGGTGAGGACGGGCACGGGACGACACCCTACGCATGTGCAGACTCTAAGAAGTTAACTTGAGCATTTGAAATGAGCTACACTAGAAGTGACAAATGAAAGGATGAAGTAGCTAACCTTTTAAAACACTTGTGCAGTTGCTGCACGGCCAAACCTAGACAAATATTAAGGAAAATGGAGCTTGTAGGTCGAGCTTGGAGACGAGAAAGCTTAAGTAGAGTGGCTCGGGCATTTCATCGAACACATCATGTGCATGAACTAGAGTGGCAAGAGCATGGCATGGTCACACTTCAACAACCAAAAAACAGGGGATATGGTGGGCAGGGGCGAGGGTTTATATAGGCAACACTTTAGTCCCGGTTCTTGCCACGCCCCGGGACTAAAGGCCCCTGCTTCCCGCCTTCTGGTCTGCCGAAAAAGGGCCTTTAGTCCCGGGTCGTGGCTCCACCCGGGACTAAAGGGTGTCTTTAGTCCCGGTTCGAGCCACGCCCCGGGACTAAATGCCCCTGCTTCCCGCCTTTTGGTCTGCCGAAAAAGGGCCTTTAGTCCCGGGTCGTGGCTCAATCCGGGACTAAAGAGCCCTTTAGTCCCGGATCGAGCCCCGAACCGGGACTAAAGATCCACCTGTATAAGCGGGAGTTAGAAAATTTCGAACCCAAATCGTCCATTTCTCTTCTTCTTCCTCTCGTTCTCCTGCCCGGCGTGGCACAGCGACGAACTCGACGACGCCGTCAGGCTGCCCGCCGTCCTGCTCGCCGCCACTGTCCTCCTCGCCGCGCGCCGCCGTCCTCCTCGCCGCGTGCCGTCGACACCTCCGGCCGGTAAGCCCCCCGCCCCCTCCTCCCCAACACTCCGGCCAGTAGAAGAAAAGAAGAAAAAGGAGAAGAAAGGAAGAAAAAGGAGAAGAAAGGAAGAAAAAGGAGAAGAAAGGAAGAAAAAGGGAAGGAGAAGAAAAGAAGAAAAAGGAGAAGAAAAGAAGAAAAAGGAGAAGAAAAGAAGAAGAAGGGAAGAAAGGAAGAAAAAGGAGAAGAAAGGAAGAAAAAGGAGAAGAAAGGAAGAAAAAGGGAAGAAAAGAAGAAAAAGATTTTTTTGTCATTTAATTCCTATTGTTATTAGGTTTGTGCTAGATTATTAGGGTTAGTAATATGTAGAATTAGGAAAAAGGAAAATAAGAAGAGGAGGAGAAGAAAAGAAGAAAAAGGAGAATAAGAAGAGGAGGAGAGGAGAAGAAGAGGAAAAATAGAAGAAGAGGAGAGGAGAAGTAGTACAAGAAGAGGAGAAGTAGAAGTAGAAGAAGAAGTAGAAGAAGAGGAGAAATAGAAGAAGAGGAAAAATTAGTTTAGGGTTACAAGAAGAAGAAATATTTTTTTGACATTTAATTTTGCTATTGTATAGTGTATATGCTTAAGTGTTAATAGTGTTTCTTAGATTATTGCTTAATTTTGCTATTGTATATGCTTAAGTGTTAATAGTTTAATTTTGCTATTGTATATGCTTAAGTGTTAATAGTTTATTTTTAGCAAGAAAATTAATAGAACTAGTTTAATTTTGCTATTGTATATGCTTAAGTGTCCGGGACTGGGCTCCACCTGGCTGGTATTTTAGAGTTTAGGTTCTAGCCAAGACCCGGGACTAAAGGTCCTCCTATATAAAACGACACTTCGAAGTTTCCAACCCCTCTTATATAGTTTGTTAGTTTATTAGTTCATCAAATGTCCGTTTTTTGCAGAACTATGGATCCACATATCAGGAACCTCGAAGAGGAAGAACTTCTTGAAGATATAATCAAAGACGGCCCCGACGTTGAACCAGCTGAATCTCCGTCGTCATATCTAAACGACTCCGGATATGGAATGGAGGTCAAGCGACACGAAGATGAAGCCGATGGGGCAGGAGATAGGTCCAATGACGGAGAAGGTGATAGCTCCACTGATGGGGAACCGGTGAAGAAATAATAAAGTCCGGCGAGGTATACATATGAAGTTCGACAATCACTTGTAATATGTGAAAAATATTGGAGATAGCTCTATATTGTATACATATACATTCATTTGACGAATGTTTCTCCCTCTTAGGCCTCCACATCGAGCAAAGCTACGAAACGAGGCTCGACTAGAAAGTTGGATGCACGGACGCATTACACCTTTGAGGTGATAATGCCTACAGGCGAACCCAAGCTTCCTAAGAATGCTGCTAACACATTCAAGAAGCAATGCGGAGTTCTCGTTAGGGATCACGTCCCGATCAACGTTCGGGAGTGGAACAAGCGCAAAGGGGCAGCCGATAGTGACTATGTCGCCGAAAGGTACAAAGATAATCTTTGGAATGATCTCATGTCACATTTCAACCTGCCAGAATGTGAGAATGAAGATGCCGCAGACAAACTGAGGGCCAAAGTCAAGCAGTGGACTCTAAAGAAGATGGCCGAACTGTTCCGTAGTTGGAAGAAGAGGCTATGGAAAAACTATCTGAAGACAAAGAAAGTGCCAGTATTCGAGGGGTATCTAGCCAAGCAGGCGAATCACTGGAAGGCATTTCAAGAGTACAAGGAGTCAGAAGATGCCCAGGCATTATCAGAAAAGAACAAGATAAATGTCGACAAGAAGAAATATCACCACAAGCTAGGGCTAGGGGGCTATGAGAGTGCCATCCCAAAATGGGATAAGACAGAGCAAGATCTGCTAGATAAAGGCATCGTACCTGAACCACTCCGTGATGAGTGGGAATTGAGAGAAAGAAATTGGTTCCTTGCGCATGGTGGGTCGTACGACGAAAAAACAGGGGACCTCATCTGCAAAGACGGTCTTAGGATACCCTGGGAGAATTGGAAAAGGATAGTGAAAGAAATTAAGGAGGGAAAAAGAAAGTTCACTGCAGATAGAGATAAAGATTTGCTCACACTGGTCCTCGGCAATGACGAACATGGAGGACGAACGCGAGGCTTCGGTCCTTCTTACCCGTGGTGGCTTGGGTTTGCCAGAGACCAAGACACTTACAGAAGCCGAGAGAGAGCAAAGAAGCGGCAGCAGGATGAGGAGAATGACAAGTTCAACCAGTTGCTTGCCAGGATTAACGAGCAACAGAAGCAGATTGATGAGCTTAGAGGAGTACCGCGCCAGGAAGATCCTGCACATGATATTACCGGCGCCCCATCTAAGCGGAAAAGCAGCGTGGCTAAATCTGAGGCCCCGCCCGACGATGCACGAAGAATGATAAAGGGCGGTCCCGACTACCCCGTGGATGGAATCAAGGAGTCAACATCATGTGAACTCCATCAGAAATTCAAGAACATATCCATGAAGGTGGCTGTTGGACAAGCTTTACCTTCTGGCCCTGATGCACGCTGGCATGCCCGTGATATTCCAGCTGGCTTTGCTAAAGTCAGGGTGGATGAAATCCTGACGGGGTTTCGTGATATGGAGCTCGGCATAGCTGGATCCGAAGATGAGAGGACACTCGGAGAAGTACTGGGTGGAGTCATCCTATGGGACAAGAACTACATCAAGCTTCCAGGCTCGGCCCCAAGGACAACACCGCCTCCGAGTCGTCGCAGGTCACCTACACCTCCATTACCTCCAAGCCCTCCACATGACGTCGGCCAGCACAACACGAGTCCACCTCGATCACCGCCGCCGGACTTGGGTCGTCCGTCTCCGCCGCCGCCCGCTCCGGATACAAAGCGGGAGCGTGCCACCAAGAACGCTCCGCCAACGATTCCTAAGCCACGGAGCCCCCGAAAGCGCAAACGGTCGCCCCTCCCAAAGGTACGTCATGCTAATCTTCCTATTAGACCTTATGATCGTACCACCGAGGAAAACGCCAGGATAGCAAAGGAACATCATGATGCGCAGATGAAAAAGAAGGAACCCGAGCCCCGCCCGGAATACACCGAGAAGCAAATAGCATTTGCAAAATACTTCACGACCCTTCCATCATAGTATGACTTACACCATAAGCCTGATGACTATACACGCACATTGCAGAAGGAAGTGAAAAAGAGCAGATCACCTCCAAGCCCTCCACATGACGTCGGCCAGCACAACACGAGTCCATCTCGATCACCGCCGCCGGACTTGGGTCGTCCGTCTCCGCCACCGCCCCCTCCGGATACTAAGCGGGAGCGTGCCACCAAGAACGCTCCGCCGACGATTCCTAAGCCACGGAGCCCCCCAAAGCGCAAACGGTCGCCCCTCCCATAGGTACGTCATGCTAATCTTCCTATCAGACCTTATGATCGTACCCCCGAGGAAAACGCCAGGATAGCAAAGGAACATCATGACGCGCAGATGAAAAAGAAGGAACCCGAGCCCCGCCCAGAATACACCGAGAAGCAAATAGCATTTGCAAAATACTTCACGACCCTTCCATCACAGTATGACTTACACCATAAGCCTGATGACTATACATGCACATTGCAGAAGGAAGTGAAAAAGAGCAGATTACGTGCAAGTGCAAGTGGGAGAAAATCAAGTTCAACTACAAGCAAGAAAAAATCAGACGTTCCTCAGCTTGGACAACAGGCCAAACAGTCGATCCCACCCCTCAAGGTGATAACCGAGAATGTTCCCCCTCCGTTGCAGGGGCTAGCTTTTGAAATAGCAAAGGAGTTGGCGGCTGAATGTGGTGTCTCGGTTGAAGATTTGCTGGCTTCCCAAGACGACAGGATACCCAACGCTGTGGTAGCCCCTAAGCCACAGTTTGTCATGGGTGAGCCTTTGGTCAGCAAAGATGATCTCCCAACAAATATGCATTACTTGCATCAACGGTACTTAAGTGAATCAAAGAATGGGAGAACGATGATCGTGTTGAGTGTCCCACAGGAGTACTACGGCCGCCCCGAACAAATACATATCGACTTTGATGAACTCTTCCAGATGTACAATGGCGACGCCCTCGACAAATCGCTTATGAGTTGCTATTGTGTGTAAGTTTTTCAATTCGTTGTCTACATATAACTTGTTTAGTTATTTTAATTCATTGTCTATATATAACTTGTACTCTATTATGCAGAATGAAGATTCTGGATTGTAAAAGTAAGAGCATCCTAAATATTGGGTTTATTGACCCAGATAAAATACATATAGCGACGCTAACTGATTATCCCAAGGAGACGGAGGAAAACCTTCTAAGGTTTCTAACAGATCAAAATTTCTGTGACCACATACTGTTTCCATACAACTTCAGGTGAGGGTCTTTAGTCTGTTGTGTCCATTCACTTATAAGTGTAATTGATAAGTTACTGACACACACACATATATATACATGTGCAGCTTCCATTGGATTCTGTTGGACATTCAAATTGATAAGGGAAGAGTTGATGCCTTCGACCCATTATCGAGACCCTTGGAACAGTTCCAAAGCCTGCAGGACATGCTCCAAGGGTAATTTCAATCATTCTTGCGCTCTATCGGTCTCTTTCGATGATTTTCTGATATATCAATTAATGAAAAACTTAGCAAATCATTATCCTTGTCGGGCAGGGTTTGGAAGCGGTTCAAGTGCGTGACTCCCGGTAACTTTCCTGAGAAGCTGACCTTTAGAGCGGCTCAGGTAAGTAGTAGTATGATATACTTCTATTTTCATTACATTTATGATGCTAGATTATTATTTTGATTATATATATTCTATTCTCGTAACGTGTGACCAGCAGCCACGGGGAACGCATCTATGCGGATACTATGTTTGCAAGACCATTCGCACGTTTACCTCTGAGCACAAGGATCACAAATTCGACGTAAGCAATGAACATTCACACCTCTATTTTTACCCGTCATTCTTTGTTATCATGATTGATATTCATATTCATCTCCTCTTCTTATATAGCACACGGCCATGACGGTGAAGGTCCTACCAGAGCAACGCGCGATTGCTGTTGCAGAGGAGCTTGCGACCTTTCTGAGGACGGAAGCTATAGATGACAAAGGACAATTTAGTGTAGCTAGGGGCCATTACTAATGTTCGTCCATGTAATCGAATAGACGGGCTCTAGTCCCGATAATTCAGATCTCCATATAATTGTATATATATGCTCGCTTGTAAGATAAGTTAATCTTATATATATATGCATAATTATTTCTATTTAAATTACATGAAAACTAATTCCCGAACACCAAACGAGGCATCACGTTAATCTCCCGAACACCTAAACCCTAAAACCCTAAAACCCAAAAATAATTTCATTCAAAAAAAACCCAAAAATAAGCAAAATCTGAAACTCTTTTGTCCCAGTCCGTGTAACGAACCGGGACTAAAGTGCCTGCCCCTGGGGCGCTACGAGGCGCCCACGTGGAGCACCTTTAGTCCCGGCTTGTAACAGGGCCGAGACTAAAGGTTAGGCCTTTAGTCCCGCCCCTTTAGTCCCGGTTGGTGAACCGGGACTAAAGCCCCTTACGGGCCGGGGTTAAAGGCCCCGTCCCCACTAGTGCCACCTAGGGGCTGGTTCCCTCCCGCACTTGGACCATCTAGCCTCCCAGGGTCGTTGCCCCCTTCCGGTGGTCCCGGTACGTTACCGGTGATGCCCGAAACACTTCCGGTGTCCGAAACCATCCGTCCTACATATCAATTTTTACCTCCGGACCATTCCGGAGTTCCTCGTGACGTCCGGGATCTCATCCAGGACTCCGAACAACTTTCGATAACCTCGTATAACAATTCCCTATAACCCTAGCGTCATCGAACCTTAAGTGTGTACACCCTACGAGTTCGGGAGACAGGCAGACATGACCGAGACACCTCTCTGGCCAATAACCATCAGCGGGGTCTGGATACCCATGGTGGCTCCCACTTGCTCCACGATGATTTCATAGGATGATCCACGATGTCAAGGGTTCAATCAATCCCGTATATAATTCCCTTTGTCTGTCGGTATAGAACTTACCCGAGATTCGATCGTCGGTATACCTATACCTTGTTCAATCTCGTTACCGGTAATTCTGTTTACTCATTCCGTAGCACGTCATCGTGTGACTAACTCCTTCGTCACATTGAGCTCATGATGATTTTCTACCGAGTGGGCCCAAAGATACCTCTCCGTCACGCGGAGTGACAAATCCCGATCTCGATTCATACCAACCCAACAGACACTTTCAGAGGTACCCGTAGTGCACCTTTATAGTCACCCAGTTACGTTGTGACGTTTGATACACCCAAAGCACTCCTACGGTATCCGGGAGTTGCACAATCTCACGGTCGAAGGAAAAGACACTTGACATTAGAAAAGCTTTAGCATACGAACAATACGATCTAGTGCTACGCTTAGGATTGGGTCTTGTCCATCACATCATTCTCCCAATGATGTGATCCTGTTATCAATGACATCTAATGCCCATGACCAGGAAACCATGATCATCTATTGACTAACGAGCTAGCCAACTAGAGGCTTGCTAGGGACACATTGTGATCTATTTATTCACACATGTATTACTTTTTCCTGTTAATACAATTATAGCATGAACAATAGACGATTATCATGAACATGGAAATATGATAATGACCATTTTATTATTGCCTCTAGGGCATATTTCCAACACCATTAGTCCCGATTCACGAACCAGGACTAATCAGCTCGGGCTAATGGCCTTCCACGTGGTGGGGCTGGGAGCGAGGGGGGAGGGGTATTAGTCCCGGTTCGTATTACGAACCGGGGGTATTTGTTCGTTGTTTTTTGAGCAATTTTTGGGTTTAGGGTATTGCACTAAATTGGATGGGGCTATTTTTTTGCCCCCTATTTTCCCATTTATTTGTTTTGGGCATTTTTTAATTTTTGTTTTGCACTAAATTGGATTGCACATACACAGCAATAAAGGAACAACTATATTGCACATCGTCACAAATATATTACACCATCTCATCCGTCGTGCTTTTGTCGAACATACTTAATTACAAAATGTAGACACGAGTTACATGCACATATATGCATCTTTTTTACACAATAACATTTCATATCATGGCCATCGAATGGCAATAGTATTCACCCTTGGGATCTAGGACCTCTGCATCAAAGAATCCGGTAATTTCCTCTTGAATTGCTCGTACATGTTCCTGTGGTAGAAGACCGTCCCGCAATCGTTCAATCTAATTTAAAGAATGGGTCAATATATATATATCAATGAAACCGAACACAATTCATGGTAATAAAATAAAGTTGTGAGTATTGTTTATCGTACTTTGATTTTTTTGATGTCCCGGGTTTTGCCCTTCTCATGGGTCGTCTGGCGAATGAACTCGCAAACATAGTATCCACATAAACTGTTCCCGTGTTCCTGCCTCAGTCACTTTACGTGAATAGAGTTCAGTCAAAAACATAATCAAGAATTATAATAGTATTGAAACTAGAATAAAGAGATGCGCAGATTACTTACATTTATTTTTTAAATGTAAGCTCTGGCTTCCAATCACCCCGAGCCTTGGCGGTGAACCGTTTCCAAGCCCTGCCAAGAAAAGGAAATGAATAAAGGAGTTCTATATTAATTCCTTGCTATCAGGAAATGAACGAGAAGTTGCCGATGTACTAGTGTCATAATGGTTGCAATTACTTCTGGAGGCATTCCTGGATGTTCGTCCATTCAGTGAGAGGTGTGCGTTTGGGGTCCATGACTATTACTTGTCCTTTGTCAGGTACAGTGATTAACAAAACAAAGTGGAAACTACGTGCGCGTAGCGAGTCAATTATACGTACACTTATAATAACATCGAGTAAGCGAAAATAGAATCTGTGTATAGTAACACTCATTTGAAGTTGTAAGAAAATAGTATTTCCCTTTTGGTACTGCAAAACCTTAACGCTTGTACCAAGTTATTCTCTGTCTCACGGGGATTCGATTCGACACTTTGGTGATGATTGTAATTTGGGTCAATGGACCCAATGTCATAGATTTGTCCTCTTTTGCATTCAAGAATCTTCATTCTGCAAAATTAATATAGTGATGAGTCAGATTCTCCATGCAAGAACGAGCTGGGTAAGACTTAATGACATAAATTAATAATACTTACAAACAATAGGCTGTGATGATAGATTTGTCGAGGGCGTCTTGTTTGTATAACTGAAATAATTCTTCGAATTCAATCATCATCACGCCTCGTCCAGTCCCGAAATGCTCATCTTCATATGCTAAGTAGAGCTAGTTTTCGATTGATCACATGCTTGCATGTACCAGTCATGCAATCTTCGCATTTTTGTTGGAAGCTCTTTGACTAACTCAGGTTTGACCAGAGGACGCCCGTACAGGTACGTGTATTCTAAGTCAGTGAATACCTCCAAATGGGTTAATTACTCATATTAGACATGCCTTGAGCCTTGGCCGCTTCTCCGTAGTGTGCAAGAAATTCCGGATCAATGTCAGCTGTTTTATCATTGCTCTACTGGACCGTAGCTCCACTCGAGCACACATTTGTATCAGAATACACTTTGAGCGGGGGGGCACGATTGGTTATTCTATTGTTCGAGCTGGGCAACTGATTTCCCGCTGGACGTACTACTCTTCAACCGCTACTTTTTTGCGTGAGTCGACTTGATAATAGAGCGTTGGTAGTCTGCTGGCAACGGTGGCGGGGGATCTTCAAGGTTTTTCAGCATATTCACTACCGCGGCATGCTCTCCTGGGGTGGCCGGGTACTCTGGCTCTTTCAGTTTATTCTTGTTAGCCACTTTAGCCTTCCACTGTTCATGATGGGCGTCTACCCTCTTAATATTGTCCTCTCCAGTATAGTCCCAAGGTCTCTTCACCATATTCTTATGAGGTACTGTTGGGAGGGGTGACAACTTACGTTTTGGTGATCGGATCGTCTTTCTGCCGCCACTACTAGCGGTGGTCTGTTTCCGCTTTTTGCTCTGATCCTGAGTGGATGGAGACGGCTGACGGGGCGGTCGAGACGGCTGATGCGGCAGTGGAGACGGCTGCGCTAGAGACTGGTGAGGCGGCGAAGACGACGGCTGCGCTGGAGATTGGTGAGGCGGCAAAGACGACGGTTGCACTCGAGACTGGTGAGGTGGAGGCAAACAAGGATTGCTGCTATGAGGAGTCGGTGGCCTTGGCGTCCAATTTGGAAGGAAGATGTCCTCCTTTGGCCATACAACGGTCTGGGATTTGACTTCTCCAAGTTGAGCCAAATCCCTATCTTCACCTGCAGGGTCGTCGAGCTTCAGCTCCTCATAATCTTTCATCACTTCATCCACCGTGATGACAGCATACCCTTGTGGAACCGGAGAGCAATGCCAAGTTGGATGTGGTACAATTGGTAAGGCCATGCCGACCGCCACCGTCGACCTTAAGTTAGCAACTTTCACCTTTAGCTCACAATGTGTGCTCTCAGTGATATCATCCATTGGGTAGTGACGAGGAGGACTTGTCATCGGTGCATCATCACCATCATCCTGGAGCTGCGTGGAAGCGACACTGCTTTTCTGATTCGATGCAGCTTCTATCATGAGCTGCTGAGATTGGTCGCTACCTTGCTGTCTCTCAATTTGATCCTCCTGCAGCCGCTTTACTACTTCTTCTACATTACGCAGCCGGTCTGCAGCAGCCGCTTTCTCAGCTGCCTCCTTTTCCTTTCCCCTCTGATGGCTTCTATCGGCAAATCTCTTTCTTTCCTCGGAAAACGCAAGCATCCAAGACGGCTAGCCTGGTAAGCCTCGTGCTCGCCCTTTGTGTTCCTTAATACCAAGGGCGCGTGTGAGCTCGTTGTTCTCTCTATCGGGAACCTACACTCCCTCTTCAACATCTTGTACTGCATGTCTAATATGCTCGATGGGTAGGGGGTTATCTTTGTGTCTTTGGTTATATATTGCCTTTCCTTCTTCGTCCAACAAGCCCCCATGCCCGCAAAACCAGTTTCTTCCTCGTGGGAGCCATCTTAAGGGCTCTAGAGTGATTTTTTTCCAGAAATGATGCCTCAAATGCTTCCCACTTAGTCATCTTAGCGTTGTAGCCACCAGGCCCCATAATGTGCTGGTACTTCTTCTTGCCTGCATTCGCCTTATTTTTTCAGACTTTTTCAAGGCGTCCTCCGATTTCTTGTACGTCACAAATTCATCCTAGTAGTCTTTTATCTTCTCATAGCCGTGATCGAAATCTGGAGTCTTATCTTTCAAGATAAATTCTTGGTGCAATCTTTTTTTCCAGTCCCTGAATAGACCAGTCATCTTCTTAAGAGCCCACTCCTTAATGTTTTCTCTAGGGCCTCTTTTCGCCTATTCATTTCCTCCTCATTTGGCTCCTCCTCATCTGGATCCACCTCTGGCGCCGGCAGGGTGTGAAATTAAGCATGAGCTTTCTCCAAAGGTTTCTTTGACTGCTGTGCCGACATATGAGACTCCTTCCTGATCACTTGGCTTAATCCATTCTCGAGTGGTGATAGGGATGTGGTCCCTAACAACAACTCTGCATGCCTTCACAAACTTCTGCATTACATCTGCGGGAGCAATTGGTTCCCCGGCATGTGAGACTGTTTCGATCCTATACCTCTCACCGTCATCCAGCTTCTTGGTTGGGCCTCCTTTCGTATGTACTGAAGTTTTGCTCGATCCAGAGGGCTAAAAGAAAGAGCGTTAATATATGTATACATATAGAAGAGGATTAATTTAATAATATATATATATGCATCTCGACGGAGCGGTCGGCTTCTCCCTCGTCGGCTTCTTCCTCATTGGAGCCGCCGATTGCTCCCTCGCTCGAGGTGTGGGCGTCTACCTCACCAGAGCTTCTACCTTGTGTGTTGAGAGAATCATCTCCCTCGCCGGACTCGTTTAGAAACTAATTGGTGACATCGACATCTCCAACTAAAATATCATCCCCGCGGATGACACCATGCATCACGTCTTCGTGATATTCGTCTCTACCATGTGGATCCATAGTATCTACAAATTAATTAAACATAAAAAAACTAAATTAACTAACAACTAAAACTATATACATCAAATAATCCACTTAATTAATGCATCATCGAGTAACCCACTTCATATTATCGAATATATAATCTGGAATACATAAATAGTACATCTCGTGAATACAGTAATACATCGAATAATAACGACTGATCAGTCAACAAAGAGCCGTCGTACTACTGAGGCGCGGGCGGTGGACACCGAAAGAGCAGGGACCATCACTAGATCATAGGTACAGTGAGATCCCCAAAGAACCTGCCATTTCATTTTTCAACCTTGGCATCCAACGCCTCCATGAAGCGATGGATGTGCTCGTCCTCCTCCCTGACACGGCGACGTACCACCTCCTCGGGGGTCGGCACCCTCTGCATCTTCTGTGGCCCCCGCGACCGCCACCAAATAAGAAGCTCCAGGTCGACGACGGGAGCCTGGTTCCTCACCAAGCTGCGCGCCCCGGAAGGTAACTCCTCCCAGTGCCAGCCCGGAGGAGCCCAGTCCCGCACACGCTGGCGCATATAAGGCAGGTGGCCGCCACCGAGTCGACGACGAGGATGCTGCTCGGGCATCATATGTCCTACTATTTAAATTCCTACTGTTTAATAAAATTTTCTAAATTTGTATTCTCCAATCTGTTCCAAAATATAAGACCTTTTAAAAATTTCATCAAAAAACTACATACGAGCAAAATGAGTGAACATGTACTCTAAAATATGTCTATATACATCGATCCGAATGTAGTGCACTAATGGAACCTACAAAAAGACTTATATTTAGGAACGGAGGGAGTAATTAATTTCAAATACATAACAAACTTTTGCAAATGTCAAAATTCATCAAACTTTTGCAAAAAAAACTAAACAACTAAAACAACTAAATTAACTAAAACAATATGAAACACTTAATTACCAAAAACAATATGGACACTTAATTAACTAAAACAATATGAACACTTAATTACCTAAAACAATAATCCTAATTTTCTGTTTTACTATCTAATTAACTAATTTTATTTCTTAACCCTAATTTTTCATAGTGTTTCAGAGAGTGTGTGTGTACGTGTACGTGTGTGTGTACGTGTGTGTACGGCACCGGCGGCTCGAACGTCGGAGATGGACGGGGCGCGGCGGGGGTCCTACACCGGAGATGGATCGGGCATCTACGGTGGTCGCTAGGTGGGGGATGGGCTCGGGGAGGGGCGGCCATGCCGGCAATGGCGCGCGGTTGAGCTCGTCGGCCGCGGCCTTCATGAGGAGAAGGAGAAAAGGGTCGGTGGCTCACCTCAGGGGAGAAGAGGCCCGCGTGGAGATCCGATGTCGGCGAGGAGGACGACGAGCGTCGGCGATGGTGACAGCGAGCCGGACGTCGGGGCAGCCTGGCGGCGTCGAGCTCGTTGTCGCGTCGACGTGCGGTGCGAAGGCGAGAGCGAGGAGGAAGAAAATGAAACTGGCGATGGTGGGGGTTGGAAAAATTGAAGTCCCGCTTATATAGGATGGGCTTTAGCCCCGGGTCGTGGGAAGAACCGGGACTAAAGACCACCCTTTAGTCCCGATTCTTCCCACGACCAAAGGCTAAAGGTAGTTTTTGGGAGGCGAGGAGGCGGGAAGGCGAGGGGCTTTAGCCCCGGGTCGGGGCTAGACCCGGGACTAAGGGGGGGGGGGTCTTTAGTCCCGGTTCTAGCCACGACCAGGGCAAAAGCCCCTCGGCTGGCTGCGCGATCTATTTAGTCCCACCTCGCAGAGCGAGGGGCACTGGCACTGGTTTATAAGCCCCGCCGCAACAACTGCATTGAGCTCCTCTCTAAAGCAGGCCTACGGGCCTAGATGTCCTCTCGTTGCCTGTTGGGCCTATTGGGCTCGCGGGCCTGCATCCTGGCCCACCTATCGAGTAGGGTTTCTAGTCGTATGGAGGACGTGATGGCCCAATAGGCGGCATTTTTTCTCTTTTATTTTTGTTTTCTATTTGAGATTTTAACAAAGGGATTTCATTTTTTTGAACTTATTTTAACTCCATACTTTTTGTGTGTTCAAAATGCACCATTCAAAGGCATATGACAAATTTTCAACAATTTCTGACTTCATTTGATATTTTTTGTGCATTTACTTATTTCTTTGAGCTAGTTGACCCTGAAACTAAAATGCACTACAAATAAACTCTGAAAATGTTGAAAGTTGGCATGGTATCATCATTTCACCCACATAGCATGTGATAAAAAGTTGAGAAGGTTACGAATAAAACTGGACGCACTTCGTGTACAAAACGGACAATCTCTCTCGAAGTATGAGGGTTTCGACCGGTAACTCATGTGTTACAAAGGGATTTCACTTTTTGAACTTATTTGAATTACATACTTTTAGTGTGTTCGAAATGCACCATTCAAAGGAACATCACAAATTTTCAACAATTTCTGACTTCATTTGATATTTTTTGTGTATTTACTTTTTTTTGAGCTAGTTGATCCTGAAATTGAAATGCACTACAAATCAACTCTGAAAATGTTGAAATTTGGCATGGCATTATCATTTCACCGACATAGTATGTGATAAAGAGTTGAGAGGGTTACGACAAAAAATGGATGCACTTCGTGTACATAACGGACAATCTCTCTCGAAGTATCACGGTTTCGAACGATAACTCATCTATTACAAAGGGATTTCATTTTTTTGAACTTTTTTGAATTCCATACTTTTTTTTGTGTTCAAAATGCACCATTCAAAGGCACATCACAAATTTTCAACAATTTCTGACTTCATTTGATATTGTTCGTGCATTTACTTATTTTTTGGAGCTAGTTGACCCTGAAATTGAAAAGCACTACAAATGAACTCTGAAAATGTTGAAAGTTGGCATGGTATCATTATTTCACCCACATAGCATGTGATAAAAAGTCGAGAGGGTTACGACAAAAACTTGATGCACTTCATGTACAAAACGGACAATCTCTCTCGAAGTATCAGGGTTTCGAACGATAACTCATGTGTTAGAAAGGGATTTCATTATTTTGAACTTATTTGAATTCTATACTTTTTGTTCGTTCAAAATGCACCATTCAAAGGCACATCAAAAAATTTCAACAATTTCTGACTTCATTTGATATTTTTCGTGCATTTACTTATTTTTTTGAGCTAGTTGACCCTTAAATTGAAAAGCACTACAAATGAACTCTGAAAATGTTGAAAGTTGGCATGGTATCATCATTTCACGCACATAGCATGTGATAAAAGGTTGAGAGGGTTATGACAAAAACTGGATGCACTTCATGTACAAAACGGACAATCTCTCTCTAAGTTTAATACATTAGTACACATCACATAAAGTTTAATACGGCAATACACATCACATAAAGTTTAATACATTAGTACACATCACATAAAGTTTAATACATTACATAGATTTATATTTCGATCCCTTGCCTATGATCGCTTTGGCCGTAACCATGGAGCATGTTCATTATTTAACGGGATGCTTGGGTCAATTCTCACTATGAAGGGCGGAATTTCATCAAACTTATTATAATATGCTGACATGTGTGTCTTGTCCTCGATCCCCACGATGTTTCTTTTCCCTACATAATCGTCTGATGTATTCATTTGCTTATTTTTTCTTTTTTCGGTCTGGAGGACATGTCTTTCACGTAGAAAACCTGAGCGACATCATTGGCTAGGACAAATGGCTCGTCTGTGTAACCAAGATTCTTGAGATCAACTGTTGTGATTCCGTAGAACTGGTCTACCTTTACCCCTTCTCCATTCATGTTCACCCAACTACACCAAAACAAAGGGACCTTCAAAGTAGGTCCATAGTCAAGTTCCCATATATCCTCTATGTAACCCTAGTATGTGTCCTTTTACCCATTATCGTCTGTCGCATCATAGCAGACACCACT
Organism: Hordeum vulgare subsp. vulgare; assembly: GCF_904849725.1. Taxonomy (NCBI): domain Eukaryota; kingdom Viridiplantae; phylum Streptophyta; class Magnoliopsida; order Poales; family Poaceae; genus Hordeum; species Hordeum vulgare. The sequence goes on from NC_058519.1 coordinate 632,479,895, forward strand.
GTTCTGATTGGTGCTCTTTTTATCTTGGGCGGTCGTGTAAAAAGTCTTCCCGTTTATCTCATACCCTTGGAAATGCAAAGTCGAACAAGGTAACGCGGCCAACAACTAGAGTTGATCTCCAATAGTGTTGTCATTCATGGGACGTGCTCGCAACCAACTGCTGAAAGTATCCATGTGTTTTTCTTCAATCCAGGAGATAGCCTTCCCCGGGAACTCAGAGCGTACAAAATTCTTGTGCTCCTCGATATACGAAGCCAGGAAGGTGGAACTTTTTAGAACTGTGTAGTGTGCTTGAGTGAAATAATGCCCGTCCCTACATATCACTGCTTTCTTTCCTAGTGTGCCTTTTCCACTCAGTCTCCCCTCATGCCGCGATTCAGGAATACCAATCGGCTTAAGGTCAGGAAGAAAGTCTACACAGAACCCAATGACCTCCTCTGTTCCATAGCCCTTGGAGATGCTTCCTTCTGGCCTAGCATGGTTACGAACATATTTCTCTAAGACTCCCATGAAACTCTCGAAGGGGAACATATTGTGTAGAAATATAGGACGGAGAATGGAAATCTCGTCGACTAGGTGAACCAGGAGATGCGTCATAATATTGAAGAAAAACGGGGGGGGGAACACCAACTCAAGACATTGGACCACACCCTTCTGTAGCCTTACCAGACATTCTCGATTGATTACCTTCTGAGATATTGCATTGAGGTATGCACATAGCTTCACAATGGGTAATCGAACATTTTCCGGTAGAAGCCCCCTCAATGCGACCGGAAGCAACTGCGTCATAATCACGTGGCAATCATGAGACTTCAGGTTGTGGAATTTTTTCTCTGTCATATTTATTATTCCCTTTATATTAGACGAGAAACCAGTGGGGACCTTCATACTGCTCAGACATTCAAAAAAAGATTTCCTTCTCTGCTTTGCTAAGAGCGTAGCTGCTTAAGTATTGACGCCCTTTATCAGTCTTCTTGTCGTATGGGTCTTTCATACGTTGCTGCTCCTCCCGTGCTTCTGTTATATCTTTTGTCTTCCCATACGCACCCAGGAAGCCTAGTAGGTTCACGCAAAGATTCTTTGTCACGTGCATCACGTCGATTGAAGACCGGACCTCTAGGTATTTCCAATAGGGTAGCTCCCAAAATAAAGATTTCTTTTTCCACATGGGCACGTGTCTCCGGTCACGTCGTCTTTCGGAACAGATTGACCACTGATCACCCACAAGTGTAGGGGATCTATCGTAGTCCTTGCGATAAGTAAGAGCGTCGAACCCAACGAGGAGCAGAAGGATCTGACAAGTGGTTTTCAGCAAGGTATTCTCTCCAAGCACTGAAATTATCGGTAACAAATAGTTGTGTGGTAAGATGATTCGCAGCAAGTAGCAAGTAAAAATAGTAACAAAGGTGCAGCAATATGGCCCAATCCCTTTTGTAGCAAGGGACAAGCCTGGACAAACTCTTATAGGAGGTAAAGCGCTCCCGAGGACACACGGGACTTTCTGTGAAGCTAGTTTTCATCATGTTCATATGATTCACGTTTGCTACTTTGATAGTTTGATATGTGGGTGGACCGGTGCTTGGTGCTGCCCTTACTTGGACAAACATCCCACTTATTATTAACCCCACTCGCAAGCATCCGCAACTACGAAAGAAGAATTAAGACAGAGTCTAAGCATAGCATTAAACTAGTGGATCCAAATCAGCCCCTTACGAAGCAACGCATAAACTAGGGTTTAAGGTTCTGTCACTCTAGCAACCCATCATCTAGTTACTACTTCCCAATGCCTTCCTCTAGGCCCAAATAATGGTGAAGTGTTATGTAGTCGACGTTCACATAACACCACTAGAGGAAAAAAACATATAACGCATCAAAATATCAAACGAATACCAAATTCACATGACTACTTATAGCATGACTTATCCCATGTCCTCAGGAACAAAAGTGACTACTCACAAAGCATAATAATATTCATGACCAGAGGGGTTTTGAATAGCATCAAGGATCTGAACATATAATCTTCCACCGAGTAATCCAACTAGCATCAACTACAAAGAGTAATTAACATTACTAGCAACCTTACAAGTACCAATCGGAGTCGTGAGACGGAGATTGGTTACAAGAGATGAACTAGGGTTTGGAGATGAGACGGTGCTGATGAAGATGTTGATGGTGATGAGTCCCCTCCTATGAGAGGAATGTTGGTGATGACGATGGCGATGATTTCCCCCTCCGGGAGGGAAGATTCCCGGCAGGACGGCCCTGCCACAGCTCTAGATTGGTTCTGCTCAAGTTCTGCCTCGTGGCGGCGGCAAATTCCTCCCGAAAGCCTCCTCCTGATTTTTTCTGGAACGAAACCCTCCTTATAGCAAAAGAGGTGATCTAGAGGGCCAACTAGGAGCCCACAAGCCCCCTCGGCGCGGCCAGGGGGTAGGCCGCGCCAAGCAGGCTTGTGGCCTCCTAGTGGCTCTCCTCTGGTACTTCTTCGGCTCAGTATTTTTTATAAATTCCAAAATAATTCCTCGTTGATTTTCACGGCTTTTGGAGTTGTGCAGAATAGGTATCTCAAACTTGCTCCTTTTTTAGGCCAGAATTCCAGCTGCCGGCATTCTCCCTCTTCATGTAAACCTTGCAAAATAAGAGAGAAAAGACATTAGTATTGTACCGTGAAGTGTAATAACAGCCCATAAAGCGATAAATGTCAACATGAAAGCATGATGCAAAGTGGACGTATCAACTCCCCAAGCTTAGACTTCGCTTGTCCTCAAGCAGAAACCGAGATCAATAAATATGCCCACATGTTTAGAGAGAGGTGTCGACAAAACAAGATACGGACATGCAGGCATCATGATCATAGTTAGAACAGCAATATCATCATATCATATCTTATGTAAAGTGATAATTCCTTCACAAAGTAAAGTATGGATCAAGAACCTTATTAAGAATTAACAACCAATAGCCTTTAGTCATTGAAGCAATTGCAATTAATTATAACATCGAAAAGAGTCAAGCAAGAGCTTGTAAAGCAAATCCACATACTCAATCATCCTTTCGTCTTCTACAATTGCTACAACCTACGTGGTACTCATGAGATCAAAGTTTCAGTCAGACACAGAGAAAGATAGGGGCTTATAGTTTCGCCTCCCAACTATTTACCTCAAGGGTAATGTCAACAATAATAATTCATGAATACTTACTTCCAAGTTGACATACGAATATACATCTTTCCCTAGCATATGATGTTAGCCAAGATAAAGGCAAAGTATGGAATTGGTGTAGATCACCATGACTCTTTTAGGGACAAGGTACAAGATAGGCCCTTCGCAGAGGGAAGCAGAGGTTGTCATGCGCTTTTGGGGTTTCGATGTGTGTCCTCTTAGTGTGAAGGAACGTCACTTTATATTGCCTCCTGTGATAAATAACTTTATTATGCAGTCTGTCGCTTTTATGTCTTCCTCATCACACGTTCGTACAAAGCTTACTTTCCACACACTAATAGATCATACATATTTAGGGAGCAATTTTTATTGCTTGCACCAATGACAACTTACTTGAGGGATCTTATTCAATCCATAGGTAGGTTTTGTGGACTCTCATGCCAAAACTAGGTTGAAGGTTTATGGATGCACAAGTAGTATCTCTACTTAGTGCGGAAGTTTTGGCCGATATGAGGTGGAAGCAAGCGTCACATGCTAAGGGATCTCTAGTCATATAACATTGTTCGGAACCAAGCAAACATAATTCATTATGTTTTCTTCCTTGTCCAACATCTACTTCTAAGCATGCAATAGTTTAATGAGTGTTCACAATCATAGATTGTGTCAAAGATGATATATTTATACGTGAACCTCTCTTTCCTTATTACTTCCTATTAATTGCAACAATGACCAAGGTCTACGTTTGTCCACCCACAACAAGTTTCAATCAACATTCTTTTTATATGTGGAGCCATCACTTCCCATACGATCATTACATGATATTTTATGCTTTTGTTCTTTTATCATTCTTTTCTTTCAGATCATGGCATGAAGCAAGGCCCTTAACTAAAACACTCTTTATTATATGACTCACGAACTCGAATACATCGGGGGTGACACAAAGCAAAACTCAAGCCTAAAACACTAAGAACTTTATTCTACGATAGAAAGATAAAACCAAAAAGGATCGAACTAAGAAAAGGTAAAGGCAAAAGATGTGATGGTGATACGATACCAGGGCAACTCCCCCAAGCTTGGCACAAGCCAAGGGGATTGCCAATACCCATGCTTAGTTGACTTCTTTTGGAGGTGATGGTGGTGAAGTTGTTGCAGAAGTCTTGAACTTGTTTAATTTCCTCTTGAGCATAAAATTCTGCTCCTTCAGATCATTAATTTCCTCTTCAAACCTCAACACCCTTTGGCATAATTCTTGCTTAATCTCCTGCAAAAGACGAGAAGGGATAAACAAAATCTTAGGCTTGTTCCTTGACTTAGGGAGGCTTGACTTTTGAACTCCACATATGGGTCTCCAGGTTGGGGTAGAGGAGCCTCCTCTTCATGGGAACTTGTTCCTTCCTTCCCCTTGGGATCATAATCTTCTTCCTCGTCGGTGGTCCAACCATAGTGATCCAAGTCCCCATAGAGCTTGGGATTACCAAGGTAATCGGCCACATAGCTCTCCCCCTCTAAATATTGAGAAGACATCTTGCCCTAAATCTGCGGCACAAACAGGACTGAAACGAAAACAGAGGGTAATTGCGTGATACAAGGGTCAGACCTTTCGGGAGAATATATAATGATTTTGTTCCGACCAGAAGGAGTACTCCGCAAGAAAACGGAGTCCGGGAGGCACACGAGGTGGTCACAAGCCCCCCAGGCGCGACCAGGGGGTGGACCATGCTTCGCAGGCTTGTCGCCTCCTCGTGCGCTTTCCAGTCTGCTTTAAAAATTATACTTCTCCAAAAATTCCAAAACAGAGAAAAATTCCTACTCAAAAAGTTTTGGAGTCTGTTTACTTACCGAATCACATACCTCTTCGTTTTTGGAGTCTCAAACAGGCTGATAAATATCCCTTATGTACTCCTGCGGAGTTATGGTATTGATAATATTGCTTTCAACATTTACGTGAGTACCTGAGATATAATGCTTGATTCTTTGCCCATTTACCACTCTCGGAAATTTACCTTTCGTGTTGTTGATCTTGATGGCACCGGAATGATACACTTCCTCAACAATGTAAGGACTGTTGGGTAACGTAGCATAAATTCAAAAAAATTCCTACGCATATTCAGATCTTCCTATGGAGAGACCAGCAATGAGAGAGGGGTGAGTGCATCTTCATACCTTTGAAGATCTCTAAGCGGAAGCGTTGCTAGAATGCGGTTGATAGAGTTGTACTCGCGGCGATTCAGATCGCGGTGTGATTCCGATCTAGTGCCGAACCACGGCACCTCCGCTTTCAACACCCGTGCAGCCCGGTGATGTCTCCCGCACCTTGATCCAGCAAGGAGGAGGGAGAGGTTGGGGAAGCTCTCTGGAAACACGACGGCGTGGTGTCGATGGAGAGACGAGGTCTCCCGGCAGGGCTTTGCAAGCACCGTGGGAGGAGGAGGAAGGAGGGGAGCACGGCTGCGCCGAGGGAAGGAAGAAACGGTGTGTCCCAACAGCCCCAAACCCCTCCCTATATATAGGAGGAGGGGAGGGGGTCCCACCCCTAGGGTTTCCCCCCTAGGTGGTGCGGCAGCCCCCACTAGATGGGAGGTGCGGCGGCTAGGGCAGGGGGACGGGTGGCGCACCCCTTAGGTGGGCCTTAGGCCCACCAGCGCTAGGGTTCCCCTCCCCCCCTTTCTCCCTCCTGCGCCTTGGGCCTCTTGTGAGAGGCGCATCAGCCCACTTTGGGCTGGTTGCCCTCCCCCTTTTGGCCCATGCTACCTCTTGGGCCTGGTGGCCCCTCCCGATGGACCCCCGGGACCATTTCCGGTGGTCCAGGTATGCTACCGGTGACGCCCGAAGCATTTCCGGTGTGCAAAACCATCCATCCTATATATCAATCTTTTCCTACGGACCATTCCGGAGCTCCTCGTGACGTCCGGGATCTCATACGGGACTCCGAACAACTTTCGGTGACCTCGTATAACATTTCGCTATAACCCTTGCGTCATCGAACCTTAAGTGTGTAGACCCTACGGGTTCGGGAAGCATGCAGACATCACCGAGACGCTCTCCGGCCAATAACCATCAGCGGGATCTGAATACCCATGGTGGCTCCCACATGTTCCGCGATGATCTCATCGGATGAACCACGATGTCAAGGATTCCATCAATCCCGTATACAATTCCCTTTCTCTGTCGGTATAGCACTTGCCCGGATTTGATCGCTAGTATACCTATAACTTGTTCAATCTCGTTACCGGTAAGTCTCTTTACTCATTCCATAGCACGTCATCGTGTGACTAACTCCTTAGTCACATTGAGCTCATGATGATGTTCTACCGAGTGGGCCCAGAGATACCTCTCCGTCACACGGAGTGACAAATCCCGATCTCGATTCGTACCAACCCATCAGACACTTTTAGAGGTATCCGTAGTGCACCTTTATGTCACCCAGTTACGTTGTGACGTTTGATACACCCAAAGCACTCCTACAGTATCCGGGAGTTGCACAATCTCACGGTCGAAGGAAAAGACACTTGACATTAGAAAAGCTTTAGCATACGAACAATACGATCTAGTGCTATGCTTAGGATTGCGTCTTGTCCATCACATCATTCTCCCAATGATGTGATCCCGTTATCAATGACATCTAATGTCCATGACCAGGAAACCATGATCATCTATTGATCAACGAGCTAGCCAACTAGAGGCTTGCTAGGGACACATTGTGATCTATTTATTCACACAAGTATTATTGTTTCCTGTTAATACAGTTATAGCATGAACAATAGACGATTATCATGAACAAGGAAATATGATAATAACCATTTTATTATTGCCTCTAGGGCATATTTCCAACAGTCTCCCACTTGCACTAGAGTCAATAATCTAGTTACATTGTGATGTATCGAATACCCATAGCATTATGGTGTTGATCATGTTTTTCTCGAGGAAGAGGTTTAGTCAACGGGTCTGCAATATTCAGATCCATGTGTACTTTAAAAATATCTATCACTCCACTCTGGACATGGTATTGGATGGAGTTATAGCGGCGTTTGATGTGCTTGGTCTTCCGGTGAAACCTGGGCTCCTTGGCTATGGAAATGGCCCCAGTGTTATCACAAAAGATCGTCATTGGACCCGACGCGCTTGGAACCACTCCAAGGTCGGTGATGAGCTCCTTCATCCAAATTCCTTCATGAGCAGCTTCTGAAGCAGCTATGTACTACGCTTCACATGTAGATGCTGCCACAACTTCTTGCTTGCTGCTGCACCAGCTCACTGCCCCACCTTTCAAAACATATATGTATCCGGTTTGTGACTTAGAGTCATCCGGATCTGTGTTGAAGCTAGCACCGATGTAACCCTTTACGACGAGCTCTTCGTCACCTCCATAAACGAGAAGCATCTCCTTAGTCCTCTTCAGGTACTTAAGGATATCCTTGACCGCTGTCCAGTGTTCCATGACGGGATCACTTTGGTACCTCCCTACCAAACTTATGGCTAGGTTTATATCAGGTCTGATACACAACATGGCATACATTATAGAGCCTATGGCTGAAGCGTCGGGGATAGTACTCATCTTCTCTCTATCTCCTGCCGTGGTCGGTGACTGAGTCTTACTCAATCTCATACCTTGCAAAACTAGCAAGAACCCTTTCTTTGAGTTTTCCATATTGAACTTCTTCAATATCTTGTCAAGGTATGTACTTTGCGAAAGACCTATGAGGCGTCTCGATCTATCTCTATAGATCTTGATGCCTAATATGTATGCAACTTCTCCAAGGTCCTTCATTGAAAAACTCTTGTTCAAATAGGCCTTTATGCTCTCCAACATCTCTATACTATTCCCTATCAATAATATGTCGTCTACATACAATACGAGGAAAGCTACAGAGCTCCCACTCACTTTCTTGTACAGACAGGCTTCTCCATAAACCTGTATGAACCCAAACGTTTTAATCACCTCATTAAAGCGAATGTTCCAACTCCGAGATTCTTGCACCGGCCCATAGATGGAGTGCTGGAGCTTGCACACTTCTTTAGCACCCTTAGGGTCGACAAAACCTTCTGGTTGCATCATATACAACTCTTCCTTCAGATTCCCGTTAAGGAATGCTATTTTGACGTCCATTTGCCAAATTTCGTACTCATAAAAGGCGAAAATTGCTAACATGATTCAGACTGATTTTAGCTTTGCTACGGGAGAGAAAGTCTCTTCGTAGTCAACTCCTTGAATTTGTCGAAAATCCTTTGCGACAAGTCGAGCTTTATAAACGGTCACATTACCGTTTGCATCAGTCCTCTTCTTGAAGATCCATTTATTTTCTATGGCTCGCCGGTCATCGGGCAAGTCCATACTTTGTTCTCATACATGGATCCTATCTCGGATTTCATAGCTTCAAGGCATTTGTTGGAATCCGGGCCCGCCATTGCTTCTTCATAGTTCGAAGGTTCACCATTGTCTAAGAACATGATTTCCATCGCAGGGTTGCCGTACCACTCTGGTGCGGAGCGTGCCCTTGTGGACCTTCGCTGTTCAGTAGTAACTTGATCCGAAGCTTCATGATCATTATCATTAACTTCTTCTTCAGTTGGTGTAGGCGCCACAGGAACAATTTCCCGCGATGCGCTACTTTCCTATTCGAGAGGGGGTGTAATTACCTCATCAATTTCTACTTTCCTCCCACTTACTTCTTTCGAGAGAAACTCTTTCTCTAGAAAGGATCTGTTCTTGGCAACAATGGTTCTACCTTCGGATCTAAGATAGAAGGTATACCCAATAGTTTCCTTAGGGTATCCTATGAATACGCATTTCTCCGCTTTGGGTTCGAGCTTCTCTGGTTGAAGTTTCTTCACATAAGCATCGCAGCCCGAAACTTTAACAAACGACAACTTGGGTTTCTTGGCAAACTATAGTTCATACGGTGTCATCTCAACGGATTTGGATGGTGCCCTATTTAAAGTGAATGCTGCAGTTTCTAATGCGTATCTCCAAAATGATAATGGCAAGTCGGTAAGAGACATCATAGATCATACCATATCTTATAAAGTGTGATTACGACGTTCAGACACTCCGTCGCGTTGCGGTGTGCCAGGCGGCGTCAGTTGTGAAGCTATTCCACACTTCCTTAGGTGTGTGCCAAACTCGTGACTCAAATATTCTCCTCCACGATCAGATCGTAGACAGTTAATTTTTCTGTCACGTTGATTCTCAACCTCACTCTAAAATCCGTTGAACTTTTCAAACGTCTCAGATTTGTGCTTCATCAAGTAGATATACCCATGCCTACTCAAATCATCGGTGAGAGTGAGAACATAATGGTAGCCACCACGAGGTTCAACGTCCATTGGACCACAGACATCAGTATGTATAATTTCCAATAAGTCGGTCTCTCTCTCCATTATTCCTGAGAATGGAGTCTTAGTCATCTTGCCCATGAGGCACGGTTCGCATGTGTCAAATGATTCAAAGTCAAGAGACTCTAATAGTCCATCAGTATGGAGCTTCTTCATGCGCTTAACACCGATATGACCAAGGCGGCAGTGCCACAAGTATGTGGGACTATCATTATCAACTTTAGATCTTTCGGTACTAACACTATGAATATGTGTAACATCACGATCGAGATTCATCAAGAACAAATCATTCACCACCGGAGCATGACCATAAAACATATCACTCATATAAATAGAACAACCATTATTCTCTGACTTAAATGAGTAGCCGTCTCGCATTAAGCAAGACCCTGATACAATATTCATGCTCAAAGCTGGTACTAAATAACAATTATTAAGGTTTAAAACTAATCCCGACGTTAGATGTAGAGGTAGCTTGCCGACGGCGATCACATCGACTTTGGAGCTATTCCCGACGTGCATCGTCAACTCGTCCTTGGCGAGTCTCCGCTTATTCCGCAGTTCCTGCTTTGAGTTGCAAATGTGAGCAACAACACCGGTATCAAATACCCAGGAGCTACTACGAGGGCTGGTAAGGTACACATCAATAACATGTATATCACATATACACTACAGGAATCACCTTCTTTGCCGTCTGCCATCACAGACGGCAAAGACAATATCCCTGACGGCAAAGACAATACCACAAACGGCAAAGATTGTCACGGCCGGCAAAATTTCTGCGTCTGCCTACGACGGCATAGGACCTTCTTTGCCGTCAGCTTTCCTCACGAGCTGTCGGTAAATCTCTTGAGACGGCAGCCGACGCGCGTTGCCTCCGTTAGGGGTTAACGGAGCCTTTGCCGTCTGCCTCCCCGTCAATCTTTGTCGTCTGCCTTCTCCTCCCCTCCCCTCCCCCTCCATCTTTGCCGTTTGCCTCCACGTCCATCTTTGCCGTCTGCCGGGTCCTCCCCTCCCCCAGGAAGCAGACGACAAAGAGACTATATGGCCAGCTGCTACTGCCCAGGTTGCACAGCTGGGCGCCACGTGGCACCTTTGCCGTTTGTCAGCTGACGGCAAAGGCCTTTGCCATCAGCTGGCAGATGGCAAAGAGCCTATATTGTCACATTTTTATTTATTTTTTCTATTTCACAGCACATATACATATAATTCATAGCACATATATCATAAATAGGTCACAACACATATATGATATACATATAAAGCTCATCAATGCCATTTGTTCATCAACGTACATCCCATATATCAAAAGAACCAACACATACAAAGTTTCCTCCATATATACATACATATAGTTGCACATATATTGTTCATCCATATATACATATACATATAGTTCCACATTGTTCATCAACTCAAATAAAAACAGAAACTAAAGCACTCCAACGCCAGCTTCCATGCATGTAGTACATCCAATCTACAAAATGGGAATAAGAAAGTCAGAAGAAGAAGAACAACAACATATATATGACAAATAAGCTAAATTGAAGAAGAAAGAGAAGAAGCAAGAAGATAACAAGGAGAAGAAAAACAAGAAGGAGGAGGAGGAGGAGGAGGAGGAGGGGAAGGGGAAGGAGAAGGAGGAGGAGAAGAAGGAAAAAGAAGAGAAGAAGAAGGAGAAGAAGGAGGAGAAGAAGGAGAGAAGAAGAAGGAGAAGAAGGAGGGCTCCTTCTCCTTCTTCTCCTCCTTCTCCTTCTTCTTCTCTTCTTCTCCTCCTTCTTCTTCTTCTTCTCCTTCTCCTTCTCTTCTTCTTCTCTTCTTCTTCTTCTTCTTCTTCCTTCTCCTTCTTTTTGAGCTAAATGGGCTAATTATGTCATTTTAAAGGAAAACAAGCTACGTATATAATATTCATGAGCTAACCAAGGTTCTTATGCCATTTTGAGCTTATTATGGTATTTCGGAGCTAAATGGGCAAATTATGTCATTGTTGGGTTAATTAAAGCAAGGATAATATGAAAGAGGAGAAGAAAGAGGAGGAGGAGGAGAAGAAGAAGAAATCAAGAAGAAGGAGGAGGAGGAGGAGAAGGACTAGAAGCTCCTTGGCCTTCTCCTCCTCCTCCTCCTCCTCCTTCTTCTCTTCTTCTTCTTCTATCTTTTCATTTTGCCTATTTCTTCTCCTCTTCTCCTCTTGTTGGAGCTAAATTACCTAATTATGTCTTTTTTGAGCTAAATGTTCCAATTATGTCATTTCAGAGGAAAACAAGCTAACTATATAATATTCATGAGCTAACCAAGGTTCTTGTGCCATTTTGAGCTTATTATGGTATTCTGGAGCTAAATGGGCTAATTATTTCATTGTTGGGTTAATTAAAGCAAGGATAATATGAAAGAGGAGAAGAAATAGAAGGAGGAGGAGAAGAAGAAGAAATCAAGAAGAAGGAGGAGGAGGAGGAGAAGGAGGAGGAGGAGAAGGATAGAAGGTCATTGGCCTTCTCCTCCTCCTCCTCCTCCTCCTCCTCCTCCTCCTTCTCCCTCTTCTCTTCTTCTTCTTCTTCTTCTTCTTCTTCTTCTTCTTCTTTCTTTTCATTTTGCATATTTCTTCTCCTCTTCTCCTCTTGTTGGAGCTAAATTACCTAATTATGTCTTTTTGAGCTAAATGGGCTAATTATGTCATTTTAGAGGAAAACAAGCTAAGTATATAATATTCGTGAGCTAACCAAGGTTCTTATGCCATTTTGAGGTTATTATGGCATTTTGGAGCTAAATGGGCTAATTATGTCATTGTTGGGTTAATTAAAGCAAGGATAATATGAAAGAGGAGAAGAAGGAGGAGGAGGAGGAGAAGAAGAAATCAAGAAGAAGGAGGAGAAGGAGGAGAAGGAGGAGGAGGAGAAGGACTAGAATGTCCTTGGCCTTCTCCTCCTTCTCCTCCTCCTCCTCCTCCTCCTTCTCCTTCTTCTCTTCTTCTTCTTCTATTCTTCTTCTTCTATCTTTTCATTTTGCCTATTTCTTCTCCTCTTCTCCTCTTGTTGGAGCTAAATTACCTAATTATGTCTTTTTTGAGCTAAATGTTCCAATTATGTCATTTTAGAGGAAAACAATCTAAGTATATAATATTCATGAGCTAACCAAGGTTCTTGTGCCATTTTGAGGTTATTATGGTATTTTGGAGCTAAATGGGCTAATTATGTCATTGTTGGGTTAATTAAAGCAAGGATAATATGAAAGAGGAGAATAAAGAGGAGGAGGAGGAGAAGAATAAGAAATCAAGAAGAAGGAGGTGGAGGAGGAGGAGGAGGAGGAGGATAGAAGGTCCTTGGCCTTCTCCTCCTCCTCCTCCTTCTCCTTCTCTTCTTCTTCTTCTTCTTCTTTCTTTTCATTTTGCATATTTCTTCTCCTCTTCTCCTCTTGTTGGAGCTAAATTACCTAATTATGTCTTTTTGAGCTAAATGGGCTAATTATCCCATTTTAGAGGAAAACAAGCTAAGTATATAATATTAATGAGCTAACCAAGGTTCTTATGCCATTTTGAGCTTATTATGGTATTTTGCAGCTAAATGGACCAATTATGTCATTGTTGGGGAAATTAAAGAATGGATAATGTGAAAGAGGAGAAGAAAGAGGAGGAGGAGGAGGAGAAGAAGAAATCAAGGAGGAGAAGGAGGAGAAGGAGGAGGAGGAGAAGGACTAGAAGGTCCTTGGCCTTCTCCTCCTTCTCCTCCTCCTGCTCCTCCTCCCACTACTGGAATCTAGAAATTTGCCGTCAGCCAGTTCTTTACCGTGTGCTGGCTGACGGAAAGAACCTCTTTGCCATCAGTTGACACAATACAGACGGCAAAGAACTGACACATGGCAAAAATACTATTTGCCATGTGTGGGTCCTTTGCCGTCTGCCAGCAGACAGCAAAGAGCCCCAGGGCAGACGGCAAAGGGGACGCGTGGGCCCCATGCCTGCCGTGTCCAAAATCCGCGGGCCTTTGCCGTCTGCCATACGGCCCTTTGCCGTCTGCCTTACGTCCCTTTGCCGTCGGGGGCCGGACGGCAAAGGGGCCTCCCTATAACGGCCGTTACCCCCCACCTCGCTCACTGTCTCTCTCTCTCTCTCACCCCGACCACTCTCTCTCTCCACGGCGGCGACGCCCTGCCGGCGAGATCCCCTCCCCGCGGCGAGCCTACCCCCCCGGCGAGCCTACCCCCCCGGCGAGCCCACCCCCCCGGCGACCCCCTCCCCGCGGCGACCCACCCCCTGCCCCCTGCCGCCGCCGCCCCCTGCTGCCGCCCCCTGCCGTGCGGCCCCCCCTGCCGCCGCCGCCCCCTGCCGCCGCCCCCTTCCGCCGCCCCCTGCCGCCAACCCCCAGCCGCGCGCCCCCGTGCCGCCGCCGCCCCCTGCCGGTGAGTTTTTTTTGTTTTTCTTTTTAAAAAAGTTAATTACTTTAGTTAGTTTATTAGGTTAGTTTTTTTATTATATATAGGGTAATTTAGTTAGTTTATTTGGTTAGATTATTAGGCTAATTAGGTTAGTTAGTTAGGTTAGAAGAAAAAAAGCAGAAGGAAAAAAAGCAGGAGAAGAAGAAGAAGAAGAAGAAGAAGAAGAAGAAGAAGAAGAGAAGGAGGAGGAGGAGAAAAAAGAAGAAGAAGAAGAAGAAGAAGAAGAAGAAGAAGAAGAAGAAGAAGAGGAGAGGAGGAGGAGGAGAAAGAGGAGGAGAAAGAAGAAGAAGAAGAAGAAGAAGAAGAAGAAGAAGAAGAAGAAGAAAAAGAATAGAAGGAGAAAAAGAGGAGGGGGAGTAGGAGGAGAAAAAAGAAGAAGAAGAAGAAGAAGAAGAAGAAAAAGAGGAGAGAGGAGAAGAAGAAAGAAGAGAAAAAGGGAACCCCGGCACCCCGAAACTGACCCTCGACCCCCGACCCCTGACGCCCGACGCCACTGACCCCCGACCATCGACCTCCGACGCACTGACCCCCGACCCCCGACCCCCGACGCCACTGACCCCCGACGCCACTAACCCTCGACCCCCGACGCCACTGCCCCCGACCCGGCCCCTCGGCCCATGACTCCCGACCCCCGACGCTCGACGCCACCAACCCCCGACCCCCGACGCCACTGACACCCGACGTCACTGACCCTGGACCCCCGACGCCACTAACCCTGGACCCCCGACGCCACTGACCCCCCACAACCGACGCCACTAACCCCCCGACCCCCGATGCCACCGACCCTCGACGGCACTGACTCCCGACGCCACTATGCCCCGACCCCCGACACCTCTTCTGCCTTCTTTTGAACGAGAAGGTGCTTTTCGGACTTCCAGAGGCCCACGGGGTCATAGTTTTGAAAATTATGAGTTAGGTCACATATTTTCCGATCATGTTAATTATAAAAACATCGTATTTGTGTTGATCGGGTGAATTTCAATGTGCAGTTGTTCGACGACCTCCACGTGCGTTGGACGAGCTCCGCCCTTGCGTTTGTTGGTGAGCACAAATGACTTCTCCTCCTACCCCCTTAATTTGCTCTGTCCCCGTCTTCGTGCCAATGAAACTTGCTAGCTATAGGTTTCTTCAATCATGAGTATGCGTGACCAGTATGCGTCTCCCGTTCGAAAGGGCGACATCTATAAATATGCATTTCTTTGCATATTTATAACCGCCATCCTTTCGAATTGTCCAACATTATCCATGGACAGCCCGAGTATGTGTAGATTGGGTTTGTTTTCCCATATGCTGTGCTCCGGATCCGATGCGGAATTTCGTCAGTGCCTCCCCTGTTGTTCTCCGGGTACACATCCTCTCTGCTTATTGCCGAGACGTGTATCAGGAGAACAGCGGGGAGGTGCTGCCGAAATTGTGCGTCGCATCTGGAGCAGAGCATGGGAAAACGAACCCAGTCTACACATACTCGGGTGGGATTAGGACCTATCTTTACCTATTAGCGTGTAGGTTGCATGGACGTAATAAAACTGACAAACTTGATTAGCGTATGAATATAGATGATGAATTATGTATTTATTTCTTGTGCCCCCATAGGTAGCTAGGCAACATGAGTGATCGTGCTTGGATGTACACTGGTCACCCTAGTCAGGAAGACATGACCCATGAATGGTTAACAAAAACCATGGGGGTTGTGAGAGCCGCATTTGCAAATGGCCAGCAAAAAACATGGTGCCCCTGTCCCAACTGCGACAACTGGAAAAAGCAGACAGAGTTTGAAATGGGTAAACACTTGTAGAAGTGGGGTTTTACGCCTAATTATACGGTGTGGACTTTTCATGGTGAGTCTGACCAACGTGCCAGAGCTGAGGTGATTCGTCGTCGCACCGACGAGCATGGTACCGGGATTGAAGACATGGTGCAAGACTTTGATGATGCTCGGGATTCGGACGATGAGATGGAGGAATCTGCAAAGGCCTTCTATGAAATGCTGGAGTCTTCAAAACGTCCTCTCCACGAGCAGACTGAGCTTTGTCAGCTGGATGCCATCGCGCAAGTAATGGCTCTGAAGGCTCAATTCAACCTAGGCAGAGAATGCTACGACGCGATGATGACGATATTTGGACGCTTTCTACCCAAAGGCCATGTACTGCCTGCAAACCTGTACCAGTCAGAGAAAATCCTCCGTGTACTAAAGATGCCCTATGAGAAGATACATGCCTGTGAGAATGGATGTGCCTTATTTAGGCTTGAGTATGCGGCCTTGAACTATTGCCCCATTTGCAATTCTTCCAGGTATATTGTGGTAGACAACGGCATGGGTGAGAAGAATCAGACCAAAATCCCCATTAGTGCTCTTCGATATCTGCCAATCGTACCAAGACTTCAACGTCTTTTCATGGTCGAAGAGACGGCCAGACAGATGACATGGCACAAATTGGGCAAAAGAACCGAACTAGATGCGGATGGGAACAAGATGCTGGTACACACTTCAGATGGTTTTGCGTGGAGCCACTTCGATGCATTACATAAGGATAAATCGGAAGATCCAAGGCAACCTAGAGTTTCCATCAGCACGGATGGGTTCAATGTGTATGGTATGACGGCAGCACAATACAGTTGTTGGCCTGTATTTGTCATTCCACTAAATTTGCCACCCGGAGAGATTATGAAAAGAAAGAACATTTTCCTGACGTTGATAATTCCAGGGCCCAACTATCCGGGGAAGAATATGAATGTGTACATGCAGCCGCTTAAGGATGAGTTGCAAGAAGCCTGGGATAATGGGATCAAGACCTACGACGCGGCTACCAAAACAAATTTCAAAATGCATGTGTGGTACATGTACTCGACGCATGATTATCCGGCGTTTGCGCTATTCGCTGGCTGGTGTGTGCATGGAAGGTTCCCGTGCACCACATGCAAGGCAGCTCTTCAGTTCCGTTGGCTGCAGGCTGGTCGCAAGTATTCTTGCTTCGACATGCATAGACAATTCCTGGATCCTGACCATAAGTTCAGAAAAGACAAGAAGAATTTCATCAAAGGTAGAGTTGTCAAAAACACTGCACCAGCTGCGTTGACGGGCCAACAGACCCTTGCTCAGTTAAACGCTCTCGAGCCCGATCCTTTGCGTCCAGGATACTTCAAAGGGTATAATACGGAACACGCCTGGACTCACAAGTCATGCTTATGGGATCTCCCTTACTTCAAAGACCTCCTTTGCCCACACAACATTGACGTGATGCATACTGAAAAGAATATTGCGGAGGCCATTTTTGGTACATTGTTGGGCATAGAGGGGAAGTCAAAAGATAATCCTAAGGCTAGAATCGACCTGGAGGCTCTATGTGATAGACCGTTGCAAAACTTGCGACAACGGAAAGGAAAGCAAAGCATAGCGAAGCCAAAGGCATGGTTCAATCTTGAAAGGCCAGCTATGAGGGAAATGCTATTGTGGGTGAAAATGCGGTTGATGTTCCCCGATGGGTATGCTGCGAATCTAAAGAAGGGAGCGAGTCTTGAGAAATTGAAAATATTTGGGCTCAAGAGTCATGATTGGCACATATGGATTGAGCGGATAATGCCGGTGATGTTGCGTGGCTTTATCCCTGAGGATGAATGGCTAGTACTGGCAGAGCTGAGCTATTTCTTCCGTTCTCTTTGTGCGAAAGAACTATCGCCTGGCGTGCTAGATGAAATGGAAGAGTTGGCGCCGGAGTTGGTCTGCAAATTAGAAAAGATCTTTCCACCGGGCTTCTTTAATCCAATGCAACATTTGATTTTGCATCTCCCGACCGAGGCAAGAATGGGGGGGCCCGTTCAAAATCGATGGTGCTACTCAACTGAGAGGATGCAGAAGATGCTTCGAGCTAAGTGTAAAAATAAACGTAGAATTGAAGCATCGATGGCCGAGGCATTCATTACTGAGGAGGCGGCAAACTTCGTGACAGCACACTACGAAGCCAAAAATTATCATTTGCATAACCCGAAGCCTCGGTACAATGATGGCGATCGAGAAAAAGTTCGATCCAACCTCAGCCTATTCAAAGGTAAGCTCGCACCATCCGGTGCTTCGA